>NC_141259.1:9990700-10671950 GCF_054856555.1 Leptonotus elevatus
TATATATATATGTATATATATATGTATATATATATATATATATATATATATATATATATATATATATATATATATATATATATATATATATATATATATATATATATAGTGATAATTTAGATTTTTTTTTAGGTTGAAGTGGGCATGTGTAGTAATTTAGTTTTCTGACATTATTAACCGATGTTGAGCTTTTTGTGTTTGCCGCAAACTCACAACAAAGCGAATGAAAAACGTATATTTCAAAGATAGTGCTGAATAAATACTTTACAGCTCAGTCAAAAAAGTGAAATTTGATTTGTATATTCATTTAAAGTTAGTGTTTGTCAGCCAGATCAATGCTAATGGTAGAGTTTTTGCTGAAGAGTGCGTGCTAGCTGGTCAAGAACAAACTTAGCTATATCATAAAGAAAATTTTTATTGTTTATATAAGGGGCTTGTGTTGGTTTGAGTTACACTCTATTAAGACGGACTACATTTGAATAATGACACAAAAAAAAAAGAAGGGAGGATTTACACAATTAGCTTTATGCTGAGTCATCACTTTTTTTCTCTTCTTGTACTGTAAAAGGTTTTCGTAAGAAGGTTGTGTGCATGTTGAAAGGTGCAACTTGAGAGCGTAATTTCTGCTCATTAAAATATGTTTGCGATTAAAAAAAAAACGTTTTAACAATTACAAAGGAATATATATAAACAGAATCATACCCATAAAAGTTGATTTTATTTGATCTGTTATCATTTAATGTAAGTTGGATGTCAAGAGGGAGGGAGAATAATAATAATGTATAATTTTTTTTTAAACGTGCTCAAGAGTGTAATAATGTGCACATTATTTTACGTTAACTTTAAATTACAGCCAGAAGTTTGACTAGCACTGTCAGCCAATAAGCCGACACCGTCAATGTATGGATGATGAAAAAAAAACGAGCAACAGGCTGTCAGAGAAGTCGTTTCTTAAAATATAAGAAAGGTCAGTCTTATTAAAAGATGGCAGCTACACTCTAATTAGTCAATGATCAAAATAACGTCAAGACCCCCCCGTCCCCCCCCCCCCCCTCAATTTTCTCTCTGTAAGAAGAGAAAATGTCAGCGAGGGGATGTTTTAAGATGTTCATGTGATGATGTATTTTATTCATGAAGAAAAAATAGAATCAAATCTTTTCTTTTGTTTGAACTTTTTTTTTTTCCTTATGAAATTTTATGTAAGTTTGCTACTGCGTGAGACGCCGACTTGTAAGTTCAACTTTAAAAATATGGGCTTCTTAATTACAACTCAACTCCCACTTGCACAAAAGATTCGTGGCAAAGAACTGTTTGAAACTTTGTAATCGACATCATCAGGTGTTAAGTCAAGAGTTGATCATTATAGTCCTTTCAGTTGTTGTCATTTTAGGTCTTATTTTCCTGCGTCCCTTTTTCGTGTCTTGTCTTGCTCATTGTGCGAAGGCCACATATGTTATTCCTTTCTGCCCAATTTTTGACATCTATCGACTTCCACATAATTCATCCGATTTCTGTCATTCCAATTTTTAACATATTCCAAATATTCATGCCATTCGAGGTTTTATTTTTTTGCATTCCAAATATTCACGCCTTACCCACAATTCCCAATTTTGTACCCTAACCCCCCCCCCCCACCCCCCCCTCACCCTCACCCATTCATCCCTAATGGCAGATTCAACATTTCACGTTCATATCATTTCAAAGTGACATTCAACTGTTTCATTTCCCTTTAGGGATGATTATTAGTCCGTTTCCTACTTGATTCTTTTTGTTTTTTTCTGCTATAATTTCTTAATTTATTCACCGATTCAAACAGTTCTACCTTCCAACTTGTTCAGCTCTTTCCATTTCATTCTGCAGCATTCCATGCCATCCAATATCATTCCAAATCATTCCAGAGTTTTCTACCGAAATGCACATTTTCTCGTTAGGTTTTCAATCACACCTGTTCTTGTCAGCCCTCTTCCGTGTCAACCAATCAGGACACTTTTTGTCCAGGTGTGTCTCGTTCTCTCAGTTTGTTTCAGTCTGTTTCTGTTTGACGTGGTGACTATCTTGCTTGACTGTGTTTCTTTGTACCATTTTTTTTCATGGACTTTCATCAATGCAGTTGACAACGCTTTGGGGACGTCCTACACTCTCATTTCTGCAATCCCAGAAATGCTGCTTGGTGTGGCTGCACATGTTGCGCATACCAAAAAACTGCCACTGCAGATTGGTTCTGCAGCAGAATCAAATCAATCGACCTACATATGATAGTTTTGCGCACCAGGCAGGAAGAAAAACGCAAAAAAAATAGAAGCGGCGTAGTTACTTAGCAAGAAACTTTGATTGTATTGATCTTTAATTCACTAACGTTGAAAACGGGTTCAAATAAGATCAGAACCCAGTTAACACATATTAATTAATTCACTGCCATTGACGGCTATGGACGTAAAAAAATTATTTGAACTATTTCTATTAGTTTAACATTTGTTTCCCACTTTTGTTAACAAGAGTATGAAAACCATTTTTTTTTATTGTATTAGAACAGATATAAAATTTGTGATTAATCGTTAACTAGTGAAGTCGGGCGATTAATTATGGTTTAAGAATGTAATTACCTGACTCCCCCTAATTTCTAATAATATTTTCTGTAGAAAAAAAAGCTTATTAAAATAAATAAAACATTTTTTTTTTAAACAAGAAGATTATTAAAAATTAGGAGCGTCAGGCGATTAATTTTTTTGATCATAATCGCATGACTTCACAAGTTAACTCACAATTAATCACAAATTTTATATCTGTTCTAAATGTACAATATTTTTTTTCTAGGTTTTCATACTCTTGTTAGCAAAAGTAGAAAACATGTTAAACTAATCGAAATAGTTCAAATGAATTTTTGACGTCTATAGCCGTCAATGGCAATGAATGAGTTAAACAATCACAAACTGTAAGCTATGTCAAATGAAATTTGAATAAAAGCTCTCATGGAAATACTCCGGAAAAACGAAATATCCTCTCTTTCTGACGTGAGCTGGTCGATTTAATCTTCTCCACCCAGCATATATCGTATACTTTCCATTCTGTGGAGCTGCTTCTGCGGACTTTTGTTATCTGTGTAGCAGAAACATTAAATTTGTAACAGATCAGGCAAAACCAACCCCCCAAGGAGAGACACATCACCGCTCTACCTTTTGATGCACAGGCATGCACTAGTAAACAGAAAATTGCGTTTTTGTATTCCATACATTGCCCCGACCAGCGTATAATATATTACACATCTCTTGCAGGAAAAAGAAGGAGCATCTTAATACGAGAGTAACTCATTCCTTTTGCACCAACAATAACGCACACAAAAATATCGCCGTAATGCGTTCTTAAAAAGCGTCAGAGATGTTAGAAGGAGGTTCTCTGGAGCGAGACGGACGCAGCCTCCAGCAGAGCTTTGGTACTTGTGGAGTTTTCTTCTGCAGGGCGTCCCTCCAGCTCAGGGGTCATTGACTCCACAGCATTGACTGCAATCACCTCACACTCCATTGGCTAGGCTTCACGCCACTAGGCCTGCTTTCTGCTGTGCGCACACACACACACACACACACACACCCACACACACACAGAGGTAAAAGCAAACGAGCACAGGAAAGAAGGCGCATGCAGAATACACATGAGTAGAGGGAAAGCCGATAAGACGCAGGTGAAATGGAGTACAGTGGAATCGGAGTCGAGCTTTTGCATTTAAAGCAGGGATGCCAAGCTATTTATAGTTCATCTTAATTTGATGCCATAGTGGACCAGACCAGTAGAATCATACCACAATTAATATACTGTTTATTCTACAGTTTAATTTAAATAACTGGTAAGTTGGCTTCTGAACCGCACCAACTAAATTGAGGAATAGCAATGGGCTGATTTTAGATATGACGGTTAGCAAAAAATGGTATTAAAATTACAGATATATAATATTTATGGAAATATTTGGGTAAATATAACCAGCATTCCCGGCTGGCATTGAAGACAATTTACTTAATTTTTAAATAAAATTTAGAATATTTAGTACATGTGCACCATGTTTTTTTTTTTTTAAATAAATAATAAATGAATGAATAAATGTTAGCATTCTTTTTTTTTATTCTTCTAATTTGTCTTCCTTTTTTTTTTTTTAGGACAATGCGGATCAATCCAAAAGTATTTGTGCATTTGTGCCAATCTTCAACGACGATTGGTTCAGATTTGTCAAATGATTGACATACCTCGGGCTGCTCGATTATGAAGAAAATTATTTTACTTTATTTCGGTAACAATTGAAATCACGATGAGGACGATCACTTATTTCTTGGTACAAAACACGAAAATGTTTAAATGTAAAAAATATTAAGACAAATAAAATTCTTTGAAACACTATAATTATGCAAGTTCCTTTTAGATGGAAAAAAATGCTATAGTTATTTTAAAATTTAAAAAAGGTGCAAATGCATAAATTTAAACAACTCAAAATTATTATTAGACTTTTTTTTTTTACGATGATGGTAATTTTGTAATTGTGGAGTGTAATAATAATTGAAATTGAAATTGAATTTTTTTTTGTCTGTTATCCTGATAAAATAATCCAGAAACAGACGTGATGGTGCCCCTAAAGGCGCTTGAGGTTAGTGCAGGCATTAAAGTTGATTTTCTACTAATTAAGAGCTCCGCTTCACGCTACACTAATATTTCGCATCACATAGAGCTAAAAAAAAAAAAAAAAACACTACAATTTACACATACTAATAAATAAATAAGTCGCCCCGTTCTAAATTTCCCAACGATTAAATTATCTGTTTAACGAATGTGATGTCAAGTCTATGCAATACAAAATAATGAACAACATAAAATTAATTATTGAATGTAATGAATAACATAATAAAGAACAGTAACATAGTGAATAATATGATTTCCATTACAACATGTACAAGTAGCAGAGTCGGGAATAAATAACAATATAAACAGAGGTTAAATGTAAAAAAAAGAAAAAAGAAAAAAGAAAAAAAAGGAGCAGGTTATGGTGTAAATAACAGCGATGGAATACTGCACAGTGGAGCAGATTGCATACTGTGTTACAATGTAGTAATGTTGCTTTGACTGTGTTCAGTGCAGTGATGGCTGGCGGGAAGAAGAAAAGAGAGGATGATCAAAAGCCGGACAATTGTTGTGGTGCTTTTTTTTTTCTATGCAAAAAAAAAAAAAGTGCAAACCCGTGTCTAGGGTGCAAAGATGTTTTTTTTTTTTTTTTTTTAACAACTAGTTGTCTTGGCAGAACTTTGGCTATACTGTACTGACAAAGAGTCAACATTCTTTTGATTTAAGCTCCCAACTCTCGCTTGTACTGACATCATGAACTTCTTTGACAGAAAAAATGAAAAATAAATCACTTGCTTGTTTCCAACTCACACTAATTTATTAATAGCAACTTTGGACTGTCTTTCAGAACTATTTCATTTTCTTTTGCCAGCTAGGTTGTTGTTGAACCCTGAATGTGTTGAATATGCAGATATAAAAAGTCTACACACCCCTGAAAATCCCAGTCTGTCTGTCCAGTATCACCGTGTCTTTTCCTGGCCCTCACGCCCGGCGCCGTGTCCCGTCGCTTTCCTTTCGTGAAAGCTTTGACAGCCTTGGTATTTGGCTCATCCAGTCATGCCTGGTGGCAGCGAGCCCCCCTGCAGCACCAACCCCACTGTGCTGGCCTACCCATCTGCCTGGCGAAATGAAATTAAAGAGGACTTGATGGCACAGTCATCCTCTCCCCACCCAGAGGCTGATTGTATTACCCAAGCATAAACTCAATTTGGTACTTTTCTGAGGCCATCGGAGAGGAATTGATTAGGATTTAAACTAACAGGCTCTGCTACGTATCCTCAGCCAACACTCTGGTGGCGAGTAGAAATCAGTGAAAATACATAGAATACTTTAAAAATGTGACATGTATGAGAAATGCTGTATTAGTGGCAAAGAAGTGAGAAATGAGCGCATTCGAACGTCAAAATGAGGAAAATATGATAAAAACTGAAGGATCAAAGAAATCTAGCTCTGAGTCAGAATCAGAATGGAGGTTCTAATGTAAGGTTAAGGCATTCATTTCGAAAGTCACCCCCCCTCCCCCCCCAAAAAATTTTTTTGGGAGCATGCAAACAGAAGGAGTTCAAGTAAAGAGCCTTGTGGTATCCCGTAGTTGACTAGCGCTTTAAATGCATCTGGAGCGATGGATGGCGATTGATACGAGTCGCGCCCGTGAAGTTGATGTGGTATGACGTGTGGGTATGGAGGACCAAAACTGCCCCCCCCCCCTAAAAAAAAGACAGTAAATGAATAAAAGTGAAAATAAAAACATATATAAAAAATATAATAAAAAAATTATATATATATATATATATATATATATAATGTCTAAACAATGGACCATTCTGAAATGTTTACTTCACACATGAATTCATTTTATATAAATACTCTCTACATACCTTTATCATCATCCTCCACCAGAATGGCTTCCTTCCTTTTGGATTTTTAGTCAGGCTGTGGCCATCAAACAAGCCCTTCACATTTTCTGACAAAGATAACTTTGCTATTTCACATTTCATTTTGTAGCCCTATGTGAAGGGCGTCCAAAGCAGACACGCGAATACACTGACTGACAAAAAAAAATCTTTGGAATCCTCTTACCTTGTAATTATAGGAGGCCATGTTTTTGAATTGACGAGCAGCCAAAGAATGTCATCGCTTTTTATATTATGCTAATCTATCGTCATGATTACTTGGCTTGGCTTCAAAAGAATTGCTTTGCTGTGTGCAGCGTGTGTGTGTGTGTAAGGGAAAAGGGTTGTGATGTTTCTAAAGCGTGAATGAAATTCCTTGAATATACTTCAAAGCTCTAGCGCTATTTGAACGTCGCACGTTTTGTGTCAAGATCAAATTTAATGGATTTTTTTACATTTTTTTTACAGAATATCTGAGGGAGAGAGCAAATAAGTCAAAAGACATCTGATCATGTGGAGGATAATTAGACAGCCATCATTGCTACATTTTCTATGTGTACATTTAATATTTTAGTGATGGGCCGTTTGGGATTTTTTGCAATGATCATTGCAAAAAGGTAAGCAGAGCTTAATGAACCATAATGAACCTTAATTTGATCTAAGCAGGGGTGGATTATCTTTTGTGTGTGCTAAGGTCTCCTTAATGGTCCTTGCAGCATCCTATAATGCAATAATTTCCTTACAAATGTAATAACACCTGAAAATGTAATAATTTCACTAATCATGTAATAAGAAATTCTTATTGATATTGGCATAACATTTGTTTACCAATAATGTAATAAGGTATTTATTACATTGTAATAAGGCTTCTTTTTTTTTTTTACATTGCTGATGATTACATTTTCAGGTGGGTCTTTTTCTTCTTCTCAAAACTGCTCAGGTATAGTCAAAATTAATATTGATATTGGAATAACACATGCTAACCAATAATGTAATAAGGTATTTATTACATTGTAATAAGGCTTTTTTTTTTTACATTATTGATGATTACATTTTCAGGTGGGTCTCTTTTTTTCCTCTCAAAACCGATCATGTAAAACTTGACAGATAATGTAATATATATGTTCATTTTCAGTCTAAAGTTCTACATTTAATGCTTTGAGAATCTAAGACTGTTACATATATTCACAGTAAAAATTGGAGTGTTCAAATTTTCCACCAGAAGGATTCATAACGCTTAATGATCGGCCTTTAGACCAACACATTTCATCCCAGAGCCCAACTCCTGGATCAGTATGCCCGCCTGCATTAATGCGAAGACTTGCACTGCAATTCCGAGGCCCCTTATTGTTAAGCCCCGTCCTCATGTGCACTGCAATATTTGATCACTCTCCATCACCATCTTAACCCTGTGTGGAGAGACGAGTTGTATTAATTTAAATGGAGAGCGCACTAGATTTCTACCTCCCGCTCTTCTGTGTGCCAGAGTCATTAACTCAAGTGTGTGGTGAGAAATTTCAAAGAGCGAAAGATAGAGATCACGTCATTTAAAGGTTTTTGTTCTTATCTTGGTTAAATGTGGCCAATCTGTTGGTCTTGTGGGGGATGTCCGTGTGTGCGCGACTCTTTTACACATAGCCTACAAATGTATACATGGTGTGATGTTGCCTGTTGCCGCACATGCCGGTTTCACCTCATTTGGGAGATGCGGGAATCCGAAGCTACACCACCCACTCCCGGCGCTTATGGAGCAGCTGATGAGCATTTGTCTGGCCCAGGGTTCATTGCTGCAGCACCATGCTTGATGCCATGTTGATATTTAATGATGAGCTGCCAAACAGCAACGGAGCCAACGCGAGTGCTGCGCAACCCTGCCAGAAACAATTGGCCATGTTAAATGTCATTCTAATTAGCCATTCCTCTTTTTCACTCAATGGAGCAGTAAATATTTGCGCATTCCTTTGCACTCTTCATCTTATTCCCAACCTTTTGCACCCTTTGTTCGTTAAATCGTGACATATCGTACTTGCATGCTATTTAGATTCTAAGATTTTACTCAAGTAAATATCTGTTACAAGCGTTGAAGAAAAAAGTAGATGCACATGTAAGAAAAGTGTGATTAATTGCAATTAATTAATATTCTGCGATTAATTAGTTAAAAGCTTGAGGCTAACAATTAGCCATCGAAACAAAACATGCTAACTAGCCACATAAGTAAAGTTATAAAGAAAATATATATTTGTTAGAGCTGCCAAACAATTACATTTTCATCAGATTAATCACATTTTAGAATTTTGATTAATCGCTTAATTAAAAAGGCTTTTTTTTAATCAACATTTTTTGCCCGCCAAATTTGAAGAGCACTTGTTATGTGTTAATTCTTTCGACATTTAATGTTATGAGGACGTCTTCAATTTTTTTTTTGTATCCATTGCACACAATCATCCTCCTCTTTTTCTAGTTAGATAATTATTTCCATAATTTAAAATGGAAAATAATGACCCCAATATATCTATATTTTTATTAAATGCATGCACCGGTAGTTATGTTTATTGCTTAAACACAAACGTAACCATACGCTGTCAGCTAAAGGATAATCTGCGGTCAAAAGTAATAATGTGATTAATTTCCGTTCTGATTAATGTGATATTTTTGGGTGATTAATTAATTAGTTAACGCTTTGACTTTGACAGCATTAATATTTGTTAAAAAAAAAGATTGTACAAATATATTTTTTTTATGTCATACGAAATGATGATGTCCAAATATGACTATTACATGCAAGTTGCTAACTTATTTATTTATTTATTTGTGAGACAGTACAAACCTGATATCTGCCCATATAACATTGTAGATTTATTCTTCCCTTAAAATACCTCAAAATACAGCCATTAATAGCTCAAATCGTGGTAACAAAAGTGAGCACACCCCAAAATGAAACTGCCAAGCATGGTTGGCTGCTGATATTGCGGCTAATCCCACGAGAACCATAAATACCGACATATTCTGTGACATACTGAGGGCATGATCCCCTTCCGGAAACTGGTTTGTGACCCCAGACCACTACCTCGCTAAAGAGGCGGAGGATAAAAATCATGTCTACACGAAAGCACAAAAAGTGCGCATCACTGAACTGCGAAAAGTCGCCGAGTTCAACCCGTAGAAAGCTGAAATGGCAACGTAAAAGACTTGCGGACAACATTCGAGTAACAGGTACCCGCTGCGCTGGTTGCAAAGTAAATCGCTTTGGCCCCTCGGCTGTTGCCATTTTGTCCTCACAGTGTGACGCGGAACGTAGCCCGAGAAAGAAAGAAACGGGTCACGCTTGACCTTTTGCTGTTTATCAGTAAATCAGAAACTACTCTTCATATCTAATGATGCAGAAACAGCCAAACTTGACATTTCATCTAACAATAGGCCTGCTGCATTCTGGCGACAAAGTAGAGATAAGACCCGACTGCGATCGCAATATCCACAAGTTGTTAATTTCGACAGGAGCACGGCCAGTCACAACAAACCATCGAAATGTGTTTGTGATATAGAATTGTTGGCCTTCTGAAAAACTCATTCACTCGCAGCCATTTTCACTGAAGCAACCCCCTTCGCTCCCAGCTGTTGTACTGGGTTTTGACTGATTTTGCAAGGCCCACAGAATATTGTGTCATGTTGCTATAAAGACATGGAAAGATTAGAGTCTCTTCTTTCATCAGGAAAAAAAAAAGTCTATTTGTATCTGTTTTCATTTTGCAGCAATTAGTGTTATAGCTAAGTTTCATCATGATTCACACATTTGTTGAAAACACTGGGGGAAAGAACTTGTTGGCAACATGGCCCTGGTTGATCTCTTAAACTCTGCTGCCACCTGCTTGCCATTTTTGTAATAACTACCATTGCCTTAAGTGACCTCTTTATTATCAGAAGCTGTATCAAAGCTTTCTGTATGCTCTAGCAACCCGAACCCTAACCTTTTTTTTTTTTTGGGCATACAGTTAATGCAAGAAGATAAGAAACATCTACACCGTTTTTTTAACCTTTATTGAAATGGCTTTTGTGACTGTAAATAACAGAATCTAATGTTAGCGTAGCTTTTGTAATGACTTTAATTCTCATGACATATCAAGAGCTGTAAATAGAGTTTGGTTCGTCTGGGAACTTTTCATGGGCAATCATTTTTCAAATTTACTCAAATCTGTGATCATTTGCATTCCTCACCAGCACTCGCCTCTATTCGCAAATTAAGATTTGCCAACATGTGGCTGCAGAGTGTCAGCACGCTTGCCTTGCGTGCGTGAACCCAGACTTTCCTGACAGTACCATATAATGCCTGATGAATGCCCGTCTTTATTACAAACCATTAATAAGGCGGCTTGCCTCTCACCATCCCATCCTCTTAAAGACAATGTGTGTCAACATGAACAATTACCAGGCTGATAAAATGCATGTGGCCCCGTCTTACTCATTGTCAGGGCCGTGATAGATTACAGGGGACATTTATTTAACTGCGCAGGGGCTCGCATGAATCATTACCAATCTGCTGGCCTGTGATCAAAACAGACAGACTGCAACTGGATGAGGAATGATCCCTTTTAGTGCATTTCGCTCATTTGTTTTAATAACCGACGGGTTAGCAGGTCGCGGGTTCAGATCTCCGCTCGGGCCCTCCCGGGTGGATTTTTGCATGTTCTCCCTTGGATTTTCTTGTCTCACACATGGAGGTTGCAGCGTTCACACTCTTCAATCGCTTCGAGCCCGTCCCACACGCACGGACACACACAGCGCCTAGTTTTCAACCAAACCCCCCCGCCGGCCTCTCATCTCGTCACCCACACAGTGCCTTCGCGGCCCTGCGGAATTTAGAGACACAAAACAAGATGCAGTGCATGTAAACTGGGACTTCACAAAACTAACTGTGAGTGACTTGGTTAATTCATGCATGTGGAAGTGTTAGCTAACACTGGAGCAACAAGATACGCATCGCGCTGTAATTTGAACTGATGAAAAATAACCAAAGCATATGGCGTGTATTCTTATAATGAATGTTAGTCTTGTGCTCCCATAGAATAGGAGATTAAATGGAGATGTTCGACACCACCTGTTTTTTGTTTGTTTTTTCAAACTGAGGTCAGTTGAGTTATTGTGTTGTGATGTTGTTTTATTGTGTTTATGCAGTTATTATGCTTATGGGGGTCAGGGGGTCATTGTGTTTTGGATGTTGTATGCATATACAGTTACTATGTCCCTCATGATGAGTTATTACGATTTTGCAGGTCAGGGGATCATTGTTTTACAGATTTATTATGCTTGTGCAGTTACTCTGTCGCTTATGATGAGTTTTTATGGTTGCGCAGGCTAGCGGGTCGATTTGTTTTGGATGTATTATGCTTATGCAGTTACTATGTACCATATGGTGCGTTATTATGCTTATGCATGTCAGGGGGCATTGTGTTATGGATGTATTATTCTTATGCAGTTACTATGTCCCATTTAATGAGTTATTACGATTTTGCAGGTCAGGGGATCATTGTGTTTTGGATGTATTATGCTTGTGCAGTTACTCTGTCGCTTATGATGAGTTTTTATGGTTGCGCAGGCTAGCGGGTTGATTTTTTGTGGATGTATTGTGCTTATGCGGTTGCTATGTACCATATGATGAGTTATTATGCTTATGCAGGTCAGGGGGGCATTGTGTTATGGATGTATTATTCTTATGCAGTTACTATGTTCCATATGATGCGTTATTATGTTTATGCAGGTGCAAGGGGTCATTGTGTTTTGGATGTATTATGCTTATGCAGTTACTCTGTCCCATTTGATGGGTTATTATGTTTATGCAGGTCAAGGGGTCATTGTGTTATGGATGTATTATGCGTATACAGATACTCTGTACATTATGATGAGTTATTATGGTTACACAGGTCAGGGGTTCATTGTGTTTTGATGTATTATGATTATGCAGTTACTATGTCCCATATGATGGGTTATCATGTTTATGCAGGTCAGGGGGTCATTGTGTTTTGGATGTATTATAATTATGCAGTTACTTTGTACCATGTGACCGGTTATTATGTTTATGCAGGTCAAGGAGTCACTGTGCTTTGGATGTATTATGCATATGCAGTTACTATGTCCCACATCATGGGTTATTATGCTTCTGTAGGCTAGGGGGTCATCGTTTTAGGGAAGTATTATTGCTTATGCGGTTACTCTGACCCTTAAGAATTTAATGTTTGTCTTATTCAACGTGACTCAGCACCCTAGCACCCCCTAGTGACCAGCCTGACATATTAAAACTTATGTCGTGCTATGACAGGTCTTATGATCTCAAAACTCGATTATTCTCACCCTATTTGATCCTTTTATCAACATCTGAATCAACTGGGCTCCTCCGATGTCACCCCGTGTCCAGTTTTAATCCTGCGCTTAACTGGATTCATTTATGGTATGGCTTGAAATGTCTGACGGTATTTTGAGTTGCAAGAAGCGTGGCGGCTGCTTCAGCGTTGGAATTGCTTTGTCGGACATCACGTTTCTTTGCACATTTGTGCCCCTGCTGTGCCACTAAATTGCTCCTGGCCAAGTGAATTAATGCAGCATATTGTTACTCCTTTCACTCTTTTTTATTTCTCTCTCCCCTCAGAACGTAACATTTTCATCAATTTGTTTGTTTCATTTTATTTTCCATATGTAAAAAAGTATTTCCTCTTATAGACATAAATTATTACAGCCATTTTACGGAACATTTCGATGGGAGGAGGAAAACAGCACGGATGGAGAAAACAACAGAGGCAGCGACTGAGAAGCATAATAATTGTGTGATTTATCCTCACGGAACCACCTCAATCACAGCGTAATTAAACATGAAAAGCTAAATTTATCATGGTGGGCTCAGCCTCCTCATTAATTTAAAGCTGAGACATTAAGAGAGGAGGTCCTTTCTAATCCACCCACAGATTTTCTTGTTTTCTTTTTACCTTCTCCCCCTTCCCTTGCCATCCCTCCATCCCCTCCCATTACAGAGCATTAAAATTTATATTACCCACAGAGCTCCATCATCATAAACCACAGAGCCCATAAGGGGGTGGAGTGATGAAACTGTGGAAAGAAATCCTCAGAGAGAGAAGACCATGGGAGAGAGTCCAGAGAGTAATTAAGGCTAAGAAAGGTTCTCATTAAGAGAGAGCTGTCATGGCTCAATGTCCTGCAAACTATTTTTCCTAAAAGCTCGAGCCACTGCAAACTTTTGACAACGAATGGTATCAATGTTTTGATAACTTCCCAAACGAGAGTAAAGATCGCCTCCACATAATAGTTCGGCAACTATAAATATAATTTGCGTATGTCAAGGCGGGGGCCGAGTGTTCTCTTATTTGTAAATCAAAATATGGTCACAATGAACAACATTTTGGGATTTATCAACTATTGTTCAAACATGCAGTTACTATGTCACATATGATGGGTTATTTTGCTTATGCAAATCAGGGGGGGTCATTGTGTTATGGATGTATTTATCAACTATTGTCCAAACATGTTTTAAACTGACCCAATTCATTGATTTAACAATATAAAAATAATTGCAGTTCTGGATCATTTGTCTGAATAATCAAAATGGATAAAAAGCTGCTGAAAAACAGTGTCAATCTACTATCTTATTTATGTTTTACATTTATGACCGGAGACAAGCAACATTGTTACCAGCTTGATATATTTCCCTTGTATTTGTTTCACTTGCATTCTCAAACTGTAAATCAGGGGAAGCGCTATCGCAAGGAGAGCTAATCACCCACTTGTTCATCTGCCTTCATGAATAATACAACAAGCCATACAACACTTTGCTCCCTGTCAGACAAAACTGCAATGCTAGCGGTGAAAATAAATAAATAAACAAAAGTCTTCAGGCATCCTGGAACATTGAGCCGAGGCTGTAAATCCAGATTTAAATATTGCTGTGTCAACATAGCAGCAGTTAGCAATTTGCTTTAGCATATTTAGTACTCTGGTTGCTATCTTGTTCTTTTACTATTAGCTGTGCCTGCTAGCATATAAAACTAGTTGCTAGTTTTTTTAGTTGTTCCCTTTAACAGTACCTGAATACATGTATAACATGAACCGACGACATGGAAGTCAACTCCTTATCAATCATCATCATCATATAGTTTGCTATATGTAATATTAGCATACCAGCTGTTAGCATGTTACCAACTCAACTCAGCTTTCTTTATAAAGCACTTTAAAAACAACTATCGCTGCATATAAAGTGCTATACATGGACTAAAACCTTTATTAAATCCTACAATTCTGTGTTTTAACATCTTAATTTAAATGCATTTGAATAAAGTCAAACGGTTCAGCTGCCCTCTTGCCAAAAGCCGCAGGAGAGAATCAATAACGTGTAGCTCTGTAAGCGCTATACCCAATCCTCTCACATTAGATCACATGACTTACAACAAGATAGCCGAATAAAAGTGTTAATCTGTATTTCTCCTGTGTCACGCCGTTTGAGAGGGCTTAAAGGGATTGGTTTGACTGAATTTGAGGTTGCAGCGGGTCTTATCCTTCCACTTATTAGCCGGGACCGCAGTACCTTGGATGTACACTTATTGTCATGACTGTCTGGGGTACCTCGATGGGCTGTTTCATTAGATGGACTTATACTGGACTCCAGAGACTCTCAGGTTATCTCTCGCTGCTTTCCTCGCCTTGTCCGGAGAAACCATTAGCTTCTGGAGCTTAATTTTTTTTTAAAGTATTATCTTATATGAGTGGTGTGCATGAATATGAACCTCTCCATCAGCTAAGTGTTGTGGCTTGTAGCCTGTGCGCTAGGAATTATAGATATGTTTCCTCTACCATAGTGGACCACCGGAATACTTGCACCATTTGTGGATGTTTTATTTATTTATTTTTTGGTAAGGTGGCATTTCATGGAAAATGTATATTGGAGGTTTATTGGTGTTTTTTGTAGAATATTTTGGGCTTACCCCCCAAAAATTATTTTCCCTCCCTTATGCATTTCAATGGTTGTCAATTATTTTTGGGTGGATTTAAAATGATGTGCAGGACATACATAGTATCTCAATAATATTTAAATTTGTCGTGAGTTGATTTTTGTGAGAGAAAATAAATGCACAGAATGAAATGAGTTCTTGGACTTAATGTTTTGTGCCGTGTTTCCACACATATCGCAATATACGGTTATTTTGTTTTTTTGCATCAAACCTTTTCTTTTTCAATATACATTCGTTGAGAAAAATGTATTATGAAAAAAAGTATCCACATATTTATTCATATTCAAATTTTTTGTCATTCATCTGGTTAGGAAGTGCATATTTGTATTTTTTTTTAAATAAAATAATATATAATATATATATATATATATATATATATATATATATATATATATATATATATATATATAATTTATTTTTATTTTTTTGTGGCCCCCTCCATTATTTAAGTTACCCTGCTGTCATTTAAAAAGACAGTGTGCCGGCATGTCTCACTCAGCAGCAAGGTGTCAGTCAGTTGCTTCCTATGTTTTCCTTTTTTTTATTTTTACAACAGCCTTTAAGCATTTCAGCACAGGAAACTGACATTTTTCATCCAGAGCGCACGTCTGATACAGCCTGCGCGCCATATACGTTGTTATGGCAACTACATTGCGAATGAGAGAGTTGACAGAATGGATTGCACATGCACATATGTCCTCACCTCTCATTCTTTCCTAGAGTGGTTGAAAAGTCATCAAAAGTCATCCAGACTGTAAGAATTTAGCTTTTAAAATAGCAAAATGTAAAAAAAATGTTTGCTTCCTGAATACTGTGAGGTTGAGGATCAGCCGCTTGGACACCACAGCTATTCATCATATTACATATTGTATATACTTCTCCCATCATCTTAAATATCCCACATGAAAAAAAATTCTGGAGTCTCGCAACCTTCCATTCTTTTTTCATCAGAAACGATACATTTTGACTGTGAGTCTCACCACTTGTTCTTCACCTCCAACCTTGGCGAAGCAGTAAGTAATGTGATTTTCTTGTCTCCTGTTATGAATGTGTACGGGCAAGTCACGATGGCTCGGTGTCATGGCCGTCCCCCGTCCCCCCCCCCCGTCTGCCCGCAGGCCGGCAGTGCCCTTTGCACCGCAGGTGAGCTGTCAGTGCCGATCTGAGCTGCATGACATGCTGACCCGCCAAGAATAGACTCAACTTCACTCTTGCAACTGATACACATGCTCGAGCTTACATATTGACATTCACACCTGCCTGGCCAATGCATAAAAGACCAGTGAGTGTTGTCGTTTTAGGAAGGGAGGGGGACGAGGTGCAATTCTTTAATAGATGCATGCACCACAAGGCCTGTGTGGGGAGGTGTGTGTCTGTTTGGACCAATCTAGTAATCAATGTAAATCACATTGCTGCTTAAAAAAAAAAAATATATATATATATATATATATATATATATAAAAAAAAAAATATATATATATATTTTTTAACTCTTGTTACTCAAAAATACTTACACCAAATCAACTTCCGCCATTGAAATGAAGAGAAATGTTTCCCACCCCCACAAATATTATTATTATTATTTTTAATTATATTTGATCATATTTTAAAAATACGGCAATGACATATATAAATAGAATGAAAACACTTTTTGATTAATTTCATTGGACATTCAAAATTTGTAAGCGTATTTGGTGAAAATGTGCAAAATGACTTAGGGGCAAACTTTTGTGATTGCTACCAAAAGTTGATTGCTCGCCAGGGTTTGTTCAAGGTCGCAACATTTGCTAAACGTTCTCTAAAGCCTGTATCCCATTGACGGATGAATCAAGATTTCCTCGCGACAAGAAAACCATTAAGACTGTTTAGAGAACATTTAGGACCTTGAACAAGCCTTGGCGTGAAATTTGTATTTCTTAGCGTCGCAAATATTCCCCCCTCAGCAGAATATGGGCTTGAACGTTTGCCTAATGTGCTTTTAATGTTTTTTCTTATCACGTTGAATCTTTGCAAACATTCTCTCATCAGTGGGATACGGGCTTTACCTTAATTGATCGCCCGCCGCCATTTTTTGTGACTACAATATGTACGTCTGACGTAATATCTGGTCAAAACGTGTGACGTAGTAACCCATCATCATTTATTCGCAAAATCTGTTTCTATACCCGAAATTCTGGTCAAAACTCTGTAGCAAACTGCAGTAGTATTAGTCGTTCTACGCAGAGGATAAGGAATAACATTATTATTCTCGAGGTCATAACACGGCAACACCGTTGACGTTGCTTTGCAGCTCAACTGATCTCAAGTCTATGTGCCGTTGTATAGTGACAACCTCAAATGAGTTCAAACCTACGCCCACAGTCAGAATTTTTTTTTAAAGTCCCACATCCAAAATTTGATCTGCGCAAGGCAATTATTCCTATTTATTGCTCTTCTAATGGCCCTCCCTCCCAGCCTTGCTTAATTCTTTCCTTTAGTTCATCCTCCCATCCCTCGACTCATTTGGGCATTAACATATTACTGCTGTGAGCCCAGACACGAGCACAATGGGGAGGCTCACCGTTCATGCGTGCCGCTGTGTAAACTGGGGTGACTTTGATCCGATAAAAACCTCTCATTTGTATGGTTGAAAGAGTTTACATTCTTCTTCTTTTTCCTCTCCACTCATGCCTTTCCCCGGCTACACGTTTTACACATTTGGCTTCGATCCGCAGTTTAAGCTTAGCGTGGATGGATTCGCTGCAACAAAAAGAACATGTTTTTAGAATTGGCTATGTTGAACTTGTTTTTTTTTTTTTAAAAACTCCTGGTTGACAGACCCTTAGATGAAGACATTTTTTTCTAAAAAAATCTATTGGATTCCCCTCAAGTGGCAACAACTTTTCGGAGTGAGGCGTAAAAAAAAAGAAAAAAGAATTGGAAAAACACACAACACAAGGGCAAACAGAGATGAATCCTAAGAGTAATTACTTCTTTACACTTCCACGTCAATTAGTTTGAGGACAGAATCAAGATGGGATATTGCCAACAAGAAAAAGCTGAGGACGACTCGAATTTCGTGGTTATTGATGAGTTCCGATGTCAAAAACACTCGGGTAACTTTGTCAACAGGTTTTTTTAGACTTTGGCAATGAAGCTCCAGTTGTCTGATAATGGGCAACGGACAGAGACGGTCCGTTTGGGATGAATGAGTTCAGTTCAGTTCTAGCACAAAAAAGTCTACACCCTGACATCAGACTCCGTGAAATTCAACATCTAGTCGATCCACTACTTTAAAATATTAACTGCAGCACGACACCACAACCAGCAATATCCCAGAGCAGCCAGTCGATTGCTTTCATGCACTTTACACTCAACGTTTCTCAACGGTTATCTGGTAGGAGGAGTGAGAAGTACTCATTCTTCCGTCTGCCCCAAAGCATACGCCGGTATGACGGTTCTGTTCTAATCGATGAACGTATCTCAGCTCTAGAATCTAAGATGCGCTTCTCCCAGAGTGTCTGATATTCCAAGCGTTGGACAAGGTTCTACTAGGAATTGCCAGCAAGTGTCCAGAAGTTTAGTGAATAATCTGAAGGAGAAAAAAAGGATAGATAAAGCTAAGTAAATGGCTGGAAGCTCCGCCCTCATATTTGGGGTTGCCAAAGACTAAGTGCAGTATTTCTTTAGAATTAGAGTATATTGCCAATTAGGGGTGTGCCAAAAAATAAGAATCGTGATTCTCATTTAGTACGATTCATGTCCCAAAAATAGATTTTATTAAAATGATTTTATACTGTCTTGCCTTTGTCTGTGCGTGCCTTTATTTGGAGCGCTGTTCATGTTGTACCCGGTTTGGCCACTGAGGGGCAGTGTGTTTCCACGCGGTCTAATACACTGTTAAGTTGTAGCCACAGTCGAGAGTAGAAGGAAAAAGTCACAATCAAGTTGTTCCAATAAAAGTTAGTTTTTTTTGCAGCGTGGAGCCGTTCTTTTGAGTGATAAAAGTGCCGCGAGTAGCGCGCTAATTAGCAATAGCGAGTCAGACTGGAGTAGATCATTACGATTCCTTGCACATCTATAGATTGAAGCAAAAATCATTGTCAATCAAATCATTTAGGAAAAAAAATGGCTCCGAATCGAAAATCGATTCTGAATCGAATAGCAGACCCCAAAAATCGGAATCGAATCGTGAGACATTGAAAGATTCCCACCCCTATTGCCAATATTTATGAACTGACTGCTAAAGAACAGTGAAGAACAGGAGTGACACAAGAGAAGAGAAAATAAATGACTGATCCTCACAAGTGCATTTCTTGCAATGTACATTATTTTGTAAATACTGCATCCTTTATATTCGGCTATTGGAGTTGTTTTTTTAGCAGTACTTTAATGACCATATGTAGCTAAAATGTCATTCTACTCTGGAGTTGTGCATGTGAGTATGTGTGTGTGTGTTGTTGTTTTTTTTTGTCCATCTGTTTGTTAATTAGCAGGCTAGCTCCTGATTAATGGCGAACAGGCGGGCGGTGTCGTTATGTTTCTGGGGGGTGGACACTTTCATGATGTCATAATGACTTTCATAGTGATAATGCAATCCTGTATTTGTTCCATTTCCAGATGATCATCAAAAAGCGTTATTACCGCATGTTTCCATTTTTCCAATTTGTCCTACTTGTCGTTGTTTTGGGGATATTTGTTGCCATATTTTTTTGAAAAAGGTCATCAAAACATAGAGTAGAGAATATGAGTTGCTGTAGCAACATCCAATTTGATGCGGCAAACAACCGTTTGCTGTACACTATCCTACTTTTCATGCGCACGGCAAGGAAATGCTCTTCCCTGATTCTTTGATCGTCACAGCAAATTGTTTTCCCGTTGTACAAATGCAGAGCTGTTGTTGCATTTCTATACTGCATTTTCCAAGTGTCAGAGCGCCCCATGCTGAGTTAAATAGAGGCGATTATTCTGGAAGCGAATCCGGCCTGTGGAAATGTATTAATTAGAACAGTGGTCGGTTGGATGTTTATCACAACATCGCAGTCTGCCTCGACATGTCTCCTCATTACAAACATGGAAATCTGTTGTAGAGTTGCGCTTATGTGCATCACAGAGACAATAGCATTTCCGTTCATTTTAATCATCATTTTCATTCGATCAACGATCAACTACGGAAGCGTATTGCATTCACTTGGAAAAAAAACAACTCCAGTTTTTCTGAAATTTTTTTTGGGGGGGGGGGCATTTAAAAAAAATGGTTTTCTGAATATTTTATTTTTATTTTACTGAGTACTTTTTTCAGATTTTTTTTTTTAATGTCTTTCTGAATACCTTACACTAAAACATTAATAATACTGTGTGTGTTACTAATTACGGTACATGCCTTACCTTAACTGAGCCAGAAGTTACGTTGGAGGTATGCGGGAAAGTGTCCGCTTCCACTATTAGCGAGTCTGCAACAAGTCAATCAAAAGTCAAGTAAAAAACAAAAAAACCTAAAACGAGCTGGTGCTTCTGTTTTTCGGATTTTTTTTAATTTTTTTTTTAATATTAAAAATGTTTATGACAGAAAAAGAAATTCAGTAAAACAGAAAAAAAAAATCAGAAAAACACAAAATTATATATAAAAAAACAAACAAAGCTTCCCCAAAAATTTGTCAGAAAATCTTTTTTTTTCTTCAAGTGAATGCAATACGCTTCTGTAATCAACAACTACAGCGTATGCGTTTCCTCTTGTTTCAGTGACCTTTGTGTCTCATACAAAATGTATCTTCCTGTAGCACAATAATCATTACTCACATGCAACACTAATCCTTAGAAACAGGTATTTGTTTATTTATGTCAAATTCTTTGGCAGCGGGCCAATTGTAGTTGCACAAGCATTTTTAAAAGGCAAAACATGTTCATACCAAGGCAGGCTTTAATTTTCTATCTATTTATTTATACAATATGTTGCCAAATAATTCAGTCATGCTGTCTTGTTGCGATTCAAGTTGGAAAGATGAAGAAAAAAAATCACAATACAAGAATACAAATGTGGCAAATTTGCACTTCTTGCCTTCTATTCGGGATGTTGCAGTGGATTCAGAAGGCGTTCATAAAATTGACGCCCATGTCATGTCCATTTATTTTAATGAGTTTAATTCCACATCTTTTTTTCAAAAATTAAAACTAGAGATGGGCAAGTATCAATACCAGGTGTCTGTGCTGATACCAGCTTTATTTTAAGGTATCGGTACTCATGACGGTGGCCGATAACAGTATTGGCCGCCCTCTAGTGACATTTTATAATCGGTAACTAGAAATGGAAATAGAAAATTGCCATTAATTTCATACAATTTTAAGGAAAAATACTGTATTGGGATTTATAGGTCTTTCTTTAAAATTACCTGTCAATTTTTGGGGAGGGAATTTTATGTATTAGTGGTATCGATAACTACTAACTATCGGTGACTACTCAAGAGTTGAGTATCGGTATAGATATCGGTCTGAATTTTTTATTTTTTTTTTATGTCCCTTAAGTTCTTACTCCGGATAAATAAATAAAATACATTATATTAGATTGTGATGATGATGTTTATTATTAGATTAGATTAATTAGATTAAATAAAATAGAAAGTCAAAATATGAATCATATAATTGACACGTGACTTTTTTATTGCTTAGTGTTATTAGGTTCCTTAAAAGTAGACTATGAAACCTTTTTTTTTATTAGAATCATTTAACATTATTTATTGTCAATTTGCCGCACATCATTTCTGAGTATTTCACTTCTACATTGTTGCTGATAACTTGTCAGTGATTGATAAGTATATCATTACTAAAGTGTTTTTTTTTTTTTTATGATTATTTCCCCACTCAAAAATTATGGTCACAAATATGTATCACCAAAACAGTAAAACAGTGACTAGCGAAGAACTCTGGTCGGTGGCCCGGTGGGTGGTGTCTGGTCGGTGCTGGATTTCACTTTCCTTTGTTTTCTTTGGTCCTTCCTCGGGTCTCCTGACGGCGGTGTTCGGTTTAGGTGAACGGTATGGGATTTTTTTTTATAGGTTTTTGGTGAACTAACGAATACACACACACTCGCACGCACACACGCACGCACATACACATACACATACTCACCCACATACAAAACAAAAAAAAGAGCAATGATGAACCGAATCACCGAATGAACAATACTGAGCTCTTTTTAGAAGATATATATATATATTTTTTTAATAAAAATTAAAATAAAAATAAATAAATAAATAAAACAGTGACTAGCAAGACATATTAGGGTTTGGTGGAAAGAACACATTTTCAAATAGTTGTTAACTAGTTCGTATTAGCTAACACATTTCAACTTTCTACAAGTGTTTTGTTATCGTCATTAAGCTTTCCTTTGTGTGATCCGATGTTTTGCACATGTTTCACATGCTCCTTTTGTTGTGAGTGCGGGCGCATGTTTATGTTTAGCAGTTGTTTGCAGGAGATGGTCGGCAATATGAGTCCTGAGTGGCTCCCTGAGGCAGATGCATCAAAATGCAAATGGGTCAGCCGTTCAAGACTTCAATGCACTGATATATTCTAATCAACCAGACTTTGCCCGGCTCTTCTTGTCTGGTCCTTTTGATTGAATTGCTTTTGCCGCCACTACACATGCGGCACCGGGCCACAAGTTCACATCGCTTTCCATTCACTGTAAAATGTAAAAGAGAAAACAGGAACTTTAGAGTTCGCATAGCTGGTCTCAGAAGAGGTTTTGTTTCAAACGTTGACATATATAAAACAGCCAGTAGAGTAAAGTTGAACTGCAAACTGTTCACACCGACTGCCGCCCCGACAGCTACAACATTGTCATTTCCATGAACTGCTTCCCAAGATGATGGATCGTGAGATCGATGAATCGAATCATTACAGCATCTAGGCTCGCGAATGAGCCATGTGTCCCATTTGGGTCTCAAAAAGTCGAATTTTTGACTCAAAATCAATCAACCAGTGCCCAAGGACTCAGTGACTTGGTACCAAAGCAATTGTAAAGTATTTATTTATTTACAAGAGAGCGATGAGCCAAAAGGCAAAGCTGTCAATCTAACAATCAATCTGCGTGCCAACCGTAATTTATGATGATTTATGAGAAAAAAAGAAAATAAAGAGGTGTTTTGGGGATGTCCAGCCAGGAGACCTCAGGCCAGTAGGGCCTGATGCGTGGAAAAATTCAGCTGTCAGAATGTGTAACCTCAGGTTTTAAAGGAGTCACGTTTTCAAAATACGGTTTCAATGGAGAGTTTGACCTTCGGTCTGGGTCATGATTTTTAGCAGCTGTTGATAAATTGAGTTGAAAAATTCAGCTGTCAGAATATGTAACCTCAGCTTTTAAAGGTGTTACAGTTTTAAAGTTTAAAGGTTTCAAGAGAGAATTTTCCTTCCATGCAGGGTCAAGATTTTTAATCGTTGTTACAAAACTGAGTTGCAAATTCAGCTGTCAGAATGTGTAACCTCGAGTTTTAAAGGAGTCACGTTTTCAAAATACGGTTTCAATGGAGAGTTTGACCTTCAGTCTGGGTCATGATATTTAGCAGCTGTTGATAAATTGAGTTGAAAAATTCAGCTGTCAGAATATGTTTTAAAGGTGTTGTAGTTTTAAAGTTTAAAGGTTTCAAGAGAGAATTTTCCTTCCATGCAGGGTCACGATTTTTAATCATTGTTACAAACTGAGTTGCAAATTCAGCTGTCAAAATGTGTGAACTCGGGTTCTTAAAGGAGCCATGGAGGAGGGTTTGACAAACGGCCGTAATGACACATACCATGGCCACATCAACACGCGCGTATGACCCGTACTGACACTGCTGTAACAGAAAACCCATGAATAGCATTTGGGATGCATCAGATGTGTGGTAGGGTTGCTCCTACAGTGAACAATGGCTTACTTATTTTGAACCCCCCCCCCAAAAAAACAACCATGTCTATAAATTATTGACACTGCTGCTTCAAATGAGCCAAGAAGACAACAAGTACAATGAAAGCGAGCCCACCGAATACACAGCCAGTGAAGGTAAGACCACTCGGTACAATTGACAACTGCTGTTATTCAGTGAGAAGTGTAGAAAATCTCTACTTGCTTTTAAATTAGAGTGTGACAAGTTGATATTGAATTGGCTATAACTCTTTACCTTGTGTGAATGTGTATTTTCAAGGAAGAATGTACGAGAACTTTTATCAATAGGATAGTTATAAATTGTTAGTTCGTCGCAAGTTTGGCACTGTACAAATATCTCTGTTATAGTTGACGAAATAAATGGCGACTCCTTTCACATTTTTTTTTTTAAATTAAAATATAATTGTTCATAAAAGTGTTATGAAACAGTGCCTATGTGCTTATGCTTGTGGAGGTTCCATTTGATTTAATTTGTATGTTGATGAGGTCTATCGCAGTGCACTTGTCATTTTCTCCCACTGTTGACTCCTGTCAGTATTGATTTTCAGGTTTTGCCGCAGTCTCAAGAAGTTACGAAGCTGTGTTCCTCTTTTTAATATACAGCAGCCAGCTGTGATAAGTATCGCTGCTGTGAGAAAGAAAAATTACGGAGCAAAATGAAATACACCCTCTGGAGTCTTGCAGCCTTGAGTTGAAGCGCTAATGCTGGGTACATAATAGTTTGTAGTTTTGTTAGGTCCTAAAAATGTGGCACACCGCACCATTCTATTTCTTATTGATAAACCAAAGCCCTTTAAAGGTGTATCTGAAATATAAGAACACATGCAGAGGTAGTAATTTGACTCACGGGTTTACATTTATCTGTGACCATATATATATATATGTATATATGTATATATGTAAGAGCAATGCCTCCAGCGACGGCAAAACTCTGAGGTTGCAGCACTTGTTAGTTAAGGTACCACTGTCTGTTTATTTAAATCAACCACATCTATCACACGGAATCTTTACAATTTGGAAAATGAACAACGTAAAAATCAACATTATTTGAAAGTATAATTTCCTTATTATGAAAGTCGAAATAGCTGTTAGCCAAGGGAAATTACTTGGTAGACGAATGAACGTAAGACGCCGAAATGGTACCGAGCCCCGCTGTTTAATGTTAGTCGCTTGGCGTGGGGGCGCCTGAACGGCAACAAACAGCACAACAAATTTGATCAGGTACAGGGTAAAAAGAACAGAAGAAAGAATGCAGCCGGAGGGCGTTCTCTTTATTAAGCGCTTCAGGCTAACAGATTAGGCGTCTGCAATTCCTGCCGACACTGCCAGGTAATTCTGTTCCCTGTCGAGGGTGGCTGTCGAATCACAAGTTGGCGCTAACTGCCAGAAGCCCAGTCATGCCACAGCATCTCTGTTGAATTTAAATCCAGTGGCCACTTCAAAACATTTTGTTTGGATGACTTAAGTGTGGATTAGCTTGAGCTTGGTAGACAACAGAATTCCCTCGTTAAATTCATTTGTATTTTACCCCAGGTCCTGAAGTTACAAAGCAGCCCCAGACCATTACACTTCCACCAACATTTAAGGCAAATGTGAGACTTCTTGCAAAAGTCATTGTCGCACTTTTGAAAAATGTTGGTTGGCGGACCAGTCCTGGGAATCTTCACCAACCGTTTCCAAACGGATATTAATTGCAGTCACTTTGTTTTTTTTCATTTGTTCCTGAATTTTCTTTGACTCATGGCATGACGTGTTTCTTTTTGACAGATGAGTACTATTTGAACAGATTTCTTGCTCCAACAAATCAGTTAGAGATTGAACTCAGCTATCTAAAAAATACATGGTAAATGGACTGCACTTTTATCTACACTTCACAACTGCACATTTGCACACAATCGTCTCCCCTTCGTCTCTTCTCAACCGCCTATATGATATAAAAACCTGGATGACATACAACCCCCCCCCCCCCCCCCCTCATACTCAACAGCAATAAAACAGAGCTTATGGTTGTCGCCTCCAAGGCATTGCTCGGGAAGGTGAAGATCTGTTCCTCGCTATCCATGAATTCACCATCTCACCATCCCCTGAGGCTTGCAACCCGGGAGTGATCATGGACTCTACTCTCTTGTTACGGTCCCACATTAAGTCAGTCACTAAGTTAACCCTTCTTTCATCTTGAAAAAAATCTCAAGACTTTCTGACCCGTGCCTTTCCTCTCAACCCGTCTTGACGACCGCAATGGTGTTCGGTTCGAGGCTGCCAAAAACTCTAATTTGACCAACCTCCGAAACTCATTTGACTGGAACTTAGTCTCCTCTTCGTAGCTCACTTTAATGTAAAAAAAAAAAATGCATAATGTCTCCTTTCAGTTGATGAGCTCAGTTATTTTCCAAGCCGGATGAATCCGGTATCAGTAAAAACCCCAAGACGTGGGCGGATGCTCCTTTTCGCATCAAGCGTTGACGATAAATGTTGAATCACACTTGGCTGATCGATTCATTTCTGATTTGACTGCAGAGTGCTCAGAGGAAGAATGTCACGCACAAGTGCTTCCATTTCTGAGCGAGCCCGGGCACATGCCTGTGGAGAAATCCTTGAGTAAAAAAAAAAAAAAAAAGCTGTGATCAGAGCAGGTGCAGTCGAACAAATATAAGCATATCCAGACTCAAGCGGGCACGGTTAATGCTTGTGGTTGCGCATCATTTGTAATTAGGATGCATCAATGTACAGCAGCAAATCAACCGCGCGAGACGAAATCAGTCGCCCTCAAACGCTGTTCAAATTGTCAACAGAGGGGAATGAGATGTTTTTACAACCCCCCGTTCATTTGGAAAACTGAGAAGCGAGAAGTTATAGATGCAATCCAAGCCGGCCCTGATTTCAGGATGACTTAACTGTTGCGGTTTTGTTATTGGTGCGATCAAAATGGCTCTCCTGCTTGAAATGTGCGGCGTCCATGTTGACTAAGGTGTAAGTCTTGCGTTATCAAGTCGTAGCACTAGTTGGCAGGCCCGGGTCTCTGCAAGCGGGATGTCTCCCACCTTCGGCCACGGTTCACTGGTGATGGTATTAGCGAGGCTTCGTGGTCTAATGTTTCCCTGTTAATCCCTTTCCCTTTCTTGCATGTTAATGTGCTAGTCTTTCACTCGCGTGACTGAACAGCCTTTTGTCTCTTGCACTGCTTCTTCTTCGCTTTCCTTTGGAGAAATATGCGCAGCGTTCATTTGCTGGAGGTTCCATTAAGAACAAGGATAGGAATCATATTTCCTTAAAAACGCTGATATGGTCATGTGAAGCGGTTATGTTTTCTATGGATATGAGTTATGATTGGTCGTTCTTTTTATCCAATTCATGACTTATTTTCTTGAGCAACCCCTTCTTTTAGTAGATTTGTCATTCTTGAAGTATCTCCTAGTAAAAAAAAATTTTTGTTTTTAAAGCTGCGGAAATAGTGGTAGGATGACCAGATGTCCCGGTTAATTCGGGACAGTCCCGTTTTTTGAGCTTTATATCCCGAATCTCGGCAGATTATGCCAGCCACATTCTTTTGTCCTGCTTTTACGCAGGTCCTGTTCCAACGTCCCGTTTTTTTGGTCTTAGTCCTGTCAGCAAGTCAATTGTTTGAGCCATGCGTATGACAATCAAACCAAACTATAACTAATTTCTAATGTGTGTTTTTGTCATATCTGAACCACTTCCTGGGAAATTTAGTCCTGCTAGCCTTATAGTTTTTGTCCAGACCAGATAATATGATATGAGATGCAGGTAACCGAAGCATATTGTGTTTTTTATCATTATGACGACTTAATTGATGAATTTAAAAGGCTGTTAGACAGCCGTGAGGGTTTTATAAACCCATTGCAGCAGATATGGACCCCGGCAGTATGTTGCCCGTACAACAGTCTTTGGTCTGATAACTAATCCAGCTTTCCATCAATGACTAGTTCACCATTTGCCATCTCATTAATTTTTTTTGCATCCAAAACACCAATTAAGATCGTTTATTATTCTAGCCAAGTCAGTCTCAGTGCCACATGGCTGCATCATAGACAATTTGTGGCTGGGCAAACTAAAATCATAGATCACATCCGACTGCTTCAATTATGGGGCTTCTGATTCATCGTGGCTTCTGACACACGCAAAAAGCCAGGGGGAAAAAAATGGATAACAAACGCAATTAATAAGCACATCTTGTAGAACTGTTTGCAAATGCATCCTTTTTAAAAGTTTGACAGCAATCAAAACAATCAGAGGCTATTAATGGTTTCAAGGTGCTGCATAGAACTAATTTAATGTAATCAAGTCCTTTTAGTAAGTTTAGTAATAGAAATTCAAATTAAAATAGTGTTTTTTTTTAAAGCAAAAACAACACTACAAAGTACATGTGCATGTGTAAATTACTTAATAATCAGATTAATATATTAATAACATGATCATGTCATATTAGCAACATGCTGGTAAGACAAAAAAAGGGGGAAAAAGGAGAAAACACAGTCTCCAATGCACCACCAGAGAATCATCTTTCTTTTCAGAAGCTGAGTAGATAATTCAATATTGACACTGATCGTCACTTTCCGCATGACAGCTAAATGCTTTTTATATCAGGACCTATTAGGATTGGAAAAGAAAAAAACAGCTGAATTCCCTTTATGAGCTTAATACCCGCTCCCTTTTCGAAAATCAATATTTATAATTTCACAAGATCAGGACAAATCTGCTGTAATGCAAGCAATATTAAAACAATAAAAACTTCACACAGACACACAGGTGCATTTGCTGGCAAACCCAACTGAATTAACAGTTATTCGGCTTATTTGTTTTTTTCCATTTTTTTCCTGAGCAACACGGTCCTCTCCACTACATAATATACCGCCGTAAAGGGAGTTACAATGGCTCTTCTCAATACCAGCATAATGATTTAAAAATAACGCCGGAAACAAAAATGTCTTGTTTTAGGGTATGTGAAATTTGACATTCATTTCACTTCACAAAAATAAAGTACTTTTCACATAAAAACAGGCAGGTCAAGGACACACCTTGACTCAAAAACCAGATTATATATATATATATTTTTTTTTTTAATGCTACACTACGCAAGCTCACGTCGAGCAATGCGCTGTTTCGTTGGTCCCGAGAGGCACAGACGCAGCTTTCAGTGAAGTAAAGGTCACGTTCATATCAGTTTTAGCCCAGTCTGATCCCAGTAAGTGCTTAATTGTGAAAGGTGGTGCTTCTTATACTGGGCTCAGGGCACTCTTATCTTTCTCCCGAAAGAAATGACTGTGTGATGTAGGAGACCAAAAGCTGATGGTGGCGAAGTTGGCCTTTGGTTGGCGAGAGTAAGCAGAAAAAAAAACATTTTGCTGTCTGGATTGACCAAAAAGACCAAAAGACTCAACCTGAGAAAGGCAAAGTGGGCTTCTTATTTCGATATAATTTAACATCCGGGTTCTTGCAACACCAAGCCTATTTTTCCATGGAGGGTTGTGGCTACATTTACACTGAGAAGACTTATCAAGGGAGGCCCAGCAATCCCAACTGGACCCAGGTACCGGTCTGCCTATTGTCTTGATGCAGTGGGTCCACACCTGCTATTATGCCTTATTTTCCAAAATTTGCACAATTTGGTGGGCTACAAAGGAATACAGAGCAGCCTGCGATATTTTTTTACGTGACCTTGCTAATCCCACCCTGAGAGCGCCAGACTGACTTGGGCCGTGTGCGCCCATAATGTGCTGTCCAATTCTGCTAACTGGTGACTTGAAATAAATAAATAAATAAAAAGAGCAAAAAAAAAAAAGTGCTACAGGTTTGAAGTTGGCGAAATACGACCTGGATATTCCATAGCCCTGGCAAACAATATTCCCCGTACACAAAAACAAATACACATAGCCTGTACGATCCATGTGTAAAAGTACCCTCTACTTTTCTATTGTCTGTTAGCATCCGTCCTAAGAATCTGAGTCCAATTTGGAAAGTCTGGTCAGACGGGGACATTTGAGTTAGTGGTCAGTGAACAAATTGCTCTCAATAATGTAAAATCACCCTCATTCCCTTTTTGACACTGCAGCAGGCAGACCTTGCTGTCAAAAATAATGTTTCAGTTCATCTTTCATTCCGTTCTCTATAAATTGATAACGCCGCTCTTCACTCTTGGTGAGCTTACCATTCCGTTCGCCGGATCCCTCATAATGTGGAACGCGCAACCACATTGTAACATACATAATGTACCATGTCCATGTCTATTGGACAATTATATCTGCTTAACATAACCCTCTCTGGTACAAGTGAACAAAGTTCAAAGTTCATTTCACACATGTAACTGAAGCGAGGAATGCACGGCGCAATTTTAGAAATGCTGTTTATACATTCCACAGTGGTGTGCAAAAGTGGGGGACGGGGAGCATCCACTGCAATCCCCCGAACCTGGCGCGATATTATTCTGTGAGAACTATAGAAACAGAAAAACCGAAGTTATGCCCAAAAAATGTCAACTTCTCATTAGCAACAAACATAAGAAGGCCAGGCTGGAATTTGTCAAAAAAGTACAGAAACGAGCCTCAAAAAAAAAACTGTGAGAAAGTTGAACAGACGAGATGAGATTAACCTTTATCAAAGTGATGGAAAGGCGAAAGCTGCGAGAAAGAAAGGATCTTCTCACGATCTCAAAAGATACTCAAGCAAGCTCAGCCGTGAAACTCAGCGGAGGTAATGTCACGGTTTGGACTTGCACGGTTCCTTCCAAGATGGGGCCATAAATCTTTATTAATGAACAAAATGACGACAACAGCAAAAAGGAACTCAGAAGTTGTTAGAAATATTTTGTCTTGCCAATTTAAAGAGAGATGCATTTGCAAGCGAGTGGGAGATCTTTCATCTTGCGGCAAGATGATGAGCCCAAAAAAAACACACGGACAACAAAATGAGATCATTAGAGGGATTTTTGGGTTTTTAGATTGGCAATTCTTGTTTATTTTCTGTTGTGTTTTATTTAATACATAACATTGCATCATTAGTGCTGGATCATCAACAAGTTGAGCGTCAATCATGGCGTGGTGGGTGGGGGGGGTTACTGGACTCCCTCAAAAGAGACCTATACAGATAATTCAGAACGCTGACCAGAACAAAGCGACTACGCTTCCCAGTCAGTCAATTTGTGAACTAATTGATGATAACAGTAATTACATTTACCTGTATTTTCTCATCTTAAATGAGTTTTTGGTAAGAGGTGACATTTAAAATTCTCTAAATCATCATATGTGAGTTTTCCCCAAGGTTTTATGCAAGCTTTCAGATGAACAACCGCACATTGTGCCATTCAGGGTCTCGTGTCAGGCAGAATCTTGTTATCTCCACCGAGAGACCTCGGCTAACAGGAACCTAACGACTTCCACTAATGACATGTATCCATGGAGATAACCGGACATCATCTGGAAATCGCGACTGTACCGCCTAATGGTCGGAAGGCTTCAAGCCTTTTTATGTCCGCAAATTTGCGGTCACGCAAGCTCCCGTTTGAGGACGCGCCTATGGATAGGACAAATACACACGTTTACACACAACACAATTGACTCGAGCTGAGAAGTGACAACTCTACTGTTGTGTGAACCACATTTGCTATGCTGCAAAACCAGACAAAGAAGTGAAGTTTTGTTTTTGAGGGCAATTCATTTTCGATCCGAAAAAAGTCTCTGTGTACCGCAGTCGGAAGTTTCCTTTTCAAATTGGACTCGTTCTACTGATCTGACTGATCCTGGAAGGAGCATGGATATTGCCCGGTCGTGGTCTGTGGTCTCGGAGAAGGTCTGCATAAATCTGAGACCAACGGTACTTGGCCAGAAAAGGTCAGGGATGCCCCAAGTTTAGGATTTCAAGTATCCTGAGGTCTTGATCACTAAATGAGGGAAGAATGGTGCAGGAAATCAACAGGCACGTCGATGATAAAGGAACTTGAACCAGTTGATCGTCATTAATACCTTTTACTTATGGTCTAGAGCTGTGGGGTCTTGACCAAAAGAATGAGATGGGGCGATCCAAGTGGCTTGAAAATGGATTTCCTCCGAAAAGCTTTTCCAAGCTCTCGCTAGGAGAAAGTGTGAGAAGTTCGGTCGTCTGGATCGATGGTCCTTCAGGCATTTTGCGGACCGGTAAACATCTGTCTGGGATGCTGACGGACTGTTTGCTCTCACACAACGTAAAAAAACAACATTAAAACCAGCCGCATACCGGCGGTTGGGAACCCACTGATCTGGATTGGATGGACGATTGTCATATGTTCATCACTCTCCCGCTCTTTCTCACTTTCACAGCAACATACGAGCACGCAAACATTTTTTGTCACCATTTGTTAATATCATTTTTGTGTGAAGGAAAACCTCGAAGACTGCCCCTTTGCGGCTCTTCTATTAGAACTATAAGGGAAAGTAACTGAAAAGAAGGTAAAGGTGATTTGGAAAACCGCAGTCCTTTCATGTCTCCAGTCTGACAAAGAACCGCTGCCGCTGAACACGCAAATGTAAGATATCACAGGCATTCTATTGCTGGTGCTCATTAAGAACAGAAAGCCTTGAGGAATATCAATTGGCTCTCTGATACATGTCACATGTCTCTGTTCACAAATTCAGAGCAGAAAATGACTCTGGAAAAGTGCTTTTGTCATTTGGATCTCTGTCATTTTAGCCAATTTTGAGATGCTTTCGGTTAAATGATTCAAATCAATAGAATGCAGGTCATATCTGAGGTCACGTTCGTGTCATTTAAAATCCGAATCAGTTTTACTGGCCAAAGTATGTTCAAACACAAGGGATTGTGTCTTTGGTTGTTGGCAGCAAAAAAATTCCATTTGAACAAAATATACATTTACTGATTTGCCTGTGTAATTAATCTACACATCGTATCGTAGTCCTTAAAATAGTCGACGATTGTCCAACAGTGAAGTGAAATCGACCTTGTGATTTGCCGGAATGAAACGACACCTTGGCTTCAGCCACGTTCTTAATTAACCACTGACTTGGTAAACAGTAGCCGCCGAGCTTTAATTATTCATCTTACGGGAACACGGGGCCGCTTTTGGCAGCGTAAACTTAATGCGGCTGCCGGTGTAGTGACGCTCGAAATTGACTTTTCTCCAATAAAAGCTGATTAGTGACAAATAAGGCAGGCGGAATTGTGTCCTATGCTCCTAATTATTTGCTGCCCTCTTTTGCTGCTAGCCTCGTCAGCTTCTTCTGGAAAATGTGGCCGGACAGTATGTACATTTGAGGGACGCGTTTGACCCTTGAATAATGCTCTGATGAAGATGAGACTGTTGAGTGTCACCTTGAGGCACGATAGACGCAAATATAGAAACAGAGGCAAAGTTGGTACACGGGTTGGTTGGTTGGTTAGAAACTGATAATCGATAGGAACAAAGAAACAGATTCTGAGTGTTGGTCTAACAGGGAGTTGGAATAGTAGTGCTAATTTGGCTAACAATGGAAGATGAGCTAACTTGGAGGCTAACTTGGGGGACAAGGGGGCAAGAATATCACCTGGCGGAACACCACTTGTATGCCACTTGATGAAGGGTAAATGAATGTAGAGGAACTAGGAAAAAGAAAAATGACATTCGAAAACGATATTAACATATATTTGATGGGTAGTGATGTGTTTTCTGGATGGCTGATCAAAAGAGTTTGCTCATTTGTCTTCCTTCCTATGGGATTGGAAGTTGTGTCCTGTGCTTGCGTTGAAATGCGTTCAATCTCTTGAGGCTATTCTCTTTTCCACGTTTCATCACACATCACTTGGATACGCACCCAACCGGAGCTTGAATAAATGTAACTTTCTTTAACCTGACCCATTGTAATCTGAACTCTTGCTCACTTTTTTTTCCATCACATACAATCCGATGAACTGAAGTGAACTCCATTTTCTTTTCTTTTTTATTTGTCTTTTTTTTTTTCTTAAGAACTCCATTTTATATTTACATAATCCACTAAGGCTTATTCAAAATTGGAGCATGTTCTTTTTTCCCCCCCCCCTTTTTTTTTTAAACACATTCACTAACAACCCAGTTAAATTTGCTTAATTTCGTTTTTTAACGTCTATAGCGGTCAATGGCAGTGAATGAGTTAAAAGAATCCTCTTTAATGTCATTAATATGCATTGTTACATATTAATGAAATATAACGTCCGCATTGAGCGCATGAATTGATTGAAGACAAATAGAGTTGCGTAATCTAGTCCTGATGAACTCATTTGCTCCCAAAAACGTGTAAAAACGTTCCATGTTAAATATTGCCATGGTCCCAAAAAATATATTTACTGTATAAGTTTTTATTTTTATTTTTTTATTCTAGAGCATACAGAAGGCTTTAATGCAGCCTCTAACCTGAAGAGGTCGCTTAAAGCAATGGTAGTTGTTACAAAAACCGGCTGGCAGGTTGTAGCAGAGTATAAGAGATCAACCAGGGACATGTTGCAACAAGCTCTTTTCCCCCAGTGTTTTCAACAGGTTTGTGAATAATGATAAAACCTAGCTATATTCTAATGCTAAGATACAAATATACTTTTTTTTCCTGATGAAAGAAGGGACTCTAATCTTTCTTTTGGTAGTTTCCATGTTTTTATAGAAATAGAACACAATATTCTGTGGGCCTTGCAAAATCAGTCAAAATCCAGCCGGGAGCAAAGGGGGTAGCTTCAGTGAAAGTGGCTGAGTTAATGAGTTAAATGACAAGCCAACAACTAAACTAGGCTGTTACGAAAAGTGAACACAACATAACTACTGTAATGTGATATATTTATGGATGCAACACACAAACACAAGCAATCGTTTCAGCTCTATGGAATGGCTAATTAGCAACTCTGTTAATTAACTGACAACATCTGCAGGGTTTTACAGGTCAAAGTTAACACAAGCTTGTTATAATGTTTTGCTATTTCTGCAGACTTTGCATGTTTATTCATGAAACAAAAAAAAGCTTCCATATATCCATGGTTCTCTCTTATAGGTACGTATAATTGTAAACATTGGTTGATTTGCGGATCAGAGACTTTCTGACATCACAAAAAGTACGACAGTAGTTAATTTCTGCTTTTATTTGATTGACAGATAATAAAGTTAAAAATATTACTTGAAACAGTGCAAATTAATCATAATCAATGCCGATCGTTTCCAGCAAATATGCAAGTTGTTGTTTGATTTTGGTGGTTCCTCTTTACATAACGTTAATTACCGCCGATGCCGAGGTCATGTTGTCCATCATGTGTGTTTGTGTAGGATTAAGCAAAAATGGCATTCGTTTCCACTAAAGTTTGGCAAAATAAAAAATAAAATAAAAAAACGTTTTAAAAATTCAAATACGGTAAAAATTAAAATATAGCATTATAATGCGCCAATTGACAAATCGACAAATCTTATTTGCATGTGTCACCTATTTTCTTTTCACTTGGAAGATTTTGGTGACATTTTTCATCACAAAGCCGAACTTAATGAAGTCATTTTTGGGGTTGGATCAACAGTAAGCTCTTGTGATTCATGCGAGGGATGCAATATCTAGTTTCTGAATAAATCTCTATTAAGTCAAATAAAATAAAATATTGCTCCTGGCCCTGTTTTGTGTGTGAGTGTTTGAGCTACAGTGCTACGCTAAAAAAAAGAAACACAAAATAAACAAACTGCCTCCAACTGTCCTGCTTAGCTCACCCAAACTCATAAAAACGTGTTTTTAATGACTGCATGGTAGTGCATGTGGTCAGCACACCTGCCTCATCATCGCAAAATAGTTGACGGGTTTGAATCCTGGCTCATGTTCTCACCATGTTTGCTGGTAGGATTATTTTCCAAAACATGTTTGCTCGGTTCGGCATCGATGTGAACGAAATGTGATTTTCTGTTTATATTAGGAGTGATCAAAGAAATGGGAACTAAAATAAAGTTGGTAAGTTTATAATTGTGTTCATTGTAGCCAAAATTGCTAATGCTCCACTGAGCGGCTCACGGAATGACCAGAAAGCGCACACAGCGAGGAAGAAAACAAATGGTAGAGATGCTATCTATCTACTTTTTATTCAAGCATTGATCTTCAAAGACATTTTTTTTGTACGGTAACGTGAATCCCATTGGGCCAGGTGGTCAAGTGATTCCGAATGAAATTTAAATGAGGGGCCCCAGGCTGTATTCCCCCCCAAACAGCATAAGGTCACGCACACTGCCTCGATGTGTCAATAATTGTGTGTGTATTCATATGGCATGGACGTGACAATGAAAAGTTGTCTAGCGAGCTTTAAATGCAAGTCATGTGACTTCAACTGAGAGAAAGTCAAAAGCCAGTCAGCCAATCAAAATGTGCAAGCCCCCCCCCCCCCTTTTGAGTGTGATGTCATACACGGATGAGCTTGGAATCAAACGCTGACGCGACAAGAGTGCGTTTGATCAAATAAGTCAGCCAGTGAGCAGAAGTGTTCGCTTTTTGTGCTTTTTCACTTAACTGCATTTGTAAATAGTAAACATCACATATTATTTCCAAAATAATAATCACCGTTTAACCAGTATGTCTGCCACCTCTTCTCTCATCAGGCATAAAATATTTTTACTTTTGGAGATGAATGGAGAACTATTCAAATGTTGACCGGCCATGTTGCATTATGGTTTTCGTGGTGGCGCTTTGCCAAATGCTGCGTGCGTAAATCTCAAATATCAAACAGTGCGAGCGATTATTCAAAAGTGTTTGAACGCCAATCAATCATCAAAGTGTTTCTATGTAAAAGACACACCTAATCTGAGGAGAGTTTAACAAATGCAAAAAAATATGCCATTAGCCATTGTAGCTATAAAATGTCAACTATGACCGAAGTACTTTAAAAAAGTAAGTAATACATTCATAAATGTTAATGAAAACTAATTAAATAACAAAAAATTTCATTAATGATATAAAATAAAAATGAAAAATAACTGAAAATAGAGAAACTAGAATTATTGTGAAAATGTCCGTCTTCAACTTTGCAAATTAGTTTACAAGATGTATTCTTAACAGAGGAAGCAAGGCCAAATTGACATTTGGGAATAACTTAATTACAAAATACTTTTGTAAAATAATAAAATGAAAAAACTTTTACAAAATCTTGCACACCACAGATACGGCATGTGTAAGAAACAAAAATAAAACAAAAAAACATATATACGTATTGTTTATACAGTAGTCTGCTCGCGAGATGGGAGGAGTAAGATGGCCGCCCTGTTGCGGCTTGCACGGGCGTGTATGGGCTATCGGCTATCCAGTAGTATATACAGGAGAAGTGACAATGGCCGGTGATTTCAGTACAACAACATCACGCAAAATATTTCTTGTAAAAGCTAAGGAGGTTGCGCAAAACGACTACGACCCGGCTATCCGCCATTGTTGACAGTCACGGGACAATTGTAGCGTATGTCATTAAACTGGAGGAGTATCCCGCATATGGTGTCCACATTGGAACGTATGTATGGGACGCGTTTTGAAATCTTCTCCGAAACGGCGCCCCCGTGTGGACAAACTGCCCAAATGGTAAGAAACGGACTTTCGTGTGGAATGTTACGACCCATGATAGTTTGTGTGTGCTAAATTGTGTGTGCTGGTGTCTTGTCAATCTACAACAGCAACAATCTACACCTGCTCGTCGTCCCTGATTGTTGTCTCAACTCCCCCCAACCAATCGGTGCCAAGGAAAGAGTCCTGATCAGCAAATGGATTCCTGGCGTGTCACCAGCTGCACTGATTACCACTAAAACCAGTGCCACTTAAAAAGGCCCCTTATGTCCTTGCGACGTGCAGTCATTCTCGGTCTCTTGTGTGCTTTCGACCTTCTGTTTCATAAGCAGTGCATCATATTTGTATTTTGTGTAACTTTATGAAATTCGTTTTTTGTGCAGCAGTTGCAGACAGTGGGATTCTGCAGAATTATTATTATTTTTTTATATTGAGGAGGCCCAACTGTGATTTTCTACACAAAGCATTTGCATCCCTTTTTGTCATCAGATGGAGTCGTTACTAAGCTAAAGACAGCAAAAAAAAATGAATTGCAGTCAAACAGAGCAATCGATTACAATCATAATATGACATCTTTCCTTTGTCAATGCAATGAGAACCTAACGGTGATTATTAATGATTTTAATTTGAGAGACTGAATTTGCCGTCACAATCTAATGACCACGCCAGCAATCAGGATCAAGTTCTGACATGATAACGTCTACGCTGTTAAAAATGATTTTAGGAAGGTGTAATGGGAGACACAGACGCTTACAGCTTCAATAAATGCTGTACAAAAAAAGGTGGAGAGAAGTTTCAGTTTCTGGAATTTGAACGAACTATGCTCGTTGTGGATCCGAGTTCATAATCAATGATTTGCCTGAAAGACAGCCCAGATATTAACAAATAATTGAATGCTGCTTAAAATTTCCCCATTCATTATTCAGGCCATAGGTAGTTTGAACCCATGTTTGTAACCCAAATGATTACAGTCTTCATTCAGGTGAACAAACACAGTACATGACTAATTAGTGTAATTTCCATTTAAACAGTCTAATTGCATCAGCAGTTAATTAGGGTTTCTGCTTGCACAGCTGTTGTTTGGAAAGTTTCACAGTCGGTAAGAAGGCAGGAGGTGAGGATGATCGAGAGGTCACATGCGAGTCTATAAACCAAATTAGAAAAATGATAGAAATTAGAAGAACAATAAAAAAAATAATTTAAAAAAAATAGATTTTTTTTTTTTTTTTTTTTAAAGTTGATATTGAGGACTGTTTTAGACATTTTAATGATTTTGAATGACAAATATTATTCAGAAAATTATTTTTTTAAATGAGTTGCCCAACAACATCGTGCATCTCGTGGGGAACTGTCTTGTGTAATCATAGAAGACATTATATTACATTACGTAAAAATTCCATTTATTCTTGCAATATACGAAAAGGCATTTTTCATTCGACACGGACATGATTCATGTCCCTTTTCAATCACGCCATGAGCGTTACGCGCATGATTTTTAAAACGGTTTGACACCTAATATAGGAGATCAGAGAAGTGTTTGACAAAACATTTCAACTTTGACAGATCAATAACGGCGAGTACAAGCCCCCCCAAACATTCCTAATATGGGATTTTGTTATATGTATATTAGTAGATTCGGATTCTGTTGAGCGATTAAATCCTAGGAAAAGGAAGCATCAAGCTTGTCACTGTTTTTCACAGCGTGACACCTCCCTCCTCATTATGCACCAGTTACATCATTACAAAAGTAATCACAGGGTCGTGAGAAACGTCATGCTAATTGAAAAGACTGGCTGGTAATTGTGAAAAAATGTTTAGGAGTGGACTTATGAACTTTATTTTGCCGCTCAGATGCTTGTTAGAGGACAGCAAGTTGTGCAAAAAAACTACAAAGTTTAGAGGTCAAATTAAATTCACCTGTTAAGGTTTTTAGTAGATTTTAGTCGTACACATACAAATCCCACATTTAACGCTGTTGCTGAGTGCAAGATCAGGTCAACCTCTCTGCTTTTTTCAATTCAATTCAATTCAACTGGCAGTGTACTGTTGATCCAGTTTGTATAAAGTTACGATGCGCTACAGACTTAGCTGCCCACACAGGTGTAATCTAGTTCACTGTATTGGCAGTGTAAACCTGGCTAACGATCTCAACCTGGGGTGGCCAATTAATTTCCCCAAATGGCCTCAAGAGAACTGGACTTTGCAGTCAAGGGCTTTACCCTGAGGGTGAACTCAATTGTGCGCGGTATTGATTTTATGTTTGCACAAAGCAGCACTTTGTATTCTTTTGATACACTCCTGTTTTGACCGAGAGTGAATTCTAAAATGTTTATGCACACTATGGAGGCAATATCAGGAACATTTTTGCTTAAACGTTTTACTTTAGTATTGATATATTCATTGTTAACAATTGGGGTGGCAGCTGACCCCCCCCCCCCCCAACCCCCCCCTTGCCATTCTGTAAAACCGCCTGTGAGCTACTGGAAAAAAGGTAAAAAAAAATAAGACCTAACTTGTATTGCTAAAAAAAAAAAGGTCTGAGTTAATCAAATGGTCGCCTCTCACGTCAACGAAAGAACATTGGAATATTATCAGCCGCGCAATTTTGTTGTTGTTTTCTCACACAGCTCATACTTGCATCGCTGCGGTTTGCGTTAGGCCCGGCAACCTTTTTCTTCATCCAAATTAATTGGCACTTCACATCCCTGCACCACCACTAAGCCTCTTGGTTTTTATCTCGCAAACATATCCCAATGACAGCTGCTGCGGTCTCCGAGGATTGGAACACAACAAACATGCGCGGTTCGAGACTGTGTTGTAATGGTTTCGTGGACACATGATCAGGAACGTCATTTTCGGCATTCTCCAATCCCGTGTAGTTACATTACAAAAAACAATCGCTGTCAATATGAAACGTGAATTCAAAATAGTACATTCTAGACTCACTCAGTCTGATTTATGCCCGGATCTGATAGCCAAAACTTTTAGCCTTAAGGCGAACCACTTGGCTGTGTGAATGTAACATTGTGCCAAGCTTGGCTTAACGACGACTACACAGGGAATAACCAAACCACCTGCCAAGATGAATTTTCTCTTAAAGTCTGCAATTCTAAATGTTGATATCAGTGAAATTCAATTCCATTGAGATGCTCGTAGCTATCTATGGCAGGGTTGAATTTTCTCAAGCAATTAATTTTAAAAAATGTTGTTGTTGGTTTTTTTTAATTAGACTTTCAAGGTTGAAGAACTTTAACATGTTTTTGGATTAAAATTTGTGCCAGTCAAAAAAAATCAATCTTGAACCAGAAATACATTTTGACTTCTTCTGCATTTACAGTTAAATTAGCCAAACGCACAATAAAAAAAAACTATCGGTCTCGCATTTGTTCTGTTCATATAGCCATTATTTTGACAGTGAGGAAGCAGGTGCGATAGGGAATGACATCCTACAAAGCAAAACAGCAAGAGGTTTCAGGTGTAACTCCAAAAAAGAAATATTCTCACAAACTTTTTAATAGAAGAATGTATTAACAGATTTAAAAAAAAATACAAAATAAAGCTAAAAAGAACACGAGTACAAGTAACACAGTGCAAATTGGAAGGAGCTTGTCAAAAAGTAGCTTTAAAAAAAAAAAAGATGTAGGTGTTATTGTGTGTCTGTGTGTGTGTGTTCTAGCTCTTAAGTTTCCCCCACTGTTTACACAGATTGCCTCATTCCACATCGGTGTTAATGCTTCACACAATACTGAGCAGCGTGCATCTGTCTTTCTTCTCTCTTCTGTTAGTCTGTGAAGGTTACTTACACCTACACGTTCCCTGACTTAATATCCCTTATAAACAAAGTCAATTAGTGGAAAGTAATGTTTACAGGGTTTAACTGCCATCTCTGCCAGGGTGTGTGTGTGTGTGTGTGTGTGTTGGGGGGGGGGGGGGGGGGGGGCGTATTCAAGCAAACAGCTGCTTTTAATCACCTTAGTTTTCAGACTGGTTAGAAGAAGGTTATAATTGGTGTTGCTGTGACAGCTAAATACAACGCTGCAGATGGCAGTGAGTGACACAATTTGCTGATGGGCACGAGGCAGAGAATGTTGTTTTCCAGCATTTAAATGGCACTGACAAAAAAAAACAAAGTAATTGATTGTATTTATCACCAGAAAAACTCATCATTAAATCTAGAAGGAACACTTGTCAAGGATTTAACAAATGGAACATCGATGGAATGAGGAAAATAACAGTAGCAAACGCAGATGTCAAGATCGCGAGCCAGTAGGTGACTCGAAAGTGAGGAGCCAATTGGCCATTGAAAACGAATACTGAATCTGAATTTTGCCATATGAGTCAGAACACCTCATTGTTGGCTGGCTAAAGCCGTGCTGTCAACAAACAAAAGGGGATTTGCCAACTTGGACGCCAGAACTAGCTTAGCGCTAGCTAGGTTGACGCTAGTAGAAACGTAGACGGATTTAAAATGGGGCCAAAGTGAAAAAAACTTTCTTTCTTCTCCCATCGGCCGATATACAGCACGGGATCCTGAAGGTTGAAGTAAATTATTTTAAGCTAAAGCGATATATAAGTATTTTTGATCAAATTCGATTGTTCATTTGTCGGACTATGACGTGTTTTTTTTGGCAAAAGTATATTGATTAACCCATTCGAGTTGATTTGGTCGCTTAAGTCAATAAGAATAACAAATGTGCATCTTTGGTGCGCCCACGGTGATATTAGACAAGAGATGAGCATTTATTATCTGATCCCAAACTTGACCCAAAACACACTCCCAAATCAACAAAGGGATGATCAGGGAAAGAGACGGAGGTTTTAGATTGGTCAGACAGAAAGAAACTGAGGTGAAAGCCTGGAAAAACATCACAAAAGTAGAATATAAAGGTTAGGTATTTCCAGGGCCGTTTCTAGCTTCATGGCAAGATGCTGTTTGGGGGCCTCTAGTTTGGCTTGGGGGGGTCCTAGGCAGCCACCTATAGCAAGAAACGGCTATGTTGGTAGCAACCAAATGAAATTTATGTTTTGTTGTAAATAATGCCGTTCTCTAGGTTGATAGGCTGTTGATGTCTCAAACCCAACGCCATAGCTTCTATTTCTATCCGACATAAAACAACATTTAAGAGAGAAACTCTTCCAAATCTTTGTATCGATGCGACCGTAGCACACGTCCTGCCAGGGTGTAAAGCAGCACTCACCCAAGCAAGGTACGCGGCTCATAACACTCCACAACACCCTGAAGCAGGAGAGAAACAAAAAAGGCAATCGCGCAGGGAAATAACACCAGTGATTTGATTTGCCATAACAAGATGGAAAAGCATACCACAAAAAAGGCATATGACAAGCATACCTGGGTTCAAGACTGCAGTCCAGATAACCGTAGACAAACTGGAGAGGAGATCTGCGAACAGGCTTTTCGAAAGAACAGGATCACTACCAATCAGTCGATCTATCCAACTATCTGTATGAATTCTTCATGCATCCTCATAAAAACTACCTCTCATAACCCATCCAAACAGGAAGAATTTGGCCATTGCTTTGCTGTTTCTCGTTAACAGTAAATAGTATCACCGGGTCCTGGAGGTGAAATTACACTCTATCATTGCTGAGAGCTCATTAAAAATGGATATAAGTGGTTGACAAACAGTGTCTCCCAGGCTGGAAAGTGTCAACGAGCCTGCTGCTCTCCTTCCATGTTGTAAAAAATTTAAGCTGATGTGACACAGCGGGCATGTTGGTGCCAGCCGTGCGCAGTGATTTATGCCTCTCATTTCCAGTAGGGGACATTTGAACTGAAAGCAGCGAGGATTTGCCTGTCTTCCAATGAGTCACTACAGAGGAGAAAACGTACAACGTACTTGGAGAGATTTTTGCTTTGTTGATATGAGAAACAAAGCGGCATCTGTCAAGGACATGCTCACAAATTACCACTTGGCACTGACTGACAATCATCAAACGGCACAAAGGCAAGACACAAAGGACGACTTATGTAGCCTCCAACTCGAATGTGGAATAACGGCAGCTTTCATCTGCAACACTCCCTGCGAGAGACTTCCCTTCTAGATGTAGCATTAATTTTGACTTAAATAAGAATTAAAGGTCATTGATGCGCATTACCTTTTGTCTATATTGCCGACGAGAAGAAACATTTATTAAAACCTTTGATGGTAACACAGAGCTAGCATGAAACACACCGTGTAGGCCTCTCACAGTGAGTTCTTTACAATAAAAGCTCCGGGAGCCATGAAACTGCCAACGTTGCCTAAATGTGTCCCAAAACCCAGACCAAACGGGTTGTTCGTCTCATCATGCCATTAGTGCCCATTTGTGAAGCACCAGGTGGTCGGCAAATTAACACTTCTCCTGATACTGCAGTCTACGAGCTACTGGCCTCTGCTTCTTTTGTGCTCCTGATATTCCTGGCATGTCGTGTGGCTCTGTTTTTGTGGTCTTATGTAGTAATAAAGATTCTAATTCCCTGAGTCTGTCTGTCCTCATTGAACAGTTATTAGCATCCATCTGAATGGTGACAGTTGGAAAAGCAAGAAAAAGAACGGCAAGTAGGAAAAAAATACCCATGACCTTTTTTTTGTATTTGCAGTGTGAGTCAGAGGCTCACTGCAGTCCCTGAACTCCTGTTATCTAAGTGAATTGAATAAAGTCAAAAGAAGAGCCCAAGGGCACCATGTTAAACAATACCCGCTACACAGTCTATCAAGAATTGGTATAAATAAATGTGGAAATGTAAGATAGCCTCGAACTGCCAAACTTATGAATTAAAGAGACTGAAAACTGACTCTCACACGAGGTAGAGTGTGAGTGAGTTCCTTGAAATATCCGGCAACATCATTTCTTGGCTGTGTTTTGGGTTGCTTCTTGGGTCATTTGTATTGTTACGGTATGATCATGATGTGATATTGCTATATTGCCATGTCCCTTGTGATGATGTTGTCAGTTTCCATGCCCATTATGATGATGTTGTCAATTGCCAAGCAGTTGCTATGACCCTTGTGATGACGAAGTTGTCAGTTGCTATGCAGTTGCTGTGCCCCTAGTGATGATGAGGTTTTCATTTACCACACAGTTGCTATGTCCCTTGAGATGAAGTTTTTGGTTGCCATGCAGTTGCTATGTCACTCGGGTGATATATGGGTGAGTTGTCACACTATATGGGGTAAGATGTCACACTATATGGGGTAAGATGTCACACTATATGGGGTAAAATGTCACACTGGATTTTGCAACTAATAAAACAAGGACAAAATTATAAATTTTCTCCTGTTTTGTTTGGGGGTTTTATGTTTTTTTGTTTGTTTTTACAGCCAGAGAAATTGTCATTGATCTTGAAAATGTATCATCGTCACAGAGCTAACTCATTTCCTTATTTTAAGACTCATCATCTGAAGGGCAATTCTGGCATTTGTAAACCGAGTTACCAGTGGTGCATTTTTCATTGGCCCGTTCTTGTTGAAAATGTTTACTTTGGGTTGTGCAAAACAGATAACTGGCAGAAAATTGCAATGTAACAACGTACCCTTGATACAACTAGCCCCGGTGTCTCCCGTGTATTTTGCAGCAAAAAATAAACTTTCCAGATGAGCTGTTACTAATGATCCAAAACTGACGATGCATATCCTGTTGAGAAGTTATCCATCCTACTTTCTCCAATGCTATATTCACAGGGTGAGCAAACACAAACTTGCTTTGAATGGCCTTAAGATCCTTACCATGCTCTCCAACTGGGGACCTATGACTTGCAAAAATGGCACCATCACAACAAACATTGCATGCACACACTAGGCAAGTTCTCATTTATTTGGACTGCTTAACACCCCTCCTGCTCCCATCCACACTGTCAACAACACAGTTTGCTTTTAGCTGCAAAATTGCCCAACAACAAAGTTATCCTGATAATGACATCATTACTGAGAAGAAACTGCAATTTGCCGTACAGAGGACGAGCCGCAAAAAGAGTCGACGGGATGATGAGATAGACTTTTACTAACGTGATGGAAAGGCGATTTCTGTTTTTGTTTGTTTTAATTGACTCTATTCAAATTCAGTTAGACAAAACCAATATATCAAGTTTTCTTTATTCTTTTTAATTTGTCAAATTAGAGAGTAAGGGAAATGCAAAAATCATCCAGAAGGATAATGACAAATCTATTCATCGTGTTACATAAATCATTATTGAATTGAGCTTGGAGGACAGCTGGGCCATTAGTCTGCTCATACAGCATTCGTTGTATTGAGGTGGTCAGTAGTTTATGTATCGAGCTTCCCTTTAGGTGGCCGCACTCCTTGGCAGCAAGTCAGTGACTGTCAAAAGGCCCGTGCGGTGACGAAGCAATTTGGTAACGTTTGTTTTTGGTCATTTTTGTACTGCTTGTAGCTTACTGGGGCCATTTGTCAAAATAAAATCATGGTTCGATTTATTCATCCGCAGCCCTTGTGGTTGAGGAACCTCGGACTACATTCATGTCTCCCTTTCATGGTCATTTTCAGTAATATCACTCATTTTTATTTGTCGGAGCACTCTTGTCCTTCCCCCCCCCCCCCCCCCCCCTCGTTCACTTCTGTTGATGCCGTCGTGAGAGCACAGGCCTCTGGCTTGCGTACTTGAGCAATTGTCAAGCTTACTCCAGAAGGAAACATTTGAAAGATGCGCATTTGCTATTACAGCAGTCTCATTAGTATCTGGCCTTCAAGTGAGCTTCTCTTGTATTGATTATATGAACCACGGTTGACACTGTCCTTTCTGCTGAATTAATTCTCCCCAAGAAAGCGGTGATTTGGCTGGGCCATAATCATCCAAAGAGCAGCATCAGGGCAATTAACCTCTTCTCCTGGCAGTAGCGGAGGAGTGAGGGATAATCAGCAGCAAACACACAAGATAAACAGGATGAACTATAGTACATCGTAATCTGCCCACATAGTCGCAAATTCGCCAAGATACCGAATTCTTTTTTTTTTTAACCTTTTGGCATGGAAAAAAAACGTCAGGGCTCTTTTCTTACATTGTTTTGTTTACAAATGGTCTACGGAAGGAATATCAGCCCTGTTTATTCTCGCCGCGCTATTAACACAACCCTCTGGAGAGCCTTCCTCTCTGCTTGGGGTAGTGTTTTCATACCTGACAGTGATTCCAGAAGTGAGGATGCTCTCCACTAAGCCCCTATGGGCCATTGTGATTGGCTACAGCTCAGACCTGCCTTCCTGAGCGGACTGATGAAGTAAAGCCACCTCTGGGGCAGCAGTGTGCACAGACCAACTCCATTTGGGTGACACTTTGAGGCGGAGTAACTTGTGGATGTCCACCCTCTCCACTTTCAATCCCTTTGATAATGAAAGGATGGAGACAGGGGTCTCCTGAAAGTCAATAATGGACTCCCTTATTTTGGAAGGTCATTGTCCTCTCCTCTGCAGCTTGGCCTCTTCCAAAGCCTGTTATTAGCACACTTCAGGATGATTGTCACAGTAATGTGCATAGAGGCTGGAATGGTTTGGGCTGAGGCAGTATCACTGTGGTGAGCCGGTGCTGACTGTGAGCTCAGTTGAGACTTTTGCACCAATCGTCACCAGAAAGTCCAGATCCAGTCACGGGTGCCATATGGAGGCCCAGGGCGCACTGTGTAGTTGACCTGATATATTAGAGCGAAAACCAAGACCAGAGGTATCAAATCCAGACCCACAAAGCTCCCGGTGATGTTGTTTACTTGCCGGTTGAGTAGAAACATCTGTGGCTAAAGCCAAACTGTGGCAGAGTTTTTACTTTCTGGACCTGTATTTGACATTTCTGACAAAGACTCATTTTGGTTCAAACCAACCAATTTACAGTAAATACAGTAAACTCTACCAATTCTTCCAAACGGAGTGGTTTAGCTAAAACTAGGCCAGCAGCTTTTCAATTTCTACAAAAGGCACCCAAGGTGAAAAGGAACATTTAACCCAAGCCTGTACGCACCTCACATGATGCTGTTTGGATGAGAGAAAATCCCAACTATATTCTCCCTTGCCACTAAATCATTGAAGATATAGATTTGAAATTGAGTACTCTAGAAAAAGATCCGTTCTAATAAAAGATTAAAAGGCCCAGATTCAATTTGACATGACCAACAATGGATGTATGGAACCTTCTGACCACAAAATGCATGTCTTTCAGCATATCACACCAAAAAACATACATACTACGTTAATAGATAATTATTTCCCAACTTTTTACCAGTCAGAGAATGAATGTCAAGTAGAAGAAATATAAAATAGGAATGTGCTACTTCCGATATTGCCCAGCACTACTTCTAACTTTTGCTGACTTTTCCATATTGAGTACTTAACTATGTGGCATTCGACTCTGAGAAGAACAATTTTCCCCAAAAGTTACTCAAACACAAACGGCATACGGGTTTCGACTCACCTCAAAGACTGCCTTACAACAAATGATGTTCTCATGAGCACACTCTAGCTGATGCCAAAAAATTTCGTGGTTAATTTTCATAAGGAATTCTCTGTCCTGACATTTCGCTACATCAAAGGACAGTATTAGTACGGGTAACAAAAAGAGATTCACTTCGCTCTCTTCTCTCATGCATCCCACTCCTCCGCCCACCTTTTCTGAATGAACAGATCGATCTGCAAGAACGTGCACGAGCACAGATTCGGCGATGATGATACCTGGTCTAATTACACGCTTGCTCAATGGACTGACCTTTAACATTCGGGTTGGAGGAGGAAAACCCTGCCAACACCTTGAATAGTGATTGATAATAAGAACACCTTAAATGCGCGGTATGGTGGGGTGGTAGAAAGTTCTCGTTGATGTGTTATCTGTTAAATAAATTAAAAAAAATCCTGCTTTTCTCCACAGGGACAAAGCAGAAAGTCAAACAACTACATATTGGGTCATTCTTTTCCTCCTTTACTAATTTGTGAACGCTGAAGACTTTTCACATTTAGTCTAAAGGGATTCGAGTTTCTAAATTCCGAGTGCAGAGTTGTCGGAAGATAGACATCAGGACATTGACACGGACCTACAACTCCATTAAGAGATGGTCTAATTAGGCATCGATGGCTTCCGTCGAAACTCTCAAACTACTGATCTTCTCTGTCCAGAATTTTCACAGTCTTTTCCTCAAGAGTTTGTCCTGTCTCTTTGAATACAAAAATGATCTGCTGACTCTGGAACCCAGCAAGACTTCCTTCCTTTGTTGTGCCAAGCGTTTGTGTAGGCGTTGTTTGGTCTCTCCAATGTAGAGGTTACAAAACTCCTCACTGCAGTGTACTGCATAAAAAAACATTGCTGAGTTTGCCTCTAGGGATTTTGCCCTTGGGTTAACCATCTTTTGTCTGAGGGTTTTGCTGGGCTTGAAGTACATAGGTATGCTATGTTTGGAGAAAATCCTTCTGAATTCTCGACAAAGTAATGGACCGAAAATATTCCACAGAGAGACCACAATAAACGCCTCCTGTTTTTGTCCTCGGGGTCGGTTGGCCTTTCTTCTCATGACTGATTTGACAAATGCCCACGAGTGTCACAGTTTTGTGTTGTGAATGCAACTCTGCTCACTGACCCCCCCCCCCCCCCCACCCCCAGCTAATCATTTGGACCCCGCTATGCTCCACTGAAATCTTCAGGCACACCCACCCTCTGTTCACTGCCAGATTGCCCCCCCCCCCCCAATTTTTTTTTAAGTATGATCAGTCACTGTCTGCCTTAGGTTCCGATCCAATCAGCTAAAGAATTCCACCAATGCCGCACGAAAATATTGCTATAACTTTCTCGGGGATACTTACTTGCAGTTCATTATCTTTTCAAAGATGTCATCATCAAGACATTCCGACAAGTAAGAGTCAAACATCAACTTCACCCTCAAAAAAGGCCCAACAGAGGATGTGGCAGCTTGAAGAAGCGCAGACTACAGACTTTGGGATTTTGGACTTGATTGGTCATGCCAGAAGATACCTTCGGATTACCGGTGTTTCCCTGGTAAAAAAAAAAATACAAATTTTATTTTCTACTGAACTAATGTGACGGAATGATCCTGGGGGGTAAGCTAGCTCATTGTTGTTGTCCATCGAGGGTACTGAATCAAAAGCACAAGCCCCCCCCCGCCATTACATGACATTTTGATTTAATTAGTTGTCACCTGGCGACTATGTAAAGATCACAAGCATTTTGGCAGGAAGCAGTACCATGATTATCTCTAAATTGTAAAGGACACACAAACACACAGAGGCGCACTTCATTACCATTCGGCATAGCAATCAAAAACACAAATGGGCAGATGATCAAACACCGCTGCATTGGCGAGGTTCAAAAACAAGCAGCCGGGTGCTAAGAAGCTGTCATCACATAAAATACCTTCTCTTGAAAGTGTGGCTACCTCTCTGATACCAATCTACTGCAGGGCAATGCGGCAAATCGTTTCTTTCAAAGCATGTTTTTAGCCGTTCATCATTTGTCACCCCCACTGCTCCCCTCTCCCGTCACTCTCATTTTTTTCCAAGAACTACAAGGGGGGGGGGGGGGGGGGGGGGGGGGGGGATAGCGCTAGCATTAGCTTTTTTTCTTGGTTCAAAGAATCTCTCACGTTTTTTTCTCCTCAACACTCACATCCACAAGTAAATCATGGCCTGACACGAATCATTATCTGTGACACCTGGAATAACCTCCTTTATCAGAGTTTATTGGCTAATCTGTGGCAGAACACATTGACCCTGTGTGAGGACCAGGAAAGGATGAGTTTAGAGACTGCTCGTTTACCTGTGAAGCACATGTGGCTAAAGCCAAACTGTGGCAAGGCTTTTACTTTCCAGAGCTGGATTTGCCACTTCTGGATAAATGGACTAGACTTAAGTTTTATCTTGCGAAAAGAATCAAAAACTTTACCTTCAGTAACTACTTGTTGTTTTTGGAGTTTCTCTCCCCTATATAACATGCGGATGATCACATCAGTGGTCACCATAAGGGTGGGGGAAAAACAATGACGGATCTAAGAGCCCGTGAAATTAGTATTATCAGTAGGGATGTCCCGATTCGATCACGTGATTGGAAATCAGGCCTGATCACGTGGTAGCTGACTCGATCGGAATCAAACGTTGTCTCCCGATCAGGACTTATAGATAAATATATGAGGTTATTATTATTATTTTTTTTATATATAACTTTTTATTAGATCTGGAGTTGCCCGGTGGCACAGAGTGAGACTTCATTTTTCCACACAGCTTGGCATGCGGCACGGCGTCACTTTGCTACGGTGACACTATTTGCATAATGCCATCGAGACGATAAGTTATTATCATCTTTAATGTGTAAAACGGAGACGGTGCGACTGGCATTGAGTGCAAAGTGAGCAAAGGATGTACAGTAGATGCGTTGCACGCTTCCTCGCTGTGTGCTGAACTTCACTGCCAGGCAGACCCGCCACCGCCGCCACCACCGCCATCAGGCGCTGGCGACTCTGGACGTGCTCCGGGTCCTCCCTGTGGATCCGGCTGCGGACATGTTTCTTTTCCTTCCCCCACTCTGATCCAGGCGCCCGCTGGAACTTTGCAATAGCGTCCAAGGGACCCCGGCGCGTAGCCTAGCCGAGCCTACCCTAGCGCGAATCCGGAGGGTCCGATGTCCTTCGCTGGGTCGCTAAATCACGCCCAGACCGGCAATCTAGCCTGGTGCGAGTCCAGACCAGTCAGGATATGGTATGATTAAATGAATTTTGCTTGCTTTCTCTTCAAATGCAGCCTTTTGTTTGTTGTAAAGTTGGCTTTGTTTCACGCTTTAAAACGGCTACAGTAGGTTCTCAAAAATAAAGCTCTTGTGAAAAAAGTAATATAAAGGTTAATAATAGCCCTTTGAGTAATATGTGCCAAAAAAAAGGGGGTTTCAATGTTTTACTAAGTTTAGCCACTGCTCCAATCGCCATATGAAAGGTGTTGGGGTAGTTTTGTTAAATAAAAAAAAAGAAGAAAAAAACACACTGTTTTCCCCTTCTTAATAAAATGCCAAGGTATCGGATTAGGACTCGGAATCAGCCGATCTCAAAATGAGGTGACTTGGACTCGGGTCCAAAAAAGTGTGATCGGGACATCCCTAAAGTGGTGAGGCCCAAAGTCACATTAAGAGTAAGTAAGTAAACAACTTACCATTAAACATGCTGAAATCCATTTTTAGCGATAAACATGCCCTGTGCAGTTTTTTCACTTTCTCCTTTCTGATCACACACAGGAATCTCACTCAAGGTAACAGAAAATACTCTGGCAGATACATACGCATTCTAGGGTGCACATCTATCTCTCATGGCCAGCAGCTATTGCACTTAGCAGATGTCAACAGAAAATAACGCAGACACACACACAGGCAATCTTATTTGTTTAAAAATCGTTTGAGGTCAAAGCAATTCAGTCGGCCAGATGCAGAGCATCAAGCAGCAAAAACTCATCAATTGCTCTCAATTTTAAGTTCCTTTTCATCTTACTCCCTTTTTGTGTCTCGTCTCCTCTTTGTGTTTATCCATGCTGCTGTATGACCAATAAATACCCACAACAAGAGAACACCTAGAAGTAAAGTAAACCTGTTAAACTTGTGCTGGGTCAAAGGTCATAAAGAGAATTTGAAATTAGAAGCGCCAACTATTGTATTCCTATCGTTGACAAAACTACCTACGAGGAACTTGACTAAGTGCAATTTCTGCAGAAATTGCGTAGGAATGCTGAAAGCTGAATGCTAATAGCTGAAGGCTTATGAAGTAAATTGAAAGATAAATTGTGAAAATTACAAAGTATGAATTGCAGTTGAAAGATAAATGAACAAAAAGAACACTTGAACCCGGGAGGCGTGAATTTTTGAAGCAAGTTGAAATTTATATGGAAAAGTTATCTGAAAGTACCCTCGATTCATTTAGATGGAAAAGTGGAACTAATTATATCCAATGGAAAAATTATAATAATTCACTCAATAGTGCCACCTAGGCATGCAGTTCCCTCGATTCATTTAGATGGAAAAGTGGAAATATGATAGTCAGTTTGGTATACATGTTAGCATAATTGCCATGGATATATTTACAATGTACAGTCGGAGGTGGGATTCAAACCCGCTACTTCCTGATTCCTAGACAAGGCCATTTTTAATTTGATTTTCAATGCGTAACGATGGTCAGTTGTATGCATGGAAGTGGGCGTGGAAAAGTGGGACTTTCAAGTTCAACGTCAGTCCCATTGAAAATGAATGGGGAAAAGTGGATATTTAACGTTAAATTGTGCAAATACTGTAAGTAATGTGGAATCAGACGCGAACGGTGTAAATCGGAAGCATTGTGTGGGAGTTGTTTCACGGCAAAAAAATTGCGGAGAATAAAAATCATATGTGGGAATGCTGGAAGCATTTTATTCTCCACAGCTAAATTTTACACTAGTTTGTAAAAATTTATTAGCATTACTGTGGTTGTTTTACCAAAATATAAGTCATAAATCAACAGGATAAAAAAAATAATAATAATAAAAAATAAAAAAAATAAAAAAATAAAAATTCCCTCACTATTATTTTAAACAAAGTACATATTGATTCAACTTTCTATTTTCTGTCATCATTATCCCTCTGAAGAACGGGGTCACCTCACCCTGATCGAGTCATTTTGCTGAGCGTTAGAACATCATTTAAGCATTCAACGCTTCAGAGTTTGGAGCGCACAGCTGTTATTGCATTGATTTTTGCTGTCACACTGCCCACGTGGGGGGGGGGGGGGGGGGCTTTATAAAGGATTGGATTTGAATGCCCCTCCTATGATTTGTGCCGCGCAAAAGTGGCCTAGGGAGCTCACCTTGTTAACTCAAGCAATTAAAGTGCTGTCATACATACAAATCCAGGCTATTGTATGAGGACGTAAAGGAATGTAGCAGCCATTTTGTTTTCATTTGTCCTCGAACTTACACTGCTGTCATTTGTAATCAAATACCACGATAAAATAATGGCTAGAAAAATGTGAGAATGAAAACTATAACAAAAATGTCCTGTGAAATAATTATACTTGAAAATACTCATGATTGCGTTTACTTTGAGTTAGTAGCTAGCTAATAGCGAGTAGCTAGCTAATATGCCTCCAAATGGAAACGTTCCATTGTTTTCTTCTGACTTTTTACTTCTGACGGTGAGACACAAATAATCCCGCAAAGCAGCGGGCAGTGTCTTGATCTTGTGTATTTCGCATCTTCACCAAGGCGGGTAACCTGACTTACATGATTTAGCGTTACGTTAAAGCTGGACGTTTCGTTAAAGCGTGGCGGCAGTTGCGCTACCCTCAGTGGAGGGCCGTTTATGAAGGCAGACCTTGATCAGCGCGGAGGGGAGATCTGAAGAAACATTTTTTCCACTGTTTCGTTTCTACAAAGACGGAGGAGAAAAAAACATTTTTTATTCAAGATATGACAAAATTAATGGAGCAGAGTAAAAAATAAATAAATAAAAGCTATAGAAGAAAAATGATAACTGTATAGTTGTTTCACCTTAATCCCTAAACATTTTAGCACTGCTTGACTGTACAGTTTATATACTGCGCTGCATTAGATAGAAGCATTAATTGGTTTGCGCTTTGCTGTCAAACCCATAGCTAGTAAAACACTACAAGGTTCATAATGTACAAAATAATTATATCTCAAAGGAATTTAAATATCCAGATGATCTCCATTCCTTCAAAACATATTACGGCTTCACGTCCGAGTACCTTTTATTTATTTATTTATTTTAACACGAGTATCTGTACTACAATGTGATTACTTTTGCCACCTCTGGCTGAATCTGAAGGAATACCGCTTGATTGTCTCACATACACTGAACACAAATATCAATTACACACTTTTTTACTCCTATTTGTCGTGAGCTGAACTCAAAAATCTAAAACTTTCTCTACAATACACCAAAGTCGGTATCCGGTGTGACCAGCATTTGGCTCACACGGGTGCAATACATCTCCTTCGCTTAGAGTTGATCAGGTTGTTGTCGCCTGTGAAGAAAGAGAGAACACCTCTCCATTGTGCCAGACGCCGTCGAATGTGAACATCCGCCCACTCAAGTTGGTTACGGCGGCGAACTGCAGTCGGGTTCGAGGCCCCGATAATATGGAGGACCAAAACTGTCAAAATTCAAAATAAATAAATGATGAAATAAATAGATAAATGACTAAAAAGTGAAAATAAAAACGGATCTAGAAAAAAAAATATCATTTGAATAATTAAATAAATAATTCATTAATAATAATACGAATTCATCTATAATAATCCATTTATTTATTTATTTAGTCGTTTATTTATTTTGAATTTTGGGGCAGTTTTGGTCCACCATACGTTAAGGATGAATATTTTCCTGCTGTTTGTGAGGAAAACATTCAACATAAAAATCAAACCGTGCGGGCTGGGTGAGTGTCATTTTTACTCCAAGGCGACTGCCATAATCCAACATGCTGGTCTAAATGTGCTTATGTGCGCAAATTTGCAAGGATGTTAGCTTCCTCGCTAATGATATTTAACAGGTTTTCCTGGATGTCATCAAATTTTTATGACTCATGCGCACACAGGTCTGCGGATTGCGAAATTATTTTTCTCAATACAACACGCCCTAAATTTAATCATCAAACATTAGCAAATGTTTTCTGGTATACTGCTTCCAAGACTTTTGTATCGTAATGATATGGAAATTGATCATTATTTTGCCATATAGCCGGCTTCTATCGAATATGTATTCATAAGATAGAAGAAAGTGAATATCTTTCACAAACAATTTGCTTAATATTGCTTTTTTTTCCCCTCCGATGATTTGTGTGGGCCAGAGGCAGAATGAGATTGAAACATTGTGGTATTAAGTTTGCAAAACACAAAACGCATTATGAGTCAGTGTTGTGACGCGACGCTGATTGATGTCACTTTGAGTTGCTCTCATATTGCCACGCACGAATAAGATATATGATGTGGTCGTTTTACTGTACAGTACAATGACCTGTTGCTTCCATTGTCCTTATTTGATTCAACTGACCTTAAAATATCCCCCACCTTTCCTGAATATAATCATCCTCCACAGTCTTTCTTTTTTTTTTCTTTTTTTTTTCTCAGCCATCCATTGGATGAATACAAATACAAGACATGCACTGTGATGGGGTTGAAGGCCATAAAGGGGGAAATGAGTGATTTAATTGCACTAAAGATCACTATTATTAGGAGATTTGAAAAGCTATTATCAACAGCGGCAGCAGCCAGGAGTCATTCAAGGTCCACAGTCAACCATCCCCCCCAGTCTTAAGTGCCCAATGTTCGGCTAGGAAAGGTCATGCCACTATTGTCACCGCGCTTTGATCGTCGCTCTGTTTTTTTTTTTTCTTTCATAATCAGAATCATGGAGATAAATAAGTATGTACATTTGTTTTTGTGGTTAATCACTTGTACTTTGGCAGTGTTTTGACTGGATACGAAATGTAAAATGACAAGAAACAAAATGAATGGATATCTAATAGAGGTGAGTCAAAAGCAAAGCCCAAAAACCCGCAATTATACCAAAACAATATTCATCATTATAGTGTCTCTAGTCACTACCTCAAACTGGCACTTCTGCTTTTCACTACTTTTCACTTTGTATCGGAGATGAGGGCCAACACATTTTCATGGTCACTGATGGTCTTCCGGAGGATTTTTTATTTTTTATTTTTTTATTTTTTTATTTTTTTGTGTGTCTGGCACAGGATCAAGGCATCAGTGAGATTTCGGTCTGTGGTTGCTATGCGGCATTGTTGGATGTGCCAGTAATTGATGTCCCAGAGGTTGCTGGAGTAGATTCAGGACTGAATGAATGGGCAAGTCAATAGCATCAATTTTGTTGTCATCCACCTGAGGCGCGGGGCATAACTTTCCACTACATTAGCATGTGGTCTGGATGCGGGTCTCAGGGTTTCAGTCAGGGTACCACAGACTTGCTCAGTAACATGGTTCTCATTGCCCTCAGAAATGCGCAAAAATGCAAATTGCGTAACAAACTGTTTTTTTGTCACACCTCTAGTAATTAGATGTATATTTCCAACAGCCTCTAATAAAGAAATACAATAGTATCTTTCGACGCTGATGACTAAATCCGTCATTTTTATTGCCGTATCCTTTTTCCATTAAATTAGACATCAAGAAGACAGTTTTACAAGATTAGCTCGCCAACCAATTGAACAAACGCATACTAAATTGTTTAATGAAGATATCGAATATGGTGACCATATTGTGTTCCATAGGCTATGACTTAATAAATGTCGGAGGTAAAAATGAAAGTCATCCATTCAGACACTTACCGCTATTCCGTTAGGGAAAAAAAGCCCGGCCACGCAGACAATGGCAATGTTAAAAACGAATTAGAAATAAATAAATAAAGTGCAAAAGCAGCAACTGGAGCCATTCTTACGGGAAATGCGCACAGGCTGCCTACATACTTAAAAGTTTCTGGCCTCATATGCAACCAAGAGGTTGGAGCCTTTGTTAATACGTGTGGAAAGTGAACAGAATTATTTTTTTTTTAATCAGAAACTGGGCAATATTGTAAAGATGTTTCCTATTCCTAACAGCCAATGACGTGCAGTGAGCTCAACACGTGCCACTCAGCTAAAGTTCAGGGCCACCGTCAGCCAGCGCGCGTTTCTGCCAGCCACAGTAAACGCTGCAGTGCACTCTGCCTCCCATTTGCTGCACAACCAAAAGCGGACAATTTCAAACCCGCCCGGACGCCCGGAAAAAATGTAATAAAGTGTAAAAGAGCACAATTCCTCACAAAAGCAAGCTAGCAATAGCAATGCCAAAACACCATGTCAAGTGAAACAGCCAGTTAATCGAAGCACATCCACAAAGCCAATCTTTCCTTTTGCACCATTCTTTGTTGAAAAGTACCAATAATTCTTTGTCCCTTACTTTGATGAAGATCCTGTAGATAAGGCGTTGGTCTCCTGTCCTTCAAAAGATGGTGTTTCCCCTCAAAAGAAAGACGTGAAAATACGGACAGGGCCTGGGAAAAGTACAGTAACGATGTGCTTTCAGGAGGATCATTTTTGCAGCATTTTTGCCTGCAGGCCAGATTGAAGTAATGAGTCCTTTTTAATTGAGGTGTTTGTTGTCACTTTTAAACCAATAGGGTAGTGTAGGCTTTGTAAAATGAACGAAATAATTAAAAATAAATAGAAAAAGCCAAACGGTTTCAACTTTCATTTCAGCCTGGGGTAGGCAGTGCTAACAGCTAATAATTGTGTGACTTAGTGAATGAGATATGCCTAATATACCTGAAGATGAAGATTAAAAAAATAATAATAATTTTAAAACGCTATACAAATGAAACCCATTTACCATTACCAGTCACGGTATTTCTAAAAATGCCAGTACTATTTTTCTGGGAGAGGCACTGCTGCGCCAAGAGCCGGAAGGGAAAAAAACAAGTCGTTGTAAACACAAGCCAAGGCTTGAAATGCTGTAAAAGTCGATATTGAGCTCATAAATTGGAATTTGGAATGCCACTGAAAATTTCAACAACGACTTGTTTGGGAACACCTTCACAGTACTAACGGTCAACAATCCACTTCGATAGTCCCACTTACTGCATTACACCTAACCCTGTTGAACAGCAGAAACTCACATTCAGATTTTTGCGCCGAACTGTAACGTCAACTGGCTGGCCATTCCTCAAATCCTCCTCATCTGTCACAGGCAGTTGGACAGGAGGAGGCGGTGTTGATGGCGATGTAGCTTCTCACCTAGCTTAAATGGCACCACCATCAGCCAATCATTAGATGTGCACTGAGGGACAAAAGGAGTGATCCTTTTCCATGCCCCATTTTCTCTCTGCCGCCTTACTTTGACATCACTTCCAGACCAGAAGCTCACTAAAAAAGAAAGCAGCCGACTTGGATGCGACCTGATCATTTTTTTGGTGATCTCTTATTCCAGCTGCCGATAGCATGAGTTTTGACGACGGTGGCTAATAATGTGATTTTGTTGCTTTTGTTCAAGCTACATTTTGGTTAATTTGTCTCCTTCTTTTGTTATCAATCTTGCTGCACTGTTGTTATTAATTCATATTTTATTATATATTTTGTTATATTGACAACTGCCTATTTCATATTGTTTTGAGACTTTTAGTCAAATATGATTGAATGTGTAACTCAGGGATTATTAACTACGGGAATATGAAACATACCCATTGTGCCCTTAAAAACAAGTTAATAGCGAAAATAATGTGAGTAAAAGTTGCATTTCTCCTTTGTTCTATTAGAGATTATATTCACATTAGTAAACTTAGCATGTAGCTTTACTTAGCTCTACTAACATGTTCGCATATTGTTATAATGGTCCTAAACCAGTCTTCATATGATATATTTATCTTTTCAATTAACCATACAACCAACATGAAACTAGCAGCTAGCTAAACTGTTGCGTTAGCTTACCTGTCCTTGTGGATTTTGTAGCGATGAATGAAGGCAGATGTCGTCGTTAGTCATGGCTTTGACTTGCAAAACGGGCTCTTTTTGCTGATTTTATTGAAAACATCATTCTTGAATCCAAATCTTATACTCTTCGGAGTTTCTTCCATACCTGTTTGTATTCGTGCCACATGGACTGCCAAGTTTGTGCAAATTTGTATAAATATAAATGAGATGACTTGTCAAGTCAAGCTCAAGTTTTTCTCACATTTTTGCCAAGCTAGCTGCAAGTCCTGCCGAAATGTGGAAAAGCTGCTTTTCACCATGACGGCACATGTACAGTACTCCCGGTTGGCCCAAAGGCACCATTAGGATTAATAAAATGAGAAAAGATGTTATGTAATTGCTTCGAAACTAATTCACATTCCACAGGTGAGTCGATTCAAAACGTGGTGGAAATTTTTGTGATCGTGAAGAGATGGAAATAGGTTTGGAGTTCAACATGAAAAAGAGGCTGGAGTCTCATCAGTTCTGGTCACAAGGAATTTATTTTTCAAAAACAGAGGAACACATTCATGAGAGGATGACACGCACAATGGGCAAAACACGGATATATACAAACACAAATTATCCTCTTTTTTTTTTTTTGGATCAGTCATTAATCATATTTGGGCAGTCTGTCAAAACTTGCTTCTTTAACGGTGTCATGAATATGACCAATTCTCTGAACTGAGGTTCAATTGATTATAAAAGAGAACATTAAAAAATATATATACAAATATGGTACATTTATGGGGTTGGACATTTATACAAAAGCCAAATGATTCCCTAAAACGATAGAAAAAAAGACATCACAGTATTTGTGAGTAAAATACCTTCCAAAAACCAATGATAGAAGATTTACAACATGGACTCCGTTTATGTTGCTCACCCCACCGGGTTCTGACGGACTACCGGTGAATTTTCTTCAGACATATCTGGCGGCCAACTCAACACAAAATTTGTGCAAAAATATATTTCTGTTGACAAAAAATGATTTAAAAGATGTGACTCAAATGAATCAAATCGAATCGTTGCACTTCAAAATACAGAATATCAAGATATGTTTTGAATCGTTCTTTAATGGCGAAACATTTACAGCACTGACAAATAATTCATATTGTAAAATGACCATTTCTATCATTATTGCTCGAATTTAGCCATACCATATCGAATCGAAATTAGATTGAATCAAATTGTTCCACTTAAAAAAAATATATAAAACACACTTCAATTTTTATTTACCGTATATAACGGTATAGATAATGTTCTTCGACAAGAATCCTTTGCCATCCTCTTGACACCAAGTGTTGGCGCCTTGGCGGAGGTCTGCTGAGTGCCTTTCTAGTTGAGTGGACTACAGTTTGAAACACACATTACCGCCACTTAAAGCACTTAAGTGAATTAGCATCGGCCCATGGTCAGACGGTCTTCAGAGTATGAGCACTTGGAAGCGCGCTTTTATTGTGAAAAATGTTTCACTTTTCATGAATTGCTCTATGAAATTATACAAATGTAAATTGTTTTTTTTTTTGCTAAATTGAGATTTGTTGGCTCTTGGTATTAATGGTATTAAAAAATAAAATAAAGAATTGGTACTTTTATTTTAAGTGCAATGTTGTTTCATGTTATTTGAAATGTGTTTGTATAAATAAAAGCCTCCACAGACATAACTAAATATGTTTTTGAATTAATGAATATCCCGTGGCGTCTTTTTCCGAATGGATTTTCCGTTCAGTTCTTAATTTCCATAATTGTCTGCGTTCGAAGAAATTGTTAGCCATAAAAATCAGCTCTGACCCAATACCCGCTGAGGCTGCATCTGATTTTCCCCCACTGTGATACTCTGTAATTAGAGAAGCAGGGATGTAACTGTTTATTGAAATCCATGCTAATATTCAGAAAGAAAAACATCAAAAAAAAAAAAAATCTAATTTAGTGATTTGAAGCAGCGTTTTGAAAACGACTTTTCAAAGATTGGTCTCATGAAATTAAGCAATTCTTAAATGTGAAATATTCTTAGCAATCAGATCATGGCCTGATGATACAAATATATATTTTTTAAATCAAATTCTTTGAAATTGTCTGAATAATGATGTTGCCAATTTGTCATCTTATTGAACAAATAATCGTTATTAATCATTTATGCTTAAATACAGTTGCATGCATTCATACTGATTTAGCCATTATGGAGTCCTTTTTTCTTGTGCGTTACATGAAAAGCAGTTCTGACATTATCTGCAAAACTGTCATCAAAATTCCCTACATTATTAATATGCTGTACTCAAAATAAATCAGCACATTCTATCAAAAATGTTAGTTAAATTCATGTTGTTAATTTTCAGAATGAAAAGGATATTTTAAAAGTATTTCCAGCATACTAACATCACACCACAAGAATAATCAGATTTAATGAATGTATTGTCCATACAGCAGCATTATGAGAACTACTTTTGATTTATTTGCGTATTTGTCATGTCGATTTTTTTGAAAAAATATTTACTAGAGATAAAATGTTTAATCAACAAATAGTCGATTATCAAATTAATTGATATTCTTTTTTATAATGTATGAACCGTTTTATACCTCTTTTTCATTGTATTTAAAATTGTCCAAATGCTGGGAATTTAAGCTTCTCAACAGTAAATGTTATCTGACTTCAGTAGTCCTCCATGAAAGCGGACTGATTAGCTATGTGTTGAATCAAAATAAAATAAAACATTTGCTTTTACTTTGAAAAACAATGATCATCATTTTTGCCCATTTCCCGACATGATACAGACCAAATCAGAAACGGAATTAGAATTTTTGTCAATTTGAAATAATCTCGTTTTATTTTGTATTTTTTTTATTAATATAAAGGCATGGTAATTAAAACATTTATTTCTAATCTGATTAATCGACAAAATAATCGACAGATTAATCTGATTTTTTAAATAATAATTAGTTGCAGCCCAATTTGGAACCACATTTTATATCAATTGGTTGTCTAATTGAACTATAATTATTGTCACACATTAACAGAAAGACATTATTTGGTAAATGCAGACAAAATTTACATAATTTCAGTTGTTTTTGTGTTACATGTTTAGCAGCGTATCAGGATAATCATACAAATGTAATTATTATTGTCGTAAATGAAAACCTACATTTTTTAAAGTTTTTATTTGTTAGTATAAAAATGTACAATTAATACAAAGACCTTAATTCAAATAAAATGCCAAATTTAAGAAAACGATATTTTGACATGTCGTTCCTTCTTGTGTGCACTGCATTGTCTATTAAATGTGCTGCAAATTGCAGCGCGATTCCATTTTTGGCGGATGTAATCTCAAACAACAAACCCATTAATTAACTATTTTAACGGTAAAACGTTTTCCAAAATTTTTTTTTTTTAATAATCCAAATGATTTCATTTATTTTGAAAAAGTGCTCCTTAAATGTGAATTAAATGTATTTGATCTGTCCGAGTCATCAAAAATTATTATTAGTGTCTTTTCAACCAAACAGCTAAAGGTTATAAGTTTAACATTGTCATTTAAGCTGCAAAGAGGCCCCTAAACAGTGACAAGTAAAGACTAAAGGCTGATATAATTGTCTTATTTAATCTAAGAGGACATGAGACAATTACTATAGAATTGGTGACAATTAATAAATGTGAATATTTTTCAAAATGTACCTGCCTTTCAGTGACCTTTTTAGAAATGCATCAAATATTTTCCCCTCAAGATGGTCGTCAATATTGATACCAATGCCCCTCCCTCCAATATTGGCAAGACTGAATTAAAATGGCACCATTTGACCTCAACCAATCTCACATTGTTGCTTCATTCACATAATCATGACGCAGGAGCAACCCGGGGGCCACTCCAGCACCTGAGCCGAGCTGCCCTCCACAGTACAATGAAATTAACTCCAAGATGTTTCACATGATGAACGGCCGTCAACTAAAGACAACTGCAGAATAAATTGCACTTGCTTTCTTTCTTGTTTTTTCTTCAAATCTGATCCAGGTTCCCAACTTTATTTGTGTACACAGAAAGCATAATAAATTGCACAGTATCTCCATTGTGAGTGAAATATAGGAGACATTTCAATTCCTTTTTTTGTTTTGTTCTTTCTCTTAAAGGCATTTATTGTTTTTCAAAGTCAGGATTTGATGACAAAAACAAGGTACAATCTGTGAAAATAAGATGAAATGAGTGGGAATGCATTCAGCGCTCATTCCTATTTAGCTTTAATAGGAATGATCAGCAGCAGTTAACATCCATTAGTACAGAGCGGTAAAAATTGCAGGCGCAACCACATGAGTCACATCTTAATTGCCGGCATCAACCGGAAACCAGTATTGATATAATCAATACGAGCAAACAATGCTGAATTGATCATCTTGGACAATTCATTCTGGCATTATGTGCAGCAAACAAACACAGACAGACATTTAATTGAGACTGGGCACAGGACTAGAAAGGCAAACGAGGACTGATGAGCCGTTCAACAAGGTCATGATTTTATTAGCACCAACTCTCATTCATAAAGAATTTAACGAGGAAGACATAAGTGTGTGAGATAGTCTATATTTATATTGAATTTGGGACTACCAAATATGTGGACAAATGGACCCAATTCATGAACGATATGCGTCAGTCCAGAATTGGAGAATATTTTAAATACCACAAATATTATTTCAATGCTCTGAATTTTTTTCCTCATAAACCTTGTTACTAAGAACAATTTTGAGCCATCTGGAAGAGAGAAAAAAGCAACAAACTAAAATGTGAGTAACATGATTCAGCAAAAATGACATCAAGCTAATTGTGCTACAAGCTAATTTTTAGTTTTTTAATCCCATAACTCACGTAATCAGAGAAAAAGATGATTATTATTCTTTACATTTTGGCTAGCTAAGTTTGTTAGCATAACAGCTAGCTAGCATTTACACTTCAACAAAACTCAATACTCATATAATCAGAAAAAAATATGATATTTTTTTATTTGTATGTAATGGCCTAGCTAGGTCTGTTTTTGACCAGTTAGCATAACAGCTAGCTAGCATTTACTCTTCAACAAAATTCAATACTCATATAATCAGAAAAAAGAAGATTTAAAAAAATAAATCATGTAATGGCCTAGCTAAGTCTGTTTTTGACCAGTTAGTATAACAGCTAGATAGCATTTACTCAAAAAAAAAATATATATATAGTCATATAATATTAAAAATATCCTTCTTTTTTTTTAATTGGCTAGCTAAGTTTATTTTTTTTATCCTTTTTTTTTTTTTTTACCAATTAGCATCACATCTAGCTAGCATTTACGCTTCAGCAAAACAAATTTATTTTTAACCTAGTTACTCTAATTAGACTACACAAAAATGTTTATTTGTATTTAAAAAATGGAGTTGTCAAGGATTTATTCAGCAATTTTTAAGAAATATGTTTTTGCTGGAGCTGGATGAATAGAATTCTATGATGGTTCATTAGCTGTTAGAAAAACATGCAAATGATGCGGTGGATATTATATTATTAACACAAACACAAGGACATGATCACACATATCTAATCTAATTTCATCTAATTTCAAATGTAATCTTTAAACAAATCCAAAATGTTTTGATTTATTATATTATTTATTTTGTGTGTGTGATTTCTACATTTTTGGCATTCTAAACCATATTTTATGCTATTTCAATTATAATCATACATGATAATCCGTGTAGCATTTGTTTAAAAAAAAACAATCAGGTTAAAAATGTATTGTTTTTATTAATCTTGGGTAGGTTCTGCATAACATCACCGCGACAATAAAATGGCTTCAGGAACGCAAATCAGATTTGAATTTTCTACAAAAGAGGCGTGCAAAAATAATTTCTTCTTTCCCAGCATGATGAGGAAATCTCCAGCGTATCATCACGAGACGTGACATGTATGAGGACATGACTGTCTGACTCAAGTTGATCCTATTATGTGTTTAAATGGATTTCACATGGGTGTTAAGATTCAGAATGTGCTATCAGACATAGAGAGAGGGTGGCGGGAGGGGTGTTGGTGGAGGGGGGGTAGGGGGTATCCATATTCATGGTGCATTGGCGGGTCGCAAACTGTCCCGCTGCCGGTTCTAGACCATTTGAGCAAGAAGTAATTGTATAATGCCTCGCTCCGCAATGCATAAATTGAGCTGTCCAACAGTCATGGTAGATTTTGTTTTGCCGGCGAGCGAGTGTGTTCTTTTGCGTGGCTCAGCAGAAACAACCATAATGCAAGTGTCATAAACCTCACGGAGATAAATAGCGTTTGAGCGAGCGTTTGCATAAAAAGGGGAATAAAAAGGGCGGGGAATGGGGAAGCTAAACTGCAGCTTAGCTTGCCTCGCTACATCAATAAACGTGCGCTGAATTGAGCAGGATGAGGCTCTGCTGTTACGGTGCACGCTTACGGTTAATTTGATAATCTTATAGTGATGCAAACCCATTGAAATGAATTAGTATCTGTCGATATGTGTGTAATGAAAATGCTGCAAAATGTTTTGGGTGCGGCAATTTATACATTTGCGGATTTATTGCCTTACAAGGAAAAATACATTCTTGGAATATTTTTTTTTTTTCTTTGCGGAGAACTTTTACTTCATTTCAGGAGTAGCATTCTAATTTTGTGGAGCTTTTCTTTTCTTTTCTTTTTTTGCAAGTTAATCCCTAGGACCTGAAGAAAGGGTTTTATTAAACAATACAAGTATGACAATGTAATGAACATTATTATTATTATTATTATTATTATTATTATTATTATTATTATTATTATTATTATTATTATTATTATTATTATTATTATTATTATTATTATCATCATCATTATCATTAAAAAATATTTTTCTTCAATTCACATTGCTTTATGCAGTAAACTGCATTTTCTTGTCTAGGATCAAAGCTAAATAGATTTTATTTTATTTTTTAAAACATGCATCTACTGTAATGTAATTTCCAAAACAATTATTGTGCGGACCTCAAAAGTCAAAATTCAAACTCAACTATATTGTGGAAAAACAAATAATATTACTGATATCATAAATATTGTATGCGACATTAATATACTTTGAACTTTAAAGGCCTGGCTGTCATACGGCATAGCATAACCGTAATCCATTTCCGGTTCTGTTTAGCGTATATAATTTTCTCTCTAGAGTCCAGACACTTATTAATTTGCCCACTATTTACACATTTAAACCCAAAACCTCTGTGACTATCACCCAAGCACTTAATTCTGATGTTTATTTAAACACACTAGCTGTGTCAATCTTAGGCTAGCTTAGCAGTTAGCATGGCTTCTCCGTCTTTTCTTGTCATCCCTTCGTGGGAATGATATTTCATGTTTTAAGAAAACAGGAGTCCTTAAGCGGAAAATAAATAAATAAGGATTCCGCACTTAAAAATTAGTTTAAAACAGCTCTCAGACCGTTGTTGTGAGCTACTACTAGGCCTAAGCCCGTTAGCTTGCAAGCTAGCACTTTTCACTGTGGCGGGATATATTCCATCCACCGGAAGTATGTCCAATTTATAAGGCATTTATTTTCACTTAGAGGAATGGATCAATTGAACTGGTTGGCAAGCCGGGTGTTCTACTAGGTTGGCCATCTCAGACAAACAAAAGCGGACTCGGGATGTCATATTGATGTCAAATTAAAATAAAATCACCGCTTCTCCTTTTTACTCTTTCGACAAACAACCTCAAAGCAGCACAGCAGACAAACACAGAAACGAAAACAGACGCAATTCTGCCCATCAGCACAAAGACAGATGCATGAAGGCAGGGAAAGCAAAAAAAAAAACTGCAATGATTTCAAGTTCAAAGAAGAGCCACCCAAACTAATAGTCCTCCCCTGGATGGGTAGGATGTTGGGGTGAGGTGCGGTGAGGTGAAGTGGGTGGGTGGGGTGTCAGGTGTTGGGCGAAGAGAGGACTCTCCTCGACTACGCGTATTCTTAAGCAATAACAACGTGATCCGTATTATCCACCCAAGAATACCCGTCACCGAAGAGAGTCTTTCAATATACACGGGAGGCTAACCAGAAACCATGTGAGCAGTTCCACTGCCATTGCATCATCATCCCCACCACCATGGCCATCAGCAGCCCTTCTTCATGCTCCAGTGGCAAACAGACACATAAACAGATTGAGAGAGGTGGCGGTTGCATTGATTGAAGACGCCTCACTGCAGTGTGAGGCAAAGTTCCATCAATGGCTCCTCTGCAAAAGGAGAAAATTGACAATGGTGGGCAGTTTCAATACGAGGGTCATTCCAGAATTGGAAGACATTTTGATATGAAAATTTCAAAGAAGCCATTCCACAAAATATAATCCTGAGACAAAATGTGACTGCAGTTGCAGTAAAGGTGATTCCTAAATACTATTTGAAATCCTCGCGAATCCAGCTATAGCTAAAACATTTTAAATCAGCTTCTTTTTTTTTTTTTATGAAACTTTTTGGTTTATCACAGACATATTTTAAATAGTAGTAATTATGCTCTGAAAGTATTTGTGTTATGAAATCCATCTAGAGAAAGCAAAAAAAAAAAGTGAGTGTCATAAATGAGCAAAAATGACAATCAAGCTAAATCTTCTGAAGCTCAGGCCTTCCTTGTATTTGCCATCTATTTTTTTTATAAATGTTTAAAATCATAATGTCGTGTTCTTGTTAAACAAAAACAAAAAGTGACAAATTATTACCAATGTTTTTCTTTTTTTCCTTTTTTCTGTTATTGACTAGTTAGCACACCCGCTAAAGGAGCTACATTTAGGCTACACTTAGCAAAAAAAAAACCCACAAAATTAGCATTGATTTGCGACCTTGTTACTTGAAACCCTGTTACCATTATTAGTTTTCTTTTTTAATCATAATTATAAAGCTTTTTAGTTTTTGATCAGTTAGCCTAGCAGCTAACACAGCTAGCATGTACAAAAACAAAAACTGTAACATTAGCATTGATTTGCAACCTGTTACGCAAAATACTGTTACCATAATTATTTTTTCTAGTCATGAAGCTTTTTGTTTTTGATGACTTGGCCTAGCAGCTAGCATGTACATGAGCTAAAATTATAACATTAGTATTGATTTGCAAAACGAATCTTTTGTATCCTTGTTGCTGTAATTGTACTGTTTTGTAATTGTTACTGTAATTCAATTAATATAAGTTTCGTGAAGGATTTGCGCAGCATTTTTTTTTCAGGTGCCTGACTTTCTGTAACAGGGCTGGGAACGGAAAAAGTATACTATTGATGGTTGAATTGGACAAATCAAATTCTTTAATAGTTTACTACCTTGTTTTCTTGAAAACAGAACCACAACAAAAAAATTAGCAAGAAATGATCAGAAAAATATCAGGGCCTAAATTGTCCTCCAATTTTGGAATGACCCATGAACCAGCAGTGTGCGTGTAGGGAAGGAACAGAAAAAAAAATGGAGCATAAAAGCTTAGGTTAGATTCTCTCACTTCTGGAAGCAAAACTAGAGGTGACAGCGTAATGGACAAAAAATATGAAGATAAAAAAAAAAAAAATCCCACAGCAAGGCTCTTACCTGAACCACAGCCAGATCAGCTTCCGCTGGTGACTTTTGGCTTTCTCTGCTTCTGTCATTGCCGCTGTTGCTTGGCCCTGTCATAATGAGAACTGGGGCTGTGGGTCGGGGGTAAGGGAAGGTTTTGGTAACGGGGGAGGGGGGGGGGGGTTCACATGTAGGGGGGAGACGTGAGGTTAGGGAGGTCATTCCAGAAGCTGCTTTGGTGTGATGCTGGGCCCATGCGATCCATTACCACCAGCAACCCCCCCCCCCCCCCTTCCAACCCTCAAAGGCCCCACAACGCGAGAAATTAACACATGGATTGTAGTACAGAGGGGAGGGTGCAACACATGCTGTGAACAAATTAGTTTGGCGATCTTGCGGTGTACCAATTTAAGCACAATACATATTCCAGCACTTATTTCTTAGATTTTTTTTTCAAATTGTTTTTAATTCTGAAATGTTAACGTCGTTTTCACTCCTCTTTTTTTTAATTGTCAAATTAAAGATAAAACCCAAATAAGCTATTATGATTTTCTCTCTTTGTCTCCCTCCACTTTTTAATTTTCATCTCTTCTCACCGAAAAACCGTGCACCCATACACAACTAAATATTACAAATTACACATGCATATCCAGAGCCAAAAAAAACAGTCAGAACCTCCCCACCCACCCACCGACTGCAGAGATCACATTTACCACCCGCAGCCATACAAACACATACTCAGCTCGTGTGGCCCAACCCAGACCATCTGCAGAAAAAGAAAGAAAGAAAAAAAACCTACGGCCGCCAAGCGGAGAGAAGCGAGAAATCATTTCGCTCTCTTTTTCTCTCCCGAACACACACATACAAAAATCGGAGCTCGTCAATACCAAGTAGCATTGATTATGAAAGCACCCAAAGACTCATCAGATTATGCTTGACAGCTAACGGATAAAAATCAAACACTAAGGAATAAATCTTGCCTTTCATGCAGAATAACTCGACAAGGGAAGTACTACAGGTTGGCAAAAAAAAAAAGGTGTAACAATAAAACAGAAGTTCAATGGGAGTGGCATGTCTCTTATTCAGATGTGTGTGTGTGTGTGGGTATGTGAGTAATTTATTGGCGTCCCTCACATTTTAATGTATGGGGCACCCACCTCTTCCTTTTGGCATTTTTTTAAAAATCGATTATTGGGTTGAGATAATCTCTTATATATATATATATTCATTCAATTTCATCCAATATATATATATATATATATATATATATATATATATATATATATATATATTGAATGAAATTTCAAGATTCTCCAACGCAGGTGCAGTCAGTTGTTGGCCTCTTACCCGCTTTTCTTCCTTTTTCTGTAACCCGGGGTGTTGCCTCTCCTGGCGCACCTCTAAAATTCCCTCCCCTTCCTGCGCTCTTTCAGCCTGATGCCTTCCTGAGGGTCCGTGGCAAACTGGGAGGCGGTGATCTCCCTCCCCCTCCCAGTTGTAGGAAGAGCTCCCTGAAAAGAAGGAGGAGGTTGATCCCAGTCGGAAACAAGGGATGCGGCGCCGGACGAATTGGTACTGATGCTGGCGAAACAAAAAAAAGCCGTCCTCTCCCGCCGGCTTCCCTTCTCGGGGTCCATTCAAGGAAAGGGAAGCGTGTTGTTTCTGGCCGCGGCGAAAGAAAGTGAGGAGCCGGCGGGGCCAATGAGAGAGAGACGTGTTGAGAGGGAGGAAGAGAGAGAGAGAAATGGAGAGCATGCGGTCTGATGAGGCATAAAAGAGTGATGGAGCGGAGAGAAAGGGATACGGAGGTAGAGATGGACAAGGGGCGGGAGGATGGATGCAAAAGAGGAGGAGGAAGACTGATAAGACACGTCGCGGGGAACGTATGGGAGAAAGCGAAAGCAGACAGGAGATCTATAAAGAGAGAGAGAGAGGGTGAATGAGGAGAGGTTGCAGCACCAACAGTTGTTCAATAGACTCTCTCTCTCTCTTTCTCCCTCTCTCTCTCTCTCTCTCTCTCTCTCTCTCTCTCTCTCTCTCCCTCTCTCGCTCTCTCTCACTCACACAATAAAGGTACATTTATATTCTATTCTTCCTCACTCCAACATAGTCACACCCTCTTACACGCCCTTGCACCCACTAATGGTGGATTAATTAGTGTATGGTTTGTCTCTTCAGCCAATATGTCCATTATTGCCACAAAAAAAAGAAGAAGAAGAAGAAAATAATGATGGCCATGATGATGATGACGACGATGAAGAGGATAAATAGGAAAATGGAGTTATCCCCAAGTGAATTGCTGAAAACACACAATGGGCCACTGGTGGGGGTTGAAGGTAGGAAAAAAAAAAAAAAAAGAGGGATGTCACATTTTCTTCTTCTTTATTGTCACAAAAGTCAAAAAAGATTTGCATCAACCATATCTCCTGTTCACAGGTGCTTATATTTGTACATTGATTCAAGATATCGATGGGTATTAAAATGACCTGTTGGCCGAGCAGGAACACGCTGAATTAAACACACACATGTTGTGGCCAATCAATGAATAGATCAGATATTTCTGACAGTGTGTGAAGGCGTCTCAGGGTGAGAAAGAACTCATTAAGAATCCAAATAAAAGATAAATAAGTAACAAATGGGGCTTCTGAAAAGGATTGTCAAGCCCAACTATGATTCCCCGTGGGCACCAACATCACTCACAAGCACGCGTACAGGAGATGATGTTACTTCATTTTTTTTTTTCAAAGTGGCCAAGAAATGTGAATGTGCACACATCAAACAAGCTTTCATGCTCTTTTTGTTTCTTTCACATCCGTTTTTTTTTAAAAACATGGCTACGCACTGATCACATGAATGTGAAAAATTATCATGACACTATAAAATAGGCCTACAAATCGTTAGCCTGTTACCATGACTGCCCAAATCCTTTTTACTTTTCACCACAATATTATTATTTTTTAAAGAAATGCATTTCTATATAGATTGTCAGTCATCCAGGTTATTGTAATTGGCAAAGGTGGAATCAGGGCAGCTGAATTTGTCGTTGTATTTTCGGAAAATATTCAAAAATGACTTCAGCTAACTTTGCTAAAAGGCTAATGAAATTCTGATAGCTTAATTTTAACAGAGAATTCCAAAGCTTTGGTGTAAATATATACAATTTTGAGGATTTTCTTCTTTTCTTCCTTTCATTTTTTTTCTTGAATAAAAAATGTCCTCCTGATATTTGTGAAACAAAGGAATGGGCTGAAGACAAGCACTGTTACATGGTTGTGCACTGCCCCCTCTTGGCAAGTTGTTTGTTGGATGCTGTTGGCTCACAGGTAAGTGTATGAACACGCAACACAGAAGAACAAGTCCTAAATCATCAAAAGATTTGATTAATCTAGAACAGATATCAACAGTACGTTTTTTGTTTTGTTTTTGTGTGTGTCAAAAACGGTATTTTAGTGTGACTGCTACAACCCTATTACAGATACTCAGCAACTAACAAAAACTTGTTTATTTTTTAAATTGCATAAAATTTTTCATTTCCAATTAAAGTTACATTTTATTTTAATATTGGTTAGGTTTTAGTACACTATAACCCAGATTACAGTCATGTACAGTGAGTTTTTGCTCAAGAGTACATGCTAGCTGCTATGCTAAGAACAAATTTAGCTACTGTATATAAAAGGTAAAAAAGAAAAAGAAAAGGAAAACTGTCATAATACATATTTTTCTGATAGTCAGAGTTACAAGGTTGCCTTTCTTCTGCGTTACACTCAGTTATAGTTGGAAAAACATTGGGGAAGTATGAAAAAATATATTTAAAAAAATAAAAGTATACCAAAGGTAAGCGCAATTAGCTCGATGCAGTCATTTCTGCTGAGTCACGGAGCGGTCTTCATTTAGATAGCTAAAACGTTTTTGATAACTGTGTTGTGAGAATGTTGAGACAATTTAGAAGCATAATGAAAGAGAGTCTAAGGGGATGAAAAATTTAGAAATTTAAATTTAGAGACTAAAGACTTATTATTAAAATGCAGATCAAAATACTTTTAAAAGTATTGCTAAGCACCTGTTTCTCTCTATATGTATGGCACCACATTGAAAATAACATAATGTGTTTATTTAGTTGAAGTTTACTGTAAAAGGCAATTTAAAATGTATATTTAAAGTTGCAATATGGAACTCCCCCCCCCCTCCAATATCTTTAAAGTAGCCTTTTTATTTAATCATTTATGACTGAAATGTCTTCTAATTAGTAGATTAACACCTTCGCTGTTCACAATGGGTACTTCCGCAAGCCTCTGGCCAATAGTTTTCAGACTGGATTCGGGTTCGCATTTCCCACGTCCTGTCTGCGGATGTGACGTAATGTGCGCAGTGTGTATGCGAAGAAGGGTATGTGCAGTTTAATTTTTCCTCACCAGGTGGCAGTAGTGGTTCAAAATGGAATATTCTACATTCAGTAGCTTTCAAGAGCAAAATGTTCAATCAAAGCAGAAACATGTCATCTGACTAAATTCTGCAAACCTAATGTGAAACGCCGTATACAAGCTAACAAAAATTAGCATAGATGTTACGGTAATTGTAAACCTTCAAACAACTGCTACTGCTACAACAATACATCCAAACCAAACATACAACGATACTCACATGCTTACACTGTCTCTTCTCACGCAGAATCACATTTCCTGGAATTTAGTTGAGGGCCTTCTCTACCTCTTCTTCTAGTAATTTCACTGACCACACTGCTCTGAGGTGTGTTGTGGCACAATATGGTACTACACTGAATGCATACAACTTTGCCATCTCACGACTTGGATACGGCCTATTCTGCTCTATGAGGATTATACAGTAGTATGGATATAGCAGCCTGAATGGGGGTGCTCTGATTACCTCAACAAATAGCATCCTCCATTTAAGTCAACAGGAAAGGTTTTCATTGACAGCTTGCATAACAAAAGGTCAGCGATAGGCTCAGCACTACTAATTAAGTCCAATTGGTGAATGTCAGCTCCACAAAGGGCAATGCTAATCCACGGCGCTACCTAAATAAGAATCTGTGTGTGTGCGTGTATGATGTGACAATAGGATTTATTGCTACCACAGTTCTGCGTGAAAGTTTACACTTTTTTTTCCTTCCTTTTTCTACTAATTACTAACAACTTGCAACGCTTTCAGTCAAGACTGTAGAAATATTTGGTTGCACGCCTAGGTGTATAAAGTGTCGATTTGTTTTGTTTCGCTCACAAATATCACCCCCCCCCCCCCCCCCCAAAAAATGCGTGTAACCACTTCAGCCTCTCCGCTGTCCTTGCACCACCTCTTTGCTTTCACGGCTAAAGAAAACGCAGTCACACTGAGCCTCGTAGGAGCCGAACCTTTGAAAAACACAGACAAACTGTTATGAAATGACAGGAAGATAATGTGATGGTGTGGTGTGCTGACCTTTAAACACAGGCTGCTGCTACATCCCAACCAGTGAAAACCCTGACCTTTGTAAAACCATTACAGAAGACTCTAATCTGAAAGGTCTGGGAGGGAGACACGCGCGCACATTGAACCGACTCAATCGTGCACATACAACCTCATCGTCAGATGCATAGATGCATACATTTGCATACGTTTTCGGCTAGGGGCGGGGAAATAACAAAAATTCCATATTGACATAAATTAAAATCTATTATCACCTTCTCTTACAAATAACACAGCAACAATAACAATAACGGCAACAAAGTCTATTGCTATGTAGCAATCGTAAATTTAGCATCACTAAGTAGTGTGAATAGGTTTCAAAGAGCGCTAACCGGAAGTGCCGTGCTAGCTGCTTACTTGTGACTGCCATTAAAAAGTAACACTTGTGACTGCCTGTTTGTGTTATTAGTACATTTGGAAGAGAAATTTAGCATCAGTCGCTAAGTAAGAGAAATTTAGCATCGGTCGCTAAGTAGTTTGAATTGGTTTCAAATAAGAGCGCTAACTAGAAGTGACATGCTAAGTGGCTAAATGTTGCCGGATTAACGGTTTGATCAAATCTGCCCTGTTAAGGACAAAATTATTTATCCCATGTTATATACACTTGTCTAATGGTCCTTTTTGTCCATTATAAATAATTATGGTCACATGTTCAAATACTGTTGCCGGGCATGTTCTCCTCAAAATTCAGGCAAAAACCACCTTGCGCTGAAATCCAAGCTGCCACATTGTTTATAACGCCATTTATGGCATGCGTGTGGAGAAAAAAAAAGAAGTACATCAGAAGATGGAAATAATTACGTGCAATAATGTGTATACTATTCAAATGTAACAATCTGACTGGTAGCTGTCATTGTTACTGTAGCGCAAAGAGAGGATCAATAAAAATTGATTATCTTCTGTCCATTTGGAATAATTGGTGATGATGCAGCAAGCGACAAGATAACACAGTGACAAACGTGAGTTGGTAGGAAAACATTATTGATTACAAAAAAGAAGTTTACAGACCCAGGCTTTGTCTCAATCAATTTGTGTATTTTCAATATTCAAATATTGGAATTAATCTTTTATTTGTTTCAGTCGAAGGGCAAATAATTATTTGGACTGTGTTTACTTTCCTGACGGTTTATTCAATATTTAAACATGATAATTGCCATAACTTATTGATTACATTGTTAAAATAAATACACTAGAAAAGCAAATTCTAATTGCTGCTACAATTGTATGTCTTAAGCACACGTAAACGTTAAAGTTACTTATTTTATATTGAGTTTTTCTGCAATGTGAATAATAATCAGCATAATGCGGAGAGAAGAAACGTTAAGGACAGTTGATGCCCTAAGCTTGTGCAACAGCGACATCTTTTGGTAAGACCTGGGTGGTGCAATTTGATGTTTGGCTTGGGTGGACCTCGACACTAGAGAGGTAAACCAAGAATTTTAGGGGGAATTGAACCCCTTTGAAAAAGAAATAAATAAAATAAAAAACATTCACCAAATCAGTCTGAATCGCATGGAGGAAGCAGAGAACCAATACCGTGCGTTGCTTTTATTTTGAAAAATCCTGGTTTTATTTCGAAAGAAAAGTATGGAAAATGGGACTGGCTGCTTTTCCGTGTTTTGTGTTTGCGTAGACGTTGAGGAAGTTTGTCTCATTCATAAGTGAAGCTTGTGAGATGAATTGTCAAACGGATTCGGCGGTTTTGACAAAAGACATGTTGGATTTAGAAGAAGACGAAGACCTGGAAGTTTTCAGTAAGGTACAGTTAAACTTGCTAACTCGAACTTTTGAACATTTCCACTCCTTGTGACGACGTGGATATGGCTCAAGTGAAAACACTATCTTGTGACTAGTTTGTAGTTTTGCCTCTTTTTTTTTCGTTATTGTTAAACGCAACGTAAACGTTTTGAATCAGCAGACGAGCTGACCTTTGTACTTAAATTAACTTTTCCTGTGATATTACTCCGCCCAATGATTTGTAAAACAGTTCGTTTTCAGTTATTTGCTTATGTTTGAAGGGGCAGACTCTTTTTAGTATACTATGAGATATGTCAACAAAGTTACAAAGTAGCTCTGCTGCGAGTGTAAAAGAAAGTTTCCAAATATGTCTGTTTTAACAGAGAGAATCTGGTCACTTTTCAAAAATAAAACCACTATTATAGACACATTAGTGCCATTTTTTTACTATACTGAATTTTCCAAACAACTGCGATACAACCCCTCCATGAATTAAAAAGGACTTTCCTCATTTGTTCATCATCTCAAAACACATGTTGTGTGTGTTCAGAAATTATTACGGACAGATGAGGATCAAATGCCCAACTCTCCCAGCTCCATGGTCAACCAGTACCAACTCGATGAAGATGAACAGCAGACTGGCTGCACCAAAGACTTGTTTGTTACCGTCGACAGTCCCGAGAGTCACGTGACAGCTATCGAGACTTTCATCATGTACAGAGTTGCGACTAAGGTATGCCACGGCTCACATGAAAATACTGACTTTTTTAAATGGAACGTGTTTTAAAAGCTGACTTCTCTTCACAGACCACAAGGAGTGAATTTGACTCCTGTGAATACGAGGTGCTCCGCCGCTACCAGGACTTCCTTTGGCTACGTAGCAGACTGGAAGAAATCCATCCGACCCTCATCGTTCATGTATGTATAAAAAAACGGGCACTACTTTGACTTTTGGCTCAGGCATGTGAAAAATGTGGTCCTCCTTCAATCAGCCTCTTCCCGAGAAGTTTGTGATGAAAGGCATGGTGGAGCGCTTCAATGATGACTTCATCGAGACCAGGAAGAAAGCGCTGCATCGCTTTCTCAATAAGATCGCCGGGCATCCCATTCTGTCTTTTAACCAGCACTTTAAGCTCTTCCTAACTGCTCAGGTAGGACGTTTATAACTCATTCACTGCCATTGACGGCTATCAACGTCAAAAATTCATTTAAACTACTTCTACTAGTTTTTAAAAAAAAATCAGCTTTTGTTAACAGTTGTATGAAACCTATAATTTTTTTTATTGTATATTTAGAACAGATTTTAAATTTGTGATTAATGGCGAGTTAACTAGTGAAGTCATGCGATTAATTATGATTAAAAACTTTAATCGCCTGACACCCCGAATTTTGTATAATCTTTTATTTTTATTTTTTAACTCATTCACTGCCATTGACGGCTATAAACGTCAAAAATTCATTTTAACTATTTCTATTAGTTTAAGATTTTTTTCCCACTTTTGTTAAGAGTATGAAAACCTAGAATTTGTTTTATTGTACATTTAGAACAGATGTCAAATTTGTGATTAATCGTGAGTTAACTAGTGAAGTCATGCGATTAATTACAATTAAAAATGTAATCGCCTCTTGCCTTTTAATTTTTAATTTAAAAAAAATATATATACATTTATGGCAGTAAATGAGTTTTAATTTATTTAATTAATTTAATTTCAACTGTGGTCCATCTGCAGGATTTCTCATCTCACAAGAAACAGGGTCCCGGTTTCTTGAGTCGAATGGGCGACACGGTACGAGCGGTGGCCCACTCGGTGTGGGGCGTCAAGAGCCGTCCTGAGGAGTTCACGCTCATGCAGGAATACGTGGAAAACTTTGGCTGCAGGATCTCATCTGTTGACAAGGTTTCTCAGAGGATCATCAGGGAGCAGCGCGGTATCTCAGCATTCAAATAATAATAATATTATAAAATAATATTATTAACACAACCAGTCAAATCTGAAAATATTTCCGATACCGTAGATTGATTGTGTTCAAAAATTCAACAGAGTATTTGGATGAGCTCCAGCAATACGGGCCACTTTATAGCCAATGGGCCGACGTGGAAGAGGAGCTGCATGACCCACTGAAACTTGTGGCCAACTGTGTGGAAGAATGCAGCAAAGAAACCGAAAAGCAGATCCAGCAACTCTCTGAGGTGTTGGTCCCCGCTCTTCATGAGTACGTGCTCTGCACCGAGGTACTGAAGGTGAGTCGGAACCATCAACTTCTGCAGCTCAAATCGCAATTTTATAAGATTCCAGCGGCGTTTAATTGTAGTTGAAATTGCTGCTCAATGTTTTCTTGTTGGATTTAGACGGTGATGAAACGGCGAGACAATATCCAGGCGTACTATGAGACCAAACATGAAGCCCTTGCAACCAAAAAGGTGGACCAAGAAGTTGTAAGTGACATTTGATATGCTTTTATTTGATTGGTGGGAATGAGGATTGGCAAAATGAGATGAAACTATCAAACCAGATGTTAGATATCCACTCGATAGTGACTGGCACAAAATGTAACAAGACAAGGAATGACCAGATAAAAAATGCAGCTTCCAACAACCAGTTAAAAAATTTTTTTTATCATTTTTAGTAGGAAGCATTATTTATATTGCACATTTTATACATAAGGAAAATCAACATGCTCAACATATTTACAAAAAAACATTTAATGCAAAATACACCATTTATAGGCCAAAAAAGGACATTAAAAAACAGAAAAATGTAAGACTTTTAAAAGCAAAATAGAGAAATAGAAAGTAGTTTACTAAAATTACTAAAAGACCATACATGATTTTGTAAAAAAAAAAAAAAATAATTAAAAAATATTTTAGAAATGCTCTAAAAAATGTTATTGAAAAAACAAAATTACACTTGGGACTAACTTCAATTCTATTGGCAGTTTATTCCATTTGTATGCAGCATAACCGCTAAATGCTGATACAGCATGTTTGCTTTGAACTTGGTTATATTCTAAAATTCAGTTTTAATACATTCAAATGTTTTTAAATTGTGTTGGAGTGGCGAAACAATGTAAATTTGTTTTTTACTGCGGATTCATGTCTGTTTTACCCGCTGTAGCCAGGAGAGGGCGATCTCACTCAATCATTTAGAATTACACAACAAACACCCTGGCCTGAGGAAGATGCGCTCTTTCAGACATAAATTACCTTGTTTGAATTAATACAGTATTATAATATGGGATTATGTTCCTCAATAAGTACAAAAATTCAGATGATACCAGTACAAATAGTTAGAGGCACTTGTCAAATCTTAGCCGTGTCTTTCCTGGGTGCGTTTTTAGGGCCAGCTGGAGAAAGAAGTCGATTCTCTGGCAGATCGAATGGAGATGGCGAACAGTGCCTTGAAGGGCGATTGGGTCAACTGGCAGAACGGTATGAGAGGTGACCTCAAGTCAGCTTTCATGTCAACCGCTGAGAAGAATGTGGAATGCTATGAGAAGGTGAGTGTCACATGGAATTAGCTATTTAAAAAAAAAAAAAACCAGTAAAAAAAAAAATTGGGCGGGGGGCTTAATAGATCAGTAGATAATAATTCATGTTTTGTCTTGCAGTGCCTTGCGGTGTGGGAATCCTTCCTCTTGTCTCAAAGAAGCGATCCCATTGAGCATCAAGATGAAGATACTCTTACTTAATATGTGAATGTTCCCTTAAAAAAAAAAAAGTTAGAAATGGATGTTCTTTCGCATGACCAAAACAACAATGTGCTATATTTGGTCCAATGTTGTAATATGTTGTACTGTTCTCGAATGTTGATATTTGCATATTTGCCATAGAAATCTTACTGTACATTTACAAAAATGAATTTGTTCATGTCAATCCTCAGTCTGGAATTTGCTAAGTTAACACAATAACACTATATGTCATGTTAAGTTTCCAGGACTTTTTTTGTTTTGGATTTGTAAACCGTAATGACAAACTTGTCACGTGTGTTTCCAGATCATTTGACTAGCAATGATACTAAGCAGCACTTTTTCAATGTTCATATAGTTTTTGGTTTGACCTTCTGTAATGCTTGACTTGACTTACATATTAAATGATTAATAAAACCTTGCATATGAACATTAAATAACAATGGATTTGAAGTTGTTTGAAACATTTGGTTTTATTCACATTTTTTATCATCCCCATATTTCAAAAAACACGGGGCCCAAGAGCGTCGGTTACAAGTCGAAACAACAATGCCAAAAGGGTCCATTTCAAACAACTCTCACTGGGTTGTGAAAAATACTGAGAAAATATGCAAACCACACAATGAGAAGACATTTTCTAATGTATATTAATGAACAATGAATATCACTATCCATAAAACATGATATTTTACTGTAGTAAAGCAACGTGACAAAACTGACATCTAGAGATGAAATGGAAATATTGAACGGATCACTCAAACAGTGCATGGTCATAGAAAAAGTAAAAGTACACAGTAACTGAGTAAAAACGTGACTTAAGATTTAGATATGCCGGCAATCGGATACAATTCAGTATTCGTTTAAATATACTGCAACATACATTTTACAGCAAATGTTACAGAATTGTACTATGTTGTAAGTGCGTCAGTGATTAAATAATAAGCTCGACCTGGTAATGCTACAAAGGAAAATATCACTTGTGTATTTCAAGTACTCAAAATTCAAATATTGAATGTCATTCGCAACATGGCCACACAAAAGGCAACAAAATCCGTTGAAAGAAATTCTGGAAAGAAAATGTCCACTGAAACATGCATTCGGGAAATAATTTTACGTTTTCAACTAGCATTTCAACTGTATACTTACTATACACTTATGACGCCATATTGAAATAAATATTACAGTGTACGTATTGAATTATTATTATCATTAAGATGTCAATCTAATCTACCGTAAGAAGTGTATGTTCTGCCTAGATAGATGAAACAAAAACTACTGGTTTTCCACATGATAAGAAAAATCTTTGGAAATACGTTTTAGTTTATTTATCATTTATTCTCATAAAGCAATATTTTTGGTATTAATTTCCTGAGATTTCATCCAGCCATTTGAGTCATTTCTTGGCTTAAGTATAATAAACTGCAATTATTTGTGCATACATCCTAAGCTAAATATCATAATTGTATTATTAAAAAAACTTTTCTAATATGATTGTAAGTGCCACCTCATAGTGCAAAGTTTTCGACATGGATTATCTTTTGCAAATTTTCTTAATAATGTTTTTGTAAATACTGCTATGCTCCTCCCAGGATTTGAGTTTTTGCAACGCTAACTATGATACTTGTGCCTTGTATGACTAAAATTAACTCTATACATTGTTATATTGTGTTTCTACTTTAACCTGAGCCCATTTTGTTTTATGAAAAATAACGTAATAGAAGCTGAATATCTCAAGTTTAATAAGAGGTTTGACCTTGGCTATAACTGTAAAGCTGGTTAGCTTAGCTTAGCTTAACAACTTCCACCCCAAAGATCATTTGAATGCTGTCCATTTTTACCAGCATTCGGCATCTTATTCTCATAATATTCTTAAATGTATTCTCTCCAAAAAGTTTTATCTGATATACAATTTGAATACCACTCGAGAGTCACTCTATCATGCTAGCATGATGTTTAACAGGTTAGCGCATTAGCTAACAACAAAGAACGTCTATAGGCTACGACATAATGCGGACAAATTATTTTGGGGATACACCTCATGAAACAAAATGAAAATCGGAATGAAATATGAAATGAGTAGGAATAAGAATGTATTCTGTGTGCAATGTTTCCCCACATATTTTGTATCCTCTCTTATTAGCTAAAAAAAACTCCTTTATTTGCTAATTATTGCTTTAGTGCTTAGGAACTATGTTAAAGTGGAGATTGGATCTTCTTTTGGAAAGACCATCACCCGTCTATGCAATATCAGAATTAAAAAGTAGTGTTTTCCCTTCTTTGAGGGGCCTTTGATTTTTTATTTTTTTTTGCTAAACGCAGCAGAGATGAACTCAAAAAGGTGAATAAATACAACTAAAAATACAGTGATTCTCTGAAGCATGCAACATTAGAAAACCTTAGAAATTATGTTTCTTATTTTAGTATTTAATGCATAGATTAAGACCTTGCCGCTTCATTTCATGTTAATTTTTTTGTTTTGTTTTCTTGAGATAAAAGCTCCATATAATTTCATTGAAAGCAAAACAGAACAACATAATAGAATACAGACACAGAGAGGAGATTGGGTTTACAGCCGCTGACTCCATGTCATGTGACCTCAGCAAAGGTGATGTGGTTCTATGAAACAACAACATTACTTCATGTGAAATACAGTATGTATGGGCTATCTCGTGACTTCTGGTTTTAATCTTCACCCATAATTATAAAAAAAAGATATTGCTATTACGTAACAATATTATCCAGCTTCTTTTATATAAAACGGAATAAGAAGTAGAGAATGTTTCTTCCATCCCTGTCATTTTGTTTAGTGTGGCCAGTTTAGCTGCAAGGCTTCCTTGCTGCGCTATTTTTAGGCTGGTTCTTTTCCACCAAGCTTACCATAGCCGAGTTTAATACGAGGGGATTTTTTTATTTATTTTTTTGCTCATCTTCAGGCAACTGAATTTTTTTCACAGATGGACTGAAATGTTTTTTGTTTTTTTGTTTTTCTCAGTCCACCATACGTCCGCCAAATGTGGATCTTGGCTGGATTAATTACTGCTAAGTCTGCTTTACTTGAGCAAAGAAAGATATTGTGGATTCTAAAAGCAGAATACATGCACTTTTTTTTTTTTTTTTTTACTGTAGACATTTGAATTTAATGGATTACTGGACGATCTCCCAATCTGTTTGTTTGTATCTTTGGCAGACAAAATGATCCTGTGGACTCCATTTTGCTGCTGCCCTCATTTGTTACATCAGAGTTTGTCTCAGGAGAAGGCATTCAAGTCCATCTTTATCGCATCAGTTTTTTACCCTGTGTGGATTTTGTGATGAAACGTTTGTGTATGGTCTTAATGTGATTGAATCATGGCTTTTGGGATTTACTATATTTTAGGGGTGTCAAAATTAGTGCATTCATTTTGACTTAATTTCAAGTTCCCTTAACACCACTAATATTTTTAACGCGCGATTACTAGGAAAGCCTGTACTGGGAGAATTCGCGGCAGACACGCCCACGTCAAAATTTAGCAGTAATAAATTGAATAATAATGCATTTTTTTTGTGGAGACTGGGCTCAAGTTGTATTTTACAATTTAAAAAATGTGCATAATTGTACAAGTTACTTCATGTTAAAGATGAGATAGTTCTTAATATGAAAAAGAAAAATGCACTGAGCTGTCACCGTCTTAAAAATGCAATTATGCCATCTAGTGGCAAAAAAATGACCTCAACACAAATCAATATCACACAATCAATATTACAGTACATATTTTTAATTGTAACTCAATTTTTTGAAATATTATGAAATTACTCTTTTATTGTACAACTTATTGTACATTCAGAACAGATATAAAATCACGAGTTAACTATTGAAGTCATGCGATTAGTTACGATGAAACAATTATATGAATTCAGAATAAAGTCAACAAACACTAGTGGGTAAGTCTCATACCGACCTGTGAGGCGATGTACTTCTCCAGCGGACTCTCCACTTGGCCCATGCCCAGAATGGTTGTGTTCACTTGCAGTTCTATTGGCGTGTCATCATTCAGCAGCAACTTCCCTTTGAAATAATGGACCACGCACACCACCTAAGCAGAGAAACGGTGATTCCTGAGTCCACGTGTAGTTTTGAGGTTAAAAATCATATCATCTCTAATGAAGAAGCAGACACTATCTGAACCAGATACATTTATTTTGGTCTCATCAGACCGCAGGACATAAACTAAATGAACTTCTCTGCCACGCCTTCAAGTGCTCATTAAAAAAAAAAACTTCAGACCTCTAGATGGTTGCAGTGGACATGACAAACCAACAGAACGCATCATTTGGATGAAGTCAACACTTCTGGTTCATAATTGGATCTTAACTGACCGATCACAATCGCATTCACTCCCAGCCATTTTCAGTGAAGCCACCCCCTTTGCTCCCGGCTGTTTTACTGGATTTTGACTGATTTTGCAAGGCCCACAGAATATTGTGTTCTATTGCTATACAAACATAGAAACTACCAAAAGAAAGATTAAAGTCTCTTCTTTCATCAGGACAAAAAAAAAGTATATTTCTATCTGTTTCCGTTTTGCAGCTATTAGCATTAGAATATAGCTAAGTTTCATCATAATTCACAAATCTATTTAGAAATGTGAGTAATGAGCTTTGTTTCAAGATGGCCCCTGGTTGATCTCTTTTGGTCGTTTGTGTAATAACCACCATTTCTTCAACCGTTCTTTGCAGTTGAGAGGCTGCATCAAAGCCTTCTGTATGCTCTAGCATAAAAAAAATGTATAAATACGTCTTTGGGGCACTTAAAACATTTAAAATCTGTCAAAATCTGCAAAAAAAAATACACAAATTGATGTTTCATGTTGTGTGAAAAAATACTCACCAAGAACGTGGCAATGGCAGTGCCAATTGTGAATCCGGCAATGACATCCGACCAGTGGTTGCGGTATTCCGCGATGCGATTTAGTCCCGTGAGGAAGGCCAAACACACAAGGGCCAGGGACAAGACCGGCTTAGCAAGACGAGTCCCTTTGACCTGAATTGTGCACGTCACATACATCTGAAAAGAAGAGAGAAAACGGTCAAGATCTATTTTTTTTTTATTTAGTATTTAATTTTTTCAATATGCACGCGCACGCTCAAAAAGGCAGCAAAACAACTAAAGGCGCTAAATTGAAGCGACACTTTTCCTGTAAAATTGTTCACTGGCTCTTTTCCTCCTTTTTCAGGCTTTTGTGTCGCACGCTGCTGTCGCCCTTCATCCCGCTCTCACTCTCACTGCTTCTCTGTGAGGCTTTCTTGTCACAAACTGCCGTCACACCTTGTCACGGAATGGGACGTGACCCAAATGTGGAGCAAAGAAGCATATTGGAATGAAGTTACGTCGGGGAAATGCCCAATTGATTGCGTCAAAGAGTGTTGCCAACTTAGTGACTTTTGCTACATTTGATCCAAACCAGTTGCGTGACAGAATAGTGTGCAACAATTTTGACATATTTGCCTGGGACTATGCAGTTTTGTGTACGGTATGTGGGTGTGCTAGGAATGAAATTATTGGAACAACACCATGAAAATAGGTTCCCATTGAGGGAATAAAAAAAAAAAAAGGTTAAGTATGTTGAACAATGCTGAGGCTATTTGCAGGTGATAGGAACCCTGAACAAATTTATCCATCAGTGCTTCTGCGGGGCCACATGGGACCTAAACAGATGCATGACAAAAATACCACTTTTAATATGGACCAATTTAGAGATGGGCGAGAGTACTGATACTCGTAAAGGAGCGCCCACTTGTGGCCATTTAAATGACAAATTCGAAAAATAGAAAATTGCCATTAATTTCATGCTATTTTATGGAAAAACGCTATATTGGGATATATGTATTATATTTTTTTTATGAAATGTTTTATTTATTTAAAATAATAATAAAAACTCACTTGACTGCTTAAATGCCTTCGAGCACATGTTTATTAAACAGCTTTGTGATTTGTAACATGTTAAAGGTTTTTTATTTGCTATCAGCTTTTGCACCAACTATAATGCCAACTCCCAAATAGCCACTAATTCGAGGGCTATTTGTTAGCTCGCGGGCTAACCATTCACCCACACGCTAACCCCGGGATAACTCCCAAATAGCCACTAAAAACGGCTATTAGCCCGCGAGCTAACGTTAGCTCACGGGCTAACCTAATAGCCGTTAATTCGCGCGCTAGCCGGTTAGCTCGCGGGATAATAGCCGCTAATTCGCGAGCTAACGTTAGCTCACGGGCTAACCTAATAGCCGTTAATTCGCGCGCTAGCCGGTTAGCTCGCGGGATAATAGCCGCTAATTCGCGAGCTAACGTTAGCTCACGGGCTAATAGCTGTTTTTAGCGGCTATTAGCCCGCGAGCTAACGTTAGCTCACGGGCTAACCTAATAGCCGTTAATTCGCGCGCTAGCCGGTTAGCTCGCGGGATAATAGCCGCTAATTCGCGAGCTAACGTTAGCTCACGGGCTAACCTAATAGCCGTTAATCCGCGAGCTAGCCATTAGATAGTGGGCTAATAGCCGCTAAATGCTGCTTATTGGCTGTTAGCACTGCACGAGCAACCAATCAGATGGTCCTGTAGACGGGCCAATGCTGCAGGGAGTCGCTGACTCAGAGAAGATGGAGGAAAATAGCGCCCATCGGAGCAAAAATAACCGTTTTTAATATATCGGCCATTAAAACAAAAACAAAAAGGCTGATGCCGATTTTCATAAAATGCTGAATATCTGAATATATATTATCTGCCGGGCCGATTATCGGTCTATCCCTAATTTTCAGTATGTTAAAATATATTTGGTGTATTTTCCATTTTTTCCACCATTCCCCCAGAGGAAAACATTTTATTAATATTTAGCATCATTTTTTTGGAAGAAGCACATCAAATCTGCCGGAAAGCTTCTATAATGACCACGTGTATACAAAAAAAATCATTAACTCACAGCCAGGTAGAGTGCAGCGTAAATGCTGAGCGCGGCCTCCTTGGACGGGAAGGTTTTGCGGGCATGCAGGATGTCATTCTGGTTTCCTGTGCAGGCCTCCTGGTGGCTGATGTAGCGGAGGGCCTGATGGCAGCCCAGCGCTGTGTAGTTTGGTTTACAGATGGTCATAAAATAAGGTGCCAGGTTTCCCGTCACTACCTGGCCTGCGTTGACGAAGATGTCAACAGTGAAGAGGCCAAAGGTGTAAACTCCTGGGTAGAAAAAAAAAGACACATTTAGAAAAAAAAGATTTTAAAAAAATGATGAGAGTGAAATGATGACCTTTCTATTGACCCACGCAATTTATTATTATTATTTTGTCCACATTTTATCATCACCCATTCCATCATTTATTTTATTTATTTTTTCGGGCCATACGTGCACATTTTCTTCATTATATACTTCGCCATGGCAGCAATGTGCGGTTCCAGATGTTGACAGGTCCGTTTTTAACAAGCATGAAATGGATTTTGTCAAGCCTTGTGTGACTCACTTGCTGCCGAGGCTCATCGTTCTAATTCTGTCCTACTCAACCCCCCCCCCCCCCCCCCCCCCCCCCGCGTTGTGTTTTACGGATGACTGCTGCTTTCTAGCGAGCCATCCTTCACCTCTGAAATTGCTTATTAGGGCATGAACATAATTCAGCTCGTCTGATTGGATAAAGCTGCAGGAGCACTGTGTTTGCTTCCCGTATCATGTGGGGCAAATATTTATACACGTAAATGTAGTTTTGCGGAAATCTACCATTTGAATCCATATGACAAAATATTACAATATCATTTTTGTATGTATAAACAATAAATTATTATATCAGTATTTTTTTTAAATTCTCAATAACAATTAGAAGAGAACATTATGTCTCAGACATCTAAAAATGAATAACTAACAGCGGCACAGGATAAAAGCAAAAAAAAGGCATCGAACAGCAGGTTTTAGTTTTATTACAAAACACTGTGCTCTGTGTCACCATCAAATATAATTAATTAATGTCCAAACCTTTTGTTCTGCTGTATAAAAAGAGTAACAGTAGGAACCCACCATAATGTGACTATATATGTACACTGAAGTGTGTCAGATTAATTATTTATTTGAAGCTTATTTTTCCATGGTGCAAATTATTATACATCTTCAATTGTTTTTAAGAACAGAATTGGGCCAGCAATAGTGAATTTATTTGGATTTTCCACACATTTTTATCCATTCAGGAGGCGGCCATTTTGTCATTTGTTGTTGACTTTTCTCAACAACTAATCACGGCTCACTTATTTTCTAGAGCTGGGCCGTGATTGGTCGCTGAGCAACTGTGATATCATTTTCAGTCGACAGTAAGTGGCAAAATGGCCGCCTCCTGTGATGGATAACAACAGATGGATTTTGCGGCTTAATTCAAATTCCACAAACGTAATATTAATCATAATATCGGGATTATGCTAGTGGGGCAGAATAGAGCATACAATTGTAAAGAACATTTTGGGGTTAGCTTCCACTCGTGAAATTTCACCCAAAACCAAATATGACTAACTTTTTTTGTGAGTGCACCAGATTTGGCCATGTATAGAAATCTAAAATGTGTCGCGTACCAAGGAACCGAAAAGTCCTGCGCACTAGCGGGTTGAGATAACAGCAATCTCCTGTGGCAACAGTCTTCTCTAAATGGTCAAACTCTTTTGATGTGTACTGGACCAGGAATAGCACCGTCTCTGTTATTGTGATCTGTTAGAAATGAAAATCAGACACAAGACAAAATTACACATAGGCATATTCTTTATTGCCGGCTAATGATAGCGTGCAAAACCGTGGGTAGGATACATGTGAGAAGAAACAGCAGCTAGCAGCTAGCAGCTAGCGCTATCACCACTGACTTGAGACTGACTTGCCAGAAAGAGCTGAACAGTGAATATTTGGACTGCTTATGAACTGTGAGAATAAACTGCTGTCAAGATGCTATGCTCGGGGTGTTTTTGCTGAGCTCCACGTTTAGCGCCAGATGCGACAACTCCCGTGTCGTCAGCAATCACATCCACTGTGTGTCTGACAATCTCTCTCTCTCTCTCTCTCTCTCTCTCTCTCTCTCTCTCTCTCTCTCTCTCTCTCTCTCTCTCTCTCTCTCTCTCTCTCTCTCTCTCTCTCTCTCTCACACACAAGGTACAATGCTTCTTCCACATTATTGTAAGCGGTGGAACTAATGAGAGAGCATTCCAAAAATTACTGTAGCATTATTAATATGTGATGTTCAGGCAATGTTGGCTCGTCAAATAGCTTCAACCAGAAAGATCTGAAATAATGAAAAACACGCACCTGTACCACTCTATCCTCATCATACAACAATTTTTAGAAGCCAAATTCTTTCATTTCAGACTTGGGTAGGCAGTGCCTACCTTGCCCACCCTGACGGCACATCACTGCATCCCTTCCCATATATCGCCTTTACATCTTTAAGATCTAGATGGGTCACAGGGACATCAACCTAGCAGAGGAGCCCACACTTCCCTGTCCAAGACCAGTTCTTGCAGCTCTTTTGGCGGAATCCAGAGGGACTCTCAGTCCATAGTTCACGTCCATAAAACATCACCAGAGAGACGTTCATTAGACATCCTAACCAGATGACCACGCTTATCACCATACCTCTAAAAGAGAGCCGGAGGAAATCTATTTCAGGCAGTATCTGTGGTATTGATTTGTTTGTCACTACCCACAGCTCATGACTATAGGTGAGGGTGGGAACATACATCCAACAATCAAGAACTTTGCCTATTGGCAGTTTGGGCAGGATTTTATCCACAACCCCATTTCTAGCTAAGGACCTCCAATTCGGAGGTGCTCATTCTCTTCCTGACTGCTACACATTCAGAAGTTGTGTCCATCAAGGTTATGAACAAATAAGGCTTACTGACGAACCAGACTCTGACCCAGAGAAACAATCGGTGACTTACGTCCACACGAGGGATGGCCAAAACCAACTTTTGTCATCATCATTCGAGATCTTTTGGTGTATACGTTGTCTGGTCCGTCCAATCATGGGCATGAAGCACCTAACAACAGCTACTCCTAGGATCATTGCAGTACCAAGTACTTAGTGACATCAAAGTGTGAGAATGTGAGTCAACAAGAGAACAGTTGACATCGTTTATTTGCTAACTAAAGATTTTTGCTTCACTCCCATATTTCCAAGTGAACAAGCAATGACAACGCTTGAACACTCACAGACCGCGGTCCAATGTATGTCTCAAAATATCGTGGCAAATTGGTTGTAAGGCTTTATTCACACCTACCAGTTTTAGTTCTATTATCAGGGACCCTTCTGGCATGCTCCAAGCGCACCTTGTTTAGTGTGAACGCTATTATCAGAAATGAGATGTGCCCCAAAAAAGTGGCCCAAGGCTATTTGAAGAGTTGGTCCAATTACTGAGGACTTCTTGTGTGAGGTTTTGGTGTAATGTTACGATCGTCGTGGCAGTGGGTTGATGTCTTTCGGAACACAACGCATCTTTGACCTTGTAGGTGTAGTGACATCATAGCATCCCTGGAAAATCATCTCATTTACTATAATCTAATAATATTTTGTCACTCTAATGGCTGTTTCAACCAACTCAAGCTCAAAAGCCAAACGCAGTAACGTAGCTACGATGCCAATTAAAATGACATCATCATAAACATACGAGGCACTCAATTCATTCTCTCACTATCCAAACTCAATTCCTACTCGTCTTAACAGAAATTTACGATTGCACATTTCAGGTGCCATGATCCATTTTATCCACTTAATTGGATGAAGCAGATCTGAGACTCACCAGCAGTGTTGGCAGAACCGCTACTACGGCATACAGCAGAATGGGCGGGATGGCGCTGTGGTCCTCCGGTCCAAGGTAGGGTTTGGTGTAGGTACTATCATAGCAAAAGAATCCCTGCACATGCACACTGAAGGTATCGGTGTACTCAAAATAATAAGCCAGCATGACGGTCCCGGCCATGATCACCAACTGAAAGTACAACATGATGCAAACGTACGATTACAGACATTTAATTCCAAAAGAATTCTATTTCCCTCTCTCTTCTACCCAGCGTCCCCATCCTCCATTCTGGCAGCAGTTCATGGCTGCTCAGCTTTTCGTGACGAGCCCCTCTCGTGATGGCTCCCCAACCCTAATTTGCTCTGTCTCTCCTGCAGCTACGACCAGTGAATGTGTGTGGGGGTGGGAGAGGAAGAGAGGGGGATACTGGGTTGGAGACGAAAGGGAGGGAGCGCGGATGGGTGTGTATGAGCGTGTGAAGCATTTTGAAAGTGAGTAATGCATGTCCAAAGGAGGATGCTTCCCCACATTGGCCACCGCCCACCTTCTTTACATGAGAGAGAGAGAGAGAGAGACGGAAAAATGTAGAAGGTTCTATACTTTGCCAATGATATTCTTATTTAGCTTGGGAAAGCCTTATATAATAATAATAATCCTAATAATAATAATAATAATAATAATGTCACAGACATTACTGTAACAACAACAACAACAACAATAATAATAATAATAACAATAATAATAATAATAATAATAATAATATAATAATAATAATAATAAGGTCACAGACATTACTCTAACAAAAACAAGAACAATAATAATAATAATAATAATAATAATATAATAATAATAAGGTCACAGACATTACTCTAACAGAAACAAGAACAATAATAATAATAATAATAATAATAATAAGGTCACAGACATTTCTCTAACAACAAAAACAACAACAATAATAATAATAATAATAATAATAAAATCTGACCCTATCTAAGAAAGTACAACAACTAACTGCGTTCCAAGGCCGAAAAAAATCTTGATGGGATCATCATAAGGCTTTTGGAGAACTATTCTGCGGTCTGACGAGGCAAATGTTTTGGATGACCGGATATTGTTGGCTATGTGGCGATGCGTGCTGTTACTGGATTTATTTTAGTACCTAGAATTTATTTTAATCTCCATTCCTGTCTTTGTGGTATCATTCTCAGCATTTTTGTAAATTCTCTAACTATTGGTATGCAATTGCGTAACTTGCGTAACTTTAAAAAATTGCCATTTTAATCATTATCGCAGAATCACAATCAAGGATAAGTGAACAAAATACTACCTGTGCAATAATTCAAATAGGTAACAAAATAAATGATCTATTTATTCCTACGACAATGCCAATGTTGTAAATCATGGCTTACCCAAATGATAATAATAATAATAATTAACTGCTGTAATTCACTCCAAAAAAAAAAAGAGGTGAGAGACGAGAAATGCCTACACTGTGTTTTGGACCATTACTATGCCAAAGGCAGCAGTATGACCCAGATACACGGAATACATCACACAACAAGGCATGCAAATTCACCCAAGCTAACAGCCACACACATCACATTGAAAAGCATATCAATAATTTCTCAATCCACACAAATCCCATCAAGATTTTCTTCCACAGAACTACAAGAGGAACATGAGCAGGATTCCTCCCCACCCAGAAGTATAATCTGGTCAGCCAAGTATATAAACAAACAAATTGGTTTCACCATCCGATATAAATAAAAAATTAAAAACACAGCAGATGAGGGGGGTCATGTTCTACTTACATGTTTTAAATCCCATCTTATCTAAATTATGCTAAGTAAAATATTTATCCTCATGACCCACGGATGGTCGAGAACTTCCCGCGGTGTTCTTGAATAAAAATAGCGGTGACATGCATGGTGGAGATCTGTTACATCCCCCAGAAGCTCAGTTCAATTTACTGTGCATCATGCTTGTGCACAACAAAAGTTCAATCGTGGCCCTTTCCAAATGGAAATGGAAACATAAAGTAGAGCAATTAAAAGGTAGTGTAGGCCTTTGGCAAAGGCAGGACCAAGGACAAGGCTAAAAAGCTTCTTTTTTTTAAAGCCCTTTTCACACTGCACTCAGTGCACTTAGCTGGGTAAATTGGACATATTAAAAGGTGGTCAAAAATGAGCAAAGATGACAGATTTCTCACCCTCACCTGACAACAAATGTGACCTCTTGTTTTTTTGTTTGTTTTTACCCTTTTCTTGTCAACACGCACAAACACCCCACTATGGCAAGCACTTCTCTTCAGTTCACTGTCACCATGGTAACAACCTGAACACCGAAGACAGTCTGACGCTGCCGTGTGGCTGCATCATTTGTGTTCAAATATCCATTGCTTAGAAGGTCACAACACATATGACAGACATAGATGCTCCTCGTTAGCCCGTCCATGGTTTTTCTCCATTATGTGTTAGCAATAATTTTGTGAACTTTCCCACAAAAGTAATGCGGTTGATTTAAAATAAGCAACATGTTTTTATGTTGAGTTTGATAGTAAACATCAACAGGAAATAGCAATAGCTTCAAACCTTTTTTTTTCCTTTTTTTAATTACTCATCATCTGTCAAAATCTGTTGATAAACAAGTTTGTGCGCGTCATTTGCTTTCCTTTATGCAATATTCTTTATTAAGACGTGTTTATCATATTTATATTGATGACTTGCTTTTTGGAGGAAGGAATGCAAATCTACTCGTCATGCAGTCCGAACCATAGGGCAGAACCCTTTATTTAGGGTTTGCTCACATCAGGCTATGTTCCTCCATACACTTGACATTACTGCCACCTAGGGGAAACTTACAGCTCAGCTCCCTCTTTCAAAGTCCCTAACCCTCGTTTGAAACCCTAACCTTAGCTTTAAAGCATCATTTGAAACCCAACTTTGAAAACTGAGGTCACAAATTTTGACAGTTGATTTTTTTTTTTTAAACCAATTCTTCTATAGCCATAAATCGTGACCCTTCATTGAAACCCTACTCTGCCATCTACAGGCGAGAAAGCGTAATTGCAAATGCAAAACTGGAGCGCGACGGTGTCCAACTTCGGCGTCGCGCATGAGATGCAATCCAATATTATATGACTAATGCGCTCCAGGTGACTCTTGCATGGTCATGACGTCATCAAAAAAAGAGTGCCGACTCGACTCTGTTTTTTTCCTAGTGGTGGTTATTAAGTAAATTAGTGACCCGTCTGTATTGAATTGTCCAATCTTGCCATCACGTCGTGAAACATGCTGTAAAATCATATCCAGTGCGCATGCGCACGTGCAGTGTTCCTCCTGTCACTGCGTCCGTGCTCTGCCTGCCTCCCAGCGTGTAACATGCTTGGAACCCAGCCTCTAGCGAGATAATAATTATAATTAAAAAAAGAAAGAAAGGAAAGAAGGGTAGTGCTGGTAGCATTATTTGCCATTTGGCAGGGTATGGAACGCGTGTTGTGAGATTCCATGTAGGGCATGGAGCGCTCCTGATCGGCAAGCAGATCCATCCGTGCCTCATCTCGGATCCGTTTCGATGTCTGGAGGTCTGGCCATGTCTGCAAGAGAAAAGGGAATTCTAACCAAGGACAGTGTCAGCCTGCTCCCATGTTTCTATTTCGTTGAGGTGGGTCATTCGTCATTTGTTATTTTTTTATTATTATTTTTTTTACAAAAGCCTGTTGGGTGATGTTTTCATTCAAAAGCCATTTGCTCATCAAGTCATTTGGATTATGTAGGTCAAATAGAAACGTCAACATTTTTGCACACCATAACGTCGAAATGAAGGGACCCTAAAATTAAAATAATACAGTCCTTTTTGTGCTAAAAATATGAGACAGTTAATATTGCAGCAAAGTACACAAATGCTATACTGTAACAGACCATCAAGTGTCGAGTGGCTTTAACATAAGTCGAGGGCACAGGTGTCAAAGTCAAGGCCGGTGGGGGGGATGGGGGTGCAGGGGGGCATCATTTCATATACCAGGAAATGATGTGAGCCAAAAGGACATATGTATTTTTCATCATTCTTACTAAATGCATCTTAAGAGAGTAGCATCAAGACTAAAGTGAAAAATAGATTCACTTTTTGTTTTCAATTTTACTTACCTCTGATATCAAAACAAGTTATCAATAAATGCTAAAGATTTGAGACAAATGCAAGGGGATTGATTGGTACGTAATAATATATTCTACACACACATGTGGTTTCAGCCATAAGTGGCCCTCGGAGTCCAAATTAGCCCCCCCGATAAAAACAGGTTCCATGAATACTTCTGATGACGAAAACAATTCAAATACTTATTTGAAATGCTCCCATCCAGATTTCAAGTAGCTTGTGGCGACTGCCTCTCTCTTTTTCCCAGCTTGACAATTTATGCATGCTCTAATTCACCAGTGGCCTGTGGCTCTACAATCAAACTGCCGTCATATATTATAGATTTGCTTCTAATGCTGTATGATGGATGGTGCAAGACTGCATGCGGCGTCCCGCTTTCGGTTGACGCTTTGCAAAAAGGGGGTTTCCCTTATCTTCCTTTTTGGAATTGTATTTTCTATTTACAAATCTATGCAGAATACCGACTTCTTGGATTTGAGGTTTTAATAGCTAATTCTGCTAATCGCTGAAGTATCCTTGCCTTGTATTGTTTTGCAAGAAGCAGGAGGCTTATTAAAAATGAGGTCATGTGCTGAAAGTTCTGCTCAGTGAATTACAGCACTTGCACATAAAATGATACCTACTCCAGCTCATTCTTAATCCGGTCGCTGGTGGACAGAAAGCTGAAGTTGTCCTGGACTGTTTAGCTCAATCTCCTTTAATGACCAAAATTAAGGACATTTTCCCCCCAGTTAAAATCGATTCATTTCACATTTGGTACCATTTTTATTTATTTTTTAATGAATAGGTTCTGAGGTAAACCCTCACTCTGTCATTTTATCGTAAATGCTCGCAATAGATTTTCAATCCGATTTTCCAATTTAAAAACTGGGACACGGGGGGAAGCAATCTTGTCAGTTGTATTACTTTAGCTAATGCTAAATGCTAGCTTGGTTGACAGTTCAACAATCAATGCACTCACAATTACCCAACTTCTTTAGTGAATACCAAAAAGATTGAGTACACAGCTATGGAGCCTTTTTTTTTCCTTTATGCGGAAGAAGGTCTCATCTGTCCAAAATGGCTTCTCCTGTCTTCTACTACTTAGCCCATGTGACAATGTGGGACCCGATGGCCTTAACTGTTTTCAACTGTGTTCAAGCGTGCCGATAGATAGAAAGCAGCAGTAGCAAGAATAAAGGTCACAGCGGCACAACCACCTAGCTTGTCACCTATCTACGTCTGTGCCAAAGATGCCTAATCAAACCTCATAACGTTTTTTTGTTAGAGACTGTGACTGTGTCGAATGTTAGTGTCAGGTCACCGAGACTTGAAAATGAAAAGGATCTTGTATTCAGTTTGCTGTTAGACCGCAAGTTAGTGGTTCTTGAGTATGATGGTGTTGTGTTCTCCGAAAAACTTTTCGCCAAGCAATGTAGAGAAGCTTACTTTTATTACCTTATGTTTGGAGGACATAGAGGCTAGCTGTCACCTGCGTAACACAATTTCTCCAACACATTTTCAAAGGATTTGACTGAGTGGGAAGATGTGGACGATAAAAAAGGAGAACAGAGCCTCGAGGAATATCCATTTTGACTGGGGGGAGTCCTGGGATCGCAGAAGTATTGTTCGACAAAATGAGACCGACTAGAGAGGTCGGACTCCAACCAGGAGTGAGGTGGCTGAAAAAAAAAACGGAGGGGAAAATTATGGGAGCTAGACAGTCAGTACAGTACAAGCTAAAGTTAGGGAATAAAGTTGGAACCAATGTAGAAGTGTGTCAAAAATGATTTGATATCTAAGTAAGGAAGCAAGTGGATTCAAATCCTTGCTCAGGGGCACATCAGCAGTAGTCAGAATGAAGACTAAGCATGTCTTCATCAAAGCTTTCTCTGTCTCCAAAGCCTCACAAATGGGCAACTGTCGCCTCATTCTTATTCGCCGAACGTCACTCTGTCGTGTGATGTCATGAATTTGAATTCATTCGATCCCTCTATTAAATGTTGTTGTTGTATCCAAAACATTTGGTCTCTCCTCTTACAACCGTAATCGCATATGATCTTAAAACAAAACGACACGCATTGATTTTCCTTCATTCCAACCGCCTGTGGTGAGAGGAATGTAAATCGATCAATATGCTACAGTAGTAATTGTTCCGTATGAATTTTCGATTGAGAGCAAAGTGCTCTGTCGTTAGCGGGCGGAAAATCGGACCAACGTGAATAATAACAAGCAAGATATCTCCGTTTTTTAAGAGAGGTGCTATCCATGCCTCTGGTCCAGCACCCTGCCAAAATGACTTCGAGTCAAAGCCCAATGGAGCCCGATTTCCATTTTTACACATCTATTATTCAAATGCCAGTGTCTTTTCTCTGATCTCCCTTTGCAATCACTGACGGGCCTGACACAAACACGTTGGACTGCTCGTTTGGTATTCTCATGCAAAACGTCAATTGCTATCCACATAATTCCAGTGCATTGGATGAGATGCTAAGGATTTTATGGGGTAAGGTTTAAACATAACAAGCGTTTCCCGTTGACGGTGTGATCACATAGTTGACGGAGATACCTGTTACCATTCTTGTGGGAAAATGTCCAACATTTGACATTTCAGCTTTTATTTCCATCTGGATCTTGATCAACAACTGTTGCCTAAGAGTGTTCTAGGACGGTGATCATTCAAACAATTGGTAGGGCTGAATGTTGGCGTTTCCGTTTTAGATCATATCAGAGCCGTCTCTCTGTGAAAAACCACGCAAATGTGAAACTCAATTCTGGCTATCGCAACAAATATCTGCCATAGCTCATAAAAAAACGATCCTGATGAAGACCGAAACCACTTTGTATTAGACGCTCATCATTCTTCATCTATCCTTCCTTCCTTTCCTCAGTCTTTCCTTTGGTCTCTTGAGGTCTCCCTAATTTGTTGGAATTGAGATGTTTCTGGTGGTTGGTGAAAAATTCTGGTTGGAAACCCAGCGGGTAGTAGGTGATGTCTGGTCGGTGCTGGATTTCAGTTTTCCTTTCTTTTCTTTGATCCTTCCTCGGGTCTCCTGGCAACCTCACGACTCTCGCTGGATTCCGAAGCATTCGGTTTAGGCGAACGGTATGGGATTTTTAAATAGGTTTTAGGTGAATTAATGAGTACACACTCACATGCACGCACACATGCACATACTCATGCACATAAAAAAAATAAAAATAAAAAAAGAGAGAGAGCAATGATGATGGCATGTCAAATCGGTAAGATTACCGGAAGAACAATACTGAGTTCTCTCTAAGAAAAAATAAATAAATAAATAAATAAAATAAAATAAAAAAATCTAGCGAGAGTTTTGTGGACTGTTAGGAAAGTAAGACTGAAAGAAAGTAAGCCATCCAGAGTGTAGAAAACAATTAAGTGCACACAAACACACCCACGCACCGGCAGATGAGGCACCTGGAGAATTGAGCACTTCAGCCTGATTACATCACACAGTGAATGAACGTTTTGAGCAGCTAAAAGGCCATCTACGAAAAAAGGTAGCCGTAATTCAGCCTCTACCTACATCGGAATTCAATCCCCACAACGGTGACTTCAATCAATCTAATCTCAATTTAATTTCCATGACTACACCCTGATTATAAAATCTAATTATTGTTGTCATTGAAGCATAGCATTATGGGGGGACATTTGCAGAATTTACCGCCTTGGTAACCTTATATTTATTCTCTTGGCATTTTGGTCTAGACACTTTACGACTTCAATGTGTCTCATGTGAGTACGTTTCGGCCTCTGTCGTCTGTTGTGTTCTTCTCTAGCTGCCCATCTTGGTGTCATCTATGGTCAGCTTGTACTTCCTGGAGTGGACAGATTTGTTCAAGCCAGTGAAGTCTGGCTTCAACTGTCATGACCGCAGCCTGAGCCTACCTTACATCGACCCGAACCATGAGGTCATCCCACTTCTGATGCTGCTTAGCCTGGCTTTTGCAGGGCCTGCCATCACGGTAAGAGATGAGTCAAATCATTACTTGCAAATATATGGAATGTATTCGACCATTGTCCAATTTGCTGTTTGAGCAATTTGAGAGGTTTATTCAGATCATTGGTAGCAACCACATTTACGTACTTCCTGGAGTTGGTTACAATAACTCTTCAAGTCAATAAGGCAAAGCGACTCAGTGCTGTCAAAATATGAGCAACAGTAAAAAAAAAATAATGCCCCAGGGCAAGGACAGGAAGAACAAAAAAGGAAGCATGATGACAATGGAGCTGGTTGAACTACCAGAAACTGTTTTTAGCCGTAGCATTCATTTGGTACATCTTAGGAACGTCATCATGGAGCCAAGTGCGCCTCAGAGGAGAGGAATGAGATCCACTACTAAAAAGTAACGTGAAGCAAGAAAGATGACCAAATCAGAGTGGAGTGTTACTCGCCAAAGAACAAACTTTTTGCTGTTAACTCATTTGATCCCAAAAACGTATATAAATGTTGTTGTTTTTCCCGCTAGTGCATACAGAAAGCTTTGATGCAGCCTCAGAACTGAAGAGAATGCTTGAAGCAATGGTAGTTATTACAAAAACGACCAGCAGGTGGCAGCAGAGTATAAGAGATCAACCAGGGCCAAAACTCTTTCCCCCACAGTTTCAAACAGGTTTGTGAATAATGATGAAACTTAGCTATATTCTAATGCAAATTTCTGCAAAACGGAATCTTTCTTTTGGTTTTTATAGCAATAGAGCACAATATCCTGTGGGCCTTGCGAAATCAGTCAAAATCCAGTAAACAGCCAGGAGCGAATGGGGTTGCTTCAGTGAAAATGGCTGGGAGTGAATGAGTTAAGAAAACCACAGTTGCTTGTCTACTTTTTAAGTCAGCTTGTAGCACACTTGAGTGACGTCATGAACGCCGTAATCGCGACATCTAAGACCCCGACGCCCTCTTACTGGTCAATGGCGATTTTAATCTTGCTTGCAACAGAAGCCGGAAGAAGCTCTTCACAATGCAATCCAGTCTCCCAAGACTGTGTAGACTTACAAGGAGAGAAAAACCAAGGCTTGTGGAGCATAAAAGCCATGATACCAGGATGAAACGACTTTGATCACTGAATACATCAACAAGATGGCCCCCAGTGTTAAACTGCTAAGTGATTCCCTCAGAAATCAGAAGGAAAAGCAACCAGCATGGCAGTGCGAGGCTGTGCACTGCAATTACCACTGACAGAAGTGGCTGATGTTTAAGAATCGCATCAGTGGCTGGAAAAGGCTGGTCTGGCATTGTAGCACAGGAACAGACTCTAAGACTAAGTACAAGATTGATGGAGGCCATCCATGGTCGACCACACTGCAAAGCTGTGCCAAGATTCCCCTGAGACAGTCCAGGACATCATGGCAAGGTGTAATATCAGAATCAGAAGCTCATTTCCAAACAAAGATGACCGTGTCTTCTGAATTTTGGGATAAATCAGAAAACTGCCGCCAGCTCCAAAACAGCAGGATGCCTGTTTTTTTTTTTCCAATAATGGATGCGTCTTCTACATCCTCGACGACAAGCATCGGCAAGCGTACTATCTTTCGCTTTTTCCAGGAATCCAAAGTATTCCCAGCCGCGAACGTTCGTAGATCCACGGGAAACAAAAAAACACAACTAGAGAGAAAAATTGAGAATACACCCTTAGATCCGACTTCAGACCTCCAGTAGCAGGCAGAGCTCTCTTCGATCTGGAGCCGTAAGCAGCAACGACTCATACGGATAGAAACGCTCAAGTTGACATAAAGTCATTTAAAAACTTTAAAGATTTTTTCTTAAAGAATTTGTGCACTTTATGAAATACAATTCTTAGTTCTCTTGTTTAAACTTTCCCGACTTTGGCAACAATTCACCGGTGTCTTACCCTTACCCTAACCCTACCGTAGAGTATATTAGCTGTAAATACATGTGTGGCGTTGTGTTAACAGATCATGATTGGAGAGGCCATCATGTTTTGTTGTCTATCTCGAAGAAAAAGCAGCGCTGGGGCAGAGGCAAACATCAACGCAGCCGGCTGCAACTTCAACTCTTTCATTCGTAGAGCAATCCGGTTTGTTGGTATGGTTCTTTTTCTTCGCCCCGGGTTTACGTGAGCCATTAAGAAGCATTAAAAGTCATGAACTGGATTTTGCTCAAATTTAGGCCTAATGGCATTAAGAAGCATTAAATACAATGTCGAGAGGTATTTGAATTGTTTTAAATAAAATTCTTCTTCATGCTTTAACAACGTATATAAGAGTGACTATAACACAATTTAGAAATAATGAATGTTGCCGTTTACTATGAACAAAATGGCCTGGAGACCATGAGTTGCTTCATGTTCCAAATTGCTGTGAAAAAAAGAAAAATATAGTGTTCCTGTCACCAACATCCAACATGAAACATCAATGCCACGCAGTGGCAGAAAATTACCTCAACACAAATCTATGACTCAAAGTTTCACACTCCTTTTAACGTTAACTGTAACTTTATGAATTACTTAGGAAAAGTGCTGTATCAATAAAATAAAAGGTACACCCACATTTGTATTTTGTAACTATATTTGTCCACTTTTATGTTAATTAACAAGAGTATGAAAAACTTGAAAAATGTATTTCATTGTACATTAATAACATATATAGTGTGCTATTAATTTACGATTATCACAAGTTAACTATGGAACTCATGTGATTAATTCCGATTACAAATTGTAATCTACCAACCTAATATATGGGTGCACGTGTACGCAGTATGCAGTACGATGTTGGCGAGTTGTTTTGACATTTTTGTCACCAACAAAATGAGTAGTAAAATTTGTTTCTTTCCCTCAGGTGTTCACGCGTTCGGTCTTTGTGCCACTGCGCTCATCACAGACATCCTTCAGCTGATGACAGGCTACCCAGCCCCTTACTTCCTCACAGTGTGTAAACCAAACTACACCACCCTCAACATCAGCTGTGATCAGAACCCTTACATCATGGATGATATCTGCTCCGGGGTCGACGCTGCAGCTATTAACCAGGGCAGGTCAGCGTGAAGCGGGGATCTTTTCACTGCCTCGTCTTCTTGTTTCTTAATTGCGCTATATCACTTCCTGTAGAATTAAGTTGTGCCTGGTATGATATGGTACAATGTGGTACGACACTGAAGGTGTGCAACTCTAAATTTGGACTTGCATGTACACTGTAAAAAGCATTTAATTATCTTTTTATCCATTGCAGAAAATCATTCCCGTCCCAGCACGCTACTCTGGCATCATTTGCAGCTGTCTACGTTTCGGTGAGTTTGGGGCCCATAAAATATTAGCATGTAAAATATTGAAGAAAAAGCAGCTTGTGTCATGGTTAAAGGTAAGATTACTTGGTATAATAATATATTGTCACAACAGGGGAGAAATATCATTATCACACATTTTGATGTGAAATGCGCAGGAAATTTATGAACATTGATGTGTCAACAGATGTACTTCAACAGCACGCTGACTGACTCGTCCAAATTGCTCAAGCCCCTGCTGGTCTTCTCCTTCGTCATCTGTGCTATAATTTGTGGTCTGACTCGGATTATTCAGTACAAGAACCATGCCATTGATGTCTATCTTGGATTTCTGCTTGGCGGAGCCATTGCTATCTACCTGGTATGTCTGCCCCGACTTAAGTATTTTTGTAAGGTTGTTTGGATAATGATCATTAAGACGAGGAAGTTTCTCATCCTAATGAGAAACATATTTCGATTTTTCCAAATTTTTTGTATTGACAACCAGTTCAGGGTGTACCCTGCCCACTGCCCGAAGCCAGCTGGGATAGGCTCCAGCGCACCCGCGACCCTTGTGAGGACAAGCGGTTAAGAAAATGGATGGATGGATGATTGAAGTGCACTGGGGAATAAAAAACAACAATTACACCCTAAAAATTCTCCCCAAAACACTGATAAACATTTAATGCATGGAAAATTGGGGTAAACCTGACTACTGTACACTGTATGGTGCCTGGTGTAATGCAGTGTGGTATTCATATATGGAAAATTTTTGTCACGTTACCAGGGTCTTTATGCCGTTGGAAATTTCCTTCCTAATGAAGAGTCAAGCAGCAGCCGCCCTTCCCAGCCTCACTGCCCCACCTGCTCCCTACCACACATCAGTCAAGAGGCAGTACTTCATCACCTGCAAATGAAAGCCAGCATATCGGGGGATCCCGGCATTCCCGCCTCCCAGTCAGAAGGCCTTCTCCATCGGGGTCTTCCACAGCAGAAGGCTGACGAAAGCCTGAAGTGCTCCGGCAGAGATGCGGATGGGATCTTGTCCCACAGTCCACGGAGCAAAGAGACCATCGTGACCTTTAGCCATACCCTCCCTCGCGTTCACACCCCGCAGGCCATTGCAGCATACGAGGAGGCAGCCAGACGTCACGCTGCCACCCTTCACCATGCCTCCATGGATTCGAGCCGTTCAAAGCAGCTTTTGTCCCAGTGGAAAAGCAAAAACAACCACAAATGCACTCTCCAGGTACCCGACTGTTTCCCACCTTCCGGAGACTTATCTACTCAGCCCGCTCAACATCCTCATTACCACGGCAGCATGGAGGTGCGATCCAGCTCCGAACCGTCGGCTATGGGTCTGGATGCTAGCTTCGAAGCTCACGCGTATCTGTCCAAACTGGCCACAGGAGCAAGTACCACTTTGCCAAGTAACTGCAGTGGCATCACCGGAGGAGCGAGAATGTTGATGCAACCTCGACCTGGGTCTTCACAACTGGTCCACATACCGGAAGAATCACATGAGAACTATCACAATAGCTCCCCAAAAGCCGGAGGAGGCGGGAGTGACAGTCTTTCTTCAGGAGACGGCACAGTTCAGGCCAACTGGCAAAGGGTTGCTGAGAAGACTGCGTGTTGCAGGACTAACGACGAAGGGAAGAAATCCCAGCCACGGATCATGCAAGTGATCGCGATGTCTAAGCAGCAGGGTCTACTTCAGACCCATTCCAAAAGCTTGGATGACAGCAGCACTGTCGCAAGTTCGCAGGGGTTGGCTCACTACAGGGCTCTTACTGCTGACAAGGATCCAGGTACCACTACAGTACCAAGCTCACTGGGAAGCACCACAGGCAGTATTTCAGGCAGCACCGGAGCAATCGTTCGAATAGAAGCACACCCTGAAATCAGACCGGTTATCCAAGCTCCTTCCACTGATGGAAGCGGATCTTGGCGGTGGCGGTCTCTCGATCACGGCAACGGAGCCGTCGTCGGGCACGGGAGTAATGGGAGCGGGAGTTTGAGGCAATCCTTCGATCTCAACGATCTGAACAGAGACTCGGAAAGCCCAGACTCGATACGAGAAGGGTCGATTGACAGGAAGCGTGTCAACCCGCCCGCAGTTACTGTTCATACAAGTCAACCAGAGCAGAAGCTCCATAATCAGAGCCTCTCTACGATAAGGGTCACTCCGGGGGATGTCAGTGGCGCCGGATCTGGTGGAGGCAACGGAGACACCGCTTCAGAAATACCCTCAGTCGCCTCCAGTCGGGAATCCACACTACGGCGAAAAGGCCATAACGTCATCCTGATTCCAGAGAGAGGAAACAGCCCGGATATCACGCGAAATGTTTTCTACAAGGGAGCTTCGATACCTAATAAGGAATAACGCAGAGAATGACTGATGGCTTCCACAAGCTTGATTTTCTGGGTGCTTTGATTTCACACTTGCACCCTTTGTCCTTCTTTAACCAAACTTAGTTAATTTCCTCCCTTGGTGCAGTTGCTTTGTTGTAAACACAGTAATCAAGTTCCGGTAGAATCAACCAGATGTGGTCCCAACAAACTTGGTGCGGTACTGTTGTGACAACCTACCTTGAGCCGCTTCACCTAACAAATGAAAAAAAAAAGGTTTTAATGGTGATGTGACGAGAGCTAGCTAACAGTTAAACGGGTGACTGTTTGAACCTGCCTTTGGTTTAGCATGCATGCGTTTAGCATGCCGTCATTCAAGCAACACATGCTAAGGACGTCCATATGAAGTGTAGCTAGCTATTTGCTGCTATAGCGTAGCCCGGTAGATTGTGAAGTTACGAGCAAAGGACAATTTTGCTCGATGATGTGTGAAAAAGTCCAGCCAGCAAACCGTCTTCCTGTCTCTTCTTTCTTTCTCCCTTCACAAAAAAACGAAAGCAAGGTCACGTTTGTTGAGACACATTGTGGTTCCGTTGAAATGTTGACAGTGCGACCGGATGCCACCACACGCATTATAAAAGATTACCGTTCATTATATATACCATCAGAAACTGATTTATGTAGCATGAGATTTTTGTAAACTAAAGCACAACCTTTTAAGTGTTGACAGAAATAATCACTGTGTACTTTGTAGCCACTAAGCACACTTATTTATCTGTGATTTACCAGTGGTGTCAATGGATTTTTTTTTTTTAAACAACATTGTACATTTTGAATTAGAATCAGAAAAGACGGTATGGGAAAATACACGCTTTTCAGAATTTGAATACTTCAAAGAAATGTTGAAGTTTGTGAGTCCAGTTTACGTTTTTGAGAAGGGTGCTATACCAGAAGATACAACGTTAATGAAATGATATGCGAAAACAATGATGACATAACATATAACAAAAATCTGTTTTATATTTTGGCTCTTTTTGTGGATAAACACTCAACAGAAAACTGATTTTGAACCATAAGTGTGCTTAGTATTCCTTCTGTAGCTTTGAAGTCAAATAAGCTGCCACTTGCACTGAAAGTGTTTACTGTACCTTGTACTATATGCTGTATGACCATATCATTATATGCATTAGAATAGTAGATACAAAATTTTTAGGGAAAAATATATCTTTAACTATCACACAATATTTGAATATTTTCTGGTATTCACCGCACAGTTTCATCTGAGAGTTATTTGGTTTTTACGGGCATTGTATGTGGACAATATTAAGGTCAGTAAACTAATAATATGAATTGCTTCTAAACAGAAATCCAATTTTTATGACCAATTTATTTTATGTTTGAAAATGTTTCAGGGTGCCTTTTGCCAAAAAAGAGAAATAATTTATGTAAAGTGTATATTATTTTCAAATATACGATAATTGAGTTTCTGTAGCCTACATTTAAAGATGCAATACTAAATATCATGAACCATTATGTATGATTATCCAATACTGCTGTAGATTTTGTTATAAACGATCTCTTTGTGTTGTATGATTTTTGGATTAACCGTTCTTTTTTTTGCATACCCGTCCTAAAACGTACAATAAAATAAAAAAAGTACAATTGCAGCCTTCCAAACAATTTGTTACAATAAATAATATTTCCGAGTTGTAACGTTCAAATAATATTTCTTTTGTGGATGTCTTGATGTACCTGTATTATTTTTTTTTTTTTATGCCAGTATTTGATTTTGGGCGCATTATGGAGGACTGGTTTTCCTGTTTAGGGTAGTGACCAAAGTACAGGACAAAGTGGCTTACAGTTTGTCATATTTGTTCTGAAAGTGTTGCTGTGCTGGACACTTTAAATAATGGAAGAAAACAAAACTTCTCACATTCCAGTAAATGAGTGGAACCATTCTCCAGAGTGTGTTCAAAAGGATTTTTCACGTTTTCTGAATATACAGAAGGTTTAGATATATTGACCATATTATAGATTATTTCTTCTCTAATCTTTGCATGGTTTATTCAGCCTATCATTCACTTTATGTGTTCTCTATATGTGGTCTCTTATTTGATATGACAAGGACTTTCTCATAGCAGGTTGAATTGACACTATTATTTTCATCAACAATTTGTTAAAGACTTTGTATTGAAATGTGTGCACAACTTCACGACGTGAACGGCGATTTGACTGCTTCCAAAATGGCAAAATACGAGACTTGCAAACTTTTGTACAATCTTTTTTTTTTTTTTTTTTTTTTTTTTCAATAATGGGGCTTGTCTGGCAGTCCTCTTTGTATTGATGGAAATAATGAGTCAGAAGTATGTATAAATATAATTGTGTTTAATTTGTGTCTTAATCATAACGACATGTCTTAATTTCCAACATTGGTTCTCCATCCACTGAAACATGTTGAGTCATTAATTTTGTATATCTTAAGAAAAGATTGCTGTAGATTTATTCTTTTTCATCCATAATTGATGGATTATGTTATAAAGGAGCCTTAAAAAAAAAAAAAAAAGACCTGTACGATACTAATTTAATTCAGTGATTCTTTCTCCTACTACGGAGAGGCTTCTTACCATACATTGAAAATCATTGATCTAAACTGCAGAATCAAACTCGCCATACATCCAAACCCGCCAAAGGGTGTTTCATTTTAGTGCCCCCTGCCCTAAAACTTAAAAACCCTTTCCATTGGTGCTTAAGAGTCAGGCACTGAAAGCATCTTCGGCGATCTGTCATTTTTTATTGACTAGAAGGAAAGTGCACTTTGCTGTCCAAGTCCCATTACTCCTCCTCTCTCGATTTGGATTTTGAGATCAAACCCAGAAATCAGAGACAAGACTGATCTTGAGTGTCACATCACTTAATCTATAGTGCAAGATAACCACATTAGCCTGGCATTTGTTGATAAACAATCAATGTGTTGCGCTAACCAATGAAACTACAAGTATCCTTTCCACAGTTCACAAAAAAACTACAATTCATTCCGAGCAAAATAGTGAATATGAATGAAATGTCTGTCAGGAAGAAGAGAAGAAAGTCGATATTTGATGAACGTCAAATGGGGGAAAACTGTGAATTAATGCTCTCTGCATGAATCGTCTTGTGTTGCCACTGGTTGTGTAATAAATGTTTGTTTTTGAGACTGTGATCAGCTGTATGAATTCTATGCACCGTGAAAAAAAAAAAATCTTCTCCAGCTGACTTTAAAAAGGAGAAAATATATCATCAATAGTAATTTTATAATATTATGTTTGCTATCCATGGTTATAATAATACATATATTGTCTGTTTTTATGACACCAAATATAGTACATTTAGAAAAGTATGTATTCAAGCAATCCAATTTACTCAACTGAGCACGCTGATCAGGGTAGTTGATGAATTGTGAATTGTCTAAATGATTAAAGTTTGCTAATGAAATGGTCAGGTTGCTGTATGTCCTTATTTGACTCTTTATGTTATTTTTTTCCCACTCACACGTGCGACTAAAGCACTCTCACCCACCAGTGAAATACTCTCACACTACTGAATTGGTTTACGCTGACAAATACGAGTAAAACACCATCTCACACACACGACAGAAACATCCACACACCCTGCTGAAATGCTCACATCCACCAATGAATGTTTTTTTACTCACATGTGCAACTAAAACGTTCTCACTTATGCAATGCCCTTACATTACTGATTAGCATACATTACTACTAAAACAATGTCACACACACTACACAAGCTTTCACACACTGCTGAAATGCTCACGCGCACTAATAAATGGTTTTCACTCACAGGTGCGACTAAAATGCTCTCATTCACCGATTAAATGTTCTCACACTTCTGATTTTTTTTTTTACACTAACAAACTAATAAAACGCTGTCATAATACCAGAACTCACACACACTGTTATGATTTGTGTATGATGCTTAGGTTTGTTGTTTTGTTTTGTTGTTGTGTCCTGTCTTGCTCGTTAGGTTTTGTTTTCACCTGTGCTCGTCAGCAGCCACTTGTGTCTTGTCCAGGTGTCTCTCGTTGTCTCGTCAGTTGGCTTCTATTTAGTTTCCTGGTTTCGTTCAGTCTTGGTTGGATCATTGGCGTTGTCACCACTCTTGCGTTTTGTTGTTACTTTGATTTTTTGGTCTTTTCAGAACTTTATTGTTTTTTATTTTTTTTATTTTGAGTTTTACCCGGTACCCCTGTTAGTGTTTTTTGTTAAATTAATTGTGTTTAGTATTCCATGCATCCCTGCATTTGGGTCCTCCACCCCACCAGCTGATCGTGACACACACACATTACCAAATAGTTTCCCCACTCACAAGCACATGCTCTCACACATGCGACTCAAAAACTCTCATATACATGACTGAAACACTCACACTTCTCATACTATTAAAATTAAAATGTACACAAAAATAAAAATGATAATTCATATCAATAGCAAACTGGTGACTTTTTCTTCATCAATCCTCCCTGAATGGTCAATCTGTTTTCCACCCAAGAGAACATTATGATGGTCCTGCTTCGCTTTTTCCACCAGGGGCCAGAGTTTCTCACAGAAAACGTGCTGCATTTGGCCCCCTCCTAAAGATAAGTCCTGGAGTAACTTTACCGCTGATGCTAAGCGCCCCTGCGCTCACATCTTCATTCACAGTACCCATCTAAAACTGGAGTTCTTAATTTCAGCTCAAATCCTGCTCTCAGCATACGATTTTCTTTTTTATCACTCTGTGTCCAGCCTGCAAATGAATGACGCTCGCACAAAGCGCCACCTCTGTAATTTCAACACATCTTCATAGCGCATTTGCAGAAACACACACACACTTGCAAATGGAATAATCCAAATCAGACTAAGGGGTGAATTAAATCCTACATACACATGAGAGTAAAAGGGATGAGATGCTGTATGTTTTCAAAATGTCAGCCACTGAAGATATATGCAAGTCAATCACATGAAGGAATGCCATTCTGAACAGCTTGAGTCAGTTCCTCCTCCGTGCACTGGCTGGTGATCTTGTACAAATTTGAGTGGGCATTGTTGCTATGGTAACAAAAACCCATCCATGTCAAGCTGTAAAGTGGGACAGTGTTTCTAAAACGGCACACAGCGACACACAGAAAGCATCTTATTTACAGCCACCCCCACCCCCCCTGTGTAATCAAGTCAAAGTCAGATTCAAAAGATTAAAGTCCAGATATAACTTTTTGGTTACGTTCAGGTGGCTAATTTGCGGAATATATTTCAGTAGAGAGAGTGTGAGTGAGAGCTAAAGAGAGAGAGAGAGAGAGAGAGAGAGAGGGAGGTGGGGTTGTCTTCCGAGCTGCCTGCTCCTCTCAGCCTACACAATCTCCTCAACACAATCCCAGGCACCGTAATGATGTTGGATATGCTTTAAGAGTGACTTCTTTAACACAAGCTCTGCGACACAGTGGGTGAGTAGACCTCAGAATTATTGCCACTGTAACATGACATAACATTACAGTTAGTTGAGTATGACAGTCGAAGCAAAAAAAACTGGGGCGCGAATACATATTCGTTGAGCCTTTGAATTGGAGGCCTGAGAGTCTTTTGATTGTCTAATTTTCTCATTTAGTCACGAATGGTGGTATCTCAGCAGGGTTCTGACTCCAATGACCTACTTGGAATCACCGGAGAACGCACACAATCAGCAAAACGATACGTCTCTATAGCAACAATGTTCTACAAAGATGTAAAAGTTTCTTATTGTATGTATGCGCATACAATAGTGTCTGTTGTCAACATGCGGTCAGAACATTTCATTACATGAATGTGAACGTGGCAGCACTAGGAAAAGTGTCTATGTAAATGATATTTGCATATGTCTTCAGTGCATCGAGTCCTCTTACCTTCAAATTTGGTGAAGACAACCCTGTTTTTTAGGATGAAAGCCTCTGATACTGGAATATGTTTGATTGGCCTATTATGATTGGTCATGTGAAGGAAATTAAGATAATACGAATTGGTTGAAAAGATGCAAACTATTAAATCATTCAACAGTCCAGAGTGTCTTTAAATGATCAATCTGTAATCTCAAACGCGAAGGAGAAAGTTGTGTCTGCTTGCTCGTAAGGACCATAGTAGCAAGCTGGAACCTGCCTAAAAAAAACTATCCAATTCCAACATACATGTTTTTGACTGTGGGAAGAAGTATCGTCCTTGAGGAGAACTCAGGGAAAACATGTTGGTCAAGACCTGTGCTGTTCAGCTAATGTGTGAGCAGTTAATCCATCACAGATCAGATTAAGGTGGGGACGGCAGAGATTACAAATAAGGAGGACCTTGTCTGAATGGCAAGGCAGACAGGGATCACGTCACATGTATTGAAGTCTGCCTAAGATCACGGACAGGTCAGACAGAGATAAAAATATCAAGGCTTTACTCAAACTTTCTTCACTGATTACAAAAGAAGGTGCATGTAATTAATCGGTATGCTTAATTGGTTTGCATCACACAGAACAAACAAGTAGTGGTTCCAAAGTTCAGCATGCAATGGACATTTTACCAAATGTGCTGTCTGTATGATGGAAAGGCATTATATGCTTTTACTCATGACCTGCTGTAACCGGCTGACATTCTCTTATAGCTAGCATAGACCCACTGTTAGCCATGCGGTTGTAGTATTTTTAGCTTGTTGGATCAAACTGCCATGGTGCCAACAGGTGGACAAGCAAACAGCGGGATGACCTTTACCAGCAACAACTACAATTCTCTGTCATTCTTCATCAGCTTTTCTTTATCTTATTGATGTACAGTATCTGCCTAGATAGACGGGTTTGTTTTTAGCAAAACAATCATATCAATTACTTTGGAATTGAATTAGCACCCTTGATTGAAACTCTGAGCTGCTTGATCCTGTGCAACAAATTGATGAAAGGTTGGCAGGAACCGCCACACTCTGTCTAAAAGTCTCTGCAACGCTATGATGGGATGTGATGGAAAATCTGAGCCAGAAAAGAAGGGATTTGATGACCAAGCTATATAATTGCCTGCCTGGTTACAATTCCAACCAACACTAGACCACACAACAGGCACCATTATACAAGAGTTTCATCTTGGACAAAAAGTAGAATAGAACAATAGACACGATCAGATGCATTTTCCTGATCCCAAAATATCCAATATGGATTTGAAATGGAAGTTTCAATAGAAACATTCAGTCCTTTAGCTAAAAGTTTAGCAAAGTGAGGTCTTCTTTTACTGGCAGTAGAACACACCGCAACACAAGGCTGGAAATGCCCCCACTGATGTCCAAAAATATTCCTAAAGTTCTGCATGTAGTCCGTCCAGGCCTGGAGCTTTTCCAAAAATCAAAACAAGCGTAAGATATTTGAGATATTTTACGGCCAACAACACCTTCTTTACGCTCAAGTTTAGTGAATGAATGACCTGGATTTCGTGCTTCAGGGAAAAGCATGACTCTGGGAGAGACGTCTATGAAAGTTAAAACACACTGAATAACTTCAAACCAGTCACTAACCAGCTAACAAACAATAGTCATGCACTCAATAAACAATTAGAAGGCGAATAATACCAAAGGTTTGTTAAACTTTATTGGATTAATGGCTGGAAGGATGGGCCTCTCTAGTAAAGATGGTAATATTCCGTTGTTTTATCCTCACTGATGAGTTGGCCAAAAAATAATTCACACATAATCTAAAATTCTCTTCCAGATAAAAACCTTGTTTTGAAGCACATCATGGAGGAAACGGACCTGCTGAAGGAACGTCTCCAGGCTATCACGGTAAAGACTTTGAGCATATGTATTGGATACACACTCGACGATGCTTTGTTTGCTTTATAAATTTCCATCTAGTACACTCCAGTGTTTCAGTTATATGCTTTATAAAACAGAATATTCATTGTGCAGTCAGAAAATGAAGACTAAAAATAACCTACATGTGGGTGTTGAGGAGTATTTTCCTGGTAGAGGGTGGTAGGGAAGAGGATACAGCTTTTTTCTCAAATTGCATTCTCCAGCAATTTAAGTCTTCGTATGTTGCACTGATTTGCTGTTTTAGCAATGATGTGATAGCTATATAAACAGTACTCAATAGAAAGTATGATTTGTATTTTTTTTGTCTGTTAGTTTAGTATTTTCTGGTTCATGGAGGATGGTAAAAAGGTGGGTGGTGCCATTATTTTTCAAAAGGGGTCAAGGACAGATCTCTCTCAAACAGTGAATATAAATTCCTGAATCTGTACTTTTATACAGAAGTTCTACAGAACCTCACTAAAATGTTAGTGGTTCGTTATACCCATTTTCCGCAAATAATCAACAACCTTAACCCTTACACCATGTCAGTATTTTCATGGTTGAGCCATCATTGGTCACAGACAACGGCATCTTTGACACAGTCAATGTCAGACAGGTCTATAAATACCAGGAGACAAAATTAAAGTGATCTCCTTTCACTGGCGCGTAGTGCCAAACTGATCCTAGACCCGGGAGCTTATTTCAGGCCACAATATCCCACCAACATGCCTTATTTTAATAGCATTAACGGTTTAGGAGCTAAAATCCACGAGTTGGGAGCTGACACTAAAGGTAGAGCAAAAAGTCTGTGTTACTTTTTGGGTTATTTATGGCAGTCAGTTTCCAGCTGTCAACACAAGGATGAAGTCCTTGACTTGACAAGAACACAACGGGTGTAAACATTTTGTTTCACTTTCCCCGGCAGGACAAAAGGAGAATCCAGGAATTTATTGCCAAGAAAAGAAGTCAAATAGAGGAAGAAAAACTGAAGCTCCAATACATAAAGGTAAAACCAAAACCTTGAATATCGAGTATGAGATACATTGACTTGCCAATCACAGGACACAGGACCATTTTACCAGTAATTGATGAGTCATAGGTTGGGATCGACACAAATTTAAAATGTGTGAGTACAAACATTGTTGAGTAGGCGACTTGACAAATGCCCAACTGCGAATATGCGGAGATTCATCATAGGTCCCTATTTTTCTTTCATTTACATTTTAGCTCAGTGTAATAAGGTTTCTTCCTGTTTCATGTAATTAACAGAAAAAGGCTCTGAGGGAGCAATGGCTAATGGATGGTTTGAGTCAGCAATCAGAGGAGGAGCAGGAGGCGATGAGACTTCAGGCTCAGGATGAACAACAACAGAGTGATCAACTGCAGAGCAATATTGACAGGTAACGCCGGTGCTCCTCAAACTTGTGCTTGACAACATTGGCGTTATTGTTTTGCGTGTAGAATGCTGGGTTGGTCAACTTGAGGACAACACACACTTAACATACGGCTAATTGTGTAATGCATTCACACAAATCTTATTTGACTCGTATTTTTTCCGCCATGTTTTGTCCTTCAACTACCGATTCAAACCCTTACAACTTCAACATGTTTCAAAAATTCGCACTTAGCGGGCTATCTTTTTTTTTTTCCATTCCTTCCATTCACAGTTTTCCCGCAATTCAACATTTTTCACACCCCTCCCCCAAAAAAATCCTCATTCATTTGAAATGAGACGTTCAAAAATTCACTCCCATTTGAAATTCAAAATGTTCAGCTCATTCAAATCACCTTGTAATCAATGGTTAACACTCCCCCAATTCCCTCCTAGAAAAAGAAATGCTAATTTTTCTCCTAAATATTGCATTATTTTTCACCCCCCCAAAAAATCTTAAATCAGGTGCTTGGGTTAGGATTTAGGGTGCTACGGTAAGGTGGGGATTGCGGACACAAATGCAAGGAAGCAGGGCAAGGAGGCAGAGGTGATGTAAAAAAAAAAAAAAAAAGGAATTTCATTAAACAAAACAAAAGCAAACTCCAAATGGCAAGCAATGACGGGAGGAACACACACTAATGACAAAACAAGACACACCTGGGGCAAGACACAAGTGGCTGAGGGCACTGATTGGTTGACACGAGGAAGGGCAGGATTACACTTAACAAGACCAATGGAGACACACAATAAAAAAACAGAACCCAGGCATGACATAGGGTTCATATCGTTCCTTTTAGAAATTCTGTATCGTTCCTATTTTAAAAAAATAAATAAAAAGATAATGTAATGTAAATGTCCATATATTTCAACATTTCAACAACATTCCACCTCATTCAATATGATTGCAGCTTTCTTAATGTTTTAATTTAGCATTTTAGCCTTAACGTGCAATTTCTCCAGAAATTGCTTAACGGTAATCTAGTTTACAATCATATTCCCTCGGCCGGTGGCATAAAACAACAAGTCACTGAAAAATAGACATATAAGGGTTGCCAGCATTGCTACAGAAGTTGCAAACGAATGACACGTCAAATGCTCAGACCATACATTGCACTCTACGTAATGGCTGCCGTTCCACAAGGAAGCCTCTTGTAAAGATGATGCGCAAAAAAGACAAGCAGCCTAAGGCCGAAGAGAACTATTACATGTCCCGTGGTCTGATGAGACCAAGATCCATTTATTTGGCTTCGTGACAGAAACATCGGCACTCTGGACACTCCCTGTTCTATCTCCGCCCACTCGCCGCAGCTTCTTCTCCCCGACTGTCCAAGCCTTTGAAGAGACAATAAAAAAATTAATGAGTCTACAGGAAATATTTTTCTCGTGGGATGTTACTAAAACCATTGCTGTTTTATTCATTAGGATCGAAAAAGAGATTGAGGCCTTAGAAACAGAAGAGCTGAAAATCTCCGCCAATGAGGAATTTGTTCTGAAGCGATTAAAAGAAGTTGAGAGGACACCCGAGGACATTATCAAGGTAGGCTGAAAGAGCAAAAATAATGAGTTCATATCATTGATTGCTTGTTTGCTGTGTTGGTGCTGATGCTGCAGTGGAATGTTAACAGAAAGTTATGAACAACATTTTTTTCTTTTTAACGTAGGCAATCATGTGAATTCTATCAAACCACCGTCTGTCCATGTCTGGCTGTTGACTAAAAAAGTGTAAATGACAGATTGCAAAAGCTATAAAAGTGCATACCTTTTTCTTTTTTTTTTATCACAAATATGAGCTGCTATTGCTAGCTACTGATTCAGAGGTGTGGGATTTTGTTAGTGCATGTTAACTCATGCAAAAACACAAGTGACATAAATGTACATGTGAGAGAAAATAGCATGTACTTTTTGTTTTTAGTGGATTCTTTTTGAGTCATTGTTTTGATGAATAGTTGTGAAGGAATGACCGCTTAACTCATTCACTGCCATTGAGGGCTATAGATGTCAAAAATTAATTTGAACTATTTCTATTATTAACCATTTTTTCCCACTTTTGTTAACAAAAGTATGAAAACATATCAAAAAAATTGCAGTAGAACAGATATAAAATTTGTGATTTATCGTGAGTTAACTAGTGAAGTCATGCGATTAATTACGTTTAAAAATTGTAATTGCCCGATGCCCATAATTTTTAATAATCTTTTCTTATAATTTTTTTTATTTTTAAACATTATTAAAAATAAAAAAATACATAAATGTTTTTGATTTGTTTTTAAAGAAAAGATTATTCAAAATTAGGGGCATCAGGGGCAAATTTGTAATCGTAATTAATCGCATGACTTCACTAGTTAACTCACGATTAATCACAAATTTTACATCTGTTCTAAATGTACAAAAAAACAATATTCAAAAAATTCTAGGTTTTCATACCCTTGCAAACAAAAATGGAAAAAAATGTTAAGCTAATAAAAATTGTTCAAATGAATTTTTGACGTCTATAGCCGTCAATGGCAGTGAATGAGTTAATAGTAACAAACTGGCTCAGTATTTCATGCATGTGATTGGAGCGGAAGTGTTCTTGACCTAATCACGGATTAGAAGATTCACACTCTCAAATGTCTTATCATGTTTGATTGTAGGTTTTTACACAATGGGTGTGTTGCATTATTTTGGATTGTTGAAACCAGATGCTAATTGCTTCACTTCTTGGTGAAGGCGGTGTGATGATGTACGGTCGCATCTCGGATAAATGAGGCTTGTCATTCGTGAAGGAAATCTGAAGAGAGATATTGTATCTACATGTGGGGGGGAAAATATGTTGGCATCATTTACAAAAGTAACGATGTATAAAATGCAGTGAAAAGGAAGGAATGGAAAGAGTTTTTGTATTTGTTGCTTTATTAGGAAGTTCAGCCTCCAGGTCACAAAAGTATTTTTTTTTTCTGCATCCACTAGCAGCAGGAAATCTGAATTATTTATGTTGCACAAGTGAACAAATGCTTTCCTTGACACTTCTTATATGTGGGAGTGGAATCCTAAATACCTTGCCTCTAACGTCTACGAGCCAAGGAATATAAGCGGTATTTTATCTGAATTAAGAAGCAAGAACTTGATTTTTTTTCCTTTATGGCATGTCCGAAGTTTGGATAAAGGATTGTTTTCATTATGATTATTTGAATCTCTAAAATGTTGCGTTATCGGCATGACAGTGGAACTCAACGTGTGGTCCGAGCATGGACCCCTGTGGGACGCCATGGCCAATATTAGCAACAGTTAGAAATGACAAGCAATCCGGTAAATAGGACTATATTACATTCACCAATATGGTTATTTATCATTTTGTTCAAGTGTGTAATTTACTGGAAAGGTGTATTTAGTTAAGCAGATTCATCATTTACTTACAGTGAACAAAAAACGAATGTATGCAAGACTTACTTTCTGGTTGTTGCCTGGATAAATAACTGACATCCACTGTTACACAACCTCAGTTTTGCTTTGCACACACACACACACACACACACTCGGGAATTTTTTTTTTTTTGAATGGACTCTCGGTACTCCTGTGATGTTTGATTGCTCACTTCCCTTCATTATTTTGATATTCAAGTACTCTGTCTTCAAATGTAGGGGTTGAGTGCGGACTTCCACGCAGGTAAATAAGGCACTTTTGTTGATTGCGTGCTGTGATTGGTTTGTTTGTAGATAACATAGCACGTGTGAGGTTTTAGCAAAAAAAAATGTACCAGATCTACGTATTGTATAAATATTAATGCGGTGTTTAAAATAACATCAATGAGCTACTCAGTAATATGTAAACAATTGTTCCTGGCTCATTTGTAAAATGACTAACAGCATGATTTGGATTTAGTGCGCATTGTGTTTAATATTGACGGATTATTAATTTGATCAGGGTTCATTACTGGGAATTTTGCATATGCACGTGTTCCCAAAAAAAGTAAATGTGTTAACTTTTACTACCGACATGGTAGAGCTTCCGTCAAATAATTAAAAAGTGGTCAAATCATGAAATGTTTCGAAGTGATCGGAATTAAACGCAAAAAGTCCCTAACAATAAATCTGACACACCTTGTATAATTATCACGCTTATTTGTCAGCCCGTCTATGTTTTTTTGCACAATATGTTAGTAGATATGGCTTGATTGAATATTTGAGTGCCTCTAATTTGGATTAATGTGTGAGTGTAAAACGGAAACGACAACAACAAAAAACTCTGTCCTTCATGATTTTGCCATGGTGATGCATTTTTTTAAGTTTTTTTTTTTTTTTTTTAATAATGCGGCCTTGCAGTGAAATAGATCCAATGAATGACTTCTTTCAAGTCATCTGTCCTTTTCAGATGCTAATTTCATTTTTTTTTCTCAGATACGAGCCACCATTCTTCATCAAGGCCCCCAAAAATTTCATTACCGGTACTTTCCCCGAGGACGTCAGCAAAAAGTCTGAGTCCAAAAAGTGGTAAAGGATCAAATACAGTCGCAGTCATTAGACGTGCGCCAGAGAAATATATACTTGACGATAATGATTTTATGACCTTGGCAAGCTGTCATTTTGAGCTTTTAGCTGAGAGTATTCATATTTTTCTTCCCTCCTCATAAACACTAAAATTTGAATCTAAATGTATTAAATATATATAGTGGTGCCTTGAAATACAATTTTATTTCATTCTTGTATCTAAAAATGTACTTTCCCATTGAAATATATAGAAATGACATTAATTCGTTACGACCACGCAAAAGAAGAACAAAAATGTATGTAATGTTTTTAGTATGAAAATTTGCACTCTAAATTGTATTTTATTAAAAGTCATACAATGAAGACAAACTTAAATACAGTGTAAAGAAATAAAAACAATTTTAGACACATTTTTTGTTGACATTGTGCTGCTCCTGTTATGTACGCCTTAACCACTTGGGGCAGTATAATACAAACATACGAATAGATGTCTCAGAATGGCGAATAAAAAAAAATAAGGAACATATGTCTGTAACTATTGTTATATCTTTTTTCATTTGTTGCTCCACAGGTCGTGGGTTATAACATTGCGACTCTTGATGCTATTTGTTTGCCTGATAATGGCGTTTAGTACTGCGCGTTAGCATTAAGCTAGCAGGTTGTTTTGAATACGCATTGCGTAATCGTGTCCACATAGCAAAAACCTTTGACAAATTATCTTTGTTATGTTTCGTTTGACAGCCACTAGCAATAACTCATATCTTGAAAAACTCATAAATCGCGTCGCTTGTATCTCAAGGCGCCGCTATATTGGCCGTTTCAACAAGATATCTAAGTTCATCATATTTTTTTTTTTTTTTGCGTTTCAGCAACATTTGCAATGGAGATCAGTGTGGAGCATGATAAAAGAACAGGAACAAGTCAAGTGGTCTCTACGGCAACCGTTAGCGCCGAAAACCTCCAGGGGAGAGGTTTAAAGGTGTACGATGACGGGCGCAAATCTATATACGCTTTAAACCCTGATGGGGGCGCACTGTCTCCCGGTGTCGACGGCGACATGACACCAACGCAGGTCGATGAGCTTCTACGACAGGCCACGGATGAGAACGTACCTCGTGATCTGCTGTACCATCAACCGGTCTACTCAACTGCTTACATTGGAACGAGCAGGCTCTCGAGGCCGCAGGGTTCAAATAAAGCACAGGAGCAGCAGCAAGCGCTGCCAGAAAGTCAAAGCCCTTGGCCAGAACAGGAACAACTAAATAGCCATGAAAAAACCCTAAACGAAGAAGAAATGACAGAATCCAGCGAGCGCGTTCAAGCCCCGTCCAAAACATTTGACAAAACTGAACAAGGTCTTAACAAAAATCACATTAACAGTCCTAAACAGAATCCCGTTGTCACAGTCAAGGTCAGGTCGGAAGAGAAACCAACACCTTCGCAGCTTCTTTGCACAGACTTAGATAGCAGTCGCTTTTCAGCGACGAACCCCAAACACAATCTTGATTCTTTGATAGACAGTTTTGCCTCGACAAACATTTCCAACAACCAATCGGAACATCTGGACTCGACGCCCGTCACCATGATTTTCATGGGCTACGAAAACGCCTCGGATGAGGACCAGGTCGACTTCCAAGCAGAACTGGTGACCGTGGGATGCAGTGACGACGACGGCGAGGAAACGAAAGATATAAACAACGGGGAGCTTGTGTCATACCACCCTGAAGGATACACGAGCAAAGTGTTCCAACCTCACGTGGCAAAAAGCTGCAGATGTATTAGCGACGACGACGACGACGACACAAGCTGGAATCATTCGGGTCTGCACAGGCCAACGTTCAGACACAAGTCAGGGAATAAAGGGCAAGTTTAAAGACGGATAAACTCAAACTGAAGCAAATACTTTATGAAACGAACACAGCTAAGCATCATATTTTCAAAATCCTCGATATTATATTTTTGATGCGTAAAATGTCAGGTTCAAGGTACCAGTGATGCCATTGGACTAACAACGCGCGGTTTTTCTACTTCTCATGAAAAACCTTGTCCTTGCTTACTTTCCCTTTCTTTCTGCGTTTTTGTTGCATAATGAGAAACATGGAGGAGGAGGGGGGGAGCTTGAGGTGACATTTCAATTGTAACACTAGTATCGAGGGTACAGTTATATAAGTGCAATTTTTTACAACATGAAAACCTGATGAGAGGACCTTGGGTTCAATGTCTGCAGACTTACGTTTTGATAGTGCATAGCATCTTATAGTTTGAAAGCGCTATGTCCTCTACTCCAAAAAGACATTTAACTCATTCACTGCCATTGACGGCTATAGACGTCAAAAATTCATTTGAACTATTTCCATTAGTTTAACATTGTTTCCACTTTTCTTAACAAGAGTATGAAAACCTAGAGAAAAAATATTGTACATTTAGAATAGATATAAAATGTGTGATTAATTGTGAGTTAACTAGTGAAGTCATGTGATTAATTATGAAAATTTATAATCACCTGATGCCCCTAATTTTTAATAATCTTTTCTTCTTCTTCTTTAAAAAAAAGGTAATTTTAATTATTATTTTTTTAATAATCTTTTCTTTCTTTTTTAAAATAAAGACAATTTTATAAAAAATGAGGGGCATCAGGCGATTAAATTTTTTAATCATAGCTAATCGCATGACTTCACTAGTTAACTCAAGATTAATCACAAATTTGATATCTGTTCTAAATGTTCAATCATTTTTTTCCTTTTAGGTTTTCATACTCTTGTAAACAAAAATGGGAAAAAAATGTTAACCTAATAGAAATAGTTCAAATACATTTTTGACGTATATAGCCTAATGACGTATGTGCTAAATGGTTATATAAATAAATATACAACTTTATTGTTTGCTAAAGCTGTGAATTCTGAATGATTACTGAGCCCATAGACATTTTCTTGTACATTGAATCTTTTATTCACTTTCACTTGATACAAGGATATATTTTTATTAATTACTAGGCAGGCTTGTGCTCATGTCAATGATGGTGGTTATTTGTTGTTTATTTTATAATACATGTCAACTATTTAATAAAATATATGGATACCCATCCTGCTGTAATTTTTGGTTCACAAATATCTCAGTATCCTTAAAGGAGAAGTCAACCCAAAGATTTCCTTGACAATAATATGTTCTATGCATCCTCACTATAGTCTAAACATGGTAGTCTGATTAATATGGCTGAGCGGGTAAATGGAAAAATGTAGAATGATATTCAATACAATGGAATGATATATAATAACCTGAAATTGGTAGAATATGTCTAAGTTGAAATGGTTTGAATTGGTTAAAAAAAAAGAAGTAGAAATTAGAGGAGAATAACAAAACAATCCAAATTTGGGCTTTTTCTTAATTTCGTGGGAGGAAATCGTGGCAGGGAGTTTGACTTGGTCAAAAAATATATAGAAATTATGGGAGAAAAACCCAAATATTTGTTGCTCTTTTTTGGGGGGGGGGGCGGATTGCGGTATACCCGTATATATATATAAATATATATGAGGGTATATATATATATATATATATATATATGTATATATATACGGGTATATATAAATATATATGCGGGTATATATATATGCGGGTGTATATATAAATACATGCGGGTATATATATATATATATATATATATATATATATATATATATATGTATACACACGGGTATATATATATATATATATATAATTATGTGAAGGCTGAGTGTAAATAATTTGTGGGGGGTTGACTTCCCCATTAAATGGCAATTTACTCAACCTTTCTCAATTTTAAGTAAAGGTTGCCTCAGTTCCAACTTTTTAGAACATCATGTCAGTACCAAGTTCCCAATTACTGTATATATTTACAAATGTAAAACACCCTGCACTCTCATTTCCTCCCTGATTTAGATTCTGTAGCAGTGATGTCATTAAATGCTGTTTTTAAGCTGCGAAAATGAGGCAAGTGGTTGGGATGGATGCGTCCATGTGTGTATGTGAGAACAAAATGGAATCTTCTTTTCCTTGCGTTCATCAATAGAAGCCCGAGTATTGGTCGCCTTTCTTACACCCATTTCAGCAGCCGTCCAATCGGTGAGTGCGGAAGCCAGGCAGAACTGTTAGTATGAGGCTGCTCTTAGAAACAGAGCAGAGTCTTGTGCATGAGCCTGCCGCTCTGTCTCAGGTAGGTACATTAACGCACAAATGAAAAGAGAGAAGTTTTTGAGGGTTTATTCTGCGTGAGAGTATCCGGTGTCAAATTTGTAGCCGGTAGACGGACGGCCTGCCGGCATCGAGGTTTGCAGATGATGGTGTGCTTGTCGCAGGCTGCATGTGTGAGCGGAATCTTGGAGTGTTTTCTGCAATGACTGCATTTAGTGGGAGGTGGAAAATACAGGAAATCAATAAGATTTGTTTTCAACTAAGATCATGTTTGTACATGCGATTGTTGTTTTTCTGGATGCCGGTGACTACATTATGTGGCTCGACTAATATTGCATCGTAAGAATATTTTATATGGGGAAAAGCACTGTTTTTAGATTTATTTATTTTTTCCAGCTCTCTTGTCATATTTTGTAACACAATGTCATTTTAACTTTGGGTTCTAAATTGTTCTTCGGTCGATTCCTTCCTGCATCCTAACAACAGCTCCAACCGAGACGATGGAAACTCCAGACTTCTTCTAATTGAGTTTTTGCAGCGGTGATGATACTTTTCTCTTTTCCGCTGTGCGGGTTGCTTACTTCACACGCGTTATGCGAGCACAATTTCTGTCAAGCTGTGCTAGAAGACGCTTCTGAGAGAAGTGGCTCTGCGGGGTTTGCGCTTCACATCGGGTCTTCCTAAATTTGGAGAAGGAGAACTAGAACGTTGAACCCTTGCCGACAAAATCCACCCAAATTTGCAGTAATTTAATCTTTTTTTTTTCCTTTTTTTTAAATATATACCTTTTTTTGTTCCTGCTTCTTGTCATACAGGCAGTATTGGGGGGGGGGAAGTTATTAGTAAGACAGTCATGCTACTAGTGCCAATTTACTAGTACGGACAAATGGATAACTTTGGAGCAGACTGGGTGCTCTATTTTCGGAAATATTAAAGGGATACTTGACTCATTGAGCCATTTTCAGCAGTAAAAAAGTTCATATTTTGTCCATAATGAATGTAATAACTTCAATTCATACATTTTCATGAACAATTAATACCTTTAAAAACTATTTTTTCCACTTGCTGTCGATTGAAGATCACATCACCTGTGCTGAGGAAGTAGGTAACGACCAATCGTGGCTCAGTTTGCCGACCAAACCCAGAAAACAGGTGAGCCGTGATTGGTCGTTACCTACTTCCTCAGCACAGGTGATGTCATCTTCAGTCGACAGCAAGTGGAAAAAGAATACTTTTTAAAGGTATTCATTTTACAAGAAAAATAATGACATTATCAAATTACTTCTGGACAAAATATTAACTTATAATTGCTGAAAATGGCTCAATGAAGTATCCCTTTAATCAGAAATGTCAACACTAATGCTTCCTGTATTTGTTTATCCCTGGTTGGTTTTAATGTACATTTTAGGGAATGCATTGCTTTTGTTGTGTATTTTATTTTTAATTTACTGGGGTGACATTTCCGATCTGTCTCGGGCCTGCAGATTAAAAATAAATTTTGGCATATTTACCGAAATGTTTTTTTGTCCCTGATACAAATAAATTCCCGCGCGTCATTCTCATGCTGGATGGCCAAAATGTCTTGTTGTGAACAGTAAAATTTAAAATATTTAGTTAAATTGCCCAATTGAAAATTGTAAGCTTTGTGTTCACTCAATATTTATTTTACAGTTAATAGTATTCCATGTGACACAAAATTCTACATACGACACAGTAGTTCTAATTCATTCAATTGTTTTAGTAATGCGGACAAATAATGTACTAGTATTGGACTAGTACTGGAAATAAAAACATGTCTTTCCATCAGGACTCGACAGAAAGTCCAGAATTCAGTATGACTTGCAAAGTCCCAGGTGTGCCAGATTGGCCGCCAGCCCCCGAAGGCAGATTGTGATAAATGTCTTGTTCCTTCAATCGCCTGAGCAAAGTCACGTCTGTGATTATTCGCAGAACGTGTCCGTCCCTGATGATTTTGTTTGTTGCCATCTGCAGCTTCGGCTGGTCCAACTTGTTGTTTGAGGGACTTTGCATAGCTAAGAAAAATACTTGGGAGTGTTTTGTTTGGCGGTCTCGACACTTGTTCGCAAGGAAATCATAACACATCTCTCTTCTGGTGATCGTTTCAAAGCGCTGAATTGTGATGGCAGACTGACCACGACATTCGTCCCCAGCCACAGACCACTGATGAGTTGGTGAGTGGGTGGTGGAGGAGGTGGCGGATGAGAAATGCAGTGAGTGTCACTGCTAACGGTTGCCATGGCTACTCAAGTCTGTTACACGCATGTGTCCTTGTTGGTTGTTTTGTTGTGTGGCTGTGTGCGCTAATAGCCAAATGTGTCACTGGAAGACATTCAAAGATGTCTTCATCTGTGAGAGGGGTTGAGCAGTTGGATGAAAACGGCACGGGGAAAATAACTAACTTTAACTTTATTCTTTAAAACTCATTCACTGCCATTGACGGCTATAGACGTCAAAACTTCATTTGAACTATTTCTATTAGTTTAACATTTTTTCCCACTTTTCTTAACAAGAGTGTGAAAACCTAGAAAAAAAATTGTTATTGTACATTTAGAACAGATATAAAATGCGTGATTAATTGTGAGTTAACTAGTGAAGTCATGCGATTAATTACTATTACAAATTTTTAATTTTTTTAATTGTAATTAATCGCATGACTTCACTAGTTAACTCACAATGAATCACAAATTTTATATCTGTTCTAAATGTACAATAAAAAAATACTCTTGTTAACAAAAGTAGAAAAAAATAATAGAAATAGTTCCAATGAATTTTTTACGTCTATAGCCGTCAATGGCAGTGAATGAGTTAATGCTGTTTTACAAATGATGCCAGGCTAACTAAAATTGGTTGGTCGGTTGGTAGTCAGACTTGTTCTGTTGTCTTGTTGAGCTACCAGTCTTATTAGAACAACTCTGTCCATTGTATAGGTTGAAGCTGAACAGTAAATTTGACTCTGCTTAGAGTAAATTTGATTCTATTTAGAGTGGGACCAAATAGACTCAGTTTTAGAGTTGGCTAAGATTTACACTTGGAAGAGAGTAAAATAAAGACTTGAAGGGAAAATAATAATAAAAGTCACTCAAGGGTTTAGGAACGAACTCACGACCTTCAGTTTGGGAGACTGCCACACTATCATCTGAACTATACCCCTTTTACTGTTTGCTTATCTCCAGGAGAGATTTTTTTTAACTCTCTTCCAAGTGTAAATATTACCCTAAAACTGAGTCTCTTTGATCCCACTCTAAATAGAGTCAAATTTACTCTACATAATTTACTGTGTAGACAAAGTGACGTTTGTCAGGTTTTTCAAGGCAAAGCTGGACCCGATCCCAGCGGACTTTAAGTGAGGACAAATCACAAGGCACAAATAGACATCCATTCACACTTACAATCACACCAATTTAGAATCTTCAGTTAGCCTTAGCATTTTCATTATCACAGTGCGTGTTATCACAGCACTCGATTTAGAAGTGTCTCTAAAAGGTCAGTCTTCTGTTCCTTTTCAGTTTTTATCCCCAGAAAGGAAATTCAAGTTCTGGTGGATTTGCGCATTCGTCGTTCTAAGCACCAAACGGTGTAACTAATTAAAATGGTGATGACGCTATGTTGGGCTAGCTGTGGTTAGCATCAAACAACGTGCACCTTAAGAGTGCATCTTCCGAAAGACCGGCGGTAATGAATAACGAGTGCTTCGGAATACATCCGCCGTGACCCTCTGGTAATATGTGGGAGGCAGACGCGGTCCTTCTGTGTTACATAAGAGGACTTGTAATGCATCATATTCTGCTGCCTTTAAGCTTGTGAGCCATTTCGTCGTTCGGTGAATAACCCACTTAAATGAAATAAAAACACTGCAGCAACAACCCTCCTCTTTCCTCATCGCAACCATACACAACAAACGCCCCCATGGCCACCCCCCCCCCCCTCCCTCCTTCTACAGATACATCAGAAGTGCTTCTCTGCTTGGCACAAAGCCTCCCTAGACAAATTTGAGGTTGCGCAGAAAGATTTCCCCGTACACTGTTCTTGCGTTCCAAATCTGAATAGGACTTTGCGTTCTAACAAAAACATTGTGAAAGTGAAATGTCACGCAATAATGAACTACACTTTCTGTCATTTGAAACACAGGATGGCATAAAATGTGCATAACGGTCTGACTCACAGTTTTGCGTTTCTCTTCTTTCTCAATGTATTCAGAAAGCTACGTCCGAGACAGAAAAGTCCGATGGGCGAGAACTAAACAAAGGTTACAGCAGCTCAGAGAATCACGACTTTGTCGCTATGGAAACCGCAGAGCTACCAGAACTGGAGATGGACAGCAGCGGGGAGGTCGCCGCGGCCGATGAGCAAACTGGTATTAATCCAGACACATCAGACGAGTTCAAGATTGAATCAAGTACTAGCAACTTCTCAACCAACCTAGTGACCAGCACAACCAGCGAGTTGCTCGGCTGCCCTGGGACCGGTTTTTGCGACGACATACCCATCCACGACGAAAAGGACGCCGTAGCATTTGAGGAAGGACACGACGAGCTCAAAAGAAATGAGTCGATCACTTCTTCTGTGTCTGACACTCTGTCCAGTGCTGAAAGTGTTTATGAAAACGAGGCTCAGTGTAAGACGCAGGGAACGCCAGAACAAGAGCAGGATTTAGAAGAGAACCGTGCGCTACAGAAAGACGTCGAGCCATTGAGGCCCCTTGAAACAGAAGAAACATCAGAGGTCGAGCAAGACGAATACCTCCAGCAATCTCCAGATCTGCAACAATCCCTCGATGAGGAAGACGAAGCCAATTATTGCAACGATGACTATCACAATTTGGAGGTGGATGATGAAGAGGGCGACCCCGAAGTCCCCGGAAACCTTTATGAACCACCCGTGGCTCCTGAGGAAGTGATGCTAGAGCAGAACATTCGAGAAGACGCTATGTCTGATATATCCAGCGAATCCTGTCGTTATCTCGACCCCGATGAAGTCGACGAGTGCCTCCGGGTTGAAATCGCGGCCGCGTCCTCTGATAGTGACACGGATGAAAAATGGAGGACAATATTCTCCTCTTCTATAAACAAAGAAGACGACGACTCCTATTTGGACAGCCTCCATTTAAGCGCACAGGAGCTCTTTGTGCAGAAAGTTGATGTGATCGAATCGGATGACCAAGACAACGATCACTATGACGAAGTCCAACTTAACCTTCCAGAAGTTGAAGAACTGCTAGAACAGCCAGATGTTGCAAGTTCTACACCCCCGCAAGATGTGAAATGTATCTCTCTGAGTCTTCAAGGTCTGTCCAAAATCTCTGAAGATGAAAATGAAAATGGGAAAGATGACAGGAATAATCCCGGCACTCAGGAACAATCCTCCCAGAACATTTCAGATCCTAACCGGAAGCTGCCCAAAGACTTCTGCGTGATACAAGAGACGACCAGTGAGAACGTTAGCACGGAGCATGTGGACTTCCAGTTGGCTCGTAAACAGTGGCGGGCAATGGAAGAACAAACCAAAAACCAGGTCGTGATACCCGCAGCCCGGCAGCGCAATTTCCATTGCAGCCACAGTTGCATGTACACGCCGGTCCGAAACATCGACAGATCAAACAGGAAATCCCAGGATCTGGAAAGCTTGACTCTGGCCGGGGATTACACGCACACTCAATTCAGCCCGTGTTCAGAAGATTCCGGCTTGGACGATTCCAGTTACAGATCTCCTAACGACGACTTTGAAACGCCCGTTGAAAGGGAGATTCGCATATCGATGGAACGAGAGGAGAAATTCAGAAAGGAGAGAGGTCTGTCCTGTATGGGCAAATCTGCAGACGCTCAGTTTAGCAGCCCATCCCAAGGAATCCCAAGATCCATCAGCACTCCGCTGACGCCATCATTCATCATCACCTCCTCGCCAACAAAGGAACCATTCAAAAATGAAACAAACGTGATCATTCTCGACCCAAGCAGCGACTTCACTTCCAATCCCATGCACGGCGACTGGCGCTGCGAGGACAGCAGCTCTAATCTTATCATTCTGGAGACCTCGAATCTGATTATCCGCAGCGCTTCCGAGTTCTCCCTCAACAAAGCCTGTGAGCCCCAAGAGAAAATGTTCTTGAGCAACCCCTTCTTCAAGCTCCGTTCAAGAAGCACAATGTCGCTGGTGGACGAGGAGATACAAATGGTGAAGCAAAGGGAGGAAGAGCTGAGGGAAGAGAGGGCCAATCTTTACGGCAAAGGCAGGTTCAGTGAAAAAAGGATGTTGTCGAACAACTTGGGTACTTTGTCGCTGGATAATCCAGGTAACGCGGTTTGTCTATATGTTATGGAGAATGGTACTACTGCTTTACATTCAATGATGAACGCTTCATTATTATTCTTTTTTTTTTAGCTTGTTTGCCATTGAAGTGCAAGTCCTCGCCATCATCGCCAATGAAAACACCCAAGATGGATCGATCGACTTTATCCTGCGATCACAGAGTAAGACGGAGCAAAACGCTTATTGATTAACTCGATACGGGTTTCGATACACGGGGCGTGAAAAACGATTCAAGGACGGTTCAATTTGGAAGCGGAACAATTGGGTTCGACTCGATATGATATGTATGGTAAGGCTCAGTTCAAGAGGGTATGACACCATGACTTTTGTGCATACGTTTGAATGAACTTGTCAATACAATAAATGTCATTTCCTTCTAAAATATCTCTCCATTAAAAAAAACGATTTGATGCGTATCTCGATATATTTAAAAGGGAACGATTGGATTCGGTTCAATTTGATACAGTTGCATCTTTCAAAAAAAAAAAAAATGACTTGCCGTTGCGAACCGTTTTTTGTTACACCCTTACAATTTACATATTTTTTCTTTTAAACCAGCTTGACAACTAACTGAAAAAGATTTCCCAGTAACGATTAACAGTGCTTTGAATATAGAAAACCAATGATTTGCTTTTTTGTTGTTGTCAGTTTTCAGATGGCTACGCCGCAGGGAGACGCAAGAGTGCCATGGCTCTGCGCTGGGAGGCAGGCGAGTTTACAAAAAACGACTAACGAGGAAATAAGAAGACATAAATCTTTAATTCTAAGTGTTAAACATGCCTTGTTGCCAATATTCATCTAATTTTGTGATATCAAATCAATGTTTCTGTATTGCTTTGGGCAAAAAAAAGCAAAATAGTTCAAATGTTTGTTGCTGCCTTTTGCTGGCAATTGTCTACAGAGCGCTTTAACAATCATGCAATATGAGTAAGAATGAGCAATTTCCTTGGACTACTACTAGTCGAGAAAAATTAAAAGCTAAAGCAATTCAATTTCAGCTATTTCTGTTCATATTTGACCAAAATAGGTCTTAAAATATATGGACAAAAGTATTGGGGCAATTCAGGATCCAAGTGTTCCTTGTGTTTGAATACTAAAGGAGACATACTGTCATATAAAAGAGTTCCCAGGTGCCATTTATGTGGTGGGTGCTATAAGCTAATGCTAGTCTGTGAATACAGCAGTACATGACGTGGGTGGGGCTTGGCTTCCAGAGGTGGCGAATCAAGGTGCAGAAAGTAAAAACCCTGCCACCAGTTGCCTTTAGCCCCAGGTGCTAGCTAGTGTTAGAGTAGAGAATATTTGTATTCTACTCTTTGCGTGTTCAATTAACTGAATGGTGAGATTCTGGTGAAGAAGTCCCTTTGCAAAGGTATCATTATAACAGAAGCTTCTGATGACACAATACAAGTCACTCAAACAGTGATCTGTTCAGATTGTGTGTTCCTCCTTCTGCTGCACATCATTATTTATTGAAAAGTGGGTGAATACGAAAAGTCTCCTCCCATCAGCAAGTTCAGCAAGTTCCCAGGAATACAAATCAGATTAGAGAAAAACAATAATACATCAGCCTGTCTCTTCCGACCGGCTGAGACCGGTACCAGGCTATACTCCCTTTTCTTCTCAGGCCTGAGACAGATAAGAATACAATAGACAATTCTATTCATTGAGCTACACAGCTATAACTAAATCCAAAACGGCTAAAATATAATTTGAAACTGAAAAACAATGTTAATAACTCATCACTAGCTAGCTAGAGCTAGCTCCCATGGTGCTCGTTTACCTGCTAGGGAGCTAGCTAGCTAGCTTGCTAGCATCAATGGCTAAAGCCCAACTGTGGCAGGGTTTTTGCATTTATCAGATATTCTGGATATTCATCGTAATACACTAACTAGCACAAACTTTGTCCTCACTAGTAAGACAATCAAACACACTAGCAACTGTGTCTTACTCGTTGTTGTTGTTTTTTTTCACTACTGCCTTCCACGACTGTATGCAATTTGTGCACAATTGCAGGACAACTTCAGAATACTCTTTCTATTACTATTATTGTACTACATAATTTACATCTGCGCACTAATAGTACCGCTAAAGAAGCACTAGATGTTAATTAAGAGAATTTTACGTTTTTGCCTCTATCATGTCTCGTCATTTGTGTTAAGTGTTCTTTAATGTTCTTGAGACTGAAGTTTTTTTTCCTCCAGCTATTGCTGTGAATTTTTGTTGATACTTTCAGATCTTTATTGCTTACTCAATAAATGTGTCTTTTTTTCTTTTCTTTTTTACCTGGGAATTGTGCATTTATCCTATTAGTATGCCAAAATTGCCCTATTAGTGAGGACGCAGAGCATGTGAAGTACATAGACCTTAAGATGGATATCAAGAATATTCAATCAATGCTCAAACAGCATATAAACCAGCTGAAAATAACACGCTAACAATGATACTGATTAATAATGCTTCACCTGGAAATCGAGTTAAAATTGAAAGAGAATATAAAATATCACTTCCAGGTCTGTTTTTTTTTTTTGGTGAGTACACAGTCGCAAATGAGGCCCCAGGTGTTCTAATACTTTTGTCCATATTGCGTAGAAGTAGCGAAGCAAGCACATATTATTTATAACCTTTTCGTGTTTGTGTAGTTAAAAAAAAAAAGAAGTGTTTCTTTTCCACCATCTGCTCTAATCTGAGAAATAAATGATTGTGTGGGAGGAACAAAATCCAGAGCCATGTTGGTAGTAAAAGCAAAGAGAATACAAAAGGGGAATTTTTCCCTCTATTTGTTGGGTGTATCATTGACATGTCCTCCGCACGTCCTTATGCTCTTAACAGATTTATGCTAATATCAGATTGTAGTTTTTTTTTTTTTTTTTACATAAATAGACTTTAATGCAAAAGTAAAAATGTAAACAAAACTAGGCTCTGAATTGTGTCCCTCACTGTGCAACGTAACCCTTTTCCTCGGAGTAATTCTTCTAACAGCATTCGTCGTGTGGCTTTTTGTACTACGACCAAACAAACGGTTCACAAAGCAATTTTGCTGAAATGTGTGTGAATGTAAGACAAAACGTATTGTTGAACCATCGTTGATACCTTAAATGTGAAACTTATTTATTGACTTATTTTTGATGTTGCTATCATATACGCTAATTGGGCAAATGCCGCATTCCGTGTGTATCTTATTCTGCCACTTTTGCTATGTATGACCACCCAGTGATCTGGGTGACATCAATTCTAAGATAAGCAAAAAAAACGTCATTACAAAGGATTTGTTTAAATGTGCCATGATGTTGTTTTTTTATTTATTTTTGTAATGTCAAAGAATGAATATATAATATGATGTGTGTATATATATTTATATAAATTAATCAAGAGGAGAAAATCTCAACTAAAAGCACTTAAAGGAGACATATTACGTATTTTTATTTCATAGTTAAATAGCCCCGCTGCATCAACACTGCAGCTCTGCTTACCTACTTCTTGGGTACTGATCAATGTGAAGGGCTACCAGTTTGATACACACTTCTGGGGGGGGAAAAAACAATTTGCTCAAATTACCTCTAATAATTTTATTCTTATAAAATTGAGTTGAGTTTTGAAGTTATTCAGTAGATCCAACTATTTGCATACATGCAATTAAAATGTCAATTTTTCATATGTCCCCTTTAATGTCTGGTTTTCAATATAAATAATCAGATTTTTGTTGTTGTTGTTGTTGTTGTTGTTGTTGTTGCTCTTATTTTTTTCCCAACAGCATAAACAAAAACGGCAATCTTGGTGTTTCTTGGCCTTAGTGTCAACTTCCAGTGTTGTTTTACATGTCATTGTTGGTTCATTGTTTAAGCACCGAACATCTCACAAGTTGCTTGCTTACGTTTGAACATTCTGTTCATGTTTAACTGCTAAAGTTTTTACTGGGCAAAGCTTGGAAATTCACATTATTGCCCATGCAAGTGAGACATTTGTGCAACAATAAAAATATTGTAAAATCATGTGCTTTTTTTTTTTTGTTTGATTAAGAAATTCAGCCCAATTATGAAGTGAGATATTAAGTTACGTTCACATAACTACAATAATATTTATGCAAAACATGGACAACCAATTTTTCAAAAGTTGAGCATTTGCTTCACTAAAAATAATAATCGATCCATCCTGCTACTTTTCTGCCACCGTCTGGCCATAAATATAACTGACCTGATGTTGCCATGACAACAGTTCTCCCATATATATATATATATATATATATATTAAATTTTATAATAATAAATAAAAAATATAATAAAATAATAATTTTAATTTATATAATTATATCATTTATATATAATTTCTCTCACATTGTACAGTAAACATAAGAGGGACTCAATAATCAAATTTGAGGAATTGTGTACCATAATTTGAGTTCATTTAATCTTGAGCCTTTTCACAACATGTACAGTACGAGGTACAAAGATGTACTACATACGTGGAGAGCCGTAGAGTAAATAGTTGGTAGGTTACTGGTGGATAGAGGTCACAAAATAACAGAAATAGACTAAACTGTGTTGCCTTAGCAGCAGTCATGAAAACTGTTTGGAAGTTACCGAACATTGAAGAAAAAAAACATTCACATTTCAAACTGCAAGTGCATTAACAGGGAACACTTACTGATCTTTCAACGTTACCGTAACTGTTTTGAAGGTCAAACTCGGGAGGTCTGAAAATCCTCCAGTTCCACTTTGGTATATAACTTGACAAGAGAAGAAAACAAAATCATCTGGCACTGTGAACAGTTGGCATCAAGCGAAAAACATGTCATAGTGGAAATATATAGCGGAAATAACACATTTGTTGACAAGCAGCAGGGAGCAGCACAGTTAGGAGTCCCAAGTCCAAGTCGTTCAGTATTAGTACCAGACATAAGTTTCTCCATCAGGTTCCTTCAGCATAAATAACTATAAACATTTCCTCTACACCTAACAACCAACATCCTTTCCCCCTTTTTTTTTTTTGCTTATTCTTGTTTGTATTTATTTCTTAAAGGGTGTCAGTCTGCTGATATTGTGCCAGAAGGTGGAGGCTTTGCGCTTGGGTTCTTCCAGCATGAAGACGTGCTGTTGCGGTAAGGCCGTGGGGAGGGAGGGGTGCTTCTGTCTCAGGAGTAAGTCGTAGTAGGGTCTGCTCACCACTGAGGAAATTCACAGACAATAATATAAAGGGGGGTCATTGAACAGTTGGAGGACATTTTCAAATCTGCCGAATGAATTATTACAAATTCAAATGTCACGGTGACGAGCCGGTTCGTATCTTGTCAATAATAATCATTGGTTGATACCTTTGGGTTTCCCAGATAAGCATCTTTTGCAGGCATTCAGAATGGCCTGTTTTTTCTGCTCTTCTGTGAGAGTAAAACCTTTGGAAAGAAAAAGACTTTCATTCAGTTAGCTTCCAAATTAAGTGTATATGTGAATAGTTTCAAAGCAGTAAAAAAAAAAGAAAAAAAGTAGTTAATAGCGTAGCTTCAATAGTTAACTCACAATTAATCGCAAATTTTATATCTGTTCTTAATGTACAATAAAATGTACAAGTCTTGTTCACATAAAATTGTGGGGGGGTATGGCTGCATATTTTAGTCATTGATACAGTAATTTCAGAATAAATCATAAAATTGAGTTGAAAATTAAAAGATGGACTGCACTGTAAAAAAAAAAAAGTGTGATATTGATTTGTGTTTAGGTCATTTTCTGCCACTAGATGGCATAATTTCTTTTGTAAGACATTGGTAACAGCTCAGTGCATTTTTCTTTTTATGTTAAGAGCTATCTAATCGTTAACATGATGTAACTCGTGAAATTCTGCACATTTTTTTAAATTGTAAAATATAACCCCAGTCTCCACAAAGATATGCATTATTATTATTAAATTTGTTACTCTTAAATTTTGACGTGGACGTGTCTGCTGCGTTGCGACTGGAATTCCCCCAGTACGGGTTTGCCAAGAAAGGGCGGTCAATAATCGCGCGTTAAAAAAATTTGTGGCGTTAAATGACACCCCTAAAAAACACACACACACATCTTTGCTTATATACAGTTGGTGTACAATTCAAATTATGATGCCACAAAATACATACTTTAAGAACAACTGAAAAAAATTTGTCAAATCCATTCAACTGTTTTCTATAAAACATATAAAGAAAATGTAAAGAAACAAACATTTTTTTTGCAAAGCGTAATTAACGGACATGCGAGAAGTCATAACTGAGGTGTGTGCCGTTAAGGGGGCGTGGCTTACCGAATGACCACTGTAACATGGCCTACTGTAGCTGTTTGCAGGTGTTCTCATGTTTTCGACCATTCCTCAACTTCGTGAAGTGAAAACCACATACCGACGCTTCTTCTCCCATAAAATGACCATATTAAATCTTAAAAGACAACAAAATCTGTACACAAAACACATCACACCTGTCTCCCGGTCAGACTGGACCCGCCTCCTCTCTTCAGCGAAGGCTCGAAGCCACCGTTGTTTCTGTTCGGGCTTCTTGGCACACAGGAGGTGGACCTCATCACCGGAAAGTGCTCGCAGCTTCAGCGTGTTTTTGACGCTAATGTTAAAGTGGTTCTCCTTGCCATCCTCAACATCAATGATCTCCATGTGGTCCATGTCCAGGCGACCTTTATAATATAGCATGTCCCGGCGCAAAAGGTCCTATAATGATTCATAAGAATATCGTATTTCATTACATCTATCTGGCATTTAATAAATAAAGCTTTTTTAGGGCAGAAAGATTAAATCTGTCTGTACTTTCTATTAACTCTTTCACTGCCATTGACGGCTATAGACGTCAAAAATTCATTTTAATTATTTCTATTAGTTTTACATTTTTTTCCCACTTTTGTTGACAAAAGAAAACTAGATTTTTTTGTATTAGAACAAATATACAATTTGTGATTAATTTTATTTATTTATTATGTAATTAATTTTGATAAATTTTAAAGTTAACTAGTGAAGTAATGCGATTAATTACGTTTAATTTACGGCCCTAATTTTTAATATTTTTTTCTTAAAAATAAAAATTACATTTTTACTTTTTTTTTTTAAAGAAAAAAGAAAATATTATGTGAAAGAGTTAATAGAAAGTAATGGTAGTTAACTCACGATTTAAATAAAACAACTTTTTTTTAATGTTTTTTTAAAGAAAAGAAATATTAAAATTAAACAAAAATGTATTACATAATAAATAAATAAAATTAATCAAACAAAAAAATCTAGGTTTTCATACTCTTGTTAACAAAAATGGGGAAAAAATGTTAAACTAATTAAAATAGTTCAAATGATGTTTTGACGTCTATAGCTGTCAATGGCAGGGAATGAGTTAAGGAGAAAATCTGAAAAGATTGGGAAGCCAGACTAACAGCACCGCATCTTCATGCCCTTTTAGGAACTTTGACCAATATTAAATATCAAATATTTCTTGATTCTATACAAGGCAGAGAAACGGTATCTGAAATTGCACCAAATAATATTGGGAATACTTTTTCTTTTGAAGTTGCTCTGACCTTTTTGGTATACACGAGCTGATGGTCAAACAGGAAAAACATTCTCTGTTGACTCCTGGCATGTGGTAGAGACAGTTTGGTCAACTCTCCTGAGAAGATGAGATCAGAACTCCTGCTTAGTACGTCTGCACCCTGCACAGAAATAAATACGTACAAAATGTGCCATGCTACTCAACCCAACAATTGTTCTATCAACTCATTCACTGCCATTGACGGCTATAGACGTCAACATTTCATTTGAACTATTTTTATTAGTTTCACGTTTTTTTCCACTTTTGTTAACAAGAGTATGAAAACCTAGAATTTTTTTTATTGTACATTTAGAACAGATATAAAATTTGTGATTAATCGTGAGTTAACTATTGAAGTTATGCGATTAATTACAATTAAAAAAAATTATCGTGTGACACCCCTAATTTTTTAATAATATATATATATATTTTAAATTAGGGGCATCAGGCGATTACATTTTTTTATTGTAATTGATCACATGACTTCACTAGTTAATCAAAAATGTTATATCTGTTCTAAATGTCTTGTTAACAAAAGTGGAAAAAAATGTGAAACTACTAAAAAACAAATTTACATCTATAGTCGTCAATGGTAGTGAATGAGTTAATGGTTCTAAAATGATAAAAAAAATTATGCAAATATCCTATGCCGCATACCTCCCAGCCCTCTATAGAGCTCTGCCATCGGGCGATCTTTTCGATATTCTCAAGGCGTCGTTTCCTCTCATTGATGAGCCTGGCCACATTCTTCATTGCATTTAGGGCAGCTTCCACATCTTTATACTCCCTAAGGATCAAACAGTTTATTGATTGGGACCAACTCATTTATAAATACTGCAGTCACACTGTTTCTGCAGGTGTCAGCAAATCTAATATAATGCTTTTTAATGCAATTTTTTAAAATGCCATTTAATGCCCACGTCGTGCTGCATATACACATTATTTTATACATTTTTCATACTCTTGTTAATTGACATAAGTGGATTTTTTTTTAACCTAATAAAAATATTGTTGTATTTTTTTTAGTTCATTGATAAAGTCATTACATAGTCATTTGTAAAGTTAAATAAAAAAGATATACAGTTAGAAACGTGAAACATTGAGTCCGATTTGTGTAGAGGTAATTTTAGGTGGCATTAGCGTTTCATGTTGGACGTCGGTGACTGGAACGGTAATTTTTCTTTTCTTTTTTCAAATTAAGAGCAAATTAATTGGAACTTGAAGTATTTTGTGGACTTCTGCCAATTTGTTTATCATGAATTACAACGAGAGTGCCAATACAAAACCCGTTGAAAGATACAGTAACTTAGCTTGGTGCTAAATGCTAACCAGCAGCCTACCAATGGTGTTTCAGTTTAATTAATGCTTCTGGGCATCATGTTTAATATTTTTTTAAAGTAGCACTAAGAAACTTTTGAACCTTAATAAAATATTTTCGTAACTCTTCAGATGAACCATCGACTTAAAACTAATTAAATGGTACCTTTGCCATGGTCTGTGTAATTTTTACTGGCAGGATGGTAGGAACACTGTCACACAAAAAAACTACAAATATGCTGACTGCTTTATGGCATACGTCACTTCCCCCTTTACCCATTCGCTACAAAGACGGGAGTCAATTTGAATGTCGTGAGCTTAAAAATGACGCAAAGCGCTTGTCTTCATGAAAAACGTGGTCTTCCTTTAGGCATGACGTTACCGACTTTGTCCATATGGCGGCGCCAGCATCAAAGTAAACTGAAATTTCCTTAGTGTTGCTTTAAATGAGCCGCGGAAACCCCGAGTCATGTCTTTTTGGTCCCGTCCATCCGTTCCTTCGATTAAAACCCTGTTTGTAATGTTTGTAGTCACCTGTGCTGTGGGTTGGTATATTTGAGCAGCTCGGCCAGCTGCAACGGATACTTGCAGATCTTCTGGACTGGCGTGAGCAAGAATCCGTCCAGAGAAATATCTATCATCTTCTGGAGGAGTCGACAGGCCTCGAAGAAGAACACATACTTGCTCACCTTCATGAGCAACGAGAGCTGGATGCAGGCGTTGGGATGATTGTTGCAGTACTCGGAATAGATCTGGAAATGCATTTGCTGCGTGCAAGGTGGAAGTATGACGAGTTAGAGGCGGCTGGATAGTTGAGGTCAGCGTTTTTTTCTTGTTGCGCGCGCGCTTACGTGTTCGAGGAAGCAGCAGCCAATTTCACTAAGGTGTGGTTGCTCCTTGTTGTACTTCTTCTCCAGGTTCTTGAGGAACTTCCTCTGGAACTTGTAGATCTCTTCCACATTGCCGTAGATGGTATGAAGATGCTCCTCGGTGAACATGTCCGTCCGTTTGCGGCACTGTTTGATATAACCCTGCGGATATAAACAGGATCAGAATTTCTGACGTCAGGCGGGAATCGCGAGCCGGAGCCGACCTCACAGATGTCTTTGAGGTGCTTGATGTAATCCCGCTCCGTGCTCATGATCTCTTTGATGACGTTTGCCCTCATCTGCTCCTTGCTGGGCAATCCAGGCCCCAAGAGCGATCCAAGAGCGAGCCATCCTTTGCCTCCGGTGGACTCGTCCACCTGCAAGTGGGCTTGAAAGTCCTCAGTGGGCTCATCCTGGTTCACACGCAACTAACGGACGGAAGAAGAATATTATAGAATTTGTTTTTAACACTGACTGCTGATCACATCCAATCATGTCTTTCTTTCCTCATTTTTTGACTCACCCGAACAAAGCAGGCTGGAAACCAGCCCTCGTTGTCTATTATCCGACCCCACCACCACTCCTTGTTGGTGGCATCCACCACTTCGATGACATCGCCGGCCTTAAAGCCGAGCTCCTGGTCATCCATGGTGACGTGGTCCCAGAGCGCTTCGGCGTACACCACGTTGCCATCGCTGATAAGCTGCGGGGAAGCAACGCAGGATTGTTGGACATTCACTATATCAACTTTTAACACATTCACTGCCAAAGACGGCTATAGACGTCAAAGACGAATTTTTACCTGACTGGCAGTGAATCAGTTAAAAATAAAATCAAATTGACGTATATTGTGTAGATTAAGATTAAGGCATTAATGTCATACAGATCCACTTTTGCTAACACGCCAACAAAACAATCACAAGGCAAATAGCTTCAAACTGTTTTTATTGTTTCAATACATTAAAACAAGTTTGAAATCATTTTTAAGATTCCTTTTCTCAGTCAGTCACACGAGCACGATGATGTGTCACACATCTTGAATGAAAAAGTGAAGATTCAGTAAGCACATATAGAGTTGCTGAGCCAAGACCAGTTAGTAAACAACAGCATATCTCCGAGCAGCAGTTCTTCCAAGTTATAAAAGAGTGCCTGTTTGCAGTGTCTTAAAAAATGTCGTTTAGGATTTTGCTTGAAAAATAATAAGACATTGAGGCTGGTTTCAGTGGATTTTTTTTGGGGGGAGGTGTGTCAGACAAATTCCAGGATTGGTGTCACTAAAGATTAATTTAAACTCTCTGCCACACCTTTAGGAACTCCCGGAAGAATTCTTCAGGGGCAACTCTGTCCCATTGATGCCCCCCTTGAGCTTGAGGAGGCGCAAAACAGTTGTGGTTTACGAAGGTTGCTCCAGCTCATCCCAGCCAGGAACTGCCAGATGCTCGAGGCATTGTGAGCAGGCGCGAGTTTGTTGGGTCGAAGTTGACGTGCGTCTTGGTTGATCGTCAGGGAAAACCCGTAGTTTGGGTTTGAAATCTTTTTTCGACACCAATCCTGGAACATTTCTGACACGCCTTGTATATCAGCGTTATGTTTTGTCACATAAGCAAAAGCAGAAGGACAGAAATAGGCAGAGAAATTGGTTGGATGTGTGTAAACATGATTCTACTATGTTCGGCAAAAATAAGCCAAGCAATAAAATGTTTGTAATAGACAGCACAAGATGGCAGCAAAGCACTAGTTTTGTCAAAAAGAAACTCAAATCACTTCGAAATTCAGTGATGCCTTGAGATACGAGTGCCGTGATTTTCCCGAGAGATAAGCGATTTTTTTGCTGTTGTCTTGAGATACGAGCAAAAATGTGAAATACAAGTGAATTTTAGACTCCCAGCACTAGATGGCCCCATAAAACTCTGGTCACCATCATTTAACATTGTTTTTTGGCATTGGAAGGACAATTTCAGAGAACATTTTATTGTGTGTTTGTATATAGTATAACACTGTTGAGTGCATTTTTTTCTTATGAAAAAGCACATTAGAAATTTATTATTATTAGTGGTAGTTACCATTCATTTTTTTGGGAACCGATCATTTGAGATACAAGTGTGATCTCGGAACAAATTAAGCTCATTGCTCAAGGCATCACTGTAGCTCCTTGGCAAAAATATGACACAAGATGCCGGCAAAGCACTACTTTTGTCTAAACGAAGCTCCTCAAGTCATTACAATATAGTTCCTTGTTGCACCAAGATGGCGCCAAAGTAACACGTTGCTTTGTAATTGCTTTGGCCTGGGTACAAAAACAGCAAATCGGTGAGTTTTTTTTAGCAAATAACAGTGGATAGGTTCATAAAAAATAAAAAAAACGTGAAAAGTGCACTATTCTGCTTTGTTTTAAAGACAATTCTTCCTCGGTTCTGCTGAATGTTGACTGATTATGAGACTGATAATCAAAGCAAACTTCTGCTTCATGAAAGACAGCATTCTGTTTTTCAAGCAGCTCTGAACGGGTTAAAAAGAAAAAAAAACATATCTGAGCGATGTTAAGCGACGTTACATATATATAGGCAAAGAGTAGGTCGGGTCGGCCAAACAAGATTCCCTTCTTAGACAACCATCGACACCAGAAGCCGAGCTCCTCCTTTATGGTGGAAACATTCTGGATTTGGTTTGAGGCGTGGTCCTTGCCCTACTGGAAAGCCAGCAGGAACATGAGCACCACGTTGATGATGATGAGCAGCATCATGATGAAGAAAACCACCACTTTTTGCGTCTCTGGCGGGAGGTTGCAGCGCAGCACGGTGTTGACCAACCCCATCCTCTGCCTGCTCCACCTTCCCGAACCGCTGCCCCGAGCCATCAGTTCCGTGGTGTCCGCCTCCTCCGGCTTGGGGGCTCCGCACCTCCTCCGCCTGCTCCCCTTCAGCACCGAGCCCCCGCACCACGCCGCGTCCTCGGACCCCTCTTCCCGTCTGTCTTTGTCGTCGGCCCTCGACGGTTCTCTCCTCCCCGTCTCGGTGGCGGCCGATGCCTCCGCTTCTTCTCCTCCTGCCACTTTGACGACGTTCGCCGGAGCCTCGGCCTGCTCGTGAAGGCTTGGTGAGGATATGTGAGCTATTTGTGGCTCGAGCACGGAGCAGCCCCTCCTTTTTTTCTCTCTCTTCTTGCGCCGCTTGCGTTCCTCTCGACGCTCAAAATATCAAGATTTATGGCAGAAGGTGATGCTGCATTTTGACTGTTTATGCCTCGTGTATCTCCTCTTACTGTCCATCATGTGTCTATCTTCTTGTTTTTGGCTGCTGTTCCTCTTCCCATTCCATTGACAGAAAAAAACATCCAAAATCCAAAAATGACCGCTTGCTGTCTCCACCCAGCTTTTCCTGGTAAAAAAAAGGATGCTCTGTGGTCTGGCGAGAGAAGCTCTGTCTGAGCCCTCCAGGATCGCCCCTTTTTCCTTTTTTTTGCCGTCCTGTCCTTTCTTTTTTCTGCGCACACCCTTGCAGAGCCAGCAGCCAATCAGGACAGAGAAGTACGTGAGCGCATATTGGATACCAGAACGACTGAGGCTGCGCCTTAGCAACCCCTGAAGAGGAGAGGTGGGAGTGGGGGTGGGTTCGTTTGGCAGGGGCATATAAATGGAGGACGGTGGAGACGAGAGCTGAACAATGAACTGAATCTCACTTGTGCATGCGCACGCGTGCAAATTTTACATTTAAAGTCCGCGTAAAAATGTAGCGAAATTCCTTGACATACCACAAAGGGTGTTGTTAACGACACTAAATATGAACTCTGAAGAAATTGCGTGTGAATGCTGAAAGCTGAATGCTAATATTTTATTGCATGTGAAATGCATGCATCTTATTAATTATATATATTAATATATCTAATTGTATTGAATAATGTGGAATAATACTGAAAGCTGTCATGGGAAGTTGATTGGGATTTTTTTTTTTTAAATGTGAAATCATATTGCATTTCACGAAATATGGAATGTTTTGGGGGGAAAAATTAATAATGGTAAATGACATTGAATATAATCTATGCTTTCAGCATTCATGCAATTAATCCGGTCAGTGCCACAAAAATTAGATTAATTATAATGAGAAAAAAAAACTAGCTGGATACTCAATGGATTTCCTTCTGGAAATTATTGAATTTCCACACATGACACAAAGTTTTTCATTGGGGAAACCTATTGAAATCCATCCAGGCATTTAAAAAGTCTACACAGCCCTTTTTTTTGGGGGGGTTTTGTGATACAAAGAAATGAGACCAAGATAAATGATTTCAATTACATTTCTATTTTCCATTAAGTTTCAATATATTCATTGTATTAAGTAGATGTTAGAAATGCATATTGGTCAATCGCCCACGTTAAAAAATAAATATAATAATAATAATAATAACTACAAGCAGGCAATGTACACGCTAGCAGCTAAATATGTGAGCTTGCTGGCAGGGTGGACACTTGGCTCATTTTTAGCATTTTATGAGCAAGGTACACCTTCACTTCGCAACATGATTCAGTTTGCAAGCATTCTCTCAACCGTCAAAAATGCAATTTGGTATGAATTCTTTCACTTCCCATGTGTATGTGCTGACTGGTAATCTAATGGGGTCATTTAAAAATAAAAAAGGGAAAATACCTCATTGACAGCTAGCTGCTCTCCGCCGCCTCCTCCTGGATGTCCAAAACAGTGAACAGAACCGCAGAACTCTTCATACAACAAGTCTTCCTCACTGCCCAGCTCTTCGCCAGACCTCGACTTCTGGGAGGCCCCATCGGGCAGAGGCGCTGCAGAGTGAAAGGGGGTCAATGGGACAAAAGGAAAGAAACATGGCAAATTGCAGTTCGATTAAATGTGTGCTACATATCGAACGCTAGTATGCACTGATTGTTATGTTGGGTTCTTTGAGGACTCAAATTTGCCTGTAGCACATGTGATAAGCCTAGCCCTTTTTTGAGGATTGGGGGACATCCCCCATCCTGAGGGGGAAACAAAAAGTAACAGTAACTGTATTAAGGGATTCCAAAATATGACTTAAAATAGAAAACAGCAAACATACATGTTAAATATAACACGTAAACTACGTTTAAAATCAGCTATCTATTTTTTGGTATGATTTTGAACCTTTTTAGTTGTCTGGAAGAAGAGAGGGAAAAAAAAGGGAGCGCCATGATTCAGAAGTGACATCATCACAGAAATGACATCATCAAGCTAAATGCGCTAACAACGGGCAGACCAAGATAACTGCTCTTTTGTAGTTTTATTTTTGTCGTTCGTGTTCAGCTTCGATGGAATGTGTCATTCTCACCAAAGCAACCCTGTTAGTCACGTAATCGGAAAAAGGCACACTAACGCTACTATCAAAGCTAGGATTGTTTTTGACCTGCTAGCATGGCAGCTAACGCAGCTAGCATTTTTGAATAGCTCTCACATTAACGTTGATTTGCAGCCCTGTTACTGACAACGCTATTACTGTAATTGGAGTAATACAAAAATACAGAGTATCAACTAAGCTTTTAATTGACTTAATAACATAAGATTTATTTGTCCTCCAATTCTGGAATGACCTAACTTATGTCAGCCCTGTGACAGGCTATCAAAAGTGAAGCAACCCCTCCACCTCTGAAAGGCCCCTAAGCCTGCAGAGAATAAGCACAATACGTGAAATGGAAAGCGTGCTCGATATTGTGTTTCAAAGAAGAAAGCCGATCTAATTTTGCAGAGCTATTATTGTGTTTTATCACGGCTTTCTATGAAACGCCTGCTAAAAAGAAAAAGAAGCTAAAAATACTCTTGCTGTCACGCCTCATCATAGCCATCGCCAACAAACAAATGCTTTAGCAGGAAAACCTGTGGACATTGTGGGACTGATGGAAAGGATACAGTAAAGACTCATTTGGATTGCTACAAGACATTTTTGTATATCAACAATTTCTACAGATTATTATTTTTTTTTTGATTAACTCATTCACTGCCAGTGATGGCTATAGACGTCAAAAATACATTTGAACTATTTCTATTAGTTTCCCATTTTTTCCACTTTTGTTAACAGGAGTATGAAAACCTAGAAAAAAAAATGTATTGTACATTTAGAACAGATCTAAAATTCATGATTAATCTTGAGTTAACTAGGGACATCATGTGATTAATTACAAAAAAATAATAATAATAATAATTGCCTGATGCCCATAATTAAAAAGAAAAAAGAAAATCAAAATATTAGGTGCGTCAGACGATGAAATGTTTTAATTGTAATTAATCGCATGACTTCAATAGTCAACTCACGATTAATCACAAATTTAATATCTGTTCTAAATGTACAATAAAAAGAAATCTAGGTTTTCATACTCTTGTTAACAAAAGTGGAAAAAAATGTGAAACTAATAGAAATAGTTCAAAATAATTGTTGACGTCTATAGTCGTCACTGGTAGTGAATGAGTTAATTTGCTTTCTTATTATATAATATACAGCATTTCGGTCATTCCCAGAATTGTATTAGTAGTAATAGTGATTCCTACATATTTGAAATAACAAATTGCTCTTGAGCACTATTCAGCACGAATCAATTCTTACCGCAAATGCATCACGGTGATGATGTCATAAAGTAATCTTAAACGAGTCATACATTTCATAATTGATTATCACATCCACAGATAAGAGTACGGGAAATTCAAACCCGAACCCAGCCTTAAAAAGGATGACGGAATCGTAACCAGTGCATAAACCGCTGCCCCGACAAGTTATAATGCATCCTCGTCTTTAAAGGCACTCTTTTTTTTTTTCCACACTCTGGCCTCTACTTCTGCAAGTAGAGGCAAGCAAGTGGCGCGGAAGAAGAGACGGCCAAACGCCGGCGGGAAGCACTCCAGACTCACTGACCAAAATGATCTGTATGAAATGGAACCATTTTTGCAGTATACATGCAACAATTGCATATAGTCAGTGTGTGTTTTTGGACTTAAGAAGTACTTAGGTGCTCTACAGTCTTCCGTGCATAAGGTACAATACATAAGAGTTGTGGGAAAAAATTATATTATACAGTTTTTGTGTCACATTTCTTTATTTTTGTATTGTTTGTTTGTCTCTTTCCAGCAGCCAACCCCTCGTGATTGTTGATTTTGTTTTGTTTACTACACTCTAAAAATAGTTGGGTCAAAAATAAACCCAACTATGGGTCAAAAATGGACCAATTCTCTACTTGGGTCGATTTGACCCAACTCTGGGTCAAGAAATTGGCCTTTCACCGTAAAACAACTCATAAATGCTGGTCAGATCCTTTACTTGGATTCAAAAATGGGGTCATTTGAGAACGGAATGGGATTTTTAATAGGTTTTAGGTGAACTAATGAGTACACATACTCACGCACATACAAAATAAAAATTGAAAACAAAAAAAAGAGAGCAATGATGATGACATGTCGATTCAGTAAAATTACCGAATGAACAATAATGAGCTCGCTCAAGAAAGAAAAATAAATAAAAATAATAATAATGATAATAATAAATAAAAAATGGGGTCATTTGTATAAAACAACCCAGAAAATTGGGTCAAATTGCCCCATAAAGTGGATCGGTCCATTTTTTATCCATAATTGGGTTACTTTTGACCCGACTGTTTTTAGAGTGAACCTTTGCGATCGATTGGTCAACCCCTGCTGTAGAGTTTGTAAAGTACCGGGTTCTAAAAGTAAAACCAATTTTACAAACCAGTTCCCAGAAACACATTAAAAAGTATGTGCCTCAGGGGGCATAAAAATCTTTTTCTTCTTTTGGCTCGCCATTTTAATGTAGAATGCTTGAAAAAAAAAAAAATCTTTGCAAACTTGAGTCGTCTCATCAGCAGTAAATTCAGTCGAGGGAGAGCATGAAGTCACGCAGGATGAATGGCTCTTCTACACTGACCTATATCCTAGAGAGAATTGTGCATTCTTTTTTTTTCTGATTGATGCTTTGAGACACGCATCCCTTCCATCCCTCAGTTTTTCACACAGAAATTGTTTTCATGAAGTCTTGGGTTTAGGTTTGGAGCCGACTTCTCGTCAATAGTTTTTTATTTTTCAGTGAGGTTCAAATCTCTTCAACTTCATAGTTGTCTATTTTCTGCAGCCTCTGCTGCCCTTCTCTGGAACTCACTGCCATCTGACCTGTGCAGTACAGACTGCATTTCAAAGTAACACAACCTCCCAAAAATGACCTGTGGGAAAATGCGCTACGGTCAGTAGAATCCACGTTTGAACTTTTTTGGCCATCAATCCAAAAGGCGTGCTTGGCACAAACAGAACCAAGAGAACACCATGGTGGTTGCAGCATCAAAAACTTTTGTTTTTTTATTCACCTGGAACTGGGGCCCTCGAACAAGGTGGAAGGAATTGTGAATATCGTAGCAGACAGTGTTGCTATAAAGAAAAAGTCAGGAAAAGCCTACTGGAAAAGCCGAACTTTTGTTGGCACTTTAAATGGTGGCAGGTGTGGCCTGATTTTGAATGTGATTGGTGCATTCTGAACACAGCCGCACCCCCGGTTATATGCAAGAGGGTATACACACTTATACAATCACAGTATCTTGGTTGTTTATTTTTACTTCACCTCTGAAAAAATATATATAAATTGCATTAATTCGATTGTGGATTTTTAAAAATATATATTTATCTTGGTCTTTGTGTTTACACTGTATGTGCTGCTGCTCATTGAGTGCGGTCGTTTAAAGTTTATAGCAACTGTAACATCTATTCTAATTTCTCGTCTATATGTTAGCATTAACTCATTCACTGCCATTGACGGCTATAGACGTCAAAAATTCATTTAAACTATTTCTATTAGTTTAAAAAAAAATCCACTTTTGTTAACAAGAATGTGAAAACCTAAAAAAATGTTATTGTACATTTACAACAGATATAACATTTTTGATTTATCGTGAGTTAACTCGTGAAGTCATGTGATTAATTACAATTAAAATCACAGTGGCCTTGCTAGCGATCAGTTCCCAATTCTTGGAATTCCTTTCTCCTTCTTACTCTTTGGTCATAATTACCGTGAATTGAGCCAAATCACAGCCCAGAGCAAAGAGATTTAAGCGGCCTCACCAGCAGCAGTTCTTTTGTTTCGTAGAGTCGCCGGGCAAGCAAACAAACGATTCCTAGGAATTGTATTACTGGGAACTGTTTCTCAGAGAACCAAGTTTTGATTCCCGTCTCCAGTAAGACCCTTAACGCATTCACTGCCAGCCAAGTAAAAATGGATCTTTGCACGTCTACAGCCGTCAATGGCAGTGAATGAGCAAAGCAAGCAATTAACATATTCACTGCCATTGACGGCTATAGACGTCAAAAATTCATTTGAACTATTTCTATTAGTTAAACATTTTTTCCACTTTTGTTAACAAGAATGTGAAAACCTACAATTTTTTTATTGTACATTTAGAACAGATATAAAATTTGTGATTTATCTCGTGAAGTCATGCGGTTAATTACAATTAAAATTTTAATCGCCTGACGCCCCTAATTTTTTATAATCTTTTCTTCTTTTTTTTAAATCGCGTCAGGTGAATACAATTTTTCATTGTAATTAATCACATGACTTCATGACTCACGATTAATCACAAATTGTATCTGTTCTAAATGTACAATATATATATATTGTTTTGGTTTTCATACTCTTATTAACAAAAGTGGAAAAAGTGGGAAACCAATAGAAATAGTTCAAATGAATTTTTGACGTCTATAGCCGTCAATGGCAGTGAATGAGTTAAGTTAGTGGACTTTTTAGCTAGCTAATCTTTGTGTCTGCCTAAAAATTTACGTTACAGGATAATCTATTTCTAGACAAGCGTGAAAGTGAGAACAGGTGCTTTAAAAAAAGTGTCTTTAAAAAGTCCAAGTGTTCTTTAATACGGTTTCGATACGATATTTCTCGATTGTCGTTGTACCTTTGACATGTTACCAGTCAACTAATCTGTGAGAGTATACGCATGCAATTTGACCTATGACCTCAACTACTCCATGCCATTTCGCATCAGATCCACTTTGAACTCACAAGTTCCTAACTGTAAATGTAAAGTCCAACACACAAGGAGAAACATTGACCGTCTCTGTCCATCTATTCCTAAAGAACTCCCGTGACATGTCAACCTGTTGCCACCCGTCGTTTCGACATGATGATGCTTAAGTGTTCAATTTTTGAATAGATCGAATCAAAAGGTTACCTGTGGTGGAGTGGAGACTCTCCAAGCTCCAGTAGCGAGACAGGACACCCCTCAAAGTGCCGCTCAGGCTACCGTCAAATCCCCTGATACATCCGCCAAGCCCAAGACCAGCGTCCACCATGCTGTCCGTAATTCCGCTTGTCAGGGATGCTCCATGACAGTCGGACCCAGGCAACTCCCCTGAGCCGCCGCCGCTACCACGGCTGTCCTTGGGCAGGGGCGCGCTCTCTTCCGAGGTTTGGTGGGTCCGCATTTTGATGCGGACGCGAACAACAAGGGAGGGAATTGTATTGAGCAATAGAAAACGAAGCGCGGCGGCTGAACGGGTCGTTTATTCTGCCGCCGCGGGAGACGAAAGACGGGGCAGCGCTATTCGCTGAGGTAAGCGTCAGCTGTCGGCTTGATTATTTCTACGCCCGTGCACGTAACGCAAGAGCTACAGCAAGCCATCCTCGCTTCCATTCCGCTCTCTGCTCCTGTTTCTGTGTCTCTCTCCACCCTGTTTGCACACTGCCCTCTCTCGCTACTGCCACTCTCACTCCCCTCTCTCGTTCTCCAATTCAACAGTATAGCATGACATCACCGGGGTATTCACAGGGGGTTTCTGAGGCTCGATTATGTCAATGGCTGGCAATTGCATGTGCAGACATAAAAAAAATAAAAAATAAAAGAGCAGCGCCAGTGGCGGCTGGTGCAGTTTTCTCCAGGGAGATGTGCACACACACACTATATATATATATCCCCCATTGACCAGGGTCCCATTTCGACCCCTGGTCGCCCGCCATTCATTTCAATGGGGGATATATATATATATATATATATATATATATATATATATATATTAGAGGTGTTTAAAAAAATGTATTCGGCAATATATCGCGATATTACAGCGCGCAATTCTCGAATCGATTCGATATGCGGCCGAATCGATTTTTAAACATAAATTTTTCATGGGTATATTCAACAAAACGTCTTACTTTGGGTTAGGATTCACACATTAAGCATGGAAGAATGTTATATTAATGGAAGATTAAACCTCAATATTTTATTTCAGTGCGGTTCAAACATCGTAGACTGCAACCTGTTTTGTTAAATGCAGTGGTTCAGTTATAAGCCTGAATTTAAAGATAAATAAATATGTTTTTATACAAATCTTACAGTGTACAAGTTTACTGATTAGTATTTTCTAAATTTGAGATTTAAAAAAATCGCAATAATCAATTTATAGATTCGTATCAGGATTAATTGGTATCAAATCGAATCGTGACCTATGAATCGTGATATGAATCGAATCGCCAGGAACTAGACAATTCACACCCCTAATATATATATATATATATAAAGCAATTGCTTTATTTTTGTTCAAAACAAAGACAATCAGTCCACTTTTATGAAAAAGTACAGAAATCGGATGATATTTACTCTTGAGGAGCTGAAATTGTAAGAATTTGGACCATTTTAAATTGAAATAGATAAATCGGTTATCAAAAATTATTATCGACTAATTTGATAAATTGATTATTTGTCAATTCATCGCTTAACATTGTAACATTGTACACCTTTCTTGATATTGGAAATTCAACAGGGTGAGCGAACGAACAGATACTTACAAAAGTTTAAAACCCGTCTTCTCCAGCCCAGGCAATCCAGACCAACTGGGGTGCTCTGTGAGAAACCGTGATCCTTGAGGGACAACCGTCCGAACGCCTTATTGGGTCCAACGGTCACTCTGACTTTAGTCTGTCAGAATGAGAATTTTTTGTTTCATATTTTCCTCGTGTCAATATTGTCAATATCTACAATTCTGCATATATAAAAATAACACCGATGCACACGTGCGCGTGATAATGTAAGTGGGTAATTCCGTATTGTTCAGAGCTACGGGGAAAGTACAAACAGGCAGGATGGAGGAAAGTAGCAGCAAGTTGCTTATTTCTATCAATCCCGTCAAGCGTGATAGTACTTACCTTTGAATGAAAGGTTCCAGATTTGTTTATGCTTTGTACACTTGGCTCCGTTCTTTCATTGACTTCAACGTAATGATTGGTACTTGATTGATGTTGGTCTTGTGGCAATTTGGGGTTCTCTGTGCTGTCCAACGAGCAAATGTCCCCGGTGCTGAATTTCAAAGCTATCGTAGAATTGTCCGAGTTTTTCTTCCCAGCCTTGTGGATTTTTCCCACGCACACGGCAAACACCTTTCTGCGGTTATGCTGAAGCGATAGTGATTTCATCCTTCGGGTTTTACTCGGACCAATGCAGAATCTGCCCGATGGCGTTGGCCGAACCTCCGAAAGTCCGACAAGAGCGTTGAGAGAATCCTCCACCTCATGGCGAAGATCTAAATCTGAAATTGTGTGGTGGTCCCGCGAGCGGGTACGGCATTCAGAAGTGTAGCCTCCTTCTATCGTTTTCTGGCTCCGTTTGAAGACGTCATCGCCTAAAACGCAATCATCTGTTCTGCGTCCTTTAAACGGCTGAGAGGGTTCTTCAAGGGATTCTTGAGGCTGGGGGGGTAAAAAATAAAAAATAAATAAAAATGGCATTGCAGTCATGCCATTTCAAGGTGGATCTAAGGATTGGACTCAAAATTGAAAACAAACAAACATGATCTGTAATCAGTTCAGTAAATCTTAATTCTTTGTAACTCATATTGTTTACTCATGCCATGCCGTGAATTTACTCACATTTGTGTAAACGATTTAAACAGTAACCTGCACCAGCCAAAAAACGTTTTTAAAGTCCTACATACGCTTACTTTGCTGTGTGTCAATGTGCAGGCCGTATCCAGCAACAGAATGTAAAAGCGCGTAGAAAACCAACTTAGCACTGCTCCCATGGTGGATCTCACACTTGTTGTAAACCAAACAGGTTCAGACTGTCAGGTCTTAATCCAGACTACATGCACGCAGCGTTCTCTGTTCCTCCCATCATCATCCCGATGTCGGTTCCCATCCTATAAAATCAGCACATTTTAAAATGAATGATCCTCTTGTTCCTTCATCAGTATTGAGGCTCTTGTGCTCACAAGGTAAAAAGAAAACCTTTCACTCCATGGTATTTCTCTGATCCTCCTACAGCGGCTTAATCCACCCTGAAAAGACATGTGCACGGTGATCTCTGTGATAATAAGGACAGACGCTAAGATGCCTGGCTATAAATACTTGCGCCGTCAAGTCAAGGAGGGCATTACGAATCAGCCCATTGAGGAAAACGGCAAATGCAAAATTAATTGGAGAAAAAAAAAGAACGCATCAAGGTTTTTAACTCATTCACTGCCATTGACGGCTATAGACGTCAAAAATTATTTTTGAACTATTTCTATTAGTTTAACATTTTTTCCCCCACTTTTGTTAACAAGTGTATGAAAACCTAGACATTTTTTTATTGTACATTTAGAACAGATATAAGATTTGTGATTAATTGTGAGTTAACTATTGAAGTCATGTGATTAATTACAATTAAAATGCACCAAATTTTTAATACTCTTTTCTTTAAAAAAAAATATATTATTTAAAAAAATGTCTAGGTTTTCATACTCTTGTTAAGAAAAGTGGGGAAAATAATGTTAAACTAATAGAAATAGTTCAAATGAATTTTTGACGTTTATAGGTGTCAATGGCAGTGAATGAGTTAATTTGCATACACACGCATTTCATTGCGGTTATTTTCTGCACACTAGAAAGACTACAAGTTATTAAGTGAGGCAAAACTGCACTAGTATGCCAAAATCCTTCTGGTGCATAGTAACTACAGCATGGACATAAGATGGGGGACAGGCCTATGTGCAGTGAATTATTTAAGGAAAAACTCACTTTTGGCCTATATTCACTGGCAATGGGTGAGAACATTAAAACTGACCAGATACAAACTAGCACCATTATTGCTTTACGTTTCAACTAACTTACATCTACCGAGAACTGTTTTGTTAACCATAGTTTTTGCTTTGATTTGATTTTCAAGACCCGCTCAGTCAGCAATTTTGAAGCAAGAGACCAGGAGCGAAATAAGGAGTCCACCTGAAAGTCCTCGGTGTTTTGGTTCTACAGGAGAGGCGCCTGGCGAAAGAAGGAGGGCGTTCCTGTATCTGCCTTCGACCTGTGACGAGTGTGACTAAAAGAAAAGAGATGCTGCCCACTGATCCGTTATGGGACTTGATGGCCAATCACCTCAATCAGATCTGTCAAAGAATGATGACCAATTGCCTTTACATGTGACGAATGAACCTTTACTATTGATTTCAATTTGTAAAAAAAAAAAGGTAATTTTGTAGTTTAGAATGACATTATACACTTTTCACAAAGATGTTAAGTGTTATTTGTCTTAAGGTAAAATTTGCACAATTAACTCATTCACTGCCATTGACAGCAATAGACGTCAAAAATGTATTTGAACTATTTCTATTAGTTTAACTTTTTATTTTTTTTTTACATTTTTGTTAACAATAGAATGAAAGCCTAGAATTTTTGTACATTTAGAAGAGATATAAAATGTGTGATTAATTGTGAGTTAACTAGTGAAGTCATGCGATTAATTAGGATTACAAATTTTAATCGCCTGATGCCCCTAATTTTTAATAATCTTTTCTTTAAAAAAATTATTTTATTTTAATATTTTTTTAAAGAAAAGATTATCAAAGACAGTCATGCAGTCATGCGATTAATTCAAGATTATTAAAGACAGTCATGCAGTCATGTGATTAATTACGATTAAAAATTGTTAAACTAATAGAAATAGTTCAAATGAATTTTTGACGTCTATAGCCGTTGATGGCAGTGAATGAGTTAAGTAGAAGTTAACATTTTCAACACATCATTTGTCATACTATTATTGTTGAAATTTGTATTTGGTAAAATGCTGAAAAGTCATGTGTTGATTTAGTATTTGATCTCAAGCTTCTTCAAACAATTTGTATTCTATAACACATCAAAATATCAGAGCTTTGATTGAGAGTACAACATATTTATTGGATGTTCATTCACAAAAAAAAATGCTTTGATGCACCTTATTACTGTTGCATCACATTGTTTACAAAACTCAGTAAAACAAATTGCTCTCAGATGCAGCGTGCAGTGTTTCAGCAACAACGGAACATACATCGAACCCGTGTGTGTGTCTGTATAACTTCATGGCTCCTCAGTATGGCTTCCCTCCAATACCAGAGAGAATCTCCTGCCTTTCTGCAGCAGTGGGCATGTCAGGTTTTATACCCTCGCCCCTCCTCTGCACCATTAAGTTGTGCTGAGGAGGAAGAAAGACAAGAATGACCACAAATACTACAAATAAGTGTGTGTTTGGGGCATCACGGCTGTATTATGTGTCATGCCAGTAGATGGCAGTGAAATTACATATTTAAACATCACGGCCCAGGTACCGTAAACAGCACATATATTTTCCACACATTTTATGTACAGTACAGTAATTCCTTGCATATTATACACTACACACAAATTCACCTAATTGTGTTTTTTTTTCTCCCCAGCTATTCGCATTTTTGTGTTCTTTCTGCACTGCCCAGATGGCGCCAAACACCTGTCTCATTATGAAAGTAGTACGGTGCCAGGGTTGACATACACACACTCTGTCCTCGAGGGTCTGAGTCCTGAGCAGGTTTTGGATGTTTCCTTTGTCCAACACAGCTGATATATATGATAAGATCATCAGCAAGCTCTGCATAAGCCTGTAACGATCCTGTTGATTGGAATCAGCTGCGTTGGAGCAGGGAAACATTCTAGAACCCGCAGGACTCCGACCGATAAGACACACTGGGTTGTTAGTGGAAGTTACAGAGTCTTCACTGCACGTGCATATACATGTGTACTACAGGTATATATTTAATGACTGAGCTACTGCTTCTCCCAGGTTTGACCCAGTAAACTCTAGTAAATGCATAGATACCCAATATTTCCGACAGCTCTTGTATCTCTGGAAGTAGGCTGTGCACATATTCTTATTATAGTTGTAAGAATCCAAACACTTATGCGAGGCATCACTTTCCTACAAAAAAAAAAAGAAGAAGAAAAGAATAGATATTGAGCAAACATGGTTAAAACGATACATCCATACCAGAAAAATATTGCGTACAAAAAGAAGGATAAGGTCTCACTTCGATGCAAGGGTTTCTGTCTTGATTCCGTAATTTTCTGGAATTTGTGTCCATTTCTATCTATTAGATGCACACACAAAAACTTACACATCCAGCAAGGTTACAATTGTCTATGTATTTTTTTTGTTGTGCAGCGGTAATCAGAGTCTCTTTTAATCATTTGCTAAATTAGCATCTTGTAGTCTATTCACAACCTGAGCAAAGCTATAATGGGGAAAATGTTGTTTTGGTAGCATAAAAGTAGAGCCAACGCCAGTGAGCTCTTAAACAACATCCGTATGAGCACTTTAAATCAATAAAAGTGGCAAACTTCTGTGTGCAAAAAAGGGCATTGCAGGATTGACAGTACTTACGTATTACATTTGTCTTACACTCTTGAACTTTAGTAAAGGACTTGAATTCGTATTTCTATTTTTATAAGTTCTTGTTGTTGTTTAGGGTTGGTGCGGAGTGTAATAATAGCAGTTTCATTCCTTTCAATGGGAAAGGTTTAAAAATGTCAAGTAAAAAGTCGTGTCATTTACACACATTAAATAAGTCTTTATAAAGTACAGGACGCGTGACGTGAGAAATATCCATGTCTGGCGTCAATTAAGTAGCAGAACTGTATTCATTAATACACATTAAATGCATTTTATTTGATTCTTACTCAGCTTTGACCTCTAGCTTCCACGTGAAATATTAGTTCATACATAACGCAAAACGACAAGAAGAAATAATATTCCTTCAACTTACTCGTGAATAATCGGGGGAAGTGTCTTGAAGTGGGGGGATTTAATAAAGCATATATTTAACAAATTACATCCCACAATCCATAGTTTAGTGTCATCTTTATGCTAACGGAACGACTCTGTTTAGCAGGAAGAACAACAACGCAGTAACACATGATTGACATCAGAGACAGCCAATAGGATCCCCTGATTGTTGTTCTCAAAAACTGACAGCAGAGTCAACCAATAGGATCTCCTGAATGTTGTCCTTACAGACTGGCAACCTAACAACCCTATGAGTTTCTTGGCAGGCGTGTACATTCTCCGAACTTATTACTTCAATGGAAATCCGTTTGAAACGCCTAACGTCTTATATTAAAAGTCTTACGAATATGCTTGGCCAAAAGTCGTCTGTAAGTGAGACCAAAGTGAAAGCGGCAGCGACTTATTCAACATAGTGTAACCTTAAATGGGCGTGACTTCGGTCCAAGTGCGGTTGCATTGCAGCGCACATACAATGGCTGCTCGAAAGATAGGAAAGCAAACAAATTTCAGGCCCGCCGCGTCTAGCAAAAATATGAGAAAAAAATTATTAAAAATTCGGAAAATAGTTGAAAGTCAAGAAAAACACAGCAAAAGGGATGTTGAAGCGCCCAGGGTAAGTTTCATGTAAATTAAGCATACCGTTACTCATTTCTTGAATTAAAATATCGGGGTTATTCAAATTATGAGAGACGGGTGAGCTCGGGAAAAAAGTTTGTGTTAATCTCTGCCCAGTTTGTGACCACAGAGACGAACCCGGCTTGGCTTCGGCATAAACACCTTTTAACAAGTTATGTCCAAGACAGTGTTACCGCGCACCTCTATGAACTCTAATGACTGTATTTAAAAAAAAAAAATAGTACAGTGGTTAAGTTGATGAAGTTGATCGCAGCCTGCTGACGGTATTCACTGATAATGGATAATAATGATGAACCATTAGTTTATGAAAAAAACTATAAAATCTTATTTTCTGGTGTTTCCTGGTGGCTGCGGTGAATTGTGTTCACGCGACGACTTCAGTTGAGCTTGTCAATCGATCATCATCGATGCAAACCATCTGTTGTCCGGTCTTTACAAACATTCTTCGTCGGCTTGATGTCATTTTCTACCGCAATCATAATATTTATAGGCAGTTCGGGTAACTGACGTTGCTTTCGAGCCGGGAATGATAAGACGCCGCTTGATAAAATAGTAAAGAGAGGTAAAAAGATATGTGAAGGCTTTCCTGACTTGTCTGTGCAACATGTGTCACAGTTTGTCGCTGACAGCGGCCAACAAAATTCAACTTGTGGTGATTTTATTTTATTTATATATATATATATGTATAGTGCTGCAAGTGATAGCGAAAGCAACTTGGCATTTCTGAGCTGGCTAAACATTTCCAAGCAACTCCGTGCACGTGGGAAGCCTTATATAGCCTACGTGTATACTGATGATTTATTTATTTGTGATATTGTTTGCTGCTTGCCCTGAGAATGCGTATTTGTTGTTGTTTTTGACTTTGCTGCAGTTGTTGAAAATTATTTGAGCAGAAGTGATAAATGTTGTCAGGTTTCCCGTCATTACATTAAAATATTTAAATAAGAACTGTACCTTATTATTTTTTGTCAAAACAAAAATGTTCTTTATGACTAAATGCAGATGTATAGCAGTTAAAAGTGAAATACAACTGAACTATACATAGGCAGTAATTATTTTGCCTACCACTAGAGGGAGCCCGCATATCACTAGTTGTACCACACTTTGGCAATCACTGGTCTATTCCGTACAGTTTGTTTGTATCATCTCCATATAAAAAATATTTTCTACATAGTTTTACAGGTCCCACAGGCTTCAAGCACAGTTAAATTGGTCAAAAGATAGTCTTAAAGTATCCCTGAGCACCTGTTTTCACTCTGTCGCTGTCAAGAAATGAGAGACTGTTGTATAGCGTCACTTTAGGAGGCGATTCTGTTGTACATATTGTGTAGATAATATGTATGTAATATTGTGTAGATATGTATGTAGTCTGGATTTACATTGCAGTTCTTCTCATAACGGCAAGTTATTCAAGTATACTTTAGCGGCCATTGTTTAATTGCTTATTTGAGCACCTCTCTCGCTTTCAATATTGTTACATATCTATTTTCAACAAAACCTTTTTTTTGTAACATTAAGAAACAAATATTTGTCGCAAAGATGATAAGAAGTTCAGAAAAATTGTCAAAAAGCAAAAGTTTTGTCCTAAGACATCCTTTCTCCAACACCTCCAAAACAATTCACACGTCCTTATACCATCACAAAAATCCATGTGAAACAATAATAAATACATGTTGGAAAAGGTTAAGCAGACAGTAATTTAAGCGGACTTGTGTCAATGTTGATTTTATTGAAACACAGCATTTTATAACCAAATATCTTTTTTTAAACAAATGCTTCATTATCCTATTCAACACAAAAAACCCTGAAGCCATTATTTTTTTTGGGCCAACACCAAGTACACAGTGGCAAAAACCACTACAACAGTTATAGATATGATACAGTCTCACTGTATCATAAGCCTAAAAACAAGACTTGTACAGTTAACCCCCATTTATCGCATTTACAGTAAAAATGTGGTTCTTTACGGTCATTTAAGTATCTTAAAAGTAACAAGTGAGTTTCTGGTTCGAATCCCTGTTGGAAATGTTGTCATCCAACTTCCCTTGCTCGAGTTGTGCAAAAACGTACTGAATAGTTCACAACCTGATAAGTAACCATTTGACCTCGTGACATTTACTCTCCGTCTCTCTCAGGCCCACGAGCCCGGACGATGCTGAGGACAAAAAACTGGATAAGGTACTTACATCAGCACAATTTGGAAAGTGCGCCTCTATCCATGTAACTGGTCTGCCTTAAGGTGCCATGGCCACAGGAACCCAGGGCCACCTTGACCAAGGTGTGGAGAAAGCCAAGCCCGCGCCACCCATGGGGAGGCGCAAAAGAGCGGAGGGGAAGCCAAAAAGGAATTTCCCTTGCCAAGACTGCCAGAAAGCTTTCAACAGTCTGGAGAAGTTGAAGGTGCACTCGTACTCGCACACGGGCGAGAGACCGTACTGCTGCTCCCACCCTGGCTGCACCAAGGCTTTTGTCTCCAAATACAAGTTGCTAAGGTACGGATAAGCGGCCGTGGATCTTTGCTATGTTGCGGTTGTAAACCTGTTCTCGGTATAGATCTTTTTAATGACGTCATAATCGGTGCTTCCAGGTGGCAGAAGGTGATTGATTACAACTGACTTGAACCAAAAACAAAAAGCTAAAACTTTTTTGGTGCTTGGGGTTGTTGTAGGGGTACACACATGTTGGTTTACCAATAGTTCCACCAGAGAAAGCCAAGTTTTTGCCACCTAGAAGTATTACAAATTAGGGATGCACGATAATATCGGTGGTCGATCATTATCGGCAATTATCAACCAATTTGACGGCATACAGATAAACCAGATTAATGGGAGCCATTATCAGCAATAAAAGTGAATATTTTGCCCACAATTTGATAACTACATTATTTTTCATGTACAATTATTGCCTTTGAAAACTCATTTTGCTACGTGCTGTCGACTGAAGATGACATCAACCTGTGCTGAGGAAGTAGGTAACGACCAATCATGGCTCAGTTTGCTAACCAAGCCCAGAAAACAGGTGAGCCATGATTGGTCGTTACCTACTTCCTCAGCACAGGTGACGTCCACTTCATTCGACAGCAAGTGGGAAAAAAAATCGTTTTTGAAAGGTACTGATTGAACATGAAAAATAATGTAGTTATCAAATTAATTCTGGGCAAAATACTAACTTTTTACTGCTGAAAATGGCTTAATGAGTCAAGTATCCCTTTAATAAAGAAATCGGGCCGATAATTATCGGCAATTATCAACCAATTTGACGTCATACAATTAAACCACATAATAAAGAAATCAGCCGATAATATTAGACTTGCCGCGTTGGTCCATCTGTTGTGTTTGTGGCTCAAGTCGTGCCTAACTCCTCAACCCCTCCCTTCTCCTATGGTAGTGTCGCATGTTTGTGACGTCATAATGCGCGCGACCACGTGTTCACAGAAGATGCGACATGGCAGCCGGCAGTGTGGGCTTTCTTTGCTCTCTCACCAAAATGTTACCCTCTATAGTTTATTGTTGCATTTTTAAAACATGACTCAAAATGAGTTAGTTACTAGTTGTCTTGGAACTAGAGATATCAATAAAATTCAGCTTCTTGGTGCTTTACACAATATTTCAATGTATTTGTACCGGCACATGTTCGACTTATGGTAGGACTCGAAAGTCCCATCCTATAAAATTATCGGCTTACTTATCGGTTATCAACATCGGCGTGGTTTATCGGTATCGGTTGAAAATAGCATTATCGTGCATCCCGACTAAAAATGTCTTCACTTGACAATTGCCAATATCAGAATACTGAGTGCTCATCTGGTGTCTCTTTCCCAAGGCACATGGCAACTCACTCGCCGGAAAAATCCCACAAGTGTTCATACTGTGAAAAAATGTTTCACCGCAAGGATCACTTAAAGAATCACCTCCACATCCATGACCCGTATAAGGAGGCATTTACATGTCAGGAGTGCGGTAAGAGCTACAACACCAAGTTGGGCTTCAAACGCCACCTTGCCCTTCACGCTGCCAATAGCGGAGATCTCACCTGCCGAGTGTGCCTGCAGCCATTCCCGAGTACCGGAGTACTTTTGGAACACCTCAAGAGTCACGCCGGCAAGTCCTCTGGTGGGACCAAAGAGAAAAAGCATCCCTGCGAGCATTGCGAGCGGCAGTTCTATACCCGTAAAGATGTCCGGCGCCACATGGTGGTTCACACGGGACGTAAGGACTTCCTTTGTCAATACTGTGCTCAGAGGTTTGGTCGGAAGGACCACCTCACGCGTCACGTTAAGAAGAGTCACCCTCAGGAGCTGCTGAGGGTGAAAACTGAGCCGGCCGATTTGCTGGAGCCTGTCGCCTATGACTTGCCGTCTGGGGGCGTTAAGGGAGAACTCCCAGACACGCTGACGACAATGCCGCACCAGCACAACTTCTACACCGGCCCCATCCTGGACTCGGAGCCTTTCCCCAACGCCGCACACCTGCTCTCTTTGAAATACCCGTTGGGCTCCAACATTACCTCATACGCCGTCTCCTCGCAGGAGAGTCTAAAGGGAGAACTGGAGAGCTATCTATTGGAGCTACAGAGCGGCTTGCCCTCCTCATCCTCTGCGGCGCAAGATCCGCAACTCCCCATCTGCAAACTTGAGACGGGGGATCATGTGGACATGCTGGAAGAATCAAGTGAGGAAAGGTCCTTGTCCAAAATTGCCACGTCGGTGGCAACGGCTGCTTTGGCAAGCGACTCGCTCGCGTCGTCGTCCTCCTCCCTGATGGACTTCTCACAGCTTTTCAATTTCTTACCGCTGCACGGGCCCTTGTACAACCACGCGGGGGGCTGCGAGGGGCAGCACACGCTGAGCGAAGAGAACGTGCATCTCCACCTGCCCCAAGAGCCTTCCGAAGGCCCCGAGGCTGCACAGAGTCCACTTCAAGGTCAAGCTTCCTTTATTTGCAACTTGAGCGCGCCCACCACATTGCCCCGCTTCCATCAGGCTTTTCAGTGATCCAGTAAGGTTTGAGCATGACACACACGTGACATACTATCACGTATTGAGCGGGACAGTGAAGCTCTGTTTATCGCGAGGGATACGTTAGATCGTTTTAACCTTTCCACATACTTTAAACGCACTTAAAAGGGGGGAACAAAATCTTGACAATATATTCTATGCAGCCTCACTAGTCTAAATGCGGTATTCTGGTTAATATTGTGTTAGTGGAATGTGAGTTAAGCAGCAAAATCCAGCAGTTTTGAATCTAAATCAGAAGGCGGCCATTTTGTCACTTTCTGTCGACTGAAGATGACATCAATGTTGCTCAGGTCTCGGGCAAGAGCCAATCACGGCTCAGCTTCAGAAAACAGGTGAGCTGTGATTGGCCGTTGCCTGAGCCCTAAGCAACTGTGATGTGATCATCAGTAGACAGAAAGTGGCAAAATGGCCGCCCCCTGAGATGGATTAAAACGACTGGATTTTGTTTCATAACTCATATTCCACAAATGTAATATTAATCAGAATGTCATATTTAGACCAGTGAGGTCACATATAATACATTATTGTCGAGAAATGTTTAAGGTTGAATTCCACTTTTAACATTTTAAAACACACTATGTAAAGTATTCTTTAGCTCCTGTTTCTTGCTGTCAAAAAATGGGAGACTATCGTATGACATCACTCTAATGACATCACAGTTCGTCAAATAGGCAGAGTGTTCTTGCTTTAAGCTGTTCATTCATCGCTCCCAGTTGAAGTTAACTGTAAAACTGACACATAAAACAAACTATAATTAAACATTGTATATTTAAAGACCCCGTAAAGTGAATTGAGAGATTTGTTGAAGATATTTGCTAAAAAAAATGTGCAAAGACTAGCACTACCAGCAGTTGGCCCTAAGTTGTGCTGAATTGTGGCGATGTAGCTTTTAACTGTTGTGCGCCATTTCTTTTTTACTGTTTTTGATTTGTTTGCTTGTTTGAGCGTGGCTAAAATAGCACGAGTACACTACATAGGAATTTGTTCACATTAGCGGTTGTGAGCTGCTGAGATATTATTGCTAGCTACCACTACAGCATGCAGTTAGCTAGCTAGCTAGCCTCTTTTTATATACGTAGCAATAAAAAAAAATTGCCATTGAATTTGGCAGGGTTATTAACAACAGTCTTCTCTGTGACGTGTCATATTTAGAAGACATTTATTTTTACTTTACAGAGACTTTAAACACTAAAATGTTCAACCGAACATACAATAACGAGTTTGCTAGCTTAATGCTAACATCATATGAATCGCCATAGACAGGTTAACGTAATTAGCATCAATTTTGTTTTTTTAAGTATACAATATTTAGCTCTCTTTAATTTCATGAGTCAATTCTACCGTAAACTTTACTAGTTGTAAATAAACAGCTCGAAGCAAGCATTAAAAACACCATCAAAACAATCGCAAAGAAATGTGTGAGGAAATTCAACACATACAATACATGAATGCAAATGACAGTTGAGAAATCATTCCCACAATCAGGTTTTGTTAATAAATCCAATATGGACTCGGTCGTTAAGATGTGGCAATTTACAAAGATTTTTTTGACTGAAAAACATTTACAATTTAGTTACAAAAATGTGTCTTATGAGAGGGGGAAAAATCTGCTGGTTTTGTATACATTCAGTTGGAGAAAATGTTTTCACCATCATTAGCAAAACTGTGTCTCGAGTGCAACAAACCTTCACTAAAATAAATATAAATGTCATTGCAGATGATAAACGCAACCAACAACAGTACTACACTTACACACTGGGTTTATGAATTTGCCCTTTGGGATGTGGACATTTTTCAGAAATATATACATGAGTAATTGCTATGTTTTTATTACTCCGCCTGACTTTCTTTGGTTGACACTTATATAAAGATCGAGCATTCTTTGAACATTTTTTTGGTGTTTAAAGATCAGGCATTCTTTGTACATTTTTTTTTTTTTTTGCTTGCTTGCTTGCTTGCTTGCTAGCGTTTGTATTTGACTTTAAAATGGCAGCTGGTTCCAAAATGACTAGGCCGTTGTATTGACACCATCCCATTTGCTAGTACTTAACACATCATAGGCTAAAAACAGCTGCTGACTATTTACTTGATCAAGATAATCCATTCCTGTGATTCTACTTTCATCTGAATCAGTACACGTGTGCCTAATTCTGATAAATGATTAATATCATCCAAGTATAAGCAAAGGCAAGTTTCTTGTGGAGGCACGTAGTTGCCAAAAAAGTAGAAAAGTAAAATAGAGAATACTCTGTGAATAAGGATGGCAAGGGGAAAAAATGGGAGTAGTATTTAGAAAAAGTTTAGAAGTAATAATCATAAACATAATAAATATCATATTATTAACTAATTCACCGCCTTTGACGGCTATAAACGTCAAAAATTCATTTGAACTATTTCTATTAGTTTAACTTTTTTTTCCACTTTTGTTAACAAAAGTATGAAAACCCAGATTTTTTTAATATTATACATTTAGAACAGATATAACATTTGTGATTAATCGTGAGTTATCTATTGAAGTCAAGCGATTAATTATGGATACAAATTGTAATCGCCTGATGCGATTTAAAAAACAAAACAAAAAAATGTTAAAAATTAGGGGCATCAGGTGATTAAAATTTGTACACATAATTAATCGCATGACTTCAGTAGTTAACTCACGATTAATCACAAATGTTATAGCTGTTCTAAATGTACAAAAACAATTCTAGGTTTTCATACACTAGTTGACAAAAGTGGGGGGAAAAAATGTAAACTAATAGAAATAGTTCAAATGAATTTTTGACGTCTATAGCCGTCATTGGCAGTGAGTGAGTTAAGGATGAGGTACTAGGAACTACTGAGTATTATAGTCGTGCGTTTGAATTTCTATTTTTAATAGATTTTTGTATTATTTCATACTTGGGCAGTTCAAAAAATGCATTTGAGAGCTTTTGTTAAGCTTTGTAAGTTGTCCCCTAAACCAAAGAAAATCAAACATGACCGCTGTAGACTTGGCTGCTAGCTAGCTGCTGAAACATTACTGTAGCCTTTATCTGTATTTATATCTCATATCTCACCTCATTCAGCTAATTTTTTTAATGTATACATACAGTATATACAGTACATCAATTAACCAATAAATTGCCGTATTCGATTGGAATTGGCTTCTTTTTTTTTAAATCCTCTTCGTCATGCTGTTTACATTTTGACATCAAGAGAGAAAAACAAGGTGTTGATCAATATTATCTTATCATTGTGAAAATTCTAGACTGACGAAGTAGCCACTGTGCGGAGAGTGTCATCAGCAGGTCGCAACAGAGATACAGAGAGACTGAAAGTGTCACAGAAAGGAATAGTGGTGGAATCATGGGCTGAACACGTTCATCATTTTGTCATGTTTAACACTTATGAAATCAGAGCAATAGTAAATGGGATATCGTGATTTACGACAGATTAGCTTTATCGCGCCTGCGTCAGAATTGTAAATCAGTTTGCTTTCATTTTAAGGAACTGTTTCCACATTACAGTCAAGAAAAAGAAAAAAAAATGTTGATGTGTGCCACATTTCATCAACCAAATGAAGCAAAGTTCAGTAGCTAAGATCCGCCTTTGCTGTCATTTGAAAAACAAAATGAGCAAAATGAAATTTGCGTATCGGTTATACAGCTAAGATGATAGATGCCTTTGAATTGTATAAAACGTAACTTGTCTCCCTTAAGCATGTCCAGTATATCACCCGCACTTTGCAAATACAGATGTTTAATTGAAAAAATATATATGTGGAAAAATTTTATTTCATAGCTGAATGAATGATGCCACCAAATAGTATACAAAATTTAAGTTCAAAAGTTTTGCACTCAGACGACATGGAATAGTTAAAATAAAAATAAAAAAATAAAGTAGGAAACGTATTAAAATAAGCACCCACAGAATGTGTATATTATAAAATATTTTTATATTTGAATTGTAGGTTTTTATTTTCAAATTATTGTGTATACTATATTTAGCTCTGTGTAGTATATTTTTGTAACCACATGACCTCTCATTCATTGCATTCACTCATGTTACCGTATGAAGTAACTTAAGCCAACTTTAAAGATAGAGGGACTAAAAATCATTTAAAAAAGATATCCATATTTAAAATGCCTTTGCAATCAATCGCTATAACATATCGTCAATCGGTAATTGAATCTCTACTCCACCAATCATACCCTGTTCACCAATTGGTGATCGCTCAAGATACAATCAATAATAGTAATAAATTCACAAAGGCAAACTTTCGTAAAGGCAACAAAAAAAAAGTGATGTATGTAATAATTCCATTGCATACCATACTTTGGACTGCAAAAAAAAATAAAATTGCTTGACTCACAATTAACAGTGTTATCATTTGCTGTACCTCACAAGCATCTTGTTTTAATGCATAGACGCTCCCACGATTCACTTTTACGTTGCCTTGTTTTTGTCCATTTCCTTCCTCAGTAATGGGATTTGGTGAGATGAGCTTTTTCAAACACCGATTTGAATTTGCTTCGTTTTAAAGCATTTGCAAACGTTTGGCATGACGATAAGCTTTGCGGTTTTAAAAGAAAAGTTAGCAAGCTGCTTTCTCCCCCAAAAGTTCCTTTTTCTCCAGTTAGAAACTTTTATCACGAATGTATATATTATATTTAGAACAATAACATGTAAATAGAACATAAGATGTTTTACTTTTACAGGTACATTTTGACAGTGTTGTGTTTTTTTTTTTCAAAGTATCATTTTTGCTTTACTTGCACATGTTATGTGTGTGTGAATGTGTGTGTGTGCGCGCGTGCGTGTGTGTATTGAGGGGTAGAAAATTAAGCCTTTAATAGATTTATTTTTCTGCCATGTTTGGATCTCAGTGTGACAAAAGTTGTGTATAGTATTTTTTTCTGCTAAAAGCTGCTATAGGAGAAGATTACCAAACAGCATTTGGAGGTGGCAGGGATGAAAGATGATTGCTGATGGTGGAAAAAAAAAAAAGCACACTTTAAAAAAAAAAAAGTGGAAAATAGAATTATCATAAAACAATAAAAGCAGATGCTCCCACAGTCATTTGTGAAAAATACACTCAGCCTTTCAAGCCAAACCTCTTTGAAAATCCTCAGTGGTACCAGCAAAAGTTTTTGAATGTTTATGGAAGAAACACTGCAATATTGCAATATATTTTTCTATTGGATCAAGCTGCTAACATACTTCTAAAGCTCCTTAAGGTGCTACAGAACTCTTTTATAGTTTTAGAATGTATTGTTTGTTTTCAAAGTATTCATTTTAGCAGAGCAGCTGGCACGTGCACGACTGGTTGTACGATATATCTTCATATAGTTTTACTGTACTGTGACGAGTAGTCGTTGTTTTTACAAACTGTATCACACGAACAGCCCATTTTTGCCCCACCTGTGTTACTTTTCTTTATGTATATACATTTGGGAAGCCTTGTCATTGGGAGAGTTAACGAAAAAGTGAAGTTTTTTTGTTTTTTTGGTGATATATATGTGACAACATTCAAAATGAGATGAAATCTATTCAATGAATGCATTCCAGCCATGTTAGTATTTTTATGTGTTGCATTATAACAATGCCATCCCATTACAGTGATGGAATTGATTGACTGAATGATGGTAATTCTCAATATTTAACTAAAAATCTATTTTACAAACTACTGTTATATTTTTATACATATAGGCAATGTATTTATATACATATGTATACACGATGTACAGTATATTGATTCAGTACTGTATATGTATGCACATATATGTATGTGTATATATAAACCTGTGTATGTATATACACATTTATATGTATGTAGGTATGTGCATATATCTACAGTATGTATACATGTGTATATATTTGCATATGTGTAAATATGTACATATGTGTAAATATACACATATATTCAGTATGCATATACACACATATATGCATATATATTAATACACCTATATTTGCATATTTGTGTAGATGTGTATATACTACTGTATGTGTGTATATATCAAAAATATATTTAGAAATGTTTGTAGTTTTTGTAAAATAGAAGTTTTGTTTTTTAAAACACTGACATAATCCAAAGAGGCAGATTATTTATTGTTTTGCATAATAACCTGATTTTTATTTACATGCCTTGCTGCTATTAAAATGGGGATGACATTGTCAACTCCAGTGTTTTCATGCGATGTATTGAAAGTTCAATAAACGTAAGAACATTTTATGTTGTGTGTGTTTTCTTTTGTCAGTACATCCCCCTCGAAAAGTATTGAAACGAGATTTTTTTCTTTATTCTTTTTAAAATGTTTTTATATAGTTTTAGACCATTACTTAATCAAAAAAGACTGTTTTGAGAGTATTATGCAGATACGCTACGGCACTTAATAGCCACAAAGTCAGCTAATTATATTTTCAAAATAATGTTGTAATGGCCAAACACAGTTAAATCTGAACAGTATTGTCTTAATGCTATAAAATCCGATTTTGAGTGTAAAACTCTTCCTACATTTCCTAGTAACAAATGATTGGAATGAAGCATTTTCAAATCGCGTTACTTTGCCACACGCAATATGGCGGTGACGTTGATGTACAATTCCACACCAAGGTGTACTCTATGTGCATGAACAGACAGCTCTATCCATGTATGCCCATAGACCCGATTTTTTTTCTTTTATAAACTGTATTTATATCAATAGATATTTTACAACAGAAATGTGTAAAGAGTAAAACTTCACAATGCATAAATACAAAGAGAAAAAAAATACCAAAAGAAGGAAATCTTCGCCTCTGCGGACCCGTCACCTATAAATGACGTCACAAACACGCGCCATTATCTAGTAAAGACAACACGATATCCATTAGTGGGTTGCATTTCGTAAAATGGCATGCATACAAGTTCTGATAAATGCGTTGAAGGCAAGTTTTTAAAGGACATCTTCGTGTAAAAAAAAGGTGTCAGAATGCGACACCAAGGCGGTTGATAGAAGCCATTTTCGGAAAAGAGGCATCCGGTCCGAGCTGTGGTACGTCTTCATTTAGACACCATGCCTTCTCCAGTCCCTCCAACCCGTGTGCTTTCCAAAGACATTTTCCCCTCCGTGGACATCGGGACTTGCAGCAGCCCTTTATCCAAACCCTCGTTCGGCTCCACCTTACAGGTCCCAGCCCAGCGACTCCAGGGTAAAGTTACCAGCCGTCTGTGGTCCTCTGTCATCTACTGGAAGGAGCTACACTGCGTGCAGCCGATCGGTTCCGGTGGCTTCGGCTCTGTCTACAAGGCGAAATACCTCGGGAAGATCGTCGCATTGAAAAAGGTCAAGAAGTGCACGAAAAACAAACTGGCCTCTCGCCAGAGTTTTTGGGCCGAGCTGAACGCGGCGCACCTTAGTCATCGGAACGTCGTGCGCGTAATCGCGGCCACGACTTGCGTGCCGGCGGACTTCGGAGACGAAAGCAGCATCGGAACCATTATGATGGAATACGTCGGAAGCAGGAACCTCCAGCAGGTTATTTACAGCTGTGTGGAGGATGCACTGGAGCCGGACAAATGGCTTGGACACTCTTTGGACATCTCGCGTGGTTTGCAGTTCCTTCACTCCCATATGATTGTTCACCTGGACATCAAACCAGCCAACGTGTTGGTGTCCAGTGAGGGCGTGTGCAAGATCGCAGACTTTGGCTGTTCTGTTCAACTGGATAAACGTCAAGCTTCGGAGGTGTTTCCGTTGAGTAACACAGGTGGCACGTACACGCACACGGCACCGGAATTGCTCAAGGGTGAAGGTATCACTGCTAAATCGGATATATTCTCCTTTGGGATCACCACGTGGCAGCTGATGACCAGAGAGCAACCTTACATGGGGGACAGGCAGCATGTCCTTTACGCGGTGGTCGCTCAAAATCTTCGCCCAAAAGTTGAGGATCAAGCCGCGTTCCAGTCGGAGCTTGGGAAGCTCTGCAAGACTTTGCTGAGCAGATGTTGGGCTGCAGATGCCCCGAGTCGATTCAGCGCCCAAGAGCTGATTACACAACTGGAGAATCTCCATGCACAATTGTGACTTCTCAGGGACGTGTGCGTTTTAATTCCACCCTGAAGCTTCACCCAAAAAAGTGAACATCTGTCTTCATGTAGACTTGTTTAGATAAAATGTCCCACCTGTTGTTGCTCCTCCTATTTTTCTTTCACGCACGCTTTTAAAAATGAAGCTACTGTTGCAAACATGAAGCATGGCGATTTATGGAGGAAGCATTATTTTAAATGACTGCCTGTCATTTTTGTTCAGTACTGTGAAATCATTTTTTTTTTCTTCATTCCTACCTCATAGCACCATCATGTGTTATCACCATATGGATATTTTAACCCAATGTCTTAACCTTTAAATGTTTTGTGAGTGTAATTTGTTTGTGATGTGACATTTTACTTGTATACTTGAATTAAAATGGTTTCACGATTTTTACTATTTTGCATCAAGCTTTTACTGAGTGACTGCAGTATTTCCTCAGCAAAATATTATTTAAATTAAGTATCTGTTAGCATTAAGCTAGCATACATGTTTTGGAAGAGGAGAGGAGAGGAGAAGTGGCAGTAAAACGGGCCAACATTCAGCTGGGTGTAAGAGATAGACTTGAAGACTCTCCGAAAGGCATAGAAGATTCATTGGTCAGACAACTATTATGACTTTTGCCCTTCAGCTTGGCAAAGTTGGCAGAAAAAGAAAACAGAGCATTTAAAATGAATGGATAGTTCATCATTGCATTTGATCGTGTCAAAACCCGACAGACTAATAAAATGAAAGGAAAACAGACCTTGTAGCAGCTCACTTTCAATAAATCAGCCACAGATGAATTTCTTCAGCATCCACCTTGAATTCTTCAACTTCGATGAAACTACTCCGGATGTCAATATGCAAAATTATCAGCGTAAAAATGAGAAAGAAGCACGTTTGGTTTCATTTGTTGTAAAACAGCAGCATCTAGTGGACGACTGAAAAAATACAACAACAATCGATTCCCATCCGGGATTTTTATCCGTTATTGATTAAACGTCAGTTAACCCACAGGAACCTACATTAACTAAAATATCGGTCAGTAACTATGGCTATTTTCGTTATTGATTAAACGTCAGTTAACCCACAGGAACTTACATTAACTAAAATATCAGTCAGTAACTATGGCTATTTTTTTATTATTATTCCCAATTATTTAAGAATACATTTTACAGTACATTTAATTACAATAAACATTTAATTTATTTTAACACCAATCAATTTGAGTTAGTAAAAACAGCAAATAAAAAAATGAAGTACCGTAATATATTTCTCAGTTACTGCTATTAATGTTAAATGATATGACCATATATGGAGAAAAAAAAACCTGCTGTTTTTGTTTTAAACTGGTTAGTAGGCATAAGCAATGCACGTTCCACACCAGTAGCTGGCGATAAGACACTTAAACGTATTTTACTAGACGTCATTAAACAACGAGATAACTCATGATTGCAGACGTAAACAGTGGGAAAATAAGTTGATTCTTCCAGTGGAGAAAGGTCATTTGGTTGTTGCCAAATTTCGGTTTAACGCAGAAAACAATGTCAGAAAAGCAGATGTATTTTTCTCTTGACGAATGTTGAGCAGACTGAAGTAAATAGCGGGTTTTGGTCAACAGTTTAGCCGACCTAGCTAAAATGGCTAACACGGGGATTTTGGAAGTCCAACTGACGCACATTCGACGTCATCACATTGGCCACGCCCGTTCAAAGAGCTTTTCAGGCTCTTTGATGTTTGATACTATATATTGGACAGTTAACAGGCCTCGTAAACATTTCTGACTCTGCACCTGTTGACAGCAAGCACAGACGAGAGAAGTGAGCAGTTGAGCACTGATAATTCATCAACGATTCAACATCCATCCATCCTCCATCCATCCATGGCTGACGATACTATCAGCGTGGTAAGTTAAAAATATTTTCTAACATGCATAGCCTACTAAAAATTTATTTTTATTTTTTTGCATAATGTTTTTGTGCAGCATTACATCAGTGTGGAGAATGCACTATGCGTCTTATAACTTTTTAATTTTTTTAATAAAAAGCATCTTGTAATGGATAATTTACTAGCTGTTTGTTAAAAATAAACTACTTAGTTTTCACAGTACTGCATACTCTAAATACGTTTTCAATCATAATAATGATGTTCCCACTTTTGCAATACAATGCTTGTTACCTTAAATTACACTGGTCAACAGATTAAACCTTAGTTGGATTTTTTTTCTTTCTGAAATGTCATAGCAAGCAAGCAAACAAAAAGGTGCAAAAACCTGATGTTTAAAAAAAAAAAAATAGAAAATGGATGACTGATGAATTGTTAGATTAACTGACATCTTGTGTCTCTCTTTTACCTTAACAGACGTCACTCAAGAGCTGCGGAATAAGCGATGGAGACGAGATCCTGCAAGGGGCCGACGAAGAGAAGACATGGCGACATATAAGGCTGTGTGTGGCCCAACAAAAGAAAGAACTAAAGCAGGAGATAAAGAAGCAAAAGGAGCACATGGAGAAAGAGAGTAAAAAAATAAAGGTGCGCGAGACGAGAGAAAAGAAGGAGAGAGAAAAGCAGGAAAAGAAAGAACGAAAGGAGCAAAAGCGGGAGGAAAAAGACCGGAAGAAGCTTCTAAAGAAGAAATTACAAAAGGTCAAACCAATCAAGTTTAAGCCGAAAAAGAACTTGTCCTTCTGTGACGTCACCATCTACCTGTTCACAGGTGACCAACAAGTTACATTGCCATTCAGTTGATGAACCTTTTATCCTCTTTTCTCCCATTGAATAATTGTCCAATTTTTCACTTGTAAATATATTTTTTTCCCAAACAATTTTACAGACTACATGAATTTCATTTAATTTCTTGAAAATAATGACATTAAATAGCAAAAAAAAAAAAAAGTATTGTCTACTTTATGATATATCCTGTTGTTGTTAGTTTGACGTGTGGGATATCGTTTTAGCTCTGTAGCTACTTAATTCATCTTTTGTCCTTTTTTCCTCCCATTTACCTTTGTAAATAATAAAATATTTTTTATCAAGCAATTTTATAGACTGTGTGGATTTCATTTCATTAAAAAAAATCACATTAGATAGAAAAATTAAAATGATGCATAGGAAGAGATGCCATGTGTTGTCTACTTTATGATATATCCTTTTATTTATTTAGTGTCTAGATAGGTAAGTGTGCTGTCCACATGTTTACATATTTTTGTTCCATGACACATGAAAAGTTGAGCTAATAAAGCAACACATTTGTGGTTGTGAGATAGGACTTACTGATTTAAGTTTGTGCCACATTAGTTTGGTTGAATTTTGTCAGATTGCAGCGAACGCTTAAGACTGGAAGTTTTTCGTAACAACTATATATTTATATAGATACATAGATACATAGATAGATGAGTAGTGCAAAAGTTACAATATTTTTGGTTAAAAAATAAAAAAAGGAGGGAAAAAAATTTACAACAATATTTACACATAATTACATAATCATGACAGCAACCACCCAAACTGATATGGGTGTTAATACTTCACTTAACGAACTTAAAAATGGAAAAAGTACCGTTTCACACAGTGTGTTTAGTGCTCTCATTTTGGCCATTTTGGAATATTCCATTTCTGTAACTAGGAGGACCCTCCATAAATATGATCTTCCATTACTTCATAAAACAACTGAGGTCTTACTGTACAAAACAAACAAACATGCTTTATAGAGCATACTGTTTTGGTTCATTCATATATATTTTTTAAACATTTATTGACTTTTGGTTAATTCATAAACAACTTGGCCGTTACCTGTTGACGTCACATCAACAATACCAATCAGCACTTTGGCCACGCCCCACCAAAGGAGCTTGACCTGTCGTGTCCATTGCTCCTTTGATCTTGTGTACATTATATATTGTAGTTTTTAGCGCGATTCTGCACTTGTGCACAGCACGAGAAAATCGAGCACACGTCAACATGGTAAGTCACAGATATTTATAAATTCATACATCGTTTAGGGTTTTTGAAAAGAAAAAGGAGGAGAAAAAGGTGACGTTTTGCGAGAAGTTGACAGTCTACGTTTAGTCAGGTGACCAAATCCATTTATTTCATTACTTGACTCATTGAGCCATTTTCAACACTAAGAAAATAATATTCTGCCTATAATTAATGTAATAGCGTCATTATTTTTACTTTAAAAACTAATTTAGCCACTTGCTGTCGACTGAAGATGACATCACCTTTACTGAAGAAATAGGCAAGAAAACAGGGGAGCCGTGATTGGTCGTTACCTATTCCTTTAGTACAGGTGATGTCATCTTCAGTCGACAACAAGTGGAACTTTTTTTTAACAATTAATTGTACATGTAACATTAAAAATAATGAAATTATCAAATGAATTCTGGACAAAATTTTAACTTTTTTAAAACTTTTGTTGGAAATGGCTCAATGAGTCCCTCTATAGTTGTCTTTTATATTTTTGTAAATAAAATAGTTACAATAAACAATTTTGCAGCCTGTATTCAATGATGCTTATCTATTGAAAATCAAATATTACTAACATAAAAAACGCCTAAGCACATTTCAACCTTGTTTTATTAAATTGGTTATCTCATGTATTGCAATAACTAAAATAATGAAAAGTTACTGTCTGAACTATTTAATTCAATGAAATATTGACAAGTAGGAAGACAAAAATAAAATATAATTTATTGATGAAATGTCAGTTAAGCCACAGCAACAAATAAATAAAATGAAACCCTGAAATAATTAACATATGTGGCAGTTATTAATGGTAAATTATTCCCAATTTTTAATAGAACAATACAGCTGGGAGAAAACTGCAACAAATTTAAAAGTATAGAAATCTTTCTATTATCGGTATCTGTCAACAATGTGGATGGACGGATGGACGGATGGACGGATGGACGGACGGACATGATGCAATTGAACTCTGATGTATCTAAAAATATTATAATTTCATCAAAAATAGCTGCCACTGCTTTGTGTAAAGGACAGATTAGGTAAAACATCATCAATTCAAGATTTATTTAAATTACATGTGCCTCAGTTTAACATTTTTCATCAAAGATCCTAATGGTATGATCTATTGTATATTTTTAGTGCAGCCAGGTTATAAACTTCAATACGGAATTAAAAAAAAAAAAACGAATTGATAGCTGGGTACTGATATGCAGCAATTATCATACATGTACAAAAAGCAACATTAAGAAAAATGAAATAAGATTCAACCCTTCAAATCAGTGCTTACAAACCCCAAAACTCACTTAACAACGCCCCAGTCATAAAAAAATTAGCCCCTGGCACAAGATTCCCTGATTGACAAAAAATTGTGTGGACATGTTTATTATAACAGGATGCACAAAAAACTCCCAACAAATCGACTATTTTGGTTAGAAGCAGCCATTATGTATGAATTCATCAAATCTGACTTACCCACTAAAATGGCCAACTTTTAGTTCAATTTCCGGCATGCTTCCTTCAGACGTTTTGACGCATCGTGTTATGACAGACATGTCTACCAAACACCAAATTTTACACACACTAAATTCCAAGCACAGGCTTTTCCAATAAAAACAGTGTTCTCTATGCTGTTTATGTACAGCATATGTTAATGTTCTGGCGTTATATTTTGTATATTTGCACGGTTGGGTCCAAATGACTCATTTGAGTCCCGCGCTTTAAAAGTCAAGCGCGAGACAAGAAACTCCCTGTATAAAAAGTAAACAAAGTGCAATACAAAATGGATTGACTGGTCAAACCCCGCAGTCGTTGCTCCTGTCTTGGACTTTACGTCGGAGGATGAGCGCGGTGGACAGCGAGGCCACGCCCACGTGGAAGGCGACCTGCCAGGCGTTCCTCCGTCCGCGCAGGAAGATGTTGCATAGGACGATGGCGCACAGCAGGCCGAGGGATTTGGCTGCTTTTAGGCGAGAGTGGAAGACGTACAGGTGGCACTGCGGGGGGACCGGGGAAAAAGGTGCTTCAGGGACAGTTTGGAGATGTGACATGAAGTGCGTTTACCTGAAGCAGGCAGCAGAGGAATGCCACGAGGAATGCCACGACGTTCCACGCGCTGTCGTAGTCGTCCTGTGTCAAGAAAAACGCATTTTGGTCATTCGGCCCAGTATAAGAACTGCAGTCGGGAACTGGCTAATACCTGGAATGTGTATTCTATGAGGTGCACGCCTCGGATGACGTTCAACGATGCACACATGATGTTGAGGACCAGCAAAAGGATGCCAGGAGCGGTCACTGGTTCCAGTTTGATATTCTGTCCTGGGAAAAGAATCATAAATCATAAAATACTCCAGCAACCGGATGTATAGCAGTGGTGAGGGTGCAAACCAGAAGCAGCCGATTGCTCCACGTCGCCATTTGCGGAGCCATTACTGAGCTCGACCTCCTCCAGGGTAAGAAACTGTGGCGGGCGGAGCCTCAGGTCATCCTGGACCTCCGCCAAGGTAACCTGTAGGGCCGGCCCGCCCTTGTGGTTGTACTGCTGTTTCAGCTTCTGAATTGTGCAGTCTGTGTGGGACACAGGGAAAATGTGAAGAATGATTATTAACTCATTTGCTTCCAAAAACGTATAGAAACGTAAAATTTTAAATATTGCCATGGTCCCAAAAAAATTTGGTAAGTTTTTTTTTTTATGTTTGTTTTATGCTCGAGCATACAGAATGCTTTGATGCAGCCTCTGACCTGAAGAGGTCGCTTAAAGCAATGGTAGTTATTACAAAAAGCAGCCAGCAGGTGGCAGCAGAGATCAACTGGGGCCATGTTGCAAAAAAGCTATTTCCCCCAGTGTTTTGAACAGATTTGTGAATAATAATGAAACTTAGCTATATTATAATACTATTTGCTCTAAAACGGAAACAGATAAAACTATACTTTTTTTTCCTGATTAAAAGAAGAGACTCTAATCTTTCTTTTGGTAGGTTCCATGTTTTATAGCAATACAACACAATATTCTGTGGGCCTTGCAAAATCAGTCAAAATCCAGTAAAATAGCCAGGAGCGAAGGGAGCATTAGTAAAAAATAAAAAATAAATAAAAAATACTTGCCTTTGACTGGAGAAAAAAAAGAAGAAATTAGATTGAATGTATGTGAACTATAAGGTGTAAAAACAAATGTATAAACAATATTTAGATTAAATGAAATTTCTACATGTATTAAAAACTAAATTGCTAAATACCCCAAATGTATATTATTTAATTAATTAATTAATTAATTAATTAAAGTCAGGTTTAACAACCTCCAATAAAGAAGTAAATATTTGTATTTGTTTGATCAGCTTTGAAGAAGGTCTTTCGACACACAAGAATTGCCAAATACAGCAAACACAAAGCCTCAATTTCTCTTCCAAACTTACCAAATTCCAAAAATGGATATGGTCTGTCTGCCAGCGACACAACGCTGTGATTGTAGCAGGCTGTGAATTCCCAGCGCAGGTCTTCCAGGAAACAGAAGGCCATCGCGATGGGAATGCTGCAGTGGCACACGCTCATGTAGGATACGCCTTCTGAAGACACCAAGCTGAACATGTAACAGGAGCACAACAACAAGGTGTTTAGTCAACAAAAGTTCCGCTTTTTGACAGGTTGTTTGTTTTCTCTGTTTGTATTATTAGAATTATAGTAGCCAGAGCATTCTGGGTCTTCATAAAAACACCAGGGGTCGCAGTTTTTCCGTTGCAGTGGGACAGTATTTTTAGAGCAATTTTCCAGTTATGTTGCTTTTGACTGAGTCGCCTTACTATATATTGAGCTCTTGGCCCTTGACTGCAACTCTTTCTGGGAAGCGGGCCAGTGCCTTGCTGATGGTCTTGAGCTGCTGCTTCCTCTCCTGCAGCTCTCGGTTGTGCTCAAAGTCGGTGGAGGCGGACAGCGGGAGTCCATCCCTCACTCGCACCACGAAGGCAAACAGGATCAGAGACATGATCCATGAGTACTTTTCTGTCTGCATAGGTATAAAAATTAAAGACAACACCGAAAAGAGTAAAGGTCATCTAAAATAATAATTTTAAAATACATTAACAATAAATAAATAAATAAAACAATAATAAGTTTCAGCATTAAAACAATATATAACTATAACTGCAAGTAAAAATGGGTAAACAGGTTACTGCCATAGTTACCTTTTGAAAACTTCTAAAACGACACAATTTTGTAATGCATATAAAATAACATGCACAATTTTTTCAAAGAGAAAAAAAGAAATACGTCTAAAATAATAGCTACCTAATATACTGTGTAATGTTATGATAATAGAAAATATGTGGACTTGATTTCAATCAGAAAACATGAGAGCTTCCCAAGTCTTAAAAATAACAAATGAAATGCATTTAACAAAAAAAAATAATACAGAGTAAACAAGTAAAAAGTAAATAAACAACAGATAGAAAACATGTAGATTTCAATCATCATATCGATATGCAATTTGTATTTTAATATAAATTGGCAAAGGAAAGTTGGACTTGTATTTTGTTGTAAAAATTACCAATGTATGTCCTTTAACTGCCAGAATATTCAAGAGGCCCTGCCTATCCTTAAACACCGCAGATTGCAGCCTCTTCAGATAATAATAGACCAATAATAACTAAAACTCCATCAGAATTCAAAACAATCCAACACATTTAATCAGTTTTGCGTCTTTACTAATGTGGTGGTATTCATAATGTTATTTAAGCACACGTTTTGTGCAAGTTACTGAAATAAGTGGAGCAAAGTTGCACCTTACCTCATGATAATAAAGGCTTTCATTGTGCACTTTGCCAGTTAGCTTACATAGCTGACTACGCCACAGTTTTAATGTAGCACAGCGCCAGGATAACCCGAGTTACGTAGATAAATGTGAACTATTTTTTTTCTTTTTTACAATAACCACAATTCGAACTAGAATCCCCGATAAGCCTGTTATTACATGTAGAAGCTAACAGGCTAGGCAGCCAAGCAGAAGCTAGCACAACAAATAACTACGCACTACGGCGACTCGCGATGGACAAACGTTAATTTCGTCCAGCTTGTTCGGCCGGAAGCTCCTCAGACGTAACATCACTTGCTAACGAGTTAGCGCAAGCTCCTTCCAACGGTGACTATAGCTGATAATTGAGCTAGCAAGTGCTACACAGGTTTGCGCGCTACTATTTAAAACATTATAAATCTGTATTTTGAACTACCGCGTTGTCTTGGGAGATACAAAAATAGACGCTGGGCTAGTTAGCATTCCCTCGCTTAGCAGTCGTTTCGAACGGTCGATTAGCTTTCGCTCGTGTTAACATTTATCAGTCGTAAGCGACTGGAATTTATACAGTGTCGACAGATTTGTAAAACATTCTTGTGTCGTGATTGTGGAATTTGAGGTGACGTTAAAATGGTAAATAAAAGCGCAGCACTTGTTGGTTTGGCCTGATAATCTCGTATTTGTAGCGTTCATGGCTGTGTGTGTGTTCATTCTAAAATGGAGGCTTATTGTTTACTATTAATAGAAGGATTGTGTGATGAGGAACACGCAATGTATTTTAGCTATTAATACATTGCATTCAGTTATTGGCCGCTCGAGTGCGTCTTTTGTCTGTCGTATGCATCAGTGTTTCCTTACATTTTCATGAGCCAAAACACATATTTACATTAGAAGGCAAAAGAACAATTAAAAATGTCACTATATTTACTGAAATTATAATTTTTCTTACAATTTACTTACTCAGTGTGAAATCTAGCCTGTTAAGTTCAATACAAAGCTATTATCCCGTTGTATGAATTACAACAGGTTCAACTTTACAGTTCAACTTTACTTTCTGCCATCATGGAAGAGTATACATTAAAATTGTTCTGTTTGTCACTTTATGTCGCTGGTATAAAATAGAATAACAAAAATACATAAGTTGTAGTAAATGTTTTTGGGACCAATTAGGTGACATTGGATAATTTCCTGTGGCAAACCTTATGCTCTCTCAAGGCACATGCAGTATAAATCCGGCCCTCTCTCTAGGCATCATCATCTTTCCTCCTCCCATCTGCCACCACCACCACCTCCGCTTTCACTCTCGGTCACATTTTTCAAGCTGTTCTCTATCCACTAAGACGGACAAACTTGAATGCACACGAGCATTTTTATATTTTCATTTTTGTTTTTGCAACATTTTAGGTCACCAGGATTTGACTACGATGGGGCTGAAAGATCGGCCTCAGTGTTACTTTGATGTGGAGCTCAATCGGGAGCCAGGTAAGATCTTTTTTTCGGTGTCAAATGAGTTTAGTTTCATGAAGGTTATTTTTGTCATCACCCATTTTCTCACTATTGCATTCGTCTGGTTAGGAGTTGTTGAGTTTATTGTTCCTCTCAGTCTCAGAAAACGGATACATTGTATGTGGCCTAATGAGTATATATCTTAGGCCCAGGGTCCAAAACTTCATGCAAGTCCCCCCCAAAAACACATATCTGAAATTGAACAGGAAGTATTTTATTTTGATTTGAAGCAGCCCTTTTAGAAAAATGCCAGTGCTTGTACTTGGATAAACTCTCACGAGGGAATTTTACCAAATGAGCCCCAGTCTGAAACAGGTGGTTGATGTTTAATTGTCATCTATTTCGGGTGTATCGTGATATCAAAGTTTGATTATTATTTGGACGATCAATAAAGAAAAAGGGTGAGCGAGGACACTTAGAAGTTGGGGGTGGGATCAGCCCCTGACACCAATCTCATCGGTCAACCCGAAATTCAGTGGATCAGGACAGGATGCCAAAAAAGTCTCAAGAACCCATGTCCAAAATTGAACAGGAAGTAGGCCATTTGCTTGATTCAACATTAAAATTTTGCGTGATAGCTCCAGCATCACTGCTCCCGGCTGTAATTTCTGCTATTATCCGTATGAATGTACTAACAAGACCAGTTTATTCACCCCGGGCTAAAATGTTTTTCTTGCTCGGGAGGGACTAAAATACTTATTTTTTTATTTACTTATTTAAAAATAATAATAATTTTTCTAAGACTAAAATACTTCTAACAGTGTCTTTCATTTGTCAGCGTCACTACAGGTGTTGTGTGTAATCATGTTTTGTGTTTTTCAAGGCCAACTAAAACATTTCTTACAAACATGTTCTAAAAAACTAAATCAAGCTTACTGAATTAAAAAAACTAAAATCAAAACGAAATAAAAACTAATAATAATAATGAAAGATCCAAAACTATTAGAGCGTGCTTACAATACACACTGCATCCCCCGCACAGAGGGAATATCAGATGTTCTTCATACCTAAATTCCCTTTTACAGAGCCACCATTAAAAGCTGGCCTTGACGTGAAAGGGACTTCTGTCTGGAAGAATCTTAACATTACAGCTTTTCCGAAACTGTGTAGTCTCTTCTTATTTTCTTTTTGTTTTACAGTTGGGCGAATTGTCTTTCAACTTTTTTCTGACATTTGCCCCAAGACCAGCAAAAACTTTCTCTGTTTGTGCACTGGTGAGTACAATTTTTTTTTTTCATATACCAGTAATGATTTAGAAACATCTTAACCTATGACCCTCATCAGACAACGCTAAAAAAAAGAAGAAGAGAGAACTGGCTATATATTTTCTGATTGAAGAGCTAAAATGATAAACCAGAAAACACTGGGGGAAACCCTGAATATCAAGCTCAAAAGGTCAACTCGCAAGATTAGCAACCTACGACTCCCATCTTGAACAAACAGCCCTCTGTCCTCTTCAAATGCAATACCTTTGGGGTGGGGAGTCTTGTCGTCTCAAATTCATTCTTCCCCCTCATGAAGACTACTACTAGTAGGTCTGTTGTACAAGCCTTTGATTGTGTACTCAATGACAGTGCCCCTTTTGTCCTTGCAGGTGAAAGGGGAGCCGGCAAAATAACAGGGAAAAAGCTGTGCTTCAAAGGCTCCACATTTCACCGAGTTGTAAAGAACTTTATGATTCAGGGCGGCGACTTCACCGAAGGTGATGATACTCTCTCGCTTCGTCGGCTCACTTGTAGTTGGACGCTGCTCCGTGTTTTTTTTTTAATTTTGTTTAAACGTGACTGAGTTGACGTGGGGGATAAGCTTTCAGCAGCACGCTGCGATAAAGTGTAAATGTGTTGGGATCCTTGTCGCAAATAATCCTGAAACATGTCACCACTTCACAGGAACCGGAAGAGGAGGAGAGTCCATCTATGGTGGCTACTTTGAAGGTAATTGGCTCTCAAATGATCTAAACACCCTATATGTTTTAATCTCGTAAATCTTTCATTTAAACCAAAGCTATATAAGCATGAAAGAAATATTGCATGCAAATATTAGGGCATTTAAACTATGTGTGTAAGAATTCCCTTGTTGGATAGCTTGCACTTTATTTGTGGAATATCCTGTGTACACTACTGGTCAAAAGCAAGAGGGAAGACACAAATCACAGTTCTGTATGAGACTTTCTTTAGTGTAAATTGAAGCAGATTTTTAATATCAATTTCAAAAGAACCTATGAGCACTCCAATACAAGATATATACATGTTTTTTCGGTAGTATGCAACAGTTTATATCTTTTCTTTTTTAGGAAAGTGCAGCATCAATAGTTTTCGTTTTAGGTCATGAACAACGCAGACCAATGTAACAGTACCAGTTTGATCAGTCTGTATTATTATGCTATAGAAACACCAATGGCATTTGTTATTGCTTGCTTAGTTGCATGGGACTAGAGTTCATTCCCTGTCCCTATACGACATACAAAGCGCTTTGTTCTCTGCTGACAAATTCGAACGTGTATGAAAATCTAGAAGCTATCCTATGGGATACAGTGTCACAATTGTCTACTTTTGACCGGTAGTGTACTCTAATTTCCCTGCTGTCCTTAATGTCACCGCCTCCCATGTACAGTTTTATGTATAGTCAACCGTTAAGGGCTTTTCTTGACCAACAATCAGCATGGAGCGTAGGCGTTCTCTTTCTTGAATCCTCTTGCCTAAAATTCTCCAACGTTATTCTTTTATTTGTAGAGGGGTCTTTTGCAAAAATGAGAAGGTAAGCCCATGTACACATGCCCACACTGTCCCCTCCACCACCACCACCACCACCACCTGCCTTCAAACCATATTTGTACTGTGAGTGGGTCTGACGGGGAGCTTGTCCGTTCACGCACAGCTGCCCTTTCTCAGCGCCTCAGCCCGCTCACGTTTCTTTTTATGTTACATTGTTAAAAGCTTCAGTGCCCTTTATAAGGTTGGCACCATACACTTACTTGAAAACCCTAATGGCACATAAAGCCTTCACAAACACTTGTTTCTTCCCCATTGATAAATCAGTTGTATTTTCCCCCCCATACTGATTTTGAAGCTATTTGATTCCATTTGTAAATAAACAGCAATCTCCAAAATGTGAAGCCGCAGATGTTTTTGAATCACTTTCTTGAAGGGCTCATGGGTGAGGCGATCACTAGGTTTGACGGATGACACGGATGCTTTAGCTTTTTATATTCTGTTGCATTTCCTGTCTTTGCCCCAGTATTTATTTCAGCACACTCTACTGGATTGCACGCCTCACACAAAATTACCCGCCCCCCCACCCCCTTGTTGTTTTTCTCTGTCTGACAGATGAGAATCTCACTCTCAAACATGACCGCGCCTTTCTGCTGTCCATGGCCAATCGCGGGAAAGACACCAACGGTTCACAGTTCTTCATGTGAGCGTCATTCTTTGACCATAAACCAAAAATCACCATTCTAACTACAAATTTAATATCACATTGTTATCATTGCTTCTGAATAAGTTCCACTTTTGCTGTCTTGTCCCTTAACCTGCTTGGGCATCGACAACCCCCTCGTTCCTCTATGTGTAATTTAGAAATGATAATACAGAGAAATATCGATTCAAACCTTTTTTTACCCACAAATGTGTTACATTTCTTCTCTTGCCGTTTTTTTGTGTAAAATTTACAGAAACTCTAGCATCCTGCCCTTCCAAGGTAATGTGTCTCCAAGGCTGTGCTTTTCTCTCTTCTCTTCTCTCTCCTGACTATTACCATGTCGTAGTTTGTATTTACAAACATTTTGCAGTGGTTACTTTGGATGTGAACAGTAGTCACAAATGGCTTTAGGTGACCTATTACAGGGGAACCTCCACACGCAATAAAAAAAAAATAATCTGGAATTGAACCAAAATTCTCTTGAAAAAATGTTGAAAATCTTATTCGCTTTTAAATTTAATTAAACTTCTTGTGAAGGTTTAAATTTGAATTCAACAGCCTAAATTCACAATAGATTTGTAATCAAATCTCCTTCAGCAAAAGGTCTTTGTATCTTTTCCCATCGTAAAATAACATCAGACTCTGTCGAGTTTCTCTTTTTGTTCTCATTCTTGTTCTCCCTTTTCTCTTTTTTTTACGGTCCTCATCTCGCCATTGATTGACGCGCCTTGCTTGGCTTTCACACCAGCAGCACAACCAAAATGGCACCTCATCTTGATGGGTATGTTTAAAAAAATAAAAATAAACCTTTGTTTGGGACTCCCATGTTAATTGTCTTCTCTTTACTGCATACTTTAGTGTACATGTTGTCTTCGGCCTCGTCATCTCCGGTTTTGAGGTGATCAAGAAGATCGAGGGGCTTAAGACCGATTCAGCAAGCCGGCCGTATGCTGATGTCAGGGTGGTGGACTGCGGACAGCTGATCATCAAGTCAGCTAATGACGGCAAGTCAGACATTGTGAAATAATGATTTGATCCCTTGCTGAATTGGTATGTTAACTCACAAAAAAAAAGAACATTGTAAAAAGCTTTCCACTGGTACTTTGGCTACTCATATTTTGTCAGGAGTAATAAAAACAACGGTTTCACAGCAGCCTATTTCATCAAAACCTTTTTTTTGCGACATACCTTCATTTATGAGTCCTTTTTTGTAACTAAGAATGGCGAATTCTGGCTCCTGTTTTTTTACCTGTGTTTTTTTCGCTTTCTTTGTAAAACACTACATTTGAAAGGACATGGATGACAACAGGACTATTTTAGCAAGAATATGTCATTTGAGTTAAAGAGCTTCTACATACTGATGTATCAACCATGACTGATTTTGGTACTGACAAACGCTGTTCATTTAGGGCTCCTGGAGCGCAAAACATACACAACCAGTGTATTTGATAGTATACCTGTTTATATAGCGATTAAAGATGTCTGCATTCTTTTTTCAGTTATGGAAGGCAAAAAGATTAGGGCGTCCCATTCTGCTGACTCCTCCCTCAACTCGTCTGACTCATCATCTCCAAGCTCTTCTTACGGGGATTCTGAGAGCGACTCCGAAAAGTCCAAACATCGCAAGCACAAGAGACACGCCAAATATAAACGGCCCAAAAAGCGGAGGAGGCTGTCCAACGGAGAGAAGACGGTTGACCTTGAATCTTCCAAGCAAAGGTGATACCATCTAAGTTTTTCAGGCACATGAAACACATCACTACTTGGCTGGAGTTTGTAATAAAAAAAAAAAAATTGCATTCAAGCTCTCGCAAGCCGGCTAAAGAAGACATAGGAGATGCTGATATGGAAGGAGAGAAGGACCACGGCGGGAAGAGGGAAAAGCCCGTCGTCCGTCCAGAGGAGATCCCGCCTGTTCCCGAGAACCGTTTCCTGCTGCGGCAGGACATGCCAGCCCAAGAGAACAAAGTGGAGACGTCAGTTAACACTGGATTCTCATTTCCAAAATTGCTTACTGTATAGATAAGTGGGATTTTTGTTTTCCGTTTTTCTAGAGTTGAAATGCAAGACTCCACACTTGAAGCTGAACAGAAACCAGCCGTGTCAAAGTCTGGACGGAAGATCAGAGGCAGAGGAACAGTTGTATGTTGATTCATGTGATCATTATAAAAAGCTTCAGTTGCTATTAAACGCATTGGGCTAATTTGCTTCGACCAGTCCAGGGTGAAACCAACCGCTCACCCTGTGTCAGCTGGGATAGGCTCAAACTCAACCATGATACTATAGAAAAAAGTATAATTACTGTACCAGATTGCTTATTGCATTTTTAATCTGGCGCCATCAGAAGGATCATATAGATTTTAAGCACCATACACATTTGCTCCGTGGAGCCATATTATTCACACATCAAGATCTTGTCGGTTTGTCCGCAGAGGTACCACACACCCACCAGGTCTAAATCTCGATCTACATCGGTGGGCGAGCGCGGCAGCAGTGAAACTCCGCCCCACTGGAAAGAGGAGATGATGCGGACTCAAGCGTATCAGCCTCAGAGTGTTGAGAGATGGAGCAAAGGAGACCAGTATGATTCCATAATAAAAACATAAAATACCATTTATCATGTTTCTGACTGTGGGCTGAAATGACTGCTCTTTATGCAGATGGGACAACAGAAGCGAGTCTGCGTGGTCAAGGTCTTCAGAGCGTTCGTCAGGCCGGAGCTCGGAGCGGACCAGCCCGCCACGGATACTTAAAAAAGAGAAGAAAAGAGCCAAACATAAGAAAAAGGCCAAAAAACGGAAACATGGGAAGAAGAGGAGCTCCAAAAGCAAACGTCAAGAGTCTTTTGCATCAGAGGGGGAAAAGTCGCCCTCTTCAAAAAGGTCCAAAGTCAGAACGTCTCACTCAAAGTCTCGTTCCTCTTCAAGCCGGCGTTACACGAGAGGGCGGTCCTCTATGTCCCGATCTTACACCCGATCCAGATCTCGTGCGAGGTCTTACTCAAGGGCCAGTTCTTATTCACGATCCAGAAGCCCCTCCCGCTCTAGAAGTCGCTCCCGGTCTCGATCAAGGTCCAGGTCCTATTCTCGATCGAGGTCCAGACACAGGTCCAGGTCGTTCACGCCAAACAGAAGGAAGAGTTCATCCAGATCTCCAAGAAAGCAGAAAACCAAGTCGAAAGCAGACGCCACCAACCAAGTACCCGGGAAACTTTCCGAGAACAAAGTCACACCGGCGTCCAAAATTGCGACGGTCGCAGCCCCAGAGAGTGTCCCTGTGATCCCACTCAGCGATAGCCCACCTCCTTCCCGCTGGAAGCCCGGTCAGAAGCCCTGGAAGCCATCCTACATCCATACTCACAACAGCAAGGCCCAAGTGTCTTCAGTGAACATTTCTTCCATGGGACAAGCAGCCTCAGAGAATGCTCTGAGTTCAGTCCAGGAGAAAAGTGTGCCCGGCGACTCTGAAAGGGACAAGCATGTCGCTGAGCGCTCGCCCAGCCGATCCTTAAGAAGCAAGTCTTACAGTCGCTCAAGAAGCCGCAGTGTTAGCAAATCCAACTCCAGATCCCGTCACAGCAGCAATTCAGAATCTGCAGACTCTGGGCACAAAAAGAAGAAATCCCTCAACAAAGATTGGAAAAAGTATTACCGATCTCTGAAGAGGATCAAGAATATGGAGAAATACATTTCAGCTGCTACTGCTAAAGAAGCCCTATCTGAGAAAAAAGCAGCTGTCGAGCCGAGTCCTGATAAAGCTGCCTCAACGGGAAGTAAAGAGCAAATGGGAATTCAGGATGAGGAGACAAAGAATTACAGTTCAGTGCAGGTGGATAGCTTGAATAACAGATCTGGATGGGACAGTGACAGCGATAAGGTGAGCCAAAGCAACGGTGATTTCCTGTCAAAGCATCAAGAGCCATCCGGCCCAATACCCGACAAGAAGAGTTCTGGTCTTACTGGTTGGAATTCTGACAGTGATCCTGAAAACATAACCACCAGGGCACTGGCACTATCAGAAAAAGAGGAAGGTGAGGCCAGTTCTGAATCGGATCGTGAAACCTACAAATTGGCCTCGAACGCAACGGAAGCCACCGTTGCCGCCGCTTCCAGCCCGGCGCAGGCGAGCCCGGAAAAAGCTGCGCAGCCAGAGAAGCGCAAGAGCAAGCGGAAATCCAAACGTAAGCGCAAACACAAGGGCAAAAGCGGATCCCATCACGTGAAGGACAAGAGCAAGAGACCTAAAAAGAAGCGTCAGAAGCTGAAGGAGACTTTTCATTGGCAGCCGCCTTTGGAATTCGATGAGGACGACGACGAAGACGACCCAAAGAGGGAGAAACGTAGTCCAATCGCTGCAGTTGCGAAGAGGGACAAAGACCCAAATGCAACCTCTTCGAACAAGAACCCTAATAGAGAGGAAAACCGGGTTCCGCTGAGGGTAAAAGAATATAATTATAAAAACACCAAACTAGCTGAGCCTCACCATCAGCCATCTAACAGGAACAGTGCTCACACATCCAGCATCAAAGAGGACAACTCTATGGATGATATGGACATCTGTACTCCTGAACATGACACTGAAACCACAGTCGAAGCTGCAGCGGCGTACAGTAACATCCCTGAAAAAACCTCCAAAGCGACCTCCCATTTGCCCGCCAAGGCAAGTAAAGGTGCCCAACCGCAGCAGCAAAGCCTAGAACAAACCTCAGATACGGAAAAGCCAACCGGCACTGTAATTAATTTCAAATGGAGGCCCTTGAAAGGAATGGCTTTGATACAGAACGTGAACACCATACAGCTCGTGACCAAAAACATGCACGTTCTGCAAAACCAGATGTCCAGTGCTCAGGGAGTGCGAATGGAGATCAAGAGCAAGAACAGGGTCCGACCAGGATCGCTCTTCGACGAGGTCCGAAAGACCGTGCGGCTCAACCAGAGGCCCAGGAACCAGGAGAGCTCTGGCGAGGAAAGCTCCCCCTCGGAAGGAGAAACCAGAGACAAGTCCCCGAGGAAGTCCCGATCAGCCACTCGGCGGTCTCGCTCGGCTTCCAGTCAGCGGTCCCGCACCAGAGACTCGTCACATTCCTACAGCAGGTCCAGGAGTCGATCACGCAGCTCCAGCTACTCCTCCAGGTTAGAATCAACACACTTGTAATTTCATCCATGAACATAATTGCACTAGAAGCGCCAATGATGAACTGCTGTTTACATTCAGAGGGCACAGCAGGAGTCGACGGAGACACGGGCGCGGGCGGTCCCGCAGCAGCACATACAGAAGCTACAGGAGCCACAGGTATGCCCTAATTTCATCAATTAGGATTTGTTATTTCATTTTTTTGTGTTTCAAATGTGCCTTTTTGTGCCCTATTGTCAGCCGGACATACAGTAGAAGCCACACCAGAAGTCGCTCCTATAATTACCGTAGGAGATCCCGGTACGTTACATGTTTATTCCATTCATTTATATGAATGGACTACAAATGTTTTTCATGCAAATATTTAACTATGCCATGAGTATTGCGTTCGTGTTAGTTCGTGGTGGACACTGGCATATTCAGATCGTATCGCTGCCATAGGAATGGTACTGTTTTAAACAGAGGTGACTTTGTACTTTGTGGATATCAAAATGGGCTTTAAAAAAAAAAACAATTCATTGCTTCTTTCCCCAAAGGTCCGTCTCCTCTGAAAGCTATTCCAGTCGGAGTTGTAGTGGGAGCCGGAGGCGAGGGCGCCGCAGAAGCGACAGTTACCGAAGTTCAGACCGCAGATCTCGGTAAGAAGATGAAAACTCCTTAAACAAAGGTGACACTCGCTAATTACAACTTGGAAATAGAAACCAAATGGATATCAATTTGTGTTTAAAAAATGTATCTCTCTTTTTTTTTTTTATATACCAGAAGCAGGGATGGAATAAGGTATTGTTAGAATGCAATTTTATAATAATGCTAAAAATAATGTTTTAAAGGAGACATCCTAGATTTTTTTTTTCACTCTTTACAAGGGTCAAAAAATACCCCCAACGAAGTCGGCCCATTTTTATTAACAATGACACAAAAATGTGCCGTTAACACTGCGCAGGTCCTCACGCTCGTCCAGTCGCAGTTCGTCCAGACGCCGGAGTCGCAGTCGGAGCAGCCGCTACAGCTGAGACGAACCATCATCAACAACCCATCATTCTCTGTTACAGGCCAGTTATTAAAGCTCTAAGAGGAACAGAGGATTTTATGCCATTTTGCATAGTGTTCCACGTCACGACTGTGAAACATGCTCGGAGATGAATGTAGTAATACATCAAGAAGAATGTACTGTACATAAGACCAGCTAAGAATTGCTCAATTATAGACTATTTGTATGGTTATCATACTTATGGAAAGATGTTTATCATAAATGTTATTGTTTTCTTTGTTAGTGACATTTTTACTTTAAAGTTCCAGTTGTCATGTGTTCGGATTGGTTTGCAATTTTAATTGACGTTGTTCGGATGACTGTATCACGACTACTCAATAAATACCACCATTGCTCGTGAGTTCCTAAACTGTCCAATGCTGGTCCCTAGTGGTTGGAGGCAGGCAATACAAAACAATTTTATGCATTTAGTCATTTTCCACCATGGAGGTTTCATTGGTAAGTGTATTTTTTTTGTGGTTATTATTAACAAATATGTTTTGTGATGAAATGTTTAGGATAGCAACTATTGCAGGTTGGTTTCTCAAATCATTGTAGTTGCTGTTAGGCCTGCCCTAAATAATGTGTTAGTGTAAGCTGTACAATTTATAATTATGCAAAAAAAAAAAAACTTGTTGCTACTATCGTATATCGTACTTTAGAGTGTTTGGCATTTGCACTGACTGGTCCAGAGCTGACGTGAATGTTGCTCCCCTAGGTTGTTGGAGTAAATACTGGGAGTAAATGATCCTCTTCAGTTGGATCATGGCTAGAAAGAGCAGCCTTGGTCCTGAAATCACAGGAAATTGAACAGGTGACAATTCTCATAATGAAGTTGAAGGAATTAAATATTTGTAACGATTAGACCGAGTGATTTTAAAAATAAAAAACATTTCTTTAGTTTCCATGTTTTTGTTAAATTGTTTTCAAGGTAAAATCAGATGTTTGAAAATGGCTTATATTGATTTAAAACAAAGATAAATCTGCTTTCATGGAGAAAGTTTGACACTACAGACTGGTGAGAGGCTGGAATTATGAGGATTTGGGAAATTTGAAATCGAAATTTTTTTTTGATAATTGATCAGTTGCAGATAAATCGTTGCGACTTTAAAGGCTATCAATTGGATAAAAAATATAACTTTCTTTGTTTTGCATTGCTTTATCTCAACTATGCCCTTAAAATTGCTGGGTTAAAAATAACCTATTGTGGGTTAAAAATAGCTGTGTTATTTTATTTTTTAATAACCCGTAGTTATTTTTAACACTGGCAATTTTAAAGGTGCTTCCACCGCCTGACGTAAAGGGGCTTTCTAAGTATTTTATTATGAATATCACTGGAGTTCAGTCTCTTGGAAACCATTGTATTGAAGCAAAATAATATGATAATACAAACATTTATTTATATATATATATATATATATAGACATATACATATAATACAACGTCACAAGTCACTAATAGTCAAGCATTAGCCTTTGCACAACTTTTTACGGCAGGGTTTGGCTCAAAAAGTTGTTTTTTAAATTTTAGTTGAGTTAAGTTTATTTTACCTTTTAATACTATCGTCCCATTTAATTCTAAGAGGTGAAATTCGTGTATCCCTGGAGCGGACACACTGACTAGAGTTGTTTACTTTTTGTTTTTTAATTGGATGAACTTCGTAACCCGCGTGACGTCACAACCTGCGCACACCAAAAGAGGAAGCGCACGGTCCGGGGCGCTTTTTACGCCATAGGTCAAATATGCACATTCCTGGTTGTAAACACCCACAAATACAAACAAATAATGCAGATCATGTTGTGCCGTGTGCGCTTAAGGGCGCGTCTCCCTCCATCAAACGCTTTTTTTTAAACGGCGCCGTGTCCCTTTAAAAGACCAAAAAAAGAAAAGCGCCCATATGATCCCCGAGCTCCAATCAAAAAAAAACAATTCCTCCTGCAAAAAAAGCGAAGCAGCCTCTGTAATTTTTTGTTCTGTCTGCTCGCTTGCTACAGGGAGCACGGAGGAGGTTCACGGTCTGCACACACAGAAAAGAACCGCTCCAAAATGTGACAAATCCACGCTTTTTGTAAGGGGGGTTCATGGCGGAGTGGAAACTGGCGCAAAAGGAGTTATTGCGGGACTCCTTGGAGCCTCTGGCCGCTGCTGGATCAAAATGGTAGGCTCTCTCTCACTCTCACACACACACACACACACACACACAGCAGCGTCACATTTTGTTTATTTTTCAGTTTGGTGGATGTAATGGAAATATTATTATTATTTTTTACTTGGCGCACTTTAACGCGTCATTTTTGCTTTCAGGCGCCTTTGCGTGAAAGTTTGCGGGACACGTTAGAGGAACGCAATGACTGCAATTTACAGAGAGGGGGAAAAAAAAAAGTGAGGATGTTTGTGCCAGACTGAAAGTGGAAGTCCAGTTTTCACGACAGTGCATGACTTTTCCCTCGCAGATTCTCTCCTGCCTCTGCGGTGTTAAGTCTCCGGGGTCATTCGGGGATGCCTCATTTGGAAAGCGTGTGGTGTGAAGCTTGATGCAGCAGTGGTGCTGTAGTAATCCCAGTTCACATCTGGAGGCTTGGGTTAATATCTGGGTCAGGTCACATGGGGTGAGCCCTGGTGCTTGCTGGGTGGCTTCTTCTAGTGCGTCGTTTTGCCGCCTTTTGCATTGTTTTTGTTCATAAAGTGTAAGGGGATAAGCTACCGCTATGGCAGTTGCATCTCTACCAACCAATATCCGTGCCCGCCACTCCCAACCAGTGCACCTGTACCACTTTCTGAGTCTGTCTACCAGTCCTTCCACCCTTCTCGACATTTTAGGGCCATGTTCATGTGTGGCGTTGTGTGTCATTTATCTACTGCTTTATCATCTAAGGAAAGTTGTGTATGGACCAACAGTAGGACAGTTGACCATGTAGGGGCCACCACCATTCTTCAATACAAACGTGAGCAAACCTGTCATTTCATTTGCTTCACACATGTCATTATTTCTATTTTCAGATCTAAAAAAAAAAAAAAAGACCCCAGAGCTAGTCTCAGCCAAGACCAACATGGACTCCTAAAATGGTAGGGCATTTGACTATTTGGGGTCGCTGTACAGTACTTGAGTGCAGAATAGCCAAATTGTATTATTGTCTCACTCAGGGGTGGGGGAAGGGGGGGGGGGCTGTCATCCTGCACTCAAAGAACCCTTGGCTCGTAGCCATGGCCATGACCCAACAGGGACTCTTGAATTCAAACATTTGGGCACCATATATATTATTGCGCAAGTGAGGTAATGAAGTCACTCGTTTGTGTCATTTTGTCCACTTCCGAATGTCTGATAAGGACAACACTTTTATGATCTTAACCCCATAGCTTAAATGTTGTAACTCTTAGTTGTCGTTTATTTTTATTTTTAAGAAGTTACATGTTTCTGTAGCAGTTGTGTTTCACTTGGCATTGTCAGCTGCTGTCTCCATCCTCACAGGGTGACGTGAGTTTTTTTATGTAACCGCCTATTCACGGCATTCCTGTCCGCCCTCGACTCGTGGAGGCTTTCGTTATCTCCTGGTGCCAAGCAAGGGGAATTGTCTGCCTCGTGAAAAGTGCACCCATTCCAAAGCCCGGCAACAAACTCTGCTCGGCAGTCGGGAGTCCACTCGCCGTGGAAACCGTGCTGCTAATTTATGCCCCAGAGATTAGGAACAGTGGACATTGTGGCAGACAGCAGAGTACGAGCTGCTTCAAATGGCACCATTTTGTTTATAAGACCATGTTTTTCTTTCTTTTTTTATTACACTAATTTAACCCCAAAAGGACATGTAGCTTGTGTTAGCTTGATGAGGCTAAAGTGCTTCCACTTAGCCATATAGCACCACTCGTGTAAAGGAGGTTATTAACACGTGACAACTAGAGTCTTAAGCATTGTTTATCAAAGGTTAACAAACACCAATAACACACTGGTATTAAGGTTAGCTAATCCCTAGTAGCAGGTGCTAACAGTTGCTTGAATTTGCGTAAGCTCTGGCAATTAAAGGCTAACACACAATGAATAGAGGCGACAACATTGCAAATGTTGGCTAATAATGACCAGAAGTTGCTAATACACTCGTAGTTTAGGCTAACGCACTATAGCCGTTTCTCAATTCGCAGAGTAAGGTCTCCTGAACGCAGTCTTCCTAAAAATATACTCAAGAATGTACTTCTTAAGAACGCTAGTCTCGATCACAAGGACAAAAAACGCCATTTGAGGAAACCACTCATGAAAAACTAGCCCCAGACAACAGGTGCCAATGAATACCTGAAGTTGCTACGACAAAAGGCTAACGCGCGATTTGAAGTGGCTAAAACTATCATCACTAATAATAATCAGTGGTTTCTGACACCTGCGGTTGAGGCTAACGTGTGATAACAAGAAGCTAATACCTGTACATTGCTAATAAAAAACAGAATTTGCTAACTTACTGGTAGTTGGGGCTAAACACACACTTGGTATAACAACAAATACTTTCAATTCATGTGCTACTGGTTGAAGCTAACGAATGATGACTAGAAGCTAAAACACCGGAAAGCTAAGAACCGCTAAGGCTAACAACAACCAACAGTTGTTAATACACTGGTAGTTGAAGCAATGGCTAAAGGCTAACACCCTGCATATAAGTGGCTAATGTACTGCTACATCATGCTAAAAACAATGCTAACATCATGACTAAAAGTGGTTAGTATGTCTTGAACCAAGGCTGAGTCCCTAGCATTGTCATTGCAATAGACAAAATAATAGCATCCTTGTTTGTGGGATGACATCATCAACACATGGAAAACTTCAAGTTCTACTTCTCCTTCCCTCCGCAACCCTTTCCCACGAGGCGGCTAAAGCTAACTATCCGTAGCTTAATTGGTCCGACATGATTGGTCAGCATAATTCTCATCAAACTCCCGGGCAGAAAAGAGAATAAGCGCATTCCCAAACAGTCCTGTAGGCTTCTTTTTTTCCCCCCCCTCCCTCCATTGATTGCTTGCGGCTGTAGAAAGCCGATGCTCTCCCCTCTCACTCTCTCACTACCTCTTCTACCCTTTTGTCCTCTCTGACCTTCTCATCAACAGCCCACACACACACACACACACACACACACAGAGCAGAGAGATTCCTGCGATAAGAAGCACTTTGCAGTCTTGTGTTAGCCTCTCGTCTCTTTGTATCCAGCTATGAAAGGTATAATGAACATATCACAGTATCATCCTCCCTTGCTGGTGGCCCCCGGGCCATGTCTGCACCTGCTCGCCGCTCAACGTCACAGAGCTCTTTTTGTCTCGAACAGACCTCGTCTGAGCACACATGCCTTGTCACTCTATTAGCTACGCCTGCGTCGTTAAATGTAAAAATAAAAACAATTTAAAAAAAAAAAAAAAGCACATTTGAGGAAAATGTTATATATGCCACAAGATGGCGGAAAAGCATTTTTTCTTTCTATTAGACAAGGCTGTGGCTTGACTAAATGAAGCTGAGGTTGGGTAAAAAATTTAGATATGGATCTGTAATTAATTAGCTCTTTACGCCACATATTTTTGGGCATCACCTTGGTCAGTATTCGCCAAGCGTCATGGCATGGGAACATTGCGTTTTGGCTGAGGCATCGTAGTGTGTGTATGAGATGCCAGCACCCTCTCCCCCTTGGCCAGCCTTCCTGAGTCAGCGCTTCCTTTCTCAGTGCGTTGGCCCAGACGCAAACTTCCTGGCACTCATCGACACGGCCCGCCAACGGTCTTATCGCGGCGTGAATTCCGACCGGGCAACACTCGCCCTAAAAAACCCAAATGTCATCCAGGGCAATCTGAGATCAAATCTTTGTGTTTGTGCATCCCAATTTCATGCTCGGCTAAACGCTTATCACTTGCAGGTAGATTGGCTTGTCACCTGTGCTGGAATTTACATATAAATGGAAATGTGTTCAGATCTGGTGGTCGAAGTGAGGCGGGAGTAGCAAGGGGGAGGGCATTTGGCTGGCCGGGGGCGATCCCAAAACTGCTGGATCAGGTGATGGGATGTGTGGGATTACAGGAGATAATATTGTCTTTATTAATTTTAGCGTGGCGGTGGTGGAAAGAAGCAATGTTTTAAGAGGCTGCGGGGAGTAAAATGAAAGCGAGCGAGCGACCGACCGTTTTCTTTGCGCTTCTGCTGCAAATTTCACCTGAAATCTCATTGAGGTTGTTTTCTCCCTTTTTAATATAATTCATCTGAACCTCAATGTTTTGTTTCAAGAGATAGGTGGGCCATATGGAAGGGTGGCAGACACATGATAATGTCTTTATTATAATCTTTATTTGGACTATTTACAGTAAAAAATATATATATATATATATATATTAGGGGTGTGAATTGTACCTGGCGATTCAATTCGTATCATGATTCATAGGTCACGATTCGATTCGATACGATTAATCCTGATACAAATCTATAAATTGATTATTGCAATTTTTCAAATTATTTTTTAAATTATTATTTTTTTACTCAAATTTAGAAAATACTAATCAGTAAACCTGTACATGTACACTGTAAGATTTGTATGAAAATATTCATGCTTATAACTGAGCCACTGCATTTAACAAACATGTTTGAACAGCACTGAAATAAAATATTAAGACTTAATGTTCCATTAATAAAACATTCTTCCATGCTTAATGTGTGAATCCTAACCCTAAGTAAGACGTTTTGTTGAATATTCCCATTAAAAAAAATGTTTAAAAATCGATTCGGCCGCATATCGAATCGATTCGAGAATTGCTGTAATATCGCAATACATTGCCAAATCGATTTTTTTTATAACACCCCTAATATATATATACTATTCAACATGTCAAATTGCACTCTTTACAGTCTTTTATTTTGTGTACAACTCCAACTAAATTCGCAGGAGATGAAGGTTTGTTACTCTCGAACCATTCTTTGATTAAACAGCAAGTTTATTAAGTAACCCCATAAAATGCTATTTGCTTGGAGTTCATTAATTTTCATAAAAATCCTACAAAATTCTCTGTAGATAACATTTTCAAGCCATTGTTAAAAATAAATCAATAAATAAATCTAAAAGTCTATTTTTATATATGCTACAAATGACTTATTTAGTTTCAAGTACTTTTGAGAGTAAAGGCTGAATACATTTAATTGCCCCCCCCCCCCCCCCCAATTATACAAATTCCACAAAATTGTGTACTCAGGGAGATATTTTCATAATCTTTAATTAGATATTTGCTATAGTGTTACTTTTTTGTACAATCAAATTCTCAAGGGAAATTATTGTCAATTAAGTTACATTTTTAAATTAAGAATTATAAAATAATATTAAAATTTTACAATCAAATGTTCGTTCTTTCCAAACTAGCTGAACTATGTAAACACTTTTTTGCGCAAATACTATTTTCCGTTATTCCACTCGCTCCTGACGCTGTCGTGCGTGTGCGACCGCCGCGACCTTGGCGGCGAGCCCGCAACATTGATTTTTATTAGCATCTTTTTATGATGCAGCCGTAAAGAGCACTGCGGGCCTTGTTAAAAGCCCAGCCCGGCCACATTTGGTTACGTCCTCGTCATCTGTTTGCATCCGTGTCATCGCTTGTGCCGCCTCTCAGGTGTATGCGTGCAGACGGGACGGGGGGCATTTGAGGTTGCGGGCTTGTGGGCGGATGATGCTACCGTATACGCCGCTTACGCCTCAAGGTCAGCGCCGGCGCTGATTGAGTTTAGGAAGAGGCGGCGCTTGTGCAGACGCGCCAGAAGTCTTTTAGACAGTTTGCTTTTCAGTAGCTGAGTTGAGATTTTACTTGGAAATGCGCACGGTTACTCAACCAAATTGCAACATACTGGTTCTCGTCCAGCATAACATTATCCAAGAAGTTGTCAATTATGAGGAAGCAGATGTCTTCAGAAACTCAATTTACTACACCTCGCTATATCATACAAAAGAGTTGAGAAGGAAAAAAAACACAATGAGAGTAAATTATTTTCTTCTTCATTTTAAAGTTGACATGTTCTATTGTCTATAGTCTTGTAATCTTGAGATTCATAATTTAAAAAATAAAAAGCACTATACTTTCGAGAAATAGTTTCATGAGACTAGTTAAATACGTTTGAAGAAAAGTTTGTACCGGTACTCTATTTTCAAGGAAAAAAGTCATTGTTTTGAGAATTTTTTAAAATGTATTTAAGTGTTACAGATATTAACCCAATGACAGCAATAGACGTAAAAAAAAATTAATTTTAACTATTTCTATTAGTTTAACATTTTTTTCCATTTTTGTTAACAAGAGTATGAAAGCCTAGAATTTTTTTATTGTACATTTAGAACAGATGTAAAATTTGTGATTAATCGTGAGTTAACTAGTGAAGTCATGCGATTAATTACGATTACAAATTTTAATCACCTGATGCCCCTAATTTTTAAATGTTTTATTTTTAAGAAAAGATGATTAAAAATTAGGGCCGTCAGGCGATTACATTTTTTTTATCGTAATTATTCGCATGACTGCACTAGTTAACTCACGATTAATCACAAATGTTATATCTGTTCTAAGACAATTAAAAAAAATCTAGGTATTCATACTCTTGTTAACAGAAGTGAGAACAATTTTAAACTAATAGAAATAGTTCAAATGAATTTTTGACGTCTAAAGCCGTCAATGGCAGTGGATGAGTTAAAAAGAAAGGTTGTTTTTTTTAAGTTGTGTTTCTCGAAGGCAATTTGTAGCCTGAAAGAAAATGTATCTAATGAAAAATCTTGTTTTTGAGGAAATGGTTATAGATTTTCTGGAAGAAAAGTAATATGTTTGCGAGAAAAAAAGTTTTAATGTAGCATTAGCATTACACTTTGAACTGCTGCACTGTCTTGATTTCTGCTCGAGTCCATTTAGGTGTCTGCTCTCGCTGCCTATTCGCGCCTTGTCACGAACCCTCGTTCGTGTCTGGTGATTCAGTGATGGTTCGTTTGGGTCCTCCTAGCATCTCCCGGCTTGTGAGCGAGATTCGAGGTGACACTGGTGCCGGCTCCTCTTCCTCTGGGTGTCAGTCACTTTCTACTCTTAGCGAGGGGGGGGGGGGGGGGGGCATTTTTACCCTCCAAGTCTACCTTATAAAAAGGATAAATTAACCAGAAAAATTGGTTAATCGATTGATACGTTTTAAATGTTTTTAATCTGATGGAAAAACACTTTGAATCTTTCTTGTTGCCATTGGCGTGATGGGATTCTCCGATTATTTTTGACATTTGAGTCGAAACCATTCTGTTTGACAAGCGAGAGTAGAGATGTCGTCTCTACGCTATGCTAGCTATGCTACGCTAGCTCTCAGCTAGCTGCCGACCGGCGCATTACCGCTACCGTTTTTAACATGCTAAAGAAGAAAAGAATAACATATATAACATGCTAAAGAAGGTGACCGCCACCGGTAATGTATTTGTAGAGTAGTCATGGCAACGAGCGAGTGACGCATCGCTAGTTTAGCCATAATAAGGATTTACTATTTACAGCACCAAAAGGCGCATAATAACTGACTAGGATTCTTTCTACCTTTAGCCGCAATGCGATGCAGGATTCCATTGAACGTAAGCCATGTTAAACTAAAAAGAAAACAACTTTTTCATAGTTAGAGACTTCATGTTTCTTGCTCAAATAATTTTTTACGTCTGTTTTAGTGTCATTTGTACAATAATGTGTGTAATGAATATTTTAAAATGTAGTGATATTTAAAACCTCAAATGTCCCCCGATAGGAAATATGTTTCCTCGGGTCTCCGCAGACATTCTTTTGTTTGCATGGGAGTCGAACCCCCTTCGCTTTTAAATCTCCCGTGAAGCGAGGTATGCTCGGTGCTAGTTACAGCGGAGTAACGCGCATTGTGCAACTGGTGAAAGATTTACATACGCTTGACAGCCTGAGGAGGCGCAGGCTTGTTCACACAGTAGTAAATTTCATTGGAGAGAGAGAGAGGACATGGTGACCAGTTGGTGTCTCGCACTGGTCTGTCTTTTGTCCGTTTCAGGACTGTCCACATCATGTCCGCCATTGTCAGGATGCTCACATTTTTACCTATCAGCAAACTGTCACAAGTTCATTCATCTTTTGGTTGTTTTTTAAGTATTTTAATGGAGTGGAGAAGTCTCCGTCTGGCGACTTTGTAATTTGAGGACTTTATTTCTAGGTTTAAAGACGTTTGCATTCTGCTAGTTGTACATCAATTTGTACGCTATAAATAATGTATGAGAGGCCGCGTGTGTCTCGGAGGCTTGTCGAAGGTGGCGTTCTAATGACAGCAAACAAAGCCTGCCTGCCATTTTGGAGATGAGCGGGGGAGGCGGCAAGGACGGGGATGATGACAAGAGACGAGAGCGGGGGAGTTGATCAAATACCTTCCACCAGGGGTGGGAATCTTTGAATGTCTCACGATTCGATTTGCTTCCGATTTTTGGGTGTGTGATTCGATTCAGAATCAATTTTTGATTAAGAACCATTATTTGATTCAAAATGATTTGATTGGCAATGATTTTTGCTTCAATTTACAGATGTTCAAGGAATCGTCATGATTTACTCCAGTTTGACTCGCTAATGCTAATTTGTGCTCTACTCGCGGCAGTTTTAGCACTCAAAAGAACGGCTCCACACTGCAAAAAAAAAAAAAATACTTTTATTGAAATAACTTGATTGTGACTTTTTCCTTCTACTCTCTAATGTGGCTACAACTTAATAGAGTATCTGACCGTGCAACACTGCCCCCAAGTGGCCAAATCGGGTACAACATGAACGGCGCTCTCAATAAAGGCACACACAAACAAAGGGAAGACGGTATAAAATAATTTAAATAAAATCGATTTTTGGGACATTTAAAATCATACTAACTGAGAATTGACGATTCTTATAAGAATCGATTTTTTTTTTTTGGGCACACCCCTACCTTCCACCCAAAGTGCTTTTGGGATCAAATATAAGAAGGTTGATTCCACTTCAGTTGGACTTTTGATTGATCTTGATGATAGATCATGAACTTTCTGAACACGAAACCTTTTACCTTGCACCCGCCTCCGACAGTCAGACATTTACGACGCATAAGCAGAAGCTGTTTTACTGCATGGCCGCGTTTCAGTGAAGACGACGACAATGATGATTATGACTAAAGTGGTGTAACTTTCATTTGATCTGATTAAGGCGGCGGCGCTGTGCCCTTGGGCGATGTCTGTCGAGAGCCGGCTAACGAGCGAATGAGAGATAACCCCATCTCAACTCCACTCCGACTTTCCAATTTAGCAGCTCCAAACTATGAATAAATCTAACACCCCTCTAATTGAATTCTTCAAAGAGACCACTTTTTCAAGGTTAGTCGCCCCCCCCCCCCCCCTCCAAATGCAAATACATGTTCCCGCCTGAACAATGACTTTTCCATTGATCTTGAAGAGGGAATTCCGACTGTATTCTTTTTAGCAAAATTGAATATGGCTTTACCGCATCTCTCGACGTACATATTTTGACTTTATTCTTGCACAAACTCTGAGTTGTGCAGTTCATTTAGTACTATTCTCATGTCGTAAATAATCGTAAAATTGTAACTTTATCGTACGATTGCGATGGAGTGAGACTTGCTTCTCATTAAAATTTTCTTGGGATTTTTGACTTCAGTTATATTTCGACTTCATTATTTAGACATTTTTACTTTATTATTGTAAAAATGACTAGCCATGTTTGATGCACTTTGAAGAATAATTGTCAAAAGACTGCTTGGTATGAAGTTCGCTGCCATTATCGAGCACTCGTAACTCTAAAGTTTTGTTCGTAACATAAGACAAATATATATACATGGAACAAATCTAAAGTTGGGCCACTCGTTCATTTTTACTCGCTCCAATAATGGGATTTTTGCAAAAACTGTTCCTGTATTTTTTTTGGGCTGGTGTAATGTGTGTGAGATGTACATCCAGCGCTCTCCTCACTCGGCCTTCGAGACACTCTCAGATGTATTCTTTCCATAAATCGTCAACGTTTTTTTTTTATCCTCCGTTGCTAATTGTTCCCGCGGAGCGTGTTCTGTTTTGTGAATAATTTGCGCTTCCTTTGGGATGCTGTGGTCGTGCTGAGCAATGGAGATGGCTAATGGAGCTGGGGGGGGGGTACCTTCGTGAATGCTTATCAGCCAGTCCTCGCTGACATTTTGTTTTTAACTCATTCACTGCCATAAATTCATTTGAAACAAAAAAAAAGATTATTAAAAATTAGGGGCAAGAGGCGGTTATTTTTTTTAATTGTAATTAATCGCATGACTTCACTAGTTAACTCACGATAATTTTTTTTTTTTATATCTGTTCTAAATGTACAATAAAAAAAGTTTTTCATATTCTTAACAAAAGTGGAAAAAATGTTAAATAGAAATAGTTAAAATTAATTTTTGACAATTATAGCCGTCAATGGCAGTGAATAAATAAAAAAATTAAAAAGGAAAGAAAATATTATTAAAAATTTGGGCCGTCAGGTGATTAAAGTTTTTAATTTATAACATTTGTGATTAATCGTGAGTTAATTATTGAAGTTATGTGATTACAATGAAACATTTTATTCACTTGATCGATTAAAAAAAGAAAGATCATAAAAAATTAGGGGCATCAGGCGATAACAATTTTAATTGTAATTAATCTCATGACTTCACTAGTTAACTCGTGATTTAATCACAACTTTCATATCTGTTCTAAATGTACAATAAAAAAAATCTAGGTTTTCATACTCTTGTTAACAAAAGTGGAAACAAAATGTTAAACTAATAGAAATAGTTCAAATAAAATGTTGACGATTATAGCCGTCATTGGCAGTAAACGAGTTAATAAACATTGTCATATATTGTATTTGTCAGTGTGTGTGTGTGTGTGTGTGCGTCCTTGCTCAATGCTCACATCCCGTCTGGATCGAAACCCTGCCCTTCCTGCGCTAAAACAGACACCCACCTTGGGGAGGGTACGTGCAAAGATTTGCACAGAGCGCTGACTGTTGCACCTTCTGATTGTGCAGCGTAGACACGCAGAGCTGTAAGCAGACACAACTGCGAAAAGTATATATATATATTTACTAAAACCCCACCCACCCCTCTTCATCATGAGAGTCCTATGTTCCAGACCCCCACCCCACTATTAATGAAAATCCGCACTATAGAGAGCCCATATGAAATATTATGAGAATGAGAGCTGTCGTGACACAAATGAAACTAAAATATGAATCCATGTAAAAAAAAGTAGTAATTATGGGACTGAAGTCATATCGCATCACCATATCAGCGAGGTATAGTTTACAAGAATTAAATTGCTATAAGCAATTGTTTAAAAAAGTAAAAAATAAAATGTAAAGCCTATATATTTTATATATATTTTATTTATATATATTTTTTATATATATATATATATATATATATATATATATATATATATATATATATATATATATATATATTAAAAATGATTAAGAATTATGAGGAAAAAACTTTTAACAGTTTAAACTTTAAACACTGAATGTATCGCAATTAGACACTATCTAAGTAAATAAAACAATAAATAAATCAAAGGCTTTAGCACTGATAACTGTCCCTCTTCAGCTCATAGTGGAGAAGACCACCGACTTCCCCTCTGCTGAGTTCTCTCTGGTGGAGGATGTGGCCCTTCACTTCACCTGCTTGATGGACCGGCTGAACGAGCAGCGCCTCTTCCAGCCCGACCTGTGCGACGTGGACATCGTGCTGGTGCGCCACCACAGCACCTTCCCGGCCCACAAGGGCGTGCTGGCCGCCTACAGCCCTTTCTTCCACTCGCTGTTCGCCCGCAGCAAGCAGCTGCGGCGAGTGGACCTGTCGCTGGACGCGCTGACGTCTCAGGGCCTGCAGCAGGTTCTGAACTTCATCTACACGTCCAAGCTTTTGGTGAGCAGCCGCACCGTCGCCGACGTGCTCAACGCCGCCACCTTGCTGCAAATGAGCGATATCGCCGCCTCCTGCCGCCAGCTCATCGGCAGCCGGTCGCTGCGCAGCGCCGATATGGCCGATCAGGACGGCTGCGGGACTGCATCCGGGCAGTTTTACTTGGACATCAAACAGGAGCGTGGTGACGGCGGGGAATCCAAGACATCGGATCCTCACGCGACCTTCAACAAAGATCAAATCATCGTGGAGGTCAACCTCAACAACCAGACTCTCAATGTTTCCAAAGGCTCCGACGGCGGCAAAGAGGCAAAAGTATTTTGCGGCTGCGACGGGCGGGAGTCCGAGGACGATGAGGACGAAAACAACCTGAAGAAAAAAATGGACATATTGGGGCAGAGTACCGAAGAAGAAGACGAGGATGAGGAGGAGAACATCCTCGAAGTTCCGGCGGCGGAACCTGAATCGGATCATCCCCGCAGGGCGCTGGCCGTGGCCGTGACGCTGGCCCGCCGCCGCCCGGGGGACGCGGAGGGCGGCGGCGGCGGCCCCAAGGCGAGACTGGAGGAGAGGCAGCAGTTCTCGTGCAAGAAGTGTCCGCGCGTCTTCAACAACCGCTGGTACTTGGAAAAGCACACCAGCGCCACGCACAGCCGCGCGCACGCCTGCGCCAGCTGCGGCAAGAAGTTCCTTCTGGAGAGCGAGATGCTGCTGCACCAGCAGACCCACTGCGAGAAGAGCATTCAGGTAGGCTAGCATTTGGAACACTGGGGGAAAAAAAAAAAAGACTAAAACCCCGTCTCTGTATTCTCAATAGTGTGTGGCGTGCGGTAAGGCCTTCAAGAAGCTGTGGTCGCTGCACGAGCACAACAAGGTCGTACACGGCTACGCCGAGAAGAAATTCTCATGCGAGATCTGCGACAAGAAGTTCTACACCATGGCGCACGTTCGCAAGCACATGGTCGGTGAGTGGTAAGCCGCTGTTGTTTCGCTGTGCGTAGTCTTTTTGGCAACGCCCGAAGTCTGCCATTTTGTTTTGAAGCGTCCATCTTGGCATATCCGTCAAAGACGAACGCTGCCAAATTTGAACTCTTTCTGCAAGACAGATGGATGGCACTGCATTGCGAAATATTTCCTCATTGTGTGTTGCTGGAGCACGGTGGTGAAGTCTTTAACTCGTTCACTCCCAGCCATTTTCACTGAAGCAACCCCCTTCGCTCCCGACTGTTTTATTGGATTTTGACTGATTTTGCAAGGTCCACAGAATATTCTGTTCTATTGCTATAAAAACGTGGAACCTACCAAAAGAAAGATTAGAGTCTCTTCTTTCATCAAGAAAAAAAACATATTTGTATCTATTTCCGTTTTGCACCAATTAGTATTAGAATATAGCTAAGTTTCATCATTATTCACAAATCTGTTAAGAACTGTGGGTAAATGAGCTTGTTTGCAACATGGCCCTGGTTGATCTCTTATACTCTGCTGCCACCTGCTGGACGTTTTTGTAATAACTACCATTGCTTTAAGCAACCTCTTCATGTCAGAAGCTGCATCAAAATCTTCTGTATGCTCCAGCATAAGAAAAAAACATAAATAAATAAAAATAAAACATATAAATACGTTTTTGGGAGTGCAGGACAAAGTATAAAAAAAATTGGTTTGAATGAGTTAAAAAAAATCTCAAGAGTTGAGTTTTTACCACTATATCATGGCAAAGCATGGCAGCAAAGATTGATGACTCAATGACATGACTAAAAAACAAAACTACAGATTTTGCGGAGATACCACAAGGTCTGAGCAATCATACACGACCTGCTACGGCCACAACTGACATCCAGGCGGTCAACACGCACACATGCTAATGGTTAGCCATTTAGCAGCCAGCCACAAATCTATACACTTTCATTCCCTGACACCCGCGTCACTCACCAGATCTTTCAAAGCCACACATTGGAAGAATACTTGGTAAAAAAAAAAAAAAAGAAGAAGTTCCATAGCTGCATCGCAACTGAAAAGATGAGAAAATGTTTTTGTGTTTGTGTAGCTCATACGAAGGACATGCCGTTCACCTGCGAGACGTGCGGCAAGTCGTTCAAGCGCAGCATGTCCCTGAAGGTGCATTCCTTGCAGCATTCCGGAGAGAAGCCCTTCAAGTGTGAGGTTTGAGCTCCTTTTCCATACCACAAGGAACAACCTAATTTGACAAAAGTCGAATGGGATTCTTTTATCTATTTTTATTCGTAAAAAAACCCAAAACAAAAACAAGATGTGATTTTTTTGTCATTGCAGAACTGCAGCGAGCGCTTCCAGTACAAATACCAGCTGCGTTCGCATATGAGCATCCACATCGGACACAAGCAGTTCATGTGCCAGTGGTGCGGGAAGGACTTCAACATGAAGCAGTACTTCGATGAACACATGAAAACACACACTGGTGAGTGCTGTGAAGCCCCGCCCACATTTCTTTCTTTCTTTTTTTTTTCTTTAAAAAAAAACTAGGATGGTACATTATGACCCTAAAAATAAAATACACGAGGGGAAAAAAATCCACAAAAATTAGATTTCCAATTTTTTATCTTTTTTTTTTTCTTTATAGAAAAAGCAAGAAGCCAAACGGGTTTCAGAAAAGCTGCTCCGTTAGCAACGCTGATTATTTAACAATGAAAATAAGTTATGTTATTAGTGTTAAGTGTTCTGAGGACATGTTTTGATCTCCAAATTTCCTTCCAAATGAACTCTGATCAAATCGATAATCACTCAGCCCCAAACAAAACAAAAATCACCATCACAACGGCTAATCTTTTACCAAATGCGCTAATTCCCTCCAAATTCACCTGTCCACACACCCACAATAGACATTCATCTGTCTCCATTTTTCTCCCACCCGTCCGTCCACAGGAGAGAAACCGTACATCTGCGAGATTTGCGGGAAGAGCTTCACGAGCCGGCCCAACATGAAGCGCCACCGCCGCACCCACACGGGCGAGAAGCCGTACCCGTGCGAGGTGTGCGGCCAGCGTTTCCGCTTCTCCAACATGCTCAAGGCGCATCGGGAGAAGTGCTTCCGGGTCAGCCAGCCGCTGGACGACCCCCTCGAGCCGGAGCGGCACCCAGAGCAGACCCCATGCAGCGCCTCGCAGTCTCCCAAAGGGGGGCGCGTATCCCCTCTTCCACCGCCTACCCTCTTCTCTGGCGGTAGGATGAACTCCAACATCTGAAGCATTGCAAGGTCACTTTTTGATTTTTTTTTTTTTTTTTTTTTTCCCCCACCGGAGCTTCTTGCGCCTCAATAACACTGCCACTTGGTGAAAAAAAAAAATCCAAGTTATTTTTTATAAATGCATTTGGTGAGCTGGTTTCATTCGGGGACCAGCGACGTTTCTCTTCCTGGAGCCTTGCACAAAACGCAGCGATTGTAGCATCTCTGGCAACAAACAAACAAGAAAAGTTGGAAACCGTTCCGGTGCGACGCAGCAATAATAACCAAAATCTGACATGACATGTTTTGGAAAATATACACGACTCACTAAAGTTTGCACATTGGGCTTCTATGTGAAATGATGAACCTATTTGAAAATTGCATTTCTCCTATTTGCCACAAAAAACACAATACCCTAATTTTTTTGTGAGTATTGTATGTGTGTGTGTGTGTGCGCACAATAACCAAATCTCATTAGCTCGCGTGCTACAAGCCACATCACGTCGTAGTGTTTATAATCCGCCTGGCACCTTACGTACATTTAGCGATGTAACCGAATTGTACTCCTTTGTCCAATCTTAGAACTGTGCTTGGGGGGGGGGGGGGTGCAAGCAATTTGTGGCACGATGCGTCACGGTTACATTCAACTCGTCGGCGTACGGCAAGCGAGAAAGATAAGTAGTTAATACTACTGATTTTTGCACTTTGATCTCGGGTGGCCGTAGATGACTTTTAACAGGAGCGCACGTATCGTCACAGTCCAATGAAAAGCGTTGATGTCGAATTGTTAACCCAAAAAAAAAAACAATTTTCATTAACTCATTCACTGCCATTTACGGCTATAGACGTCCAAAATCCATTTGAACTATTTCTATTAGTTTATCATTTTTTTTTCCACTTTTGTTAACAAGAGTATGAAAACTTTTTTTTTTTTTTTGTACATTTAGAACAGATATAAAATTTGTGATTAATTGTGAGTTAACTAGTGAAGTCATGCAATTAATTATCATTAGAAATTTTAATCGCTTGACGCCCCTAATTTTTAATAATCTTTTCTTTTTTTTAAATAAATAAATAAAACAATTGTAAAATGTTATTTTTTTCCAATTTTTTCTTTTTTTTAAGAAGAAAAGCTTGTTAAAAATTAGGGGCATCAGGCGATTAAAATTTGTAATTGTAATTAATCGCATGACTTCAACTGTTAACCCACGATTAATCATAAATTTTATATCTGTTCCGAATGTAAAATAAAATAAAAAATTCTAGTTTTTCATACTCTTGTTACCAAAAGTGGAAAAAAAAATTCATTACTAGAAATAGTTGAAATGAACTTTTGACGTCTAAAGCCGTCAATGGCAGTGAATGAGTTAATTATAAATATTGGTAAAAATTTAAAGCTTCTAATTTTGGGCTGCGCAAACTCACGTAATTGTTTTATAGCGATATTAATAATAACGTCGTAGCACTTTTGTTGGAAGATGGAATCTGATGTGTGGACTTTGAAGATGAATGAATGGTAAAGGTGAGCACTTTATTGTCCAGTTTGACGAATGTTATTTGGTTTGGAGTAAGTTTAAAATTTTTACATTTCTACCTAGAGAATATTACCAAAATCATGCTTTTTAGGGACGATCACAAAGAGTCAAAAGCACTAACATTAACACACAAGTATTATGATGTTTTATGCTGTATTATAACGTATTTCCTTTAATAGTGGCCTCCACTTGAATTGATGCCACATCTCAATGAATTGCCCCTTCTGGTAATGGCAGTGAATGCGTTAAAGTAGCACTAAGGAACTTTTCAACCTTAATCAAATATTTTCACAACTCTTCTGATGAAACTTTGACTTAAAATTAATTAAATGGTGCCTTTGCCATGGCCTGAGCGGGTCTGTATCATTTTTACTGGCACTAAGCAACTTTGAGGAGGATGGTAGGAACACTGCCACACAAAAAACTACAAATGTGCTGACTCCTTTATGGCATATACGTCACTTGCCACTTTAACCATTTGTTACAAAGACAGAAGTCAATTTGAATGTCAACGCTCGCTGCCGTGAGCTGGAAAACGACGCAACGCGCTTGTCCTCATGGGAAATGTGGTCTTCCTTCAGGCATAACATTACCGCTTTTTTTCCATATGGTGTCGCCATAATCAATGTAAACTGAAAGTTCCTTAGTGATGCTTTAACAGATTCACTGCCAGCCCAATTAGAATTATTTTCTCTTTTTTTAAAGCCTTTTTTCTGTCTAAAATTGCAACTTAAGGCCTAATACCTAGTGAACACCTCAATAAACTGGTGGTACTTTCTATGGTCATTACAGGAGGAAATACGGTAAATGGAGATTAAACAGAATTTTTTTTGTAGCTTTTTCCAGAATATACAGAATTTAGCAGTTATCATAAGATGTGCTGATTGTATTACATGACATAGAGACTCTAATGTATATAAGGCTGCTTGAAAAGCAAATGTAACATGGCCTGACATCATGTACAGTATATGTGACTATATCTTTTTTTTTTTTTTTTAGTTATCAGATGTTAATGTGGTGTTATCACGCCAAGTGGCAGTAAAAAAGGAGAAGGGACGTTTTTTTTGCACAGTGTTGTGGAGGACTCGTACTGGATTCCTGGCAGGTAGGCTTTTATGTCTTTCGATTAAGCGCCATTCTCCTTCACCGAGGCTCTCAGCCAAAAAGTTTAAGGTGGACGTGCCCTTGTCCTTAAATAAAGGCTGGCTAAAATGAGATTTTCGACCAGCCCTTGCTTATTTTGCACATGAGGGCTTACTTAGCTACTTCTAATTATCATTTTTGTTAACTTTCCCAAACCTTAAAGGAGACATATTATGCTTTTTTTTGTTTGCATTCTTAAGTGTGAATACACAAAGGATAAAGAGGACTAACATTCACTTGTCACATGAAATTACTGTTTAGTGAAAAAAAAAATTGTCGCATTGGTATTACTATTTTCATATTGTCGCAATAAATTAACTCATTCACTGCCATTGACGGCTATAGACGTGATAAATTAATTTTAACTATTTCTATTAGTTAAAAAAAAAAAACACTTTTGTTAACAAGAATATGAAAACCTAGTTTTTTTTTTTATATATATATAACAATTTTGATTAATCGTGAGTTAACTAGTGAAGATTAATTACGATAACCACATGACACCCCTAATTTTTAAAATAAAATGAATAAATAAAATTGTAATTATTTCTTTCCAATTCTTCTTCTTTTTTTAGAAAAGATTATTAAAAATTACAGGCGTCAGGCGATTACCATTTTTTATCGTAATTAATCGCATGACTTATCTAGTTAACTCACGATTAATCATAAATTTTATATCTGCTCTAATACAATTAGGTTTTCATACTCTTGTTAACAAAAGTGGGAAAATGTTAAACTAATGGAAATAGTTCAAATTAATTTTTGACGTCTGTAGCCGTCAATGGCAGTGAATGGGTTAAAATGACTTACAGTATGCTATTCGGCTAACGACATATTTTTGTTGACAATTGCCGATGGATAGATGCCACAAGATGGTGGCAGCGCACTACTTCAAGTTCCTCAACTGACTTCAACATAGTTCCTTGGCACTAAAATGCCACCAAATCGGTTTTCCACTTTGATGGGTTGGCCAGCACGCCAGAGACCAAAATTCAAGTTCCCATGATATGTCCCCTTTAAACAAACTCAATACCGTATATCCCTCAACCGCGATGTGCACTGTTAGTTGCTGACTGTCTATCATGTATGTCGAGCAAGAGGTGGGGAACCTATGGTCCACAATGCAACGCTTAAAAACAAAAACAAAAACTGTAACAGGTGGCTGTTATAAATAGCTCCCAAATCCTCATAGTATGTCCTAATTTTTTTTTCTCCATACATTGAATATGGACTTAATGGCTCCCCACCTCTGCTGTACTCATGACACTAGAGTATGTCTTAGTTAAGTGGTGTACCGAGACTTCATATTTAAAAAAAAAAAAAAAAAAGATTAAAACAGGAAAATTGTGTCTAGAGGTGCTAATAAGAATAACAATAGAGTGTATCTTCTGTCCTTCCACGGTATTACTGACTCGCGTGTATGTACTGTTTGTGAAACAAAAGCCGGGTGGCGTCACAACATGTCAACATTAAAGCATATCGAGATATTATTGCACAATGAGCTGTGTCTTTTCTTATTTTTAGGATTTAAAAAGTCTACACACCCCTGTTCAAATGCCAGGTTTTTGTGATAGGTACAATTGTTTTTAGTTCTTAACTAAAATATAGATTTTCCAGAGGGGAAGGAAAAATAAACACTTAAGATGATGTTGTTTTTGTTTAGTTTTTTTTAATCATAGGAGTTTGAAGTGTCATTGGTTTACATTTTATTTGAAGCAGTGCAGTGGGAAAAACAAATGTGGTTGCAGATTAAGACACATAATAAAAACATATGAAGGGGGCGGTCAAACAAAGTGAACTACATATTTGAGTAATTGAAAATCTGAAAAATATACAATAATAAACGCCTTACTTCAAATAGACAAAACATTTTGGACAATTCCATGTTTCCAACTTGTTGAAAATAGTTCCGAGAAGGCTATTTTTATGATACACAAAATCTTGGGATCTTTGGATGACATTGGCATGAAATATTTAAATTTTTTAATTAATTTTTTTACATCTTGGTGAGTCGCAGTGTGTTGAGTCGGACCCCCGAAATAGTTGCCCCCGAGGCATACTGAATATCTCTCAGGATCCCGTTCCATTTGTTCTCCGCCTCGTTATACCTGAATAAGAGCACCAAAAAAAGTATTAGATTAAAATGTGGCTCTCCATTTTTAAAGTGTTTACATATACAATACAGAAATTATCAAGTTATTATTTTTACATTATAATTTCCTTGATAAAGTGACTTATTTTCAACTTTTTTAATTTTAGGGGGAAACATTTCCGTCACAAAAATCCGACTTAATTTCTCAAAATATATATATATATTTTTTTAAACCTCAAAATATATATATATATATATATATATTATTTTTTTTTTTTGAATAATAGAGCTTTTTCCTCTAAATTGTAAAATGCGACCCACCTCCAGATGTCATTCATCTCTTTGGGAATGATGTCCTCGCTGTCCTCCAGCGGCATCATGGCGAAACCTCCCACGGCGAAAAGCAACCCGCCCAGAGACACCAAATTCAAGGAACTGCGTTCTTGGGGGAACGTCTGAAAGTCGGACCACCTGTGGATTAATCATAAAGAAGGCCTTTAGTACTTTAGTCCTAAATAAATAGACCTTCAGTCCTTCACTTTTTTTTATCTGAGGAACTCACTTATTGGTGGCGATGTCATAAACCTCCACAGAATCGGTCAGACCCGTGTCGGTGACTCCGGCTGCCACGTAGATTTTGTTCTTGTGAATGGTCGCGCCGAATAACGAGCGTGCGGTCTTCATGGGAGCCAGCTCCTTCCATTCGAACTTCCTGGCGTCGTATGCGTAGATCTTGCTCAAGCAGTTCCTTTTTACGTTAAAAAAGGGGGCAAATATTTGTTTTTCCAAGGACAAAGTTAACATTTCAAAGAAAAAACGTTTTTTTTATAGGGATCGGTCCAATTATGCGTGTATCGTAACAAACCGACGACTCCCCCGCATACTCACTTGTCTTCTCCTTTTCCTCCAATCACGTAAACCCTATCATTGGACGAAACAGTTGCATGCCCGTAGACCGCGTATGGAAGCGGGTCTGACTCGCCCCATTTGAAAGATCTACGAACAAGAAGACCACATGAATTCACTCGTGTCAATTGACACACTCCGCTTTCCTGAAGACGAGGCATTTACTGTCTGTCGTAGACCATAACTGAGTCCAGCATTTTCTCCTGGTCCTTCACTTCCTTCCCTCCCATGACGAAGATGGAGTTCTCGGCCTCACCAAGCCCGAACAGAAAGCGGGGAGACGGCAGCGGCGGCATACCCAGCCAGTCGGCGTTGACGGGGTCATACTGAAGTTGTAATATTACAAAGTTAGATTTTTTGTTGTATTTTTACTCATTTTTCTTCACATCCTGGCTAGTTGCACTCTAAAAACAGTTGGGTTAAATATGAACCCAAATTGGGTTAAGAATGGACTGGACTGGCCCAACTTTTTGAGTTATTTGACCCCAAAATTTGGGTCAAATTAAATTAATAAGCCACAGAGTAAACTATTTTTTGGGGGGTTGTTTTATGGGTTGTAACATACATACATAAACTTAATTGAATAACCCAATTGAATTGGGCCAAAACTAAAAACTGAGTTATTTAACCCAAAAAGTTAAATTAGAAAAAGATTAATTTAACCCCAAAAGTTGGGTCAAATTAAATTAATAACCCACGAAGCAACCCAATTATTGCGAGTTGTTGTTTTGTGGGGGTATTCATTTGACCCAACTTTTTTGGTGAATTTAATAACCCAATTGAACTGAATAAAAAATGTACCCAATTTTTTAAATTATTTAAGCCAAAAAGTTAGGTCAAATTAAATAACCCACAAAGCAAACCAATTATATGGGTAATGTTGGTTATTTGACCCAACTTTTTGGGCTATTCAATTGACCCACAAAGTTGGGTCAAATAACCAACATAACAGCCCATATAATTGGTTTGCTTTGGTTGTTAATTAAAGCCCAAAAAGTTGAGTCAGTCCCTTTTCAACCTATTTTGGGTTATTTTTGACCCAACTCATACTAAGAGACAATCACAAATCTTCCTTTACCACATAAAGGAGTCTGTATCTCTCGGGATCAGAAATATTGAATATTGAACGTTTTTTTTATTTCCGGTCAGGAGGAACCCACCCCACAGGATAATCTTTTGCAAGACATCTGATGATTTAGTCTTTGCTGACTGATCGCAAGGAAGGGAAAAAATGCTCAAATTCTTGTCAATCATCAGTAAGTGTGCACCCAACGTGAAGGCATCTTTACGCCAGCCAAATGTGTGAACTCACCTGTAAGAAGTAAGAGCAAAGCGGATCCTCCTTGTTCTGCTCGTCGATAAATAACCCCCCTGCCACGAAGATCTGGTTCTCTTTGGTAACCAGGCTGACATGGTTCTTGGGAACCTGCGTGGAGGCTGACGCCATGTAGCAGTCGTTCCCCATCGGGTCGTAGGCCACCGCCCCGACGTCACTGACCATCAGGATCAGCTCGCGAACGAACATCCCAAAGCGCATGTTGTCGTTCAGGATACTCGGAAGAAGATTCTCCTCTTGTTCCTCGTCCTCCTCGTTCTTTGCTGCGCCGTCTTCCTTCTTCTTCTTGGTAGTGGACTTCACTTCGGGCATTTTCCCCGCCTGAGCGTCCCTGACCAACTGAAGCTTCTTTTGCAATTCTGGATTTTTCGAGATGAGTTTGTTCTTCTCAACTTTGTCCCTCAAGTAATCCTCGCCTATCAGACGCAAGCGAATGCAGTCCAGCAAACCGGGCAGGTCCTTCTCCCGTTCCGCTAAGTCTCGCGCCACCCAGTCCATCAAAGCCTCAAACACGATTTCCTCGGAGTCCACGTCCAGGTTGTCGTTGGCCAGGATGGCGGCCAACTCACCTGGCTGCAGCTGGAGGAAGTCCTCGTCCCTGGAGATGAGCCGGAAGCGCTCACAGGCGAAGTTCCGTGCCGAGACGGCCAGCCTGGGGCAGTCCAGCATCAAGCCTAGTCTGAAGACCGCCAGGCAGTTGCTGAGGCTCAGACGCTTTTGAAGGAAGGATACGCAGACCGTGAAAATGGACGGGATCTGGTACATGTTGGCCACGGCGAAGATATCCTGGACGTTCTGCTCTGACACGTTGATCCTGGAGGTGTACAAGTACTTGAGTATCAGCCCCATGACACCCGGCTCCACATCCTCAAGAACCACCTCGCGTTTTTTGCTCTCATCCAGGTCGGACAGAAAAAGAGCGCGGAAGTATGAACTGCAGGCGCACAGGACCAAGCGGTGGCACGGGAACTCCTTGTCCTTGATTTTCAGAACGCAGTCCACGAGCTTGTCGTTCTCCAGAAGTTCGTACAGGCCGTCCTGGAGAAGCGTCTGCTGGTACACCCGGGGCTCATCCATGGGGTTCACTGGTAGAGCCATTCTTCCTGGCCGGGGAGGGACAAGTGAAGATCCTTTCGGGGGTCTTCGAATCCAACGGGTTCGTTCCTTACCGAGGAAGAGTCGGTCGCCAACTGAAGGCCTTGTTACTCCCTCAGCTGTCCCCACCTTTCAACTGAGCTCCAACTGGCAAACTATTTATAGCCGGCAATGGGCTTCATTCTGGAACATGACATGCGCTCGCCCCCCTAAAACCCACCCCAGCTCCCCCCCCCTAAGTTACATCCCACTCACTCCCCGCTCTCAGCCAGCTGACACATGGCTTCATTGCCCTGAAATAGACGATACCAAGTAGGCTGTCCTCCAAACTATTTGATAGTTCTGTGACATGGCATGACGTGACTTTATTTTCGTAGTATTACAACTTTTTTTTTGTTCTGGATCCATCTTTGATTTGTGTGATATTACACCTTCTTCTTTCATTTTGTAAAAGTATAACGTAATTTGACCCCCCAAAACCCCCCAAAAAAACAAGACCTTTACCTAATTGTACTTCATTTATTTGTTTTCATGACAGACGTTTCAGAAAATGTCACTCAAGTCAGAAACCGTATGCAAGCTTATGACTCATTCATCATCTACTCTGCTTTTTGCTTGCTGGGATCAGCAACGGGTTGCGCTGCGGCTGTGGCGGGAGTTGTGGAGTCCGCCGGAGGGGCGGTCGGTGCTCCAGCCGGTGTTCCGTCCAACGTCGCGGGAGGACTCGGATCGGGGTCATCGATGAGGGCTTGTCTCCTCTCCCGCTCCTTAATCGCTTGAATCAGGCAGTAGGTCACGAACATGACGACTATGGTGGTAATCGGGAAACCTGACCAAACGCGACAAGTCAATCGTGTCACTTGAACTGTGAACTTTAAATCCGGTCTAAGAGCTCACCTTTGAGCAAGAGACGTTTGGCAACCAACTTGGCGAAGTCCAAACTGTTGAGAATCAGGGTGTTGTACAGCACGATACTCCAGAAGTTGAAGATACAGACGGCGGCTCGGATGCGGCGGGACATTGCCTCTGACATCGCATTCTTGAAAGAAACAAAAGAAACAAAAAAGAAATCTAGTGATGGGATAAAGTCTCAAGCAAGTCCCAAGTCAAGTCAGATCATATTATTGGCTAAACCACTGGCAACAAAAGTGAGTACACCCCTTTGTGAAATTGTCATGTTACATATTTGTGTAACGTCTCAAGTATGAATGGGGAGCAGGTACTGGTCACTGGCCGTTCAATACGGTCTCCAAAAAAGATGGCCGAGGCTTGTCTCAAGTCAAGTCCAGATCATGTCTCATGTCTTTTAGCTTTCCTCAAGGCAAAACAGTGACCCAAGTCGACTCAAGTTGCAATGATTCGCCGCCACAAAACAAACTCGCAAACCTCGAAAGATGTGAAGGGCTCCATGGAGAAGAGCTTGGCGGCCCACAGCTCGCAGTTGAGGCCGAAGCAGTTGAAGAAGGCCCAGACCAGAACCACCTTGCACGGTCCCAGCCACAGGACGGTGACGGCGTAGGTGCACACCGTGGCCAGAAGCTCCGCCAGCACATCGTCGTGTTTGCCGCCCAAGCGATTGTACACGTATCTTTTGTCAGGAAAACCACAACAGGATCAGAACCCGGACATCCATTTTTTTAGGGCGCTTGGTTCGTGGTGCTGTGTGGAGCCACTCACTTGCACAACCAGTCGTTGATCCCTCGGTCAAAGTGTCTGAGAAAGCGGATGAAGCAGCGTGATCAACAAAGAGTCTGGCGCGGAGGAAAATGTGTTTGCCAAGTCCCGGAACTCACGTTTCAGCAAAGACGTAGAGCGTCGTGATGCATTTGGGCGGCTTGGGCGGGTCCAGGTGGTCCAACCTGGACACAGTGTTGATGACGCCAAACATGACGGCGGCTTTCACCCAGTCGTAGAGCAGATTGAAGTAAGCCACGCCAACTGCAAACAAACACATTCCACAGCTAATTCGAAATAGGAATATTCTTCTTTTTCTTTTTCTTTTTTAATTTGTATATTTTTTTTAGTATAGACCGACCCAGGGCCCAGTCGGAGAGGTGCCTGAGCAGCTTCAAGTCGCCGGGGATGGTGAGGACGTACAGGAAGTGGAAGAGGACGTCCACGGTGAGGATGACGGTCAGGTGGGTGATGGCTTGCTTGTTGATGTTCCACATCTCCCGCTCCTTCCTGCTCAAGTCTGACTTATTGGCCTGTAGGGGGCAGCACACACAAAGTTACTGGAGCAAAAACGAACTTCATTGTGACTTTTTGTCTCTTTTTTTTGTAACTTATAAGATCACGACTATGGATCAAAAAACATAAATATGATTTTACTCTTGTAAGATTTTATTTTTTATTTTGCAAAAAATCCAAATTTATTATTTTTACTTTATTTATTAAATGACCGGCTTATTAAATTGACTTAAATATGATATGGCCCTATTTAAATTTTGCATTATTACATTTTTGCTCAAGTTTTTTTCCCCCTTTTTCCTTATTTTTTTAATTGAAAGGTTTATGAGGACTTTATTTATTTACTTTAAAAAATACTACTTTTAAGAAAGTGACTTCTTTAAGAAATATGTCTTGTGAAATGAGTCATAAAAATGTCAATTCAATTTCTTAAAAAAATATTTTAAAACTAATGCTTATTACTCAAATTTGACAGTTTTTCTTAAAAAAATGTTTTTAAAAAATTATTCTGACAAATTTTGGGGGGTAATAAGACTTTTGTTTCATTATGTTCTTTTTATTTTATTTATTTTCTCTGTAGAATGCTAACAATTTTTCTCTTAAAAAAATATGTATCCTTTAAAAAAATGCACTTTTAAATCAAATTTCATTTTTTTTAATAGAAAACATTTTTTTCTTTTAAAAACAAACTTTATCTCATTAACAAATTTACATTTTCATAATGCAAATACTGAAATTCACTTGTGAAAATATATATTTTATTTTAAGTTCAATATGGTAATAATACATTTTAACCTTGAAAAAATCCTAAGTACTTAAAAAAAAAAAAAAAAAAAAAATAGACCTCATAATAGTACGACGAGCCTAAATTTATTTTACAATTTTAACTACGTTTTTCATGTCATTCACGTGAGCGGGTGTACCTAATGTTATGGCCAGTGAGAGTATACACTATTATGCATCTGGTGAGCCGCGCTGAGTCATAAATAGCCGTGCGTGTGCTTTATTGGAAGGTGTGACAAACCGACAAGGTTGCAGCTCAGTAGACTCGGGTTACACCCGTCGCCGCTTTTGAAACCAACCTGTACGTAGAACTTGTCAAAGGTCATGATGGGCCCGAAGTAGAAGAAGGGCAGGTAGAAGTTGTACTTGAGCAGCTCGAGGATGCTGTAGTTGCCGTCCTTGCGCTCGCAGTTCTCCAAGGCGAAGCTGATGCAGCGCATGATGGTGAAGCCGCAGCCGCCGTAGAAGAGAACGTGGCGCAGGTCGAAGTCGCCCGCCATGAAGCCGGCCTAGAAAATAGCCCCCCCCAGAAAGTTAATAGAAATTGGCCCTCAAGAAAAGAAAAAAAAAAAAGAAAAAGAAATTGGCCCTCAACACCAGTTTAAAATTGAACAGAAAGTCGGCCATTTTGGTTTGCCAATTCCAAGGTTCTACTATAACAGACAGACCTGACTCAAGTTTGATTAGTCAAAACACAAAATGAGGTCGACATGTTTATCATGACGGAATGCATAACATTCCAGTGCTCGTAAGATTACGAAATCACTTCTTCTTTATTTCAATTTTCAACTTTATTCATAGTTTTCTGACTTTTTTTGTTATAGAACTTTGTTGTACGATTGTTTTTTCCCCCTTACATTTGTGACCTTTTTCGCTTTATTCTTGCGCGCCACTTCTGAAGATAATTTATTAAATATTATATATATATATATATATATATATATATATATATATAATTTTTTTTAAATATATCTTAAACCTCATAACTTTGCGACTTCTGAAATTCACTAGATTTTTTTTCTTTGAACTTATATCTTTTAGCATGATCTTTTTTGTTCATAAAAAAAAAAGTTTTTTCCATGGGATTATTTTTTTGCCCATATCCGAATTTTCTGAAATTAATATGTTTAAAAAATGTATTTTAATCTTGTAAATTTGTTTTATTTTCTCCACCCCAAAAAATTATCATAAAATCACATCCGGAATTGACTTCTCAAAAAAATGTGACTTTCATAGTGTTACGACTTTTTCTCAGAAACTGTGACAATTCTCTTAGAATTCTTAAAGATTATGATTTTTCCCCAAAAAATTTGACTAAAAAATTACGTCAATCTAATAAAATAAAATAAAATAAAAATCTAAAAAAAGGAAAGAATATTTTCAAAGATTACGGCTTTGATACTGTTTTTGTTCACCATTTTCTCTCTCAAAAATATATTTTATGGCTAATAGTGTCTTCTTTTGTATTCCTCAACCTATACCTGCCATTCAGGGACTTCTGTTAAAGCTACCCAATATTTTTCCTTGAGGTCCCATAAGCATTCCTAAAAGAAACCTTAACACAACAGGAAGTGCTCCTGTGACCAAGCACAACCTTACAGCCACTCGAGGCCACGTGCAAGCAACCAAATGCATTTCCTTGTGAAGCCTGAATCTGAACTCCTTTAACACACCTGCCAGGACAGGAAGGGCTCACACTTGAATGTTGCCAGCGTACAAAACCCGGTGACGAAACACAGCCAACGCATCTTAACCAAAGAGATGCTGTAGAGCAAAATGCAGTGGGATAAGATGAGGGTGACGTAGGTCCAACCCATGCTGGTCCACACCGCCAGCATCCCGTACGTCATGTACACAAGGGACCTGTACTGTAGAACAACAATAAAAAAAGGTGTCATCTGATGCTCACCGCTAAACGCTAACCATTCGCCATCTTATTTAGAAGCACCTGAGGAGCCAGCATGGAGCCGAGCTTGGCGAACAGCACGTGTCCAGACAGAGCGAAGATGATGTGAGCCCGGAAGGTCCAAATCCACATGGCCCACTCGGAGTCCGCCGTGTCCTGGAAGGACCAAAAAAAAAATCCAAATTAAAAAGGTATGAATTATGTTTCTTGAAGGGACTGCAAAGCCATGGTTTACCATTTTCCTGCCAAAGTAATACCATCCTGGCTTCACGCTGGACTTGAATGCTTTTCTGTTTGTGTTTGCTGAAATCAAATCGAATATAAAGAAATTGGATACACAAATGCTCGCATGCTGTACGTCCCGTCATACTCACACGAGGACGCGTCAAAGACCCAGCAGGTGGACCAGAGCAGGGCCGAGGCCAGCACGGCGTTGTAGAAGTACAGCTCGTATTTGGGAAGAGCCGCTTTGACCGCCATGGCGGCACGCACACACACTCCTGAACACACAAGCCTCTTTAAACATTTAAAAACCGGTTTTACCTGCGCAAGTGTCACCCGACTTAACGCCATGAAATGGCGTTTAACCACTACTTGTTCTCAAAAGCATCAAGACACGCCCGTTTCCTGGTGCGTCGTATAGACACGCTTGAATGGGTTTGCTGCGGAAGAACAGGTGTCCCAATACTTTTGTCCATAGTGTATAACAAAGTGTTGCCATGTAGTGCACACGCAGTAGAAGTAGTTGCTTTATTATTTTGATCAAAAACACTGAATCTGTTCAGTAAATATTTATTCATACACATACATACAGAGTTTCTTAAAAAAAAAAAAACGTGTTCGAAAAAATTGTTCTTTTGTGATCAAAAGCACTGATTTGAATCTCAATTAGTCTGTTTCGGCAATAATTTTCAAATAAACAAAAATTCTACACTTTATTTTAAATGTGAAATGGGGGGGGGATTACTACCGAATCGATGTAAGATCCACTCATTTTCACTCAAACCACACCCACTCCCGGGTCAGATCATGCCCACTTCCGTTTTAGGCCACGCCCCCTCCGAATACAGCTACAGGTGGTGTACGCGCTCTTCCCTAGTAGAAACAAGCAACTAGTACTATACAAGAGTTCTATTGGAAATCTACCATTTCTGATCATATTTAATAATAATAATATTTTGACCCTCATGATGCTTAGCAGGCTAAACTAAATATTAGGAACACCCCCCAATGTGATTCGGCTTAGGTGTATGCCACTGTAAATGAACAGCCATGAAAAATATAGAGTATCATTTTAATTGTACCTCAATCAAAAGTTTGAAATATCTTGTGTGAAATGGCTGATGTTTTTGATAGAACTCTTGTCATGGATTTATGCAGGTGCACCTAATATATATCTATACATGTACTCATTTATTTAACCATAATTTTCTTTCAAATCTGTTGAGACTACTCTCTCCTTTGCTTCATCTCCTCACCAAGATTTAATTTAAAAATAAATAAATAAATAAATAGTCAATTTGTTTTTTATCTGCACTGCTAATCAAGAGAATACAAGTGGCATTGGCACTCGTTAGACGTCAACAAAGTACAGCTGCTGAGCCATTTTTTATTTTTTTTAAAGCACACTTCAACAACAATTTTGCAATTGAGATGCTTGACTTTTAAGACAATTAAAATCTGCTTATTAAAAAAAATTAAAAAGTCTGTTGAGAGCGAATACAAGTGTTTGAGTCACATGCGCATGCCTCTAAATAGCAACACGCTCATGCACTTTACTTTGTCCTCCACAAACACCTGTTGTCGTACTGACCTTGAACTCAGCAGAAGTTGCTTCAACAAGATGTCCCAAATTATAATAAATATTCAAATGAGCTGACAATATATTTTTTTTGTAGTGGGGGGGGTGCTGCAGGTCCCTCGGACTCCCTGAGAGGGGAGCTGCCAGCAGTTGAAAAGGTGACTTGCTGTATTTCTACTTTTGCTGACAAAAGGGGGCGGGGCACAAGGGGTGGGCCGGCCTGATTGACCCCCCCCCCCCCCACCCCCATCCCTCCAGGGGACACTTTTTGGCTGCCAAATAATGTACAGTTGGAACATTACTGTGCTTAAATTTAGGAGCATATAAATGTTTAAAAAAAATCTGAAATAAAAGTTTAATAATAAACAATCTTGAAGATGAATGCAAATGCATTGTTCGAAAAACTGTACTGAGGTATTTTTAATTTAATTTAAAATTGTATTATATTTTATTAATTAATTTATTATTTGGTTATTTCTTATTAATTAAAATTTATTTCAATTTCTAATTTAAAAATACCAAAATATTATCCACGAGTCTGTTTTTCCCAAAATAAAACGAAACCTTAAATAATGAATACATTGTCATTAACATAATGCAAATAAAAATATTGTTACATAAATTATCTGACTTTTGGCCCTTGGCCACTTCTATAGGCATCAAGTGTGTATTTTCATAAATACATTTTAAAAAGTTAAAATATTAAAATGATACAAAAAAATTACAGCAAAAATACTAGTATTTATATTATTGTTGTTTGTAATATCACCATACTCAAAATATTTTTTAATGAAATTAATGAATATATATTTTTAAAATATTTCTATAGATATAAATGTTATTTTTTTTATATTTCAGACATTTTTGTTTTGTCTGCCTTGACTATCATCTTCATCTGTGTTTTTATTTTAGTTTCAAAATCAATTTTACTCATTAAATAAAGCACACATATTGCATGATGTCAATGTTTTGTTGTCATTTATTATTACATTGCCTTACATTATACTATTAAATAAACTACTTACCTATAATATAAATTATTACTATTAAGTGCGTGACCTTTCAAAACATTTTTAATTATTTTGATGTTTGTAAAAATAAATGTTTAAAATATGACTCAAATTGGATGTTAGTTTTTAAATAAACAATGAAATAAAATGGCGCCTATGCTATTTTCCATTTCCTAATGGCCACAGCTGTTTTGGGAGCATAAGCCCTTTGCAATTTTGAGCCATGTCCACGCTTAGCATACCGCACATGGGCGCTACACAACAACACACAATACGGCAAAAATAGATACACAACACAAATATAGGACACAAGTGGGAAAAAGAACCATAAATCATTTATTAGAAGAAGGGTGAATGTGAGGTGTTGCACGTCCATTTTGGGAATTGTGAAGTCCTTGTGTAATGAATAATGTGCCACATGGGACTCGAACCTGCACACGGAAAATGTACAGGTCCTTTCATTTGTCTTCTATCCCTTTCAACGATAACGTTATGGCTCCTGGCTGCAGGTCACTCCTTCTTGCTGGTCTCCTGTCCTTCAAAGATGGGGTACTGGACCTCCAGCTGAGGCCACGTGGAGACACCGTTGGCCAGCGACCAAATCACCCCAGGCAAGGCGTCCACCTGCACCGCCATCAGGTTCGTTATGAGCACAACAGGCACGACAATATTGACGCAGCGATCGCATTTATGTTGTTGCAAGGCGTACCTCGACGCGGATTTGCCTCATCGTGTCCCGGTCCCTCAAGGTGGCGGTGTGCGGCGTCTTGTTGACCGTGTCGAAGTCGACGGTGACGCCGAACGCCACGCCGATCTCGTCGGAGCGGGCGTAGCGCCTCCCGATGGATCCCGACGAGTCGTCCACCTTGTGGGACACGCCCTTCCGGGTCAACGCCTCGGCTGGTGAGGACAAAAAGCAAAACAATGGATTGGAGGGTGTGAGGTTAGCAGATTTTAACTTTCATGTTACGTTACGGGTTTGGAAATTCTAGGACCAAAAAAAAAAAAAAAGGATTAGTCTGCAGGCCTCCATTGTGTCATTTTCATTTTTTTAAATATTAAAAACATTGCAATGTGATATTTTTTGATGATTACATTTTAGAGCAGGTCACATTGACCCGTGAACATTATTAAGAAACGAACGCAACAAGAGGCTTAAATGCAGTGTACCTTTACTGCCACTTGGGGTCACTAAAGTGACTGTTGGACCTGCATCATAACATTTTGCATTTTCAACATAGTTATATTTTAGGTTAGGTTATTGTACAAGTATGTACAGTTAAAAAACAAAAACAAAAGGAATTTACTTATATAACTTCTTGAACCCATTTTAATTTTATGGAATTTCTTGTCTAACATTTTGGGACATGTAAGATCAAGAATTGACCTAAAATCTTAAGTAAATAACAAAACAAAAACGTATTTACTATTGTCTTAATTGACACACTTAATGTGTGACTTTTTTAGGTAAAATTTTGGGATATTGTAGCTCAATTTGTGTTCTTACATTATATTATAATCTCAGCTTTATTTTATTTAAAATTTCATGTAAATTTGTTTTTAAGATGAATTTACTTAATACAATCATATTTTAATTTTGTTCTTATTTTATGTGATTTTAGGTAAATTTGTGTTCTTGCATTATATAAAAACCGCGTTTTTTTATTTAAAATTTCATGTAAATTTGTTTTTAAGATGAATTTACTTAATACAATAATCTAATAAAATATTTTCAATAATATAACTTAATTTTTTTCTTATTTTAACCCGTCGGTGTTATTTGTTGTTATTGTTATTTATTTGTTATCTTAGGTAACATTTGTGGATATTTTAGTTCAATTTGTGTTCTTACATTATATAATATCGGCTTTATTTTATTTAAGATGTCATGAAAATTATTTTTTGAGATGAATTTACTTAATACAATAATATAATAAAATATTTTCTAATCAAAACATTTTTTTAATATTTCATTTCATATAGAAAATTCTGAAATGGTGATTATTAATTTCTTTAAATGAAGACAACCCAACTAATTTGATGGAATTTCTCAGTATTGTAGGTCAAGTCTTGCTTCTTCATTATATAATCTATTTTATTAAACTGTTAAGTAATTCACTTTTGAATTGACATTTTTGTTATTAAATATAAAAGATTTCTAACTTGTGAAAACTACTCGCACATTTTATGTATGTATGGAGGGTTGTGTGAACTCACATAGTTGTTGGACAAAAGGAGTGAACTCTTGGTTTTGGCTCAGAGGAAGGATGCAACATTTGTACGGGGACACGGTGGCGGGAAAACTGAAATACTGCAAAGCAAATCCATCATATTGAATCCAAACAATCGATCAATGAAGACTGATTAAAAGACCCCCCCCCCGCCCCACCCCCCCCCCCCCCCCCCCAAAAAAGCTTGAATTTCTCACCGTCCTCTGTTCGTCTCCTTCCCGTGTGTGGAAGCAGTGCTCAAAGATGGAGTACATGATTCTGCCGATGCCGAAGGACGGCTCGATGACGTTGGGGACGATCTCCTCAACTGCGGGCAAACGAGGATTGAGAGTGAGATGCTGCGACGTGAAATCACAATCGCCATTTCATTATTTGATTTGACTTTTTTACCATGTAACGTTTTCTGAAATCTCTTGACGGCGACCATGTCTTTGGAAAGCTTGAACGTTTTGCCCTCCGTTGACACGCTGAACTCTCTGCACAAGACAAACGATACTTAGTGGGTATAAAAAGTCTACACACCCGTTTCAATGCCAGGTTTATGTGATATTAATTTTATTTATTTAATAATAATTTAACTCGTTCACTGCCATTGACGTAAAAAAAATCAATATTAATACTTTTTCTATTAGTTTAAGATTTTTTCCACTTTTGTTAACAAGAATATGAAGACCTAGAGGTTTTTTTTAATTGTACATTTAGAACAGATATAAAATTTGTGATTAATCGTGTGTTAACTATTGAAGTAATGCGATTAATTACAATTTAAAAAATGTAATTGTCTGACTCCCCTAATTTAGATTAGATTTAAATTACGGGCATCAGGCGAGTAAACTTTTTAATTGTATTTAATCACATGACTTCACTAGTTAACTCACGATTAATCACAAATTTTATATCTATTCTAAACATACAATAATTTTTTTTCTAGGTTTTCATACAAAAGTGGAAAAAAATGTGAAACTAATGGATTTTTTTTTACGTCTATAGCCGTCAATGGCAGTGAATGAGTTAATAATAATTATTACTTAATAATTAATATTTTATTAATTAAAATTAATTAATTAAATTAATTATATGATCCCCCCACACACAAACCTGGAATTTGAATGAGGGTGTGTAGACTTTTTATTTACACAATCCACAAACTGGACAGTGTGTAGTACTCCCAATTACCCGCTTTGTTTGAGACGCTTCTCCTGGTCGCCGATGAAGCATTCGTCGCAGGCGTCCAGGTACTCGAATATCAGCTTGGCGTCTTTTTTGTACGCCGCCCCGATGGCGCCCCTGTTGGGCTCAAACTTCACTACATTGACCACCTTGTGTCCACACGTTAAGGAATTAACACATGATCCTGCCCAACAAATAGCATATTTTCATCAATTTGTTGAACCAATAAGCGCCCCCTTTTGCCTAAATGGGCTCTTTGCACTAATCCATTTCCTGTCTTTCATGATTGGAAAGCTGATTAATCCAGGTGTGCCTGAGCTCAGTAACCATGACGACAATGGTCAGGCACACCTGGATTAATCAGTTTGTCCAATCATGAAAGACAGGAAATGAAGGAAGTGGTGAACGAAAGGCATGTTAGGATATGGGCTCTTTGAGGGGCTTCTCCGCCACGAGAGGCACCTTGGTAGCTCGCGAGTGACACGAGAGGTCGTAGCACGAGCGGTCGGCGCACCCGACGATCTCGATCCAACCCTGAAGGAAAAACGCCGCGCCATGAAAAAAGCGCTCGTTCTGGTTGAAATCCTAACGACTTACGTAGGAGGTTTTGGACTCGGCGTCCCAGCAGTCGCAGGCGTAGTGAGCCATCTCGTTCTCCATGTGCTGGCGGAAGCGCACTTTGTCTTTGCTGAGACCCACTTTGAGCAGGTACAGGTAGATCCTGCCGATGAAGTAGCCCAGCACCGAGTTGTTGATGATGCCCTGCATGATGGAAATTGCGACTGTATTTGAACGCTGCTTGTTACGTAATAGTAGAAATGACATTTTTTGCTACCTGCTCCACAGCATCTCCGAGCCTCGTGACCTGCGCCGACCGGCCGCTGGTCTGAGCCTTGGAGGAGTACAACAGGATATCCAGGTCGGCCACGTTGGAGAACTTGGGGTGGATCTTCTCGTTGGGGTCCACAAAGTGCTCGATCTCAGCCATGGTGAACTCTCTGCAATGGAAAGGTACAGTTTAATCCTTTGATGCAAAAATGGAGCGCGTTCAATCTTCGAACCTGACGCGGATGAGCCCGGAGCGGGGCGAGATCTCGTTCCGGAAGGAGTTTCCGATCTGAGCGGCGCCGAAGGGGAGTTTTCCCTGGTTGAACTCCAAAAGTCGCTTGAAGTTGAGGAACATTCCCTGAGCCGTTTCTGGCCTCAGGTAGCTGAAAAAGTCAAAACGTGCAAGCGGCCACGCGGTAAGTGGAAGGCCACAAAATTGCACGGCCATCTCGAATACGCAACTTGACATGACTACATCTAAAATTAACAATAGTAAGTTGTGTCATTAGCAAGTACAGGAAGTATTAGTAATGACAGTATTAACTCATTCACTCCCAGCACAGTAGGTGTAGTTAGTAGTAATAGCCATCAAGGTAATAGCAATAATAGTCATAGTAGGGGTGGTAGTAGTACACTAAGTAATACGTAGCGATTGTAGCAGTAATAGTAGAAGCAGTTATAGTAGTAGTATTTATAAAAGTAATAGAAGAAATAGTAGTAGTACCCGGGGGTGTTCCCTCCTGGCCCGATGGAGGTCTTGAACATGAGGTTGAATGAGATGGGAGGTGTGAGGTCATTTCCTGTGGAGGGAGACTTGACGTTGTACTTGACAAACAGATGGCCCAACTCCTGCTGCGTGTAGTTGTCCATCTGGCACGCAAACGTAAAGATAAGCGCCGGTGACATGATTTTGACACGGGACAGGATATGACATCATCACGGCAATCCTACCTGAGTGATCACGTCCTCCATCTGCGCCACTTTCTCAGGGGAGCACGGCTCGTTGGACATCACTTTCTTCAAGTGGGCTGGGGATACATTTTTAAATACACGCCGTCGTTATAATAATGAAGTTAGTGATTATAATTACAGATATTGCTTCTTACATTGATTATCAGATTTTTGCATAATGTTCCTAAAGCTCAAAAGGAATGAAGCTCAAGTTTTAATGACTCGAGAACTATGACTTGATGCGTTTCTCAGATTTTGGCAGGAGGAGGTGGAAGTTTCAAGTTGCATCGTGTTCCCCAACGTGACACTGACTCGACAAGCCTAACAAGTGCAAATGACACCAAATGATGAAGCTTTGATTTACACAATGTCCCTGAATGCAACAATATTTAAGTGATCAGGCGCACCAGAAAGACGAGATACCTTCTCGGCACGCAAATAAATTCCAGCCCCACCCGTACTCAAGATGTGTGACATGACGGGCAGGTAATAACCTGTCGTCGGGTGTTAGTTTAAAAAATCGCAAAATTGCGCGCGCACACACACAAAAAAAAAAGACATCGTGATCACCTTTGAGGAGGTGGTCAGCACGGAAGCATTCTCCCGTCTTGGCGTCCTTCACCATGTAATCAGCGAATTTATCCACGTGGCCCGACGTCCTGATTGAAAAAAAAATAAAAAAAATTAGACATTATATACTTTAGTGTTTTTTTTTTGTTTTTTTGGTGCGCTCACTTGAGGACGGGCTCGGGGGTGAGCATGGTGCAGTCGATCTCCAGGATCTGCTCCTCCTGGATGAAGTGCTGCCTCCACACCTGCAGGATGTTGTTCTTCAGGGCGCAGCCCACCGGTCCAAAGTCATAAAGACCGGCCACACCTGAAAACCAAAAAATTATAATTTTTATTAGGGATGTTCAATACCACTTTGACAGTAAGAAAGACCTAAATATCCCAATGTAGCATTTTTTTCCCTTTAAATGTCATGAAATTAATGGCAATTTTCTTTTCTTTTAATTTCGAATTTCTAGTTCCTTGTCATAAAACAGCCACAAGAGGGCAGCCTGTCGCCCATCCTTGCATTTAATATATGTCCACATTAGGCTTTACGTCCGATCTAGATGATCAGATCGGCTGACATTTTGCATTTTAAGCACATTTTGTGATGTCTTACTTCGCTGATCCATCAATGGTGTCATTGATCACCTATTTAAATATACATATTGCTCCATCTTTGATCAGATCAGTGATTTAAAAAAAATATAGTTTTACTTGCTGATTGGTGATCAGTCCCAAAAATCCCGATAAACACTGATAAAAATTCATTATATATGTTTTCCATGAAAAATAAATGGGAGAAATAACAAAAATATTTAAAAAATATATAAAAAAATATTGAAGAAAAAAAATCGGAGAATATGTGAACCGTGAGTTATGTTAGTCTCAAATTTAAATTTGAATATGTAAAATGTGCCAAGAAAAAAAATAGAGGAAACCCGCTGATCATTCTCAATAAAACATATATCATAAATGGTAGGTTCTGCCCTTCAAGAATTTTTGGGGGGGGGCTCTTACTCTAAAATTATTTTACCTTACCTCCATATATAGCAAAAGACTGATCGTAGAAGAACCTCCTCTTTAATGTGTCGTCCATCTTCACCCTGTCGACAACATCATCTTTGGGTTGCAAGGACAACTCCTGGAAGTCAACAAGTTTCCTTTTAGTTTCATTATTACTGTAACAAGAACATCCGCTTTGACAAACAGGGAGCAAAAGTGAAAGCTAACTGAGGTAGAGCAAAGAAGTAGTAGTTGTACCTTCATTTCCAGAGTCCTCTTGCGGACTTTCAGTTCTGTGACGGCCTGGTTCACCACTAGCTCGGGGGCTCCTTGCTCCTTCAGCTTGGCCACCAAGTCGCCCTGAACACGGTATCCATTGTTATTGTGTAAAAGGAGACGTAGCATGTTTATATATATATATAATTTAAAAACTGTTTCAAGGGGTTTTTAATGTAGCTTTTTTCCCCCAAAGAAAAGTGTAGTGTAAAAAGAGTAGAAGGGTGGGAGCTGTGTGAGGGGTTCGTAATAGCTCAATAGGGATGTAAGTACCCCCCCCCCCCCCCCAAATATTATTTAAAGATATCACGTATCACCAGCGAAAAGTTAAAGTACAATAATTTTAAGTTTTGTTTTTTTGTTTTTTTTTAGCTGAGAATAATTTCAACTCGAAATTTTGAAGCTGGCGTTTAACTTCAGCGTTAATGTCGAAGTTGTCAATAAAGATTTCAAAGTAAAAATAAATAAAAAGAGTACTGGCGCCAAAATCAACAAAATGGCTACTTGTTCCCTCCCGCCCCAACTAACTCACCTGTTCCCGCACAGCCTCCCGCAAAGGTGCCAAAGCTTGTTCCATGTTGCCACGTCGAAGAGCGCAGACGGAGACCCTTGTGAGTGTGTATTTCCCCCCCCGCTACCAGCAACCAGCTGTGCGGATGTTTTCTCCTCCACGCTCCCTTTTCCCTACCCCGGCCCAGCCCAGCAGGAGGAGCCTGTAGTGGGTTCACCCTGCCTCGGGGCTGCTAGTGATGTCTGAAACCAAGGCTTTGGGTTGCATCATCCAAACTCAACTGCACAACTCCGCTTTACAAAAAGGCGAGTTTATTTATTTATTTTAAAGAATGTGACCTGCTGAAGGCCCCTCCCGCTACCCAGCCCTATATACTTTCCACGAATCGTTGTACCCCTAAACTAACTATTATAAAACATTTATTTTATTTAAAGATGACGTCAACCCAAAAATGGTACAATAATACGTTCAATGAGGCCTCACTACTCTAAACACAATATTCTGATTATTATTGTGTTTGGAATATGAGTTAAGCAGCAAAATCCACCAGGCACTGTGATGTCATTTTCACACGTGACAAAATGGTCCCCCCCCTGAGATGGAGATAAATGGGTGGAGTTTGCTACTTCACTCGTGTTCCACAAATGCAATATTATAATAATACTGTGTTTAGCTTAGCGGGGCTGCATAGAACATATAATGTAAAGCATTTGAAAAAAAACACAACTTTTTAAACTGTATTTAATAGTTATAGTGGACAGACTGGGTGAGCAGAGTGTTTATCATGCCTGCCTTACAAGTCTATGGTTCTGGGTTTGAATCTCAACCAGTTTGCATGAGAGAACCAAACGAAATGAGCAAATGCAAATGAGACAACCTTGCAATTGGTATGCACATGTCCAGTAAGTGCTGGCTGTTTTTTATTGAGTGTTAAATATCTCAATCCGGTCGGCCTGAAAAGCGGACGAGGCGGTCTTTCCTTCTGACCAAGCAACCAAGAAGCCAGTTTATATCCCTTTTAAAAACCCATAGGACGTAGTGGTAGTTGAAATGCAGCGCCTCCTTGTGGACGTGATCAGTACGAGCTTCATCGTGATGTTCTTCTGGTGATGCAAATGCAACAAAAGTCTGGCGGATTTTGTTTTGTTTTCTCCCCTGCAGGCAGAAGAGAGAAAGGACGATTTCACTCCTCCACCGCGTCCCTCTTGCTGGTCTCCTGTCCTTCAAAGATGGGATACTTGGTCTCCACTTCCGCCCAGGTCAGAGTACCGTTGGCCAGATCCCGAATGATCACGGGCAGCTCGCTCACCTGAGAACAATTGTCATCATTTTTAACATTTCATATAAATGACTAAAAAAAATTTAAATGGATATTTCCTGTCACTGAAATAGACAATTCTCTCTACTGCCCCCTACTGGATTTTTAGATGTAGCACAGCTAGTAAGTAGCATCAACCAGTCTGAAGAGTTTTACTGTACCTCGGCTCGGATCTGCCTCATCGAGTCTCTGTCCCTCAGGGTGGCGGTGTGCGGCGTCTTGTTGACGGTGTCGAAGTCGATGGTGATGCCGAACGCCACGCCGATTTCATCCGTCCGGGCGTAGCGCCTCCCGATGGACCCCGCCGAGTCGTCCACCTTGTAGGAAACGCCGTTTCTGGTCATGGCTTCGGCTGGAGAGGAGAGACAAGGAAAAAGTCGTGAGGTTTTTTTTCAGTTCGGGGTTCCTACAACTTAAGGCAAGTTCAATTCAAGACTTTTTAATTCAAATGTTGTCCAAACAACTGAAAGCATAATTGTTTTGTTGGTTCTATTGTCATGATTTGAAGATAGTTAATTTATTTTGAGATTGGATAACATTTTTTTGAGGCGGAAGCCAATTCCGATATTGGGCAGAATAAAAAAAAAAAAAAAAAAAAAAAAAATCAGATAACAGATTAATCATCCAGTTAATTTAAAAAGTTTATTCTGAATAAAAAAAATCATTTTAGATATTAGGGATACACGATAAGTTTTTTTTTTGTTATTTAATATTTGTTTACTTCAACAGAAGAAAAAAATAATAATTAGAAATTCGCAAATTGTTGTTGTTGTTGAATGTCATTATGCGTTACATTATGACAAATTTATTTAAGATATATAAAAAAAAAAAAATTATTCAATTCCTGAACCCTGCTGATTGACAAGGTGGGCCAAAGTAGTAGGTAGTGTATCTACACATTTAAAATAAAAAAATAAAATAAAATATATTTTTTAATATTCTGAAAAGCAATACTTACAGAGCTCTTTAACGAAGGGCACAAATTCCTGGTTTTGACTCAGAGGCAGAACAGAGCACTTGTATGGAGCGACGGTTGCAGGGAAACTGAAGAACTGTTGGGGGAAGCGGCCCGATTACGTTAACGAGCATATGCAAATGAGGCCAAATTGTTTTGAAATGATTCATGTAAGCGTCATTTAGTTAAACAAATGTATTACATGCATGCGTCGTGTGCAACGCTGGTCGTACTCACCGTCCTTTGCTCGTCACCCTCTCTGACGTGGAAGGTGTGCTCAAAGATGGTGTACATGACCCTGCCGATCCCGAACGACGGCTCAATGACGTTCGGGACGACTTCCTCCACTGCGAAAAAAAAAAAAGAACAACTTTTAGCTGGCTGGCTGGCTTCCGCGTGTGCCACGCGAGACGACATCTCACCGTGTAGCGTCTTCTGGAAGCGCTTGACGGCCAACATGTCTTTGGTCAGTTTGAACGTCTTTCCCTCCACCTCGATGGTGAACTCCCTGCGGGGGTTCCAAACAGTTCAAAGACCGACAACTCTCGGGAGTTTTTTTGCTTCTTGCAACGCACCCGGTCTCGTTGAGGAGCTGCTCCTTCTCGGCGATGGAGCATTCGTCGCACGCGGCCAAATACTCCATGGCGATCTTGGCGTCCTTCTTGTAAGCCTTGCCGATGACTCCTTTGTTGGGCTCGAACTGGACCACGTTCACAACTTTGTGCGGCGGCGTTAAGGAGCCTGCCCAAAGACGCGACGCGACGCGAGGCGAGGCGAGGGAGAGCACATGCAAAGGCGGGTTTTGAAGGATATGGGTTCTTTAAGCGGCTTCTCGGCAACCAGCGGCACCTTGGTGGCTTGGGCGTGGCATTTCAGATCGAAGCAGGAGCGGTCGGCGCAGCCCACGATCTCGATCCAACCCTGCCGGGGACAAAAAATAAATAAATTTAAAAAAAAGCAGCGATAAGCGTATGCGGGTTTGTGGAATTGATGAGCTTGCGCGGAGACGTACGTATGAGGTTTTGGTTTCGGCGTCCCAGCAGTCGCAGGCGTAGTGGGCCATCTCGTTGTCCATGTGCTGGCGGAAGCGAAGCTTATCTTTGGCTATTCCGACTTTAGTGAGGTAGAGGTAGATCCTACCGATGAAATACCCCAGGACGGAGTTATTGATCACACCCTGCAAGACAAGAAAGAGGAATATAAAGTTGCATCCTTGACATTAATGCTAACATCTCATCTTAGGGCTGCTCGATTATGAAGAAAATATTAACTCATTCATTTTCAATGAAGCAACCCCCTTCGCTCCCGGCTGTTTTACTGGATTTGAACTGATTTTGCAAAGCCCACAGAATATTGTGTTCTAATGCTATAAAAGTATGGAACCTACCAAAAGAAAGATTAATCTTTTCTTTCATCAGGACATTTTTTTTAAAAATTTGTATCAGTTTCCATTTTGCAGCAATTAGCATTAGAATATAGCTAAGTTTCATCATTATTCATAAATCTATTTGTAAGTAATAGAGTAATTTAGTTTTTTTCCCAACATGGTCCTGGTTGATCTCGTATACTCTGCTGCCACCTGCTGGCCGTTTTTGTAATAACTACAATTTCTTCAATTGTTCTTTGCAGTTGAGAGGCTGCATCAAAGCCTTCTGTATGCCCTAGCATAAAAAACTAAAACAATTATAAATACGTCTTTGGGACACTTAAAACATTTAAAATAGAACGTATTTATAAGTTTTTGGGAGCAAATGAGTTAATAATCCCTTTTTTGCCGATTATACTGATTTTGTAATTGTGGAGTGTGATCGTTGAAATTGTTATTGAATTTCAGCCCGAACTCATCTCATGTTACTGCTCAATAAAGAAAGATTCGGAATGAAGAAAAATCACGATCTCCCGCCTCGCGGCACCAATGGGACAAACGGCAAGTTAATCCGCCCAACCTGCTCCACAGCATCTCCGAGCCTCACGATGTGCGCAGACTGGCCGCTGGTCTGAGCCTTGGAGGAGTACAACAGGATTTCCAGGTCGGCCACGTTTGAGAACTTGGGGTGGACTTTCTCGCTGGGGTCCACAAAGTGCTCGATCTCAGCCATGGTGAACTCTCTTTTGAAGAAGGTACAAACATGGTTGTTTAAAAAATGTGGAAGTATCTATGGCGAGAAATGCGAACCGCCCCCCCCCCTCACCTGACGCGGATGAGTCCGGAGCGAGGCGAGATCTCATTCCTGAACGAGTTTCCGATCTGAGCAGCAGCGAAGGGGAGTTTTCCCTGGTTGAACTCCAAAAGTCGCTTGAAGTTGAGGAAGATTCCCTGAGCAGTTTCAGGCCTCAGATAGCTGAAAAATCAACACAACCATTAATCACCATTGTTGTTGTTGTTTTTCCCTTTTTAGTCGTACCCTGGCATGTTCCCTCCCGGTCCGATAGAGGTCTGGAACATGAGGTTGAAGGAGATGGGAGGTGTGAGGTCATTTCCTGTGATGGGGGACTTGACGTTGTACTTGACGAAAAGGTCGGTCAGCTCTTGCTGGGTGTTGTTGTCCATCTGCAGAATACAACGTTTAATCATCTCGTCCAAAGTTGACCCCTTCCGGAAGGTTCCAGTCGGACCTGCGTGATGACGTCCTCCATTTCGGCCTTCTTCTCCGCGGTACATTTCTTGTCGGCCATCATCTTCTGGAGATGCGCTGCAAAATTTATACAGAAATCACAACGAAAAGACTCGGTAAGCTGCAGTAATATTAGTCGTTTTTCACAAATGATTGACTCGTTCATTGCCATTGACGGCTATAGACGTCAAATATTCATTTTAACTATTTGTATTCGTTTAACATGTTTTTCCACTTCTGTTAACAAGAGTACGAATACCTAGAATTTTTTATTTTATTTATAACACAAAAACCTAGATTTTTTTATTGTACATTTAAAACAGATACAAAATGTGATTAATTGTGAGTTAACTAGTGAATTTATGTGATTAATTACACACAAAAAATTAATCGCCCGACAACCCCAAAATGTTAGCATTTTTTTTAAATCACGTCAGGCGATTAAATTTTTTAATTGTAATTAATTGCATGACTTCAATAGTTAACTCACGATCAATCACAAATTTTATATCGGTTATTAATGTACAATAAAAAATGATTCTAAGTTTTCATACTCTTGTTAACAAAAGTGGAAAAACTAATTGAACGTTAAAATGAATTTTTGACATTTATAGCAGTGAATTTTAAAAAGCATGCTAATTTTATTAGCCTTTTAATGGAGTCTTGCATTGTTTGTTAGCATTAAGCTAACTAATTCATAAACAAATGCTTACTGTTAGCTTGTATCTAAATAAATATATATGAAGTTGAGGTCGCACCTTTAAGGAGATGGTCGGCCCTGAAGCACTCGCCATTCTTGACATCTTTCACCATGTAGTCAGCAAACTTCTCTACATGTCCCGATGTCCTGTAGACGCAAACAAAAATGGTGAATACGTCTCCAGGTGTTGTGGCGTTTCATACACACTTGCACGGAATGTATCTGCAACCGGGCTATGGAAGTCTGCGATAATGACGGCTCCCGTGCATGAAATTGCAGAGTCGGCGTACGCCTGTCAAAAATAACCCACGGTGCGGCACTTTGGAGACGACTCTCGGAACCACCAGGCGGCAAAAACCACAAAGAGAATATGCGCGGCTCACTTGAGGACGGGCTCGGGGGTGAGCATGGTGCAGTCGATCTCCAGGATCTGCTCCTCCTGGATGAAGTGCTGCCTCCACACCTGCAGGATGTTGTTCTTCAAGGCGCAGCCCACCGGCCCGAAGTCATAAAGGCCGCTCACGCCTGAGATGCATCACACGGTGAACCACGTCTGTCAAAGCACAGCCACCCAATTAAAACAAAAACACAAAGATTTGACTTACCGCCATAGATGGCAAAGGCCTGGTCGTAGAAGAAACGCCTCTTCAGGGTGTCCTCCATCTTTGTCCTGTCCACAATGTCATCTTTGGGTTGCAATGCCAGCTCCTGCAGTCACACGTTTGATAACTGAATCCTCTGCCAAATTGCGGCGTGTTCAATTGTCGTACCTTGGCCTCCAAATTCCGCTTCCTTGCTTTGAGTTCGGCCACCGCTTTGGTAACGTCCACATCGGGAGCACCGTTCTGCTTCATTTGACGCACCAGATCCCCCTGAAAAACAGACAGGGGACATCTGATCAAATGGGTGCACAAATACTGACAATTGGGCCAAATTTGAACATTATCTACAATCAAATTCAATGACAAGCTGGTTATGTTATGAACTTAAATTACAAGTGACTGATTTATTACAACAAACATAAATCAAAAAGGCAGTGTGCATGTTTTGATTCTGCAAAAGAAAAAAAAGTTCAATCAAAAAGGGATCAACCAAGCTGAGTTGGAGACTACACCATATGGTGTAGTTAAAGCGCTATATAAGCAGTCCATTTACTTCATGGACAATCTATTTTGTAATAAAAACAAGTATTGACTTCCCCATTCTTTGGACCACACCCCGTTTAAAATCCCCAGCAGTGGCCGCAGCTGAAACGTGGCAAAAAGGGCGCAGACATGACTGCTAGCCAGCGTTAGCATGAAGCTAGCAGGCAAAGCCCCATTCATTAACCGGGCTCAGCTGCCGCGTAGCGAAAGAGATACTTTATTGCACATATAAACGAACGCGTTACCTGTTCTTTGACCGCTAGCCTCAAAGGGGCGAGGATTTGCTCCATGTCGCCGTCCATGGTTGTTAGTCCTTCTCCTTCCAGAAGCTGCTGCTGCCACAGACTTTTCTTCTTGTTCCTCTTGCAAAGGCGGGCCGACGTGGAAAAGGGCCGGTTCCGGAAGCGATCTAACCGAGCAGACCGGACCTGCAGCACCGAGCAGAGGAAGGGAATGTCAGGGGTGGTCCTCAGCAGTGCCGATGCAGCAGCCCCGCGGAGAAGAAGAAGCATGGACAGCCAGTAATGCGAGAAGACAAGAATGATGAAATCGCTGCGACGGGAAAGTAAATGTCGTTCGCATACATCGCCCGCACATTCGTCACAGTAAATACAAGCCAAGCCACAAGTCTGCAGATTCGCAACAAATAAACGCGCGCAAATAAAATTAAAATAAGACCAATAAAAGGTAGAAATTCGCTCTTTTCTGTTATTCGACTTTTCATCTTTTCGGTAAACGTACTGTATTTTTTGTGCTGTTCTCTTAGTTGGGTGTTGTTCGATTGTTGTCCACCAGATGTCACTACTGTTTCATGTTAAGGCGCAAAGACAGGAAGTCCTTAACGCGTAAACTTGAATGTGAGTGTAAGTCGAAACACATGTTGACTTTTTACGAGTCCCGTTGTTTCAAGTTAAAAAACATTTTTAAAGTAAAATAAAATACTTTTTTTAATTATTTATTTCAAATATTGGTAAAGGCATATTTTCCATTGGGGAAATTAATTTTTTTTCGAGGAAAACGATATATATATATATATATATATATATTTATATTTATATTAAAATAAATAAATAAAAGATGGTTGGAGACTAAAATTTGACATATACTTAAAAAATACGCTGGGTCAAAAATAACCCAATATTTGTTTTAAAAAAAAACAGCCGTTTTAAAGGTGCCCTGCTTCAGCAGTCTATGAAATCTGGAACCCAAACTAATTAATTTAGAACAGTAAATGTCATATTAACCAGCCAGAAAATGGTTAAAATCTTCCCATATGTAATTGTGTCCTTACTTGTAACTTTTTGTGTTAGAAGGCCTCGGGAGAGGTTTTGTCCTGAACTCGCACTCGCATTCATAAAACATTCAAGGCGTCTGCGAGCACGCCACATGTGCTTGAAGATAACGAGCCTGATCATAGATGTCTAAATCAAAGCAAATATCACAACCGTATGTATTTTAATAATTCATCAATGGAGACGTTGCGGCTCCAAGGCAGGCCTGCTCAGTTAGCTCGAGAACAAAAAGAGAGGCCAAGAGGCATTGACTTAGGAAGAGAATATTTGATCTTATAACGGTAATCGCAACTCAAGCATCAAAAACAGAAAATGAATGTATCCAACAAAAGTAAAAAGAATCATGGCGTGGCAGTGCCAGCTTTATATGTGTTCGATTGTCCTTTTTGTTATTAGCTAGCAGACGACTTCCTGGACTTCAACATGATGGATGGAGTCGATTGTCCCGTCGTATTTAAAAGTGACCCAGACATACAGTTACATGTTAAGGGTGTATGGCAGCACCAGCGTCCTCCATTAAATGCTCAGGTGGGGTCAGTCAGGGCCGGGGGTGGGCCTGAGCGCCATTAAAGTGACAGGCAGGGAAGGTGAACTTGGATGTTGTCCCTGCTGGCACAAGACCAGGGAAGCACTTTTGGACTTGTTCTCCTCCCCCCAAATGAACCTGCGTGAATAATGTTTGTTGATCAGCTTGGAGGTCTGTCAGCGCACCACGAGGATGACACTTTAAAATGCTTTGTCATAGAAGAAGAAAGTGCAAGTTGCTCAAGCATTTTTCAAACTCAACCTGGAGGTCCCATACAAGAGCTTTAGCTATTCGAAAACACACAAAAAAAAATCAAAAATTTCAATGGGCAGATGGCATTTTATTGTTGTCATAATAAACATATTTGCTCTGTGAATTTTTACCTACTTTATTTTTTATTTTTCTTTAAATATCCAATTCTATTACTTTATTGATATTTTTTTTATTTTAGATGCCATCCAATGATGTCTCATCATTTGTAATTTAACTGGTAGTTTTAATAAATTTAATTTACAGTGCACCCTTGCTATTCGTGGGGGTGAGGGGCCGTGCCAGCCCACGAATAGTGAAAATCCACGTATAATGGATGCCCATTAAAAAAATAAAATAAAATAAAAGGAATAAACTTCCAATAAAAACAAAGAAAAAAACTAAAAATTTAATAAATTAAGAAATCAGCTAACACAGTATGTGAATCCATTGGTCCCATAAAGCAATTATGCACGGGTCTAATATATTTGTTTGTTTGTTTTTTGGTAACAGTATCTATTGATGGATATGCCGTTCTACCGTTATTATTTACAGTTGTTATAATTTATCTTTATTCTATCTTTTTATTTTTGTGTTTTTTTTTGGGTGGTTTCCAGTGACCAATGATACGGTGTTACAGTTGTACTTTAATGTGCATTTATTTATTTATTTTAGCTGGCATCTGGTGGCAGATTTGTAGTGAGTTGGTATTTTAAAATGTATTTTATGTATCATTTTTAAAAAAAAAAATGTTTTAGATGAAACCCAATAACAAATATGCACTTAAGTAATTTTACTTCAGTGTGTATGCTTTGTTTATTTTATTAACTGTTATTGTTTTAGATAGAATCCAGTGAATTGTGTGCATTAATATACAGTATTTGTAAATTAATTTGTATAGCTAATTTTGTAAATTGTTATTTTAGATGGCATTCAATGCTATGTGTGTAGTAATACATTCACCCCCCCCCCTTTTTTTTATTTTTTATTTTCAATAAATAAAAGAACATCTGTGGGTTAGTGTGGCTTTATATTCGGATGGGCATAAATGGCCCACTGGCCGCAGGTTGCCTACCGCTGTCATAGTGGGTGGGTGTTTCCTGGGAGGCGTGTCTTTACACAGTGGCGGGAGCACGTACAGCGCCACTTAGCTGTGGACGCGGTAACTAATCGCAGTGTGCGTGGGGGAGGACCACGGGAGTAGCGGACTCGGGAAGACTCTTATTTTTTTTTCACCCTCCATGTCGTCCCCTTGTGTTCCCACTCAAGTGTCGCCATGTCCCCTTACACACGTGAACGTGTCACGATGCAGAGGCCGGAGCGCAAAGCCTCCTGGGAAGTGTAGTCGACTGGCTTTAACAGTCATGTTCGCCGAGGAATAACACGGTGTAGCCCCCCCGAAGGCGCACCACATCTCGCTTTTTCCATGGACAACACGTCCATCATAACACAGGTTGCAAATCCCAAAGAGGAGGAAAGCATTTGCGCGAGTCAAGACAAAGGTAAGACGTACATTTTAGTTATTTTTTTAAATGACACGCTTCCATGTTTTCTCACCCCCCCCCCCCCCCCTCCTTCTTCACCGTGTGTAAAATATTTCACGATGCAGAGGACACCGAATACTGCAATAACAAATGCTGGGACGCTACACCTCCGTTATTGACACAAAAAAACATCCCTTTAGATTTATTATTTAAACAAAATAGAGTTGATTTGAACGATTTCTGTCGTATTTCTCGTGTGATTACACATAGCTGCTTCCTTTGCAACAGGGGGCGGGTACTTTCTGTCCTTGTTTATGTCGTTTACTGACAAAACATGACTGGATTTACCTCGAGAATGGACCAAAAACTAAACGAGGAGACACACAAATACAGCCTAGTGTCTAAAATACGTATGCTTTTGTATCTATTGTCGTTTTTTGCAAATTGATAGCATTCTTTTGGGCTGTTTATGGTACAATGGTGAATAAAATTGTGCATTTTTGACATAAAATTCAAAATAAAAACATGTGTAAATCAATTTTCTATGGCCTATTTGAACCGACTTTGGACATCCACACTCACATTCCCACTATGTACAATTTAGTCTTTTATAATATGCCTGTTTTTTGGGGGGAATGTGGGAGGAAACTAGAGTAGCCACAAACATTTGGGCAACATTAAAATTTCACACAGCAAGGCCCGAGCCAAGATTCGAACTCTACGATTGCTACACTCAATTTTCACGCCTTGAATTGCGAGTAGCTAACAATTTTGAGTTTCAGCCAGCAGATAGCAGGCTAAAACATTTTGAATATTTCCTTCATGTTCTTTATTGCCACTTCCAGTTGAAGTTCAAACCTAGAACAAAGAGAAGTACATGTTGTGTAGTTAACCAACGCACGTGAACGGACTTACGAAATGATGCTAGCTTGCACTAGGCAGGCTAACGAAACTAGCTTTACTGTCACAGTAATTGCATACCTTTAAACTTTAATATAATTTTAATTCATTGTATTTTTTAATATAACAGAGCATACAATAATCAAATGATAGACTGTTAATCCCCTGTGAAAACAACAACAAAAAAATACTTTTTTTAAGTTAAAACAGTATTTTTCGCTTCCATCCTCTCGACATGTATTTATTTTATTTTTTTAAATACCGCCTCCTTTTGGCCAAAGCATACACACCACTAATTCTTTACATTGTGTTAAATTGTGTCACTATTGTATGTTTTTATAAAATATGATACTTTGGAGTGTATTTCTCATTAGAACACACTACAAAGGCGACGGTAAATATTGCACATGCAATGCTCCAGTGAAGCTCAAGACACAAATTTCATCACTAAATATCAATATACATAAATAAATCACTTTTTTTTTTAAATATATATATATATATATATATATATATAAAATGGACCCATTTTGAGGCCCGACCCTCAGTTTGTCGAACCCCTCCAGGCCGACACAAAGGATTACGAAAGGGAAAGCACTGTTTCCTGCTGTTATTTTGGCGCTAGAGTTCACCATGTGTCCGTGACAAATCCCCCATGAGTTTTTTTTTGGGGGGGGGAGCTTTTCGGTTTTCATTAATTTTGTCGCTAATCTGCGCCGTGCAGTCGACTGAGCGTTAAAGCAGACATTTCCCGGGCTGATGTGTTTTGCCTTGGCGTAAGTGCAAAGCCAGGCTTGATATGTCTGCTTGTGGGATTGTTTGTAACACTTGCTCGTTCCCTTCAGTTAGTTACAGTAGATATGATCAATTATCGTTATTATACCGTACGGTGAATTTTGTCCAAAAGTCCATCCCGGCGAGCGTCCAGTTGAGGGTCTTCTTTATACAGGCCGCATGTCGTACCCCATCCTGTGTGGCAGTAAAGGTCACCCTGCAAGCAGTCGAGCTCCACGTGAATCTCTCTCATGACATCAGGCATAATTACATATACTTAATAATACAGAATTTCAATGTCTGCGTCAACATGACCTTTATTACCCATTGTTAGTGTGTGTGTGCAAGAAATATTTAAGCGAGGAGCATAGGAAGAAGCCATTGAATTCTGAGGCTGGCTGGTGGCTCAAGATAAATGTTTGGATGCCATTTTTAAATAATTCCCAGTCTGTCAGGCATATACAAAATGTATTGTACTGTAGAAATTGCCGGTATGGTTGAGATTGTTATAAAATAGCAAACACTAGAAACATTTTATTGTAAAACCTGCATGTATAGCTATAATGAAAAATAGAATCAAATTATATACACTAGGGATGGGCGAGTATCGGTATATTTCACAGTATCGGTACTCGCAATGACGGCCGATACTGTAGCCGTTTTACGATCAGAAACTAGAAATGAGAAATTAGAAGAATAGAAAATTGCCATTATTATTTTTTTGCAATTGTGAGGAATTATACTATCTGGTATTTCTTTAAAATTTTCTGTCATTGGAAATTTTATGTATCAAAAGTAGTCATATTAATACAACAAAAAACAAAGAAAATATAGTTTATGCATTGTTTTTAAAGAAAAAAAAAAGTACATTGTTGTTAAAGTCTGGGGTCGGGCTGTGCAATTAATCGAAATTCAATTACAATTTCAATTACACTCCACAAATACAAAATCGCCATAATCGCAAACAAAAATTGTCCTCATTTGGTGTTTTTCTTTCAAACAAAACAAAACATTTCCAAGTGACCCAAAACTTATGGAATAACAGCGTGTTATGTCAAAACAACAGAAACTCCCCCAAATTTCTAGTTCAATTATTTTATTGGACTGAAACGAAATATATTTCACTGAAGCCAATCTTACTCTACCTCCTATTTTTCGCCACACACGGTGCAAACCGCCACACATACTCGCACTGAATATTTCACAACAGGCTATTTTCAGAGTCCTATCAGTTTCATTCTGACTGGCGACGTCGTAGTCGAGTCATTAGGGGCGCGTTTTATTAGACGTTTGGTCAGGTGGAGATTCTATCTTCATGCATTATGGATGATAAGAAGCCAGCCTGGGAACGATAACGCGCTTGGTTGCCCTCTTCGCGGCCGAGGCCTCGTTTTGCCACAGACACGAGCACAAAAGTCTACCCCCCCCCCCCCCGTTCAATTGCCAGGTTTAGCGGTATAAATAAATGAGATAAATCGTTTCAGAGCTTAACTTCATTCTCTTCCCAACTTTTTCGTCGGCTTCCTGCTCCGAATGATGCAACGGCGTGTAATAAGCGGACCCTCGCACCGGCTTCAAAAGGCTTCTTGTCGTCGAGGGGCTTTTGCTGCGCTATCTCCGCGCGCGGATAGCTCTGAGTGGATGAGCCAATTAGTCCAATCAGATTAGCCGTTTAGCCCCTCAAACCTGTCGGCTGACATGACGATGGCAGACCATAATAATGCGGTCAAGAGTGCAACAGGCATTAGTGGTCTCTTAAGGCTGTGCCGGTTCCTTTTAGGGGGGGAAATATTTCAAATAAATTGGCAAATTAGCGCTTTAAATTTTCTGTTTCTCTTAGCAACCTGAAATCTGATAAGCGGGTGTGTAACGATGCTCTATAAGACGCTGAAAGTCTGCCATTTGGTTTTAATCAAAGAGGCCATTTTAGGGTCGTTTTTTTGTTCCAACAGCCTTGGAAAAAAATTGAATAGTTAGAAAATTCAGCCCCCGTAGACTGTTTCTCTTAGCAAGATGAAATTTGGTGGGGTTGTCCACAAGGACTAGACTCACAAAAAAAGTCTCAAGAACCCATGTCCGAAAAGACAAAGGAAGTCAACCATTTTGGTTCAAAGTGGTCATGTTTAGCCATTTGTTTGCCATTGCTATAAAATTTGTGTCACGTTTACTAACTTGTCGGCACGGGGCGATTACTAGTTTGATAGTTTACTGTGGTTTTAATAAGTCAAGGTTTCAATAACAATAACAGTAACCGTAAACTGTAACTGTCTCATCGGTAATGAAGTTTTTTGTTTTTTCATCTCGTTCCCGGAAAAAGGGAGCAAGACAAAAAAGACATTGCATTTGTGCATTGTCCTTAAAAAAATAATAATAATAAAATGGGGCCATTGGGTACTATTTAGCCCCAAGGGCAGCATAAATAGCCCAAGGGTGTGTTTTAGAAATAGTTTACCATGATAGGACACTGCAACTTACTAAGAAGAATTGAAACAGAAGAATGTTTAATTGTGCTTAAAAATAAAATGGAGATTGTGTTTCATCACTCCCCCAAAAATACCGTTTTTCTTGACCCAAATATTTCAAATAAGGTCACTTTCCATGACATTTTAGATGAGTGACGCTAAACTATAGGAGCATATTGATTTTAAAGGCTAGCCCGAGTCAAGCTAGCTGCTAGTAGGTCAGATCTGCATAATCTTTGAACCCCTCGTCACACTTTTCAATCAATCCTCGGTTTCAGGGGAGCCTATCGATTTGAAAGGATATCTGATTTGAACCGGACAAGGTACCCGTGATAAAAAGGTCAGCACATGTTAAAAAAAAAAAGCGCTATTGTTTTGAAAGCTTATCTGACTTGAGCTGCTTTTGGGTTTTTTTGGGACCCAAATAGTCACGTGTTTTTCATCATGTGTGCTCTCCACCCTCCAACAGATGCAAAGTCATCCCCGAGGGCGTCTCGAGGCTTGCGAATGAACCTTCAGCATTTAAGAGGCTGCGCGCTTAGTCGGGTCTGATGGCGAGCAGCTAGCTTGCTATTCATCGATTGCCTTGTTTGTCTGTTGCTATTTGTTGGCTAACCCTAAACGTGCCGTATGTAAATAACGAGGCGTCACGGCGGCGAGGAAATGAGAATGGCTTAATGTTAGCGAGGTTGGTATTTAATATGGAGGGGCGGCCGCACGTCAGGCCGCCGAAGCTTCCCCCACTGCCGTCAATATCCCGATGCGGCACTCTGCCTGACAGCCACTGGACTAGTGGCGCCCCTTATTCTAGATTTATGAGTCTATTCCAGAGGAGAAGATAATCTGCGCCTCAGTGGGAAAGATGTAAAAAAAAAAAAAAAACAACAACACTTTTTTTTCTCCCCCCCCGCCAGTGCCGTAGCGACTAGTTGATTGTGCAGAAGCCAACGTGTGTGTCTTGTAAGCTCCGTGACTGATGAGCTTGTTAAGCGAATGCGCGGGATCGCTCGCCGCCGCCGGGGATTGTTGCTATTTTTGTCTTCTTACAAGAAATTGAGCTCCACAATGCAGTGCTGTTCAGGTGCAAGGGAGAATGTTGTAGAGCAGCGCTCGTTTGTTGTTCTAAGCAACCACATCGCCCTTAAACTCTCACTTTCTGGTGTTGTGCGGTTTTTCCTCTTTTGGCCTCGACCGTCTCTTGGAATTATTCATGAGGCGCAGCATTTAATCAATAAGTGAATCAATCAAAAGGTTGGGCTTGCCCAACATGGTGCCCATGAAACTACAAGGACACATATAATGCATACAAAAATAAAATGTTATAACAGTTGTGGGGTTGCCTTTGTCAAGATACCACTTGACATTTTTTGTCAAGGTCCTCTTCCCATGTTTTTTAAAAAAAAATTGTTTAACAAACACAACCACTAAATTATATTACATGAAACAATCAGATTTTACTATACACAACACAATGTTTTTGGTTTTATAGGTTAGCTTGTGCTAAAATTAGCCTATGCTAAAATAATCTCAAATTCAACACTAATCCAAAATTAGTATTGTCAGCAGGAATGTGAATATCGATGAAATTTATACCTATATTCAAATGCTAATTGCGGCAAAACGGAAACAGATACAAATATACTTTTTTTTTCCTTGAAGAAAGAAGAGAGTCAAAATCCAGTAAAACAGCCGGGACTGAAGGGAGTTGCTTCCGTGAAAATGGCTGGCAGTGATTGAGTTCGGATGGAAACCAGAGGCAGCAAATACCGGTACAATGAGAACAGCAAGGGCCCCAAAATTGAACCCTGCGGAACGCCGTACGACAGTGGGGGAAATCGGCAGTCGGGACTCCGAGCAAGCAAGGCTAACACAAAAAGTCTGCCAAGTAGGATCTAAACCACTCTAGAAAGCTTAAAAAATAAATACCGCTACTAAATATATACTCATGTAAAAAATAAATAAATAAAGCCAACTGACCAATCAAAATGAAGCAGAGGTTTCCCCCCCCCCCCTCAGATTACAGCATTTGCGATGTAAAAAATGTTTTTTATTCTACTCTATTGTGATTTGAAGTCCTATTCTTATGTAACAGAGGATTTGGAGTACAGATTGGATTGCTGGCAGACGCATTCATAAAGAAGAAATAGCTAAAGATTGACTTGTTTAATTTCACACTTGATGGATTGGAAGGCACTACAGATATTCAACGATTTGTGTACAAGCAATAAAAGAACATTTTCCACATTAAGTTCCTTGTAGTCTTTATTATAGCAAACGCATTTGACGCTTCCAGCTTCGTTTTCGGGATTCCCTTTTCAATAGTCGTTCCGCTGTTGTTGATTTGCTTTGAGTTCCCAGTTTCTTCTTTCCATTTGAAATATTAATGACTTTTTGCTTCAAAGGAGAATCTGCCTCAACGAGGACAAGCGTGTGTGTGTTTTTTCCTGGAAGTTGTGCGGGGAGGAAAAAAATGATTTGGAAGGTGGTTTCCTCTTTTTATGTTTTGGCTCTTCGGAGCGTGTTTGATGGGGAAGCTTGATGTTGGCGAAACGTCTCGCAGATGCGGATCATTTCAAAACATCCTTCTCGGGCCTTTGAAGAGATTGTCGTACCGTCGGATCCCAAGCACATTCCGGTCATCAGGGAATGAAGTAACGAAGAAACAAAAGTTACAAAACCTCAACTCAACTTTGTTTATATAATGCTTTCATCGAAATAATATCGGTGCATGCATAATAAATCTATTCCCGCTTGTGTAAAAATAAGTTAACCGCGCGCAGTCTTCCATCTTGCCGTCAGTCAGGAAAACAGCAGCGTGGATGTCAGCTCCGTGGGTGGGGAGGAACTTCACAGTCTGGTTGCGTAACTGCAGCAGCACAGTCTCATCGCGCTCATTATTTCTTCCCTGAGCTCAGTTTTTTCTAAGCCCCCAGAAGCCCCCCCCCCCCCCCCCCCCCCGGACCCCACCCCCCAAACGCTTGTCATCTCCTTCATATCGGGCGGCGCTCAAGAAGCAGCTGTCATCCCGCCACCGCAAGGCTGCAACACAAAACACAGCCGCCTGAATTATCATGCGAAGTGAAACTCTTCTTTTGGTGTGTAAACATGCCTGTATTATACTGCCCCCTGGTGGTGAAAATAAAAAAGTCAGATTTTTCACATTTTATTGAATTATGTATTACTCTATGTTTTAAGTATTTTCTTCATGTTAAAAGTAACACAATTTAATTTTTTGGGAGGAAGCTGGAACAAATTATTGGAATTTTCATTCATTTCAATGCGAGAGATGATTTGAGATAAGTACTTCTAGTTCTACAACTTGGCAGCTCATCTGACATCACTTGACTTAACCCAGCCGTGAGCGCGCGTGTTTGTGTGAATTGTGACGATGCACAGATGCTCTTCGGTGTAAGTACTGCTCATGGAGCCAATTTGGTTACGCAATTCTCGTCGGCGGGAGCTTGGGTGTTACAACTCAGCTTGAGTGTGAATCCAGAATTTAGGAGGAAATTCAACTAACAGTGCAGGAAAGAAGCTTTTATATTTCCTTTCTTTTACAACTTCATTGTTTTGATTTGTTTATCTTTAATTAGCTATGTTTTGTTCGTGATTTTATTTGACCAATGTAAAAGCAGATCTCTGTGAGAGGTGTTATAGGCTAGTTAGTTAATAGTTAGGCTAGCTAGCTAGGCTATTGGCAGTTACATGCTTCTGTACAGAAACGATATCTATGTAAAAAAACAAACAAATCAGGGATTCCGCACCGTTTGGTAATCAAAACTACAGGAGCAAGATGATTATCTCTGATATGCTGCCCGAGGCTGTGTGGCATATACCGACTTTTTGTTGTCGCGCCTCAAATATAGCATCGGAATCCCTGCGGCCATGCTGGTATTTTATTTTGTTAAGTACACACCGCACACAGCCGTGCCATTTCAAACCGACCTTGTTTTTCCATTTGAATTATTGAAACGGCGCCTCTCACTATTACCGCCACGCACCCTCCAGGTGCTGACCTCTTTACCTGCATGGCCGCTCAACCACGACTGCCAAGCGGGAAAGTAGATTTGCTCATTTTTGGGAGTAACTGAGGATTCGTGGACAATATTTTCTTTCTTTCTTTTTTTAAGTTAAAATATTTCTTAAGGCATATTATATATGTTAATATTAGGGCTGTCACAAACAAATCTTTATAAATCATAAAAATATACCAATATGTAATATATAAAACTAAAGTAAAAATATTTCTTAAGGCATATTATATACGTATATATTAGGGCTGTCACAAACAAACCTTTATAATAATAATAATAATGTAAAAAATATATCACTATGTAATATATAAAAATAATCTAACAAATAAATATAAATATATAGTATAAATAAAATGTACATTTAAATTTAATTAACCAATAATTATGAATACATTTATTATATTTAATTTATAATTTTTTAAAATATGTTACAATAAATTATTTTAATAATTCATATATATATATATAATATTTATTTATTTATTTTTACTAGGTATAGACCGATTATCAGGTAGGCTGATTATCGCCGCCGATATTCTGCGTTTTGACGAATATCGGCATCGGCCATTTTGAAGAATCATACGGCCGATAATGGATCCATTTAAAAGAGTATTAACTTCAGGGAAGTAATTATTTGCACCTTCTGTTTTTGTTTGAAATTAAAACTAAGATAAGTGAAATTTTAACACTGAAGATAATAAAAAAATTTGGTAAACTTTATTTACTGTAGAAAACAATAGGGTTGTAAGTTTTTATTCATTTATATCTCTAGTTTTTAACTAATATGTCACTTCCCCCTCATCAATCAGTTTCATGTCGCACCACCCCAAACGTTCATCCGTGGACGATATTGTTGTCACAATACAGTAAATAGAAATAGAAAGACGGAACATTTGATCTCCTCTATTATTAACTCGATTTAATGTGCTAAACATAAACAAGTCATGTCTTGTGCTTTTCCAAGCGACCGTAAACACGGCCGCCTGAGCCAGACGTAAGCCCTGGATCATATTCTCCTCTCCCTCTCGGAAGCCTGGCGTCATTCTCGGCTGCGGGTCACGGGGATGATTATCTCTTCCTGTCAGGAATGCTGAGAATTTCCTGCTTCTTTTTTTTTTTTTTTTCTCCTTGGGGTGGTTTGCGCCGATCACGTGACGCCGAACGCGGGCTGCGATTGGCTGTTGTTGATCTTCCCCCGCTGTCGGAGATGTTAGGTAACAAGGCCCTTGAAAGGGAGGGAGTGTGTGCTGTGCTGGATCAAGTGTGTTCACAGCCGCGATATTGTAGTGTGCACCTGCTCTGGGCAGGCTTTCAAATGGACTTGACAGACATTTGTGTATTTCAAGTTTTAGTCTGGATGCTTTGCAGGGAGATACTGACGCTCATGTTGTTTGTGTGCAAAAAGCAGAAATGAAGGCGATGTTGAAACGAGGAGAGGGGGTGGAGCTAGTTTAGGCCCTCTCACCACAGGAACTCTCCCCGCCCGCCCATCTCGGAACCCGAGTTCGCCCACCCTTCCCGTTGGGAAACATACAAGTCGCAAAAACGGAGACGGAAGAATAACGCGAGGCCATCCGAGGGGGGGAAGCCTGATTCAAATGGCCTGAGTGCGCTGAGGGGCGCCCTTGGAAATGTCAAGTGGCCATTCACAGCGCAGGGCTTTTCACTTTCCTGGCGGGTTACGTAGATGTTTGTTTTTTCATAACAAGACGGAGAATACAAGGCTGTCCGCATTAATTATTAGGATAATATTATTAGAATAATATAAAAATATAAAAAAGCCCGGGGTGCTAACTTGTGAACCGCCAGTCTCCCTCTGTTATTTTTCGTGTGTTCTCGGATTGGTTGTGGCTTATTAGCGAATAAATATCGGTCTGATCTGATTATGATTAATTGGTGATTGAATGTTTGTATTTTATTTATTTTTTTCAAAAGTAAAAATTATAATAAAGAATTGTTCACATTTCATCAGTTTAATTGCCTCATAGGTAACCTAATTAGACTTAATTTAAATTAGTTACAATATATATAATAAAATAAAGCAATTAAATAGTCATTGGATTAAAAAAACACACCGCATATTTCCATTGTTTGCATTTATTAAAGTGATAAAGTATTAATATTTTATGTTCTAACTGAGATGCTGACTATGGATAATGTTTTCATGAAAAAATATTTATTCATTCTCATTTTGAAATTGTAATTACAATAAATAATAATTAAATATTTTTAGTGAAATAAATACAATTAAATGAATGGGTTTTTTTGGTGTTTTAATTTTAATTTTATTATGTACTCAAATCAATAAACCTAGTACTTAGTGAGATATTAGTTTAAAAGCAATTTTAAAAATTAGCTAATTTTAGGGAAAATGGGTGAATTCATGTTACAAATATGAGTAAGTATTTAGCCCTCCTGTGTTTTAAAAGAAGGCCAGTTTTTAGACATCAATAATAATGTTTAGTCGCTGAGGCATTCGCAAAATGTTATTTTTATGCTGCGCCGGTTCCGATATCGTGGCCGGTATATATTTAGTGGCTTCGTGGGAAGGATCGGAATTGAGCTGTAGACTACAAAGACGCCGAGAACAAAGACGGCCCACGTCCTGTCGGATGCAGTCAGAGCGAGCCAGGGACGGTCGAGGCGTCAATCTGAAGGCGGCTTCAGCACGCATGGCTAACTGGACCGCGTGTGTCACACGCTTGGATGCGCACATGAACCGAGAGGAGGCGGCAAAATGGATGAGTCCACTCCGAGGCGCCGTTAAATTGATTCCAGTAGAGTCGCAGAACCCATTTTCACTCAAAAACGTGACATTTTGCAGGCGAGTAGACCTGCAAAGTCTTAAGAACCCAGGGCACGGAAAGACAAGTTGGCCATTTTGGTTTGAAGTAGTTGTTTTAGATTCTAATTAGATTGGGTTCGATTCAACTTTGCCGCAATTTTGTGTCATCTTGGAATCAAGCAATTTTGTTGGCATAAATTGAAATCCTAAACTCATTCAATCGCAGCCATTTTGACTGAAGCGACCCCCTACGCTCCCGGCTGTTTTACTGGATTTTGACTGATTTTGCAAGGTCCACAGAATATTGTGTTCTATTGCTATAAAAACATGGAACCTACCAAAAGAAAGCTTAGAGGCTCTTCTTTCATCAGAAAAAAAAAGAAGGATATTTGTATCTGTTTCCGTCTAAGTTTCATCATTATTCCCAAAACGCCGGCAAAAAGAGCTTGTCTCAAAATGGCTCTGGCTAATCTCTTATACTCTGCTGACACCTACTGGCCGTTTTTTGTTATACCTACCATTTCTTTAGCGACCTCTTCAGGTCAGAGGCTGCATCAAAGCCTTCTGTATGCTCTGGCATAAAAAAAACATTAAAAACATTATAAATACCGTACGTTTTAGTACTTTCGCACCATCTTGTGTCGTTGAGGAGCTTCATTTAGACAAAAGTAGGGCTTTGCAGCCATCTTGAGAGATATGTAGTAATCATGGTGAACCTTTTGAGGGACGACAAAGGGGGACTGAGCCCTTGCTGCCGAATAATGGACACCCTCACAAAAAGTCTTTGTAATGACTTCCCAGAATAAAATGGACAGGATCATAAAACATCAACACAACGACTGCTCCTAAAGATTTTGTGTTTTGTGGGTGGAGCATGGCAGTGAAGCTTGATGACTTGCCATAGAAAAACTGTAGAAAATGGATGGCTGGTTTTGGGGAGTTCCTCACATAATAGACCTCTTTTGTAGTGAATACACATTCTCTGTAGGGTTTAAGTCCGGAGATTGACTTGCCGAGTCCGAATCCCCACTCTGACTTTTCCTTGTGTGGCATTTCCATTTGCTGGACGGATGTTCTTATTTGGCCCTTTTTCTCTTCCAGTCTCCCAGTCCAACAGCAGCCTCAAGAAGCACCGCAGTCGGAGCATTTTCAGCCCGTTCTTCTGCTGCTTTCGCAACTACAATGACTACCGCGTGGAGCCGCCGCCCGCCAACAACAAGTCGCACGCCTTGCCGCCGCCGCCGCCTCCCGAAGAGAACGGCGCTCCTCCCAAGGTGAGCAGCGTTCGTCTCTCTACATGGCCTCAGCCCTCCGCTCGCTGTTGCCAGGAGCTTGTTGATGTGTTTTTTTAAGTCTTCCCGCCGCAAGTGCTTCCAGCTGCTTCAAACTCGCTGAACCCAGAGCTTGTTTACTGTCCTCGCCTTGCAGGAACAGGCCCGCTGCCCGTGTTGCGTTCCGCGCTTCCAAAAGTAACAGTACGTTTTGCGCAACTTGATGTCTGCCCATTATTTCGGGATTGTGATTATTTTTAGCATTTAATTACTATTTTGGTCTAAATTTCCGGCACAGGGCTGCAACAAATTATTAACTCATTCACTGCCATTGACGGCTATAGACGTCAAAAATTCATTTGACCTATTTCATTGTATTGAACATTTTTCCCCCACTTTTGTTAACAAGAGTATGAAAACCCAGAATTTTTTTATTATACATTTAGAACAAATATAAAATTTGTTATTAATCGTGAGTTAACTAGTGCAGTCATGCGATTAATTACAACAACAAAAAATTATCACCTGACGCCCGTAATTTTTTAATAATCTTTTCTTCAAAAAAAAAAGAAAAAAAATGATTGTTAAAAATTAGGGGCGTCAGGCGATTAAAATTTGTCATCGTAATTAATCGCATATATCTGTTCTAAATATACAATTAAAAAAATATATAGGTTTTCATACTCTTGTTAACAAAAGTGGAAAAAAATGTTGAATAGAAATACTTCAAATGATTTTATTACGTCTATAGCCGTCAATGGCAGTGAATGAGTTAATTTATTATTAATTTAGTATTTAATTAATCATTTTGCTGATTAATCTAAAAGTTCTGTAGGCATAGAGAGCAGGATTAAAGAGGATTGTCCTCAGCAAAAAATAGGCTACACTTGAAATACTTCCTGTTTTCACTCCTTCAAATTTATATATAAGACAGATTGCCCCTTTTGACCCACTCCCTCCTTGACCTCCAGTGTAGTACGGACGTGTAAAGTCCTGAGCAGCTGGCGAAGGCACAAAAAGCCCCTAAAAATCTCAAAACGCATCGAAAATAACTCGACTGCCCCTCCCCGTCCTCATGTTGACACCAAACATGTCTGGCGTCCAGGCAAGGAATGCGCGGGCCTCGAACCTGGAATTTGTGCCCCTCCCGCATGTTTGCCGGAGTCCAGTCCAGCTGTATTTGTCATTTGCAGGCGCTCTGGTTGTTGTCGTTTTTTTTATTGACACGCACCCCCGCTCACTTTCCCTCTGTGTGCATTTGTTGATTACAATATAGATATTTATTTATTTTATTTTATTATTTTTTTTGCTCACTGCTTACCTCTCCTTCCTCCTGTGTGTTTTACCTACTCCAGTGTGACCAGGTGCGAGCTGACCCCATCCCCAGTGTATGTATTATTATTATGATTATTATTATTATTTTATTATACCATCTTGCTTGCTTGTAGGATTCTCCTTGCATGTTTACACGCATCCAATCTGACCAATCGTCGGCTTCAAGGAGACCAGCCGGCCAATCTTTTTTTTTTGTTTGGCTGCCATGGAACTTTATGGGAGGGTGTGGTAAGAGGAAAACAATAAAATAAAATAGAATGAGCCTTTTATTAGTCCCGCAATGGGGAAATTCCAAAAATGAATAAATAAATAAATATTGTATCTGTTGAAGTGAAGCAAGTATAGTCAACAATTTTGTATATAACAAAAAATACACGTTTATAAGAAGACGTATAGAAGAGCAAAAAATGCGTGAATAAGTCAGCAACAAAAAACTGTAATACTATCATGTTTGGCCTTGGCGGAGGTCTCCACTCTAACTCGGCGCCGTTGTAGTTCTATTGATTTTCCTTTGAGCCCGACTGCTGTCTGGCTTCACATTGCGTCAACAAACGGATCTTCTAAAAAAGACTCGATTAAATGAGATCATCTGTCTCTTACAGTACAATCAATTGTCAGAACCTACATTAAGAAGACTGCCGCCATTTTCAAAAAAAGAAAGAAAAAATACATCACAGATTCCTATAGTGGCGAATGTGTGTGCGCTCGCCCCCTGTGGCTGTACCATCTGTCCCGTCGCGCTTGTCTGTCAGTCTGCGGCCCGGTTGGCAGCAAACCCGAGTGCTCCTCGTTTTTCTCCCCCGCTTCTCTTCCGCACGGTCCCCGAAGGCAGCACAGAGTCAACATAAGGTCACTTGAAGTGGCCATTTTGCAAAGTAGAATCACAACAAGCACGATAAGCTGGGCTGGCTCGAATGCAGTGTATTGACATATTTGATTTATTTCATATTTATTTGACATGATGTCACTACGTGCTTCATTGTTCAGAAAACGTCATCTTTATTTTTGTTTTAATTTTTAATTTTAAGATTTCAATTTATACTCCGCTGTAAGGGCTGTGTAATTAATTAGAATACAATTACAATTTCAATTATTACACTCCACAATTACAGATTCAGCATAATTGTAAAAATAATCGTTTGAATAATCGTGATTTAAATTATTACCAAAATACTCGTGGTTATTATTTTTTCCATAATCGAACAGCTCTACTCGGCTGTTAATAATAATAATAATAATAGGGCTGCGACTAACTATTAGTTTAATAATTAATGAATCAATTATTTTTTGATTATTGAGATTATTTTTTTCAAACTTTTTTCAATGTTCTCTCAAATTGGCCGTGCATAAATTGCACAACATAAATTAATGATGATTCAGGTCCGGGTTTGTTTCGTAATTTTCGTCAGAAAATCGGTAAAAAAAAATCACACTGTTTTCACACAGGACTTCATAAATATGAGAATAGTTACATCTGAAATTCTGACTTTTTGGACAATATTAATATTATATCAATTTTGATAATCAATTACGGTAGTTATCAATTTTGATTAATTATTGCACATCTAATAAGTTATTAATGAACATAAACAGCTGAGTAGATTTAGAGTGCTTTTCTTAAATATTGTATGCATTATACAGCTTATTGATTTTTTTTTGTGCCTTATTTTTGTACTGTTTTAACCGAAAAATCAACACTTTTTTGTGTTTTCTCTTTTCCTTAGCGCACTATAAGAGACATGTACAAGACGCTACAAAATAGTGGAAAAAATACAAGCACATTAAAAGAAGAAAAAAATATGATTAAAAAAAAAAAGTTTAAAATGAACAGCTTACAGTCATTTCTTTGTGTGTTATGTGAGTGTGTGACAGCCGCTTCCTCTGATGAAACCGTGTGCATCATTCATTTAAGTGTGTTTGTGTGTGCGTTGCCTTCGCAGCCTCCAGCCAAGTTCCTCCTGCCTGAGGTCAGTATAGCAGACTACGGCAGGAACTGCGTGGTGATCGACCTGGACGAGACGCTCGTTCACAGCTCCTTCAAGGTATGGACGGTGCCGTAAAACCGCTTGAAATTGAATTTTATGTTATTTATTTTTGTTCTATTTTGGTGTTTGCTCAGTGTTGTTATTTGCTTGTGGAGAAATCAGAGTGTAAGGGATAAGTGTTGTAAGTTAGGGATAAGAAGTTCACCTTTTTTCATTTGTTGTTCCATATAAAGGATATATATGTAAATTTAAGAGAGAGAGACAACAGGAAAACCGGAAGTATTTCAAGACCAGCCTGGTTTTTGCTGAGGCAATCCTCTTTAATCCTGCTTTTTTACACCTACAGAACATGACAGCTGCCGGCTCATTTTAATTATATATATATATATATATATGTAATCAAATAAACTACAATTCTTCTTTTTTAGGCAGATGCCGATACAGATTTTTGGCAGAAAAAAATACAGATTACCGATTAAATCTTCCGATTATTTTAAAATATATATATATATATTGAGTACAGAAGAAAGTTACGATTGAATTCTATTAAAAATGTTTTTCGCACAGTGGGACGAATTTGCGTAATGTTATCCTACCTCTGGGTATGTGTTCCCACAGCATTGCCAGCACACTTGCTAGTTGCTAATGCTACGCAAGCAAAATGGTGCGTTCAAGGTACTTTCACAGCGTCGGAAACTTCGGTTTTTCTTTAACATTTTAAGGGGAATATAATTAGCCATTTGGTCCCATTGACTGATTGTTTTGGCAGATGTTTGAAGGGCAATCATCTGCCGATTATAATCGGTGGCCGATTAATCGGTCGGGCCCTACTGTCCATACACTAATAATGCGTTTAAAATCAACACAGAACCGAGACAACAACATTTCTGTGCACGCTGTACAGGTATGTAAATGACACTGATGCTAAAAAAAGCAAAACAAATCCAGGATGGAAGAAAACCACACACGAGGCGTGTTTGTGATTTTAACTCATTCACTGCCATTGACGGCTATAAACGTAAAAAAAGAATTTTAACTATTCAACTTTTGTTAACAAGAGTAAAAAAACAACAACTTTTATTGTACATTTAGAAACAGATATAAAATGTGTGATTAATTGTGAGTTAACTGGTGAAGTCATGCGATTATTTTCTATTTAAAAAATTTGCCTCGAATTTTTAATGATCTTTTCTTTTTCTTTTTAATTAATTCACTGCCATTGACGGCTATAAAAGTAAAACATTTATTTTAACTATTTCTATTAGTTTAACATTTTTTCCCATTTTGTTAACAAGAGTATGAAAACCTATAATTTTTTAATTGTACATTTAGAACAGATATAAAATTTGTGATTAATCGTGAGTTAACTAGTGAAGTCATGCGACTAATTACGATTTAAAAATTGTAACCGCCTGAAGCGCGAGACTTGTTTTTATATTTTGATGAATATACTCTACTGGATGTTGACGTTCTTTCCGCAGCGTCTCAGAGAAGTGTGTACACACAGTGGTGTAGCGGGTCCGCCCATTAGTCACAGTCACATGCGAGCAGCACGAGGTCACGCGCAAACACACATGGGAGCGTCCAGCGGGCTCGTTTTGCCGTCAAAAGTCACCAAAAAAAAAAAAAAAAAAAACCCGAAAGGAAACGAGTGACTCACGCTGCAGCTTCTTATTTGCACAAGTGTGCCCAAATAAACGCTTGCGCTTCATAAATCAACGGGAAATGCTTTGGGGCCTCGTTATAAATCAAAGCAAATGTCTGCGGATTGACGTTTGCTTGGGAAGGTTTAAAGGTTCGAGACATTGGAAGGCTTGCAAATGAGAATGCTGGACAAAAGCCAGATGTAGACGGATCGGCGGACACAAATAGGCATGTTATATAACACATATGTACTGCATGTTATGTATGAGAATGCAGCTGCGTACAACACTGGATGCCTTTCAAATATTAGGAGTGTTGACATTATTATTAATCAAATTGTATATATTCACCAGACATTTGGCTCGTTTTGGCAATGTTTTAATATTTTACTGTTATTTGTTGTTGTTGTTGTTATTGTTTTAACTTTTTTTTTTTGTTTTGTGTTTATTTTAATGTATTAATTTATGTTGGTTTTTAATTTATTTTTTTGTTTTCACCATTATTAACTGTTTTAGTTATTTTTTGGAAATATTAATTAATTTATTTTTTTAAAGGTTTTTTTTCATGATGTGCAATTTTAGTATTATTATTTCATATACACTTTTGGAAAAGCATTATTTGAGATCCTTTACTACGTTTTTATTTTTTGTTTTCATTTTTTATTGCTTTTAGTTTAGTTATACAAAATAATAATAATAAACAATACACTCATGTTTCTAGTAAATGTTTCATCCTATATTTTTCTGGCATTTAAAAAAAGTTTTATTATTATTTTTTTGGCCCTTTTGGAAAGGCATTATTTGATGTCAATTACTACTTTTTAATTTTGTTTAGATTTTTTTAAATTACTTTTTCTTTTTCATCTTTCTAATTTGTGCAGAAAAAAAACGTTAGTTTTTTGTGATGACTGAAGATTCTTGATCATTGCTTTTTGTTTTCTTTGAAATGGCTGGCTTTGAAAGAGTTAAATTCCCAGTAAATTGATAAACAGTGTTGCATACATTAGGACGGATTACACAAGCATGAGAGCTGTAGGATAACTTAAAAAACATTTCCTCAGCTGCTGCTGCCCCCTGCTGTCCGGGTCATAGACTGCACTTCCTGTAAGTATGTGACTGCATAGAAATGACGGCCACGGCAATGATCCATTCCCGGGTCAAACCGTGGCCATCGCGCGACCTTTTGCAGCAGGTTGAGAAGCCCAACGTGTATTTAGACGAAGGACGTGTACATAATAGATAAATAAAATAAATGTTCTTGGCCAATCCGAAATATCATGATGACTGCTGATCCTTCCTTGTCCCGCAGCCCATTAACAATGCCGACTTCATCGTTCCGGTGGAGATCGATGGAACTGTTCATCAGGTATGCACTCGCGTGTGCAACATTGCGTACCTAAACATTTTGTTTTCAGACCAGGCGTGAGGATCGGCTGTGAAATTGTAGCTGTTACCGGGTTCAAGTAATCCAGGATAGGCTTTCTGCGTCAAACACGGCCTCTTCTTGATTACTTGCACTCGGGAGCAGCGACTATTCCCCCGGGCACCCTCAGCGGACCAGCCCACCCAAATATGCGATATTATGACAGCTGTCGATATGCCCATTTATGGTATGAAATATAATAATAGACTTAAGTTGTGTTTCAGGTGTACGTGCTGAAGAGGCCTCACGTGGACGAGTTCCTGCAGCGGATGGGCGAACTGTTTGAATGTGTCCTCTTCACCGCCAGCTTAGCCAAGGTCAGCACAAAAAACCTCCTTGAAATAACCCTCACTAATAAACACAAAAACAGCTGTAAAAATGTTACCTTGTCATATTTTATTCCTCACTTTACTCAAGTCAATCTTTTAAAATGATGTGAAATGTTGCTGCATGCTTCCAATGGGGCAAATGGTGCCATCTGGTGGACAAAATGCCCTAAAATACCCTTACTACAAAACACAAAAACAGCTGTAAAAATGTCGCATTGTCATGTTTTATTCCTCACTTTACTCAAGTCAATCTCAATCCTAAAATATGCCATAGATAAGGTGGGAAATGTTGCTGCATGCTTCAAATGGGGTAATAGCGCCATCTGGTGGACAAAATACCCTCACTAACAAACATAAAAACAGCTGTAAATATGTTGCATTGTCATATTTTATTCCTCACTTCACATAAATTTATCTTTTAAAATTATGTGAAGATGTGAAATGGTGCTGCATGCTTTGAATGGGGGAAATAGCGCCCTCTGGTGGAGATAACACCCCGAAATACCCTCACTAACAAACAAAAACAGCTGTAAAAATGTTACAATGTTATTTTTTATTCCTCACTTTAAACAAGACGATTTTTAAAATGTTATATACGCCATAGATAAGGTGGGAAATATTGCTGCATTATTTGAATAGGGAGAAATAGCTCCCTCTGGTGGACAAATGCATAAAACACTTTGATTAGAAAGACCGTTCAGCATCAGTTCATATTGTGGCAAATGGCCCAAAATGCCGTCCAGCCTGACTCGCCCGTGTTGCGTTTTTCAGTACGCGGACCCCGTGGCAGACCTGCTGGACCGGTTGGGGGTGTTCCGCGCTCGTCTCTTCAGGGAATCCTGTGTGTTCCACAGAGGAAACTACGTCAAAGACCTCAGCCGGCTGGGCCGAGAGCTCGGCAAGGTCATCATCGTCGACAACTCGCCTGCCTCCTACATCTTCCACCCTGAGAACGCCGTCAGTCAATTCTTTTATTTTTTTGCATATGTAATGTGTTAATGTGTATATGGGAATTCAAATCGTCCGATTATTATTACGGGGCCTAATAGTGACTGATGCGCAAATTCTGCATCAAACAGATTCGACACTTTTTGCACAGTAGATCAAATATCACGATTAACTGGGCGTCGGGTGTTCCCCTCAGGTGCCGGTGCAGTCGTGGTTCGACGACATGGCCGACACGGAGCTCCTGGAGCTGCTCCCGATCTTCGAGGGCCTCAGCAAGGAGGACGACGTTTACAGCCTCTTACAGAGCCTGAGAGACAGGTAGCAGGGTGCCCCCCTCCCCCACCAGACCGGGGGCCTCACCCACCCCCAAAAGACTTGATGTACATACTCCGTGTTTCTAAGAAGAAGACGTACTTAAAATAAGTACTTTTTCTATCAAAGTCATATTTTAGTTACCAAAAAAAAAAAAAAAAGTTCTGTTCCGGAGCGGGTGACGTTTTTTGTTTTTTTTCTCGTTCAAGATGTTACTTGGTCTTCTCTTTCAGAATGAAGTGCCTTCATTACTGTGCTGGTTTCCTCATGTCGGTTAGGGGGCGCACTTTGTTATTCCAATAACCCCCCCAAACCCCCCCCCCCAAAAAAAAAATCATAAAATAAGCGCTAATCTGAATTATTGCCACATTATTGAACAAGAAAATGTGATTTTGTTGGATTTTGAGTGGTTTTGTTTCTCGCAGCTGACCAACATCAGCATCCACTGATTCAATATATTGATTAGCCTAGATGAAAGTTCTATTTACTGTTTTGGGGCTTCAGCAAAAGATTGGGGTGCATATTGATATATTGGGGGGAATGGGGGGGGGGTGGAAATGGTACTGTACAACAACATGATTAAAGCTGCAAGTTTGCACACACTCATTTGCTGTCCTCGTGTCTTGCTGCACTTCAAAACTAATCAAGAATTGTTTTCATTATTATTAGTATTGATAGTACATCATTCTTGTAAAACTGATGTTTTTTTAGGCTCATAATATTACAACTTTTGTTCAAGTCAAACTGTTGCTTTTTTGGTGAATTCAACATTGGAATGAATACACTGTTATTTATGACTGATTTATACATTTTTAGAACTTTGTTCTTGGGAAAGTAGAACTTTCAAAATGTTCACTTTTCCCTCAAAAAAATCTGACTTCATTCTTGCAAATATTAGTTTTTTTTAATACCCTCATAAAACAATAATAAAAATATATATATATTTGAATATTTTGTTCATTTACAGTCCACTTTGCCACAAAGTATTTTCATGAAATGAATTGCTATAATGCATCCATCCATCCATTTTCTTAACCGCTTATTCCACACAAGGGTCGCAGGGGTGCTGGAGCCTATCCCACCTGGCTTTATGCAACATGTCAAAATTCCAACTTTATTCTTGCAAAAGTAAAATGTTTTACTTTTCCCTAAAAAAAATTGGGACTTTATTCTTGGCAATGATGAGATTTTTTTTTTTACCCTCATAATGCAACTTTATTATCATTTTATTTTATTTTTTATAATCCAACATTATTTTGGGAAAATAAATATATTTTTGTGCTTATAATAATATGACTTTATTCTCCTAAAACTAACACTTTGTTTTTGTCAATTTTTTATAATACTTTGTTTTACTGTCATATATATATTTTTTTGTTCTCATAAAGTTTATATTTTTGCTTGTAATAATAAAAATAATCTTAAGGACAGACATTTTTTTTCTCTGGTTGACAAAAAGAGATGGGATGTCATGCAAAATTTTGACTTTATTCTTGGAAATTATGAGATTTCTTTACCCTCATAATGCTTTATTATTGTTAAGATTATTATTATTAATTTATTTATTATTATTATGTATTTACTTATTTAGTTAAAAATAATAATAATACTTTAACATTATTTTGGGAAAATAAATATATTTTTGAGCTCATAATAATATGACTTTATTCTCCTAAAACGTAACACTTTGTTTTGGTCAAATTTTATAATATTTTCTTTTACTATCCTAACATCCTCCATTTTTTTCCTCATAAAGTGAATACCTATTTTTGCTCGTAATAATAATTTTAAGGACAGACATTTTTTTTTTCTGGTTGACCCAAAAAGAGACGGGATAAGGATGTGATGCCTCAACCCCCCTTTGTATGCCCCTTTTATTATTTACTTGTAAAATGAAACTTAATTATTTTATTTTTGCTCATAATAATATCATTTGATTGCATAAAATTCACTTTATTGTTGTAAAATTGACTTTAAAAAAAACTTTTCTGACTGATCCCTCCCACCCGCCACAGTTGAACGATCTGCAGGCTGGCCCAATCAAGTGGTTAATGTGCAACCCAGAGGAGCTTAGGCTCCTCATGTGATATGCGAGGTGAACTTTTAGCTTTGGCTCTGCTGAGCCTATTGTTTTTTCTTTTCTTTTTCTTTTGACGGGTCCTCAAGTATTATTGTGCAGGCTTTTCTCTTGTGCCTCAGACATGAAGTAAACGAACCTTCATCGGGACGAAGATGACGAGGACGGCATCCAGGAAGGACGAATCAACGACAATGGTATGAAACACTTTCAATGCATTTTCTCCTCGAACCCGTTTTGCAAACCCTTTTATTTAGATTGTTGTAGGTTGTACATTTAACTCATTCACTGCCATTGACGGCTATAGACGTCAAAAATTCATTTAAACTATTTCTATTAGTTTAACATTTTTATTCCACTTTTGTTAACAAGAAACCTAGAATTTTTTTTATTGTTCATTTAGAACAAATATAAAAATTGTGATTAATCGTGAGTTAACTAGTGAAGTCATGCAACTAATTATGATTTACAAAAAAAAGTATTTTCTTTCTTTTTTTAAATCGCGTCAGGTGATTAATTATAATTAATTGCATGACTTCAATAGTTAACTCACAATTAATTACAAATTTGACATCTGTTCTAAATGTACACAAAAAAAAATTCTAGGTTTCTAGGTAACAAAAGTGGGAAACTAAAAGAAATAGTTCAAATGAATTTTTGACGTCTATAGCCGTCAATGGCAGTGAACGAGTTACATATTTTGTGTCAAACTCAAAAGAGCTAAGAAAAAATGGAATTGGGACCTATTTGCGACATTTTCACTGAGGGGTCGACTCACTTTGGTTGCCAGCATTTAGACATTAACGGCTGTGTGTTGTCTTATTGTGAAGGGACAGTAAATGCACACTGTTATGCAAGTTGTACACTGATTATTCAGTGAATGCGGTTATTTTTGTTGTTATTATTATCTTCATCCTTATTACGGTTCGACTGTATTTCCTTTTGTAAAGCTTGCATTTGCAGCACCTTTCCGTGCAAGAATGACAGGACAGGAAATTGCAGGTGTGTTCAGGGAGTGGGCGTGGAAGTAAATACTCCCAACCCACACATAGACACATTGTGGCTTGCGCACAGCACCTCAGGAGGTTCAGCCAGTGATTGTTTTTTCCCCAACCGGCGCAGCTCCTAAGACAGCAAGGTGGGTTTCGATTTTGGCTCCAATGCAAATAAGAAGAAACATAAGAACTCCTAATATTTTGCTAATATAACTACATAGTGAGTACATTCGTGTTGATTTATGATCTAGAGGCAAAGATGGCAGGTTTGTGTGGGTTAATTGAAACGGAACCAGTCCTTCTTGTCTGTTGGAAGAAAATCGTTTTTGGTTCATTTGTTTTCAATGAGATCACTTCACGGTCCCAGCTGCTCTTTTGTGTGAAAAAGGTAAACACCACTTAATGAACAGCCGTGCTATATTGTTGACATTGCCTTTTGTGGACTTACTCTATTCCGCTGGGAACGTCAAGTGGAAGGGACCTAAACAGTACTGTATGTTCTTTATATTGGGAAACACATACATTGGCATTTATTAATCATAATTATAATAATGTAAATAAATGTTGACTAATTAAAATATATTCAATCTTGATTAGGCATATCCTAGGGAAGGGTGTGTCTGCTACTTATCAGTAGTTCAAAGTGTGTTTGCGGGTGTGAGTGAACAATGTTCTAGATATAAAAAGTCTACACCCCCCCTTGTGACATGTCAGATTTGACGCCAAGAGAAATCACTTCAAGACTTTTACCGGCATTAATGTCACTTTCTAGAGAGAAAGTAAATCTAAACAACTAATGTGGTTGCATAAATGTGCACTCTTATAAGTGGGGATGTTTTCTTCCTCTGGGGCTTTAGGAAAGATTTTTTTTTTTTGCACTCACGTAAACACGCACACATACAAACATGGTCTCCCAGGCGGGGAAGCGAACCCACGGCAACCTGCCTTGTAGGCAAGTGACGGTACCACTCCTCCACCTGGAGCCCCGGAAAGGTGAACAGTTCCAAATAGCAGACTGTGTTAGAATGCAAATGGCAGTAAAAGCCTACTAGAACAGCTGAAGTTTATTCGGTGTTAATCAGACGCAAGTGGCGGGTATGTACGATTTCACATTAAGTTTGAATTTGATCGGTTAAATTGGAACGCAACCACACCCCCAGTTCTACGGGGGTGCACACTTTTGCAACCACATTATCTCAATTAATTTTTATTTCCATATTATAGGTCACATTAATGGTAAGGGGGAAAATGTTTTGAAATTATTTATATTGGTCTCTTAATTAAAATAAAATAAAAAAAAGAGTAAAGGGTGTGTAGACTTTTTGTATCCACGCCACACAATTATGAGCATATATAGGCAGTGTTAATATGTTATTGAAAAGAAAATGTACACGCTGGTATAGTAATATTGCAATCAAAAAAAAGTTACTAAGTAACTCATTTCAGCCTTTCGGATTGGCTTCTTATCATTTATTTTCAGTTTTTTTATGACATGATAAGACATCAGCACATTATGATCCGTAATTGAAGGCGTGTTCTCGGCCCCTCCCCACCACCCCCACCCCCACCCCCCCTCTCCCCAATTTCATGGGCGTGACGCAATCACGTCGGCACATTTGCATTCCCACTTTGCATTGAGCTGGTTTGCTTATCGACATCGCCGTCACGAACGAGCCGAGCCGGGCGGTCACCGTGACGATGGCGAGGGCGGACGCTATCGCTCGTCTTCATCTCCGCCATCTGTCTACACCAGGGAATTATGATGATGATGATGATGATGATGATGATGATGGATGTCTCTAGCACACAAAAAAAAGTGGCACATTCTCAGCAAAGTTATATACTACAAGTAGTATTACGATGTTGACAGATGTATAATAATTACAATTTAACTTCTCCTAATGTTACAGCAAAATTTCAACGTTATTCTCATCACACAGCATTTCATTATTTATATAAAATTGCAGCTGTGTTCTATTTTGTAATAACAAACTAAGTACCTAAATTTCTGACTATACGCTCGTAATGTTACGGCATTTAATTTTTAATTTTAATTTTTTGTAAAGTTGCGGCATTATTTTTTTTTGCGATTTTGCACCAAATTTACGATATTTTTTGTATTTTCACAACTGATAATTCCAACTAGTCTCGTAATACAAAAGTGTTATGTTTGTAAAGTCACAAAATTCTGAATTTATTCTCTTCAAATGACAATCTACAACATCTAGTTAATTATTGTAATTTACAAATTTCCAACTTTATAAAGTTTTTTTTCTTGAAATAATATTTTTACGTTTTTCTTGTTATATTTATATAATTATTTTGTGCATATGTACATAAATTTTACAACATTTTTTGGGGGGGTTACCTCCAGAACTAAAATTTGCAATTTTATTCTCCTTGAGTTGTTTTTTATTTTTTTACTTTATTGCCACATATTTCGACTTTATTCTTGGTATATTATAATAATTTATTTTGTGTACATAACATGATATCACAAATTTGGACATTACTCTTTAAAAAAAATAATAATAATTTTTATCACAGCTTTATTTCCATAAAACGATCCCTGTATTTTAGTAATCTTACAGTATTCTTGTATATGACTGCATTATTTTTTAAAGTACAATTTATTATTAACATATTGTACACTAAATGATGTGCGATATCCTGCTTGTGTGCACTTCAGTCCACAGTTCACGTTATGATGAATGAGGCCAATAAAGATGCGTTTCAGAGTGTCAACAGAAAAGCTGGCTTGCAGATATGGACCATTAACGTGAGTCATCCATTAAAGCAAACATCAGCCTTCTTTCTTCTATTTGATGTTGGCTTTATTATGCGGCTTTTACTTCTTCTTTTCAATGTCCAACAGAAGCTGCAGATGGTGCCTGTGGCGGCCCACAGCTTCGGCAACTTTTTTGAGGGCGATTGTTACCTTGTTCTGCATGTGAGTGTGCTAAAATCACACTTTTATATACATACATACATACATAGATTTGGCGGGGAAAAATGAGGTGGCGCACCCCACTTCATCCAAACACACCCTAAAAAAAACCCTCCAAAAGTAAAAAACAAAGTCCTGAAAACCATCACAAGGGCAAAAAAAAAAACGTATTAGGACAAACATTTTTATCTTGCGCACCACCTGAAGGGGAATCACATACCCAGAGGGGTGCGCACCCCAAAACTCTCAGTATTTCATCAATATGCATTATTTTGTGTGTATGTATTGTATTAAGTATGTGAAACCTCCATCAACTTCCCTAGAGGGCTAGCGCACCCCCTTGAAAAAAATAAAATAAAGCCAAAACAAAGCACTGGAAAATATCAGCAATCTCACGCACCCCCCATGGATGTGCACACCAAAGTCTTGGGGACTTTCTTGATGGGCGATCATTTCAAAAACACCCCTCCAAAAGTAAAAAAACTAAGTCCTGAAAACCATCACAAGGGCAAAAAAACCTGTTAGGACAAACATTTTAATCTTGCGCACCACCAAAAGGGGAATCACATACCCACAGGGATGCGCACCACAAAACCCTCAGTATGTTCATCAAAATGCATTATTTTGTATGCTAGTATAAAGTATGTGACACCTCCATCAACTTCCCTAGAGGGTTAGTGCACCCCCTTGAAAAAAATTAAATAAAGCCAAAACAAAGCACTGGAAAATATCATCAATCTCACGCACCTCCACGGATGTGCACACCAAAGTCTAAAATAGAATACACACGTGACAAACAAATTTAATCTCACACCCCCAGTGGTGCGCAATTTGTCAATCCCTCCCATGTTTATGTCCCCCAGATGAGTAAGAACTTGGGCGCGGCCGACATCCACTACTGGATCGGGAACACCTCGTCGCAAGATGAGCAGGGAGCGGCGGCAGTCTACGTTACCCAGCTGGACGAACACCTGGGGGGTGCGCCGGTGCAGCACAGGGAGGTGCAGGGCTACGAGTCGCCACGCTTCAGGAGCTACTTCAAAAATGGCGTCATGTGAGTGACGAGTAAAGATTGGTTAGGTTGTGCTCGCATTTGAGCAGCGTGTTATGTAATTGGTCCGAATTTGAACCTGTTGCCGGGTAAAATAATATGAATTATGACATCATTGGCAAATGCAACCCTGCATATGTATATATAATTTTAGTATTTTTAGTTACATTTTTAAACTGTTTTATTGAGTAAAAATTATATTATTCTAACCAGTTAAAGAGGAAGTTATCTAGTGTTGCCTTAGTCATTAAATGCTAACATAGCTAGCGTAATTGGCGTGAATTGTAACTTGTTGCCGGGTAAAATAATGAAACGGCGTTCATACCATTCTAATGTGGCCTCCATAAAGGGCGCCTCGCGTGTTTCGTTTTATGGCACTTGAACTTTGCTTGGTGCGCTTGTTTTCTCTTCCCCCGCAGCTACAAAAAGGGGGGCGTGGCCTCCGGGTTTGACCATGTGGACACCAATGCTTACAACGTCCTGCGTTTGCTGCACGTCAAAGGGCGCAAACACGTCACAGCCACGGAGGTGCGCAAAAATAAATTTAGTGGGAAAGTGAAATTTCCTTTCAATATATTTTTTTCTATAAATGAAGTAAGTGTGTGTTTACGTGTGCAGGTGGATGCGGCATGGAGCAGCTTTAACACAGGCGACATCTTCTTGCTGGACATGGGCAAAAACATCGTGCAGTGGAATGGAGAGAAGAGCAACAGGAGAGAGAAGCTCAAGGTACACGTGTTCCATATTTGATCAAATATTCTAAGGAAAATTGTTTAATTAAAGTTTTTTTTTTCTGTCGCCATCTTACTGTGTCTAAATACCAGTTTTTGCACTCTTAATATCTTTGTTCCCTTAAATTACAATTTTATTCTTCTAAAATTATTGCAAAATATATATTTTTCAAAAACAATATTTTTTTGACTGTCTCATAACAGCTTTTAATCATTTTTTTATTACAAATTTGTGTTTTTCTTTTTTTCTTTATTACGTATGTTATGTTAATTTTCTTTATGCATGATTGTGCCTTTTTGCCCTTCTTTTTTTTGATTTAGTTAATTATTTTAATTTAAAGTTGGAAAATATTTAAAATCTTTTTTTTCATATTACAATATTTTTTTTATTTTCCATGTCTTTTGTTTTTTTTATCTTTGAATATTTTTTTTATATTATCTGCATTTTAACTCATTCACTGCCATAGATGTCAAAAATTCATTTAAACTATTTCTATTAGTTTCACATTTTTTTCTACTTTTGTTAACAAAATAGAAATAGTTTAAATGAATTTTTGATGTCCATGGCAGTGAATGAGTTAATGATCAAATCCAAAATATTCCAAACTTAAAATTGCTTCATAATGTTAAAAGCCCATCAAAAATTAAAATTGTATTTTCCTAGTTAAAAAAAAATAAAAAATCTCCCCCAAAATATACATTTATATGTATATGTGACTAATTTTAATTAAATATATTTTATTTAATTATTAGGCTTTGTTGAAACAATTTTTTTTCATAAATTTAAATAAAAAATGAAATATATCTATACTGTATTTAATTTCACACAATTTGCCACACCCATTTTATTCTGTCATACAAACAATGTAATATAATGTAATTGAAAAATAATAAATAACCTAAATGTCTATCTCACGTTAGACAAACACAGTTTTGTGTGTGTGTTTCCCAGGCCACTTTGCTGGCTCAGCAGATCCGCGACCGCGAGCGAGGCGGCCGCGCTCAGATCGGCTTGGTGGAGGGCGCGGACGAGCGCGACTCGCCCGAGCTGATGAAAAGCATGACGGAGGTGCTGGGCCAGAGGAGCGGCCCCATCAAGGCCGCCGTCCCCGACGACGACTCGCGCCGGCCGAACAACGTCGCCGTCAGGCTCTATCAGTAAGGACCGATGGTTCCGTTCCTACGCTGGCCGAATTTCGATTTAAGTCGGATTTCCCCGTTAAAGTTGATATTTACATCAAAATACTTTGTACAGCAATTTAAAAAAAAACATATTTGCACGACCCGGAAAAGCCGGAACCAATATTTTGTGTTTCCGCACGGACATTCATTGCTGACGGACGGCAAATTCAAACGTAAACACGGAAAGGTGACGCGTAGATGGCGAGCTGATGTCGGTACCAGATGTGATCGGGCCGCCAGGTTGTGTCGGGGTCGCCTGCAGAGGACGTCACGCTACAGGATTATCTGGAGAGTATCCGTTTAGAAATGTTCAATAAAGTTATTTGAAGAAAAAAAATCCGGTTGACGTCAAAACGAAAGAAAATATTACAAATGTCATTTAAATAACAAAATATATGGACTGAAATTGTCAAAACATAAATAAATCTAAGAATATAAAAGCAGGATACTTTAAGATTGAAGGAATAAAAAAAAAATAGATTTTGCCAAATGAAATGCTTTTGTTAACAAGAGTATGAAAACCTAGACATTTTTTTATTGTACATTTAGAACAGATATAAAATTTGTGATTAATCGTGAGTTAACTAGTGAAGTTATGCGATTAATTCCGATAAAAAAAAAAATATCGCCTGACGCCCCTAATTTTTTATAATCTTTTCAATTTTTTTCTTTTTTAAATTCTGTCATGTGATTATAGTTTTTAATTGTAATTAATCGCATGATTTCAATAGTTAACTCACGATTAATCACAAATGTAATATCTGTTCTAAATGTACAATAAAAATGTTTCTAGGTTTTCATATTCTTGTTAACACAAGTGGGGAAAAGAATGTGAAACTAATAGAAATAGTTCAAATGAATTTTTGACGTCTATAGCCGTCAATGGCAGCGAATGAGTTAAAATGGCGTGATTGCTGTGGGAAATTAGGTGCTCCGGGCGAGGCACAGGCGCCGTAAAGTCCCCGGTATTTTTCTTCCCTTCTACTCCCTAACACTACTGCTTTTGATAGAATGACTCCATTTGTGTGTGCTTTTCCTCAGTGTTTATGACGTCAGTGGCAATCTGGTGGTTCAAGAAGTGGCCACGCAGCCTCTCACCCAAGGCCTCCTTCAGTCCTCTGTAAAAACGCTTTACGTCTCGTCGATAAATTCTAGTCTGGTTGCTCGTGTTTATATTTGCTTTTATCTATCTGCCAGGACTGCTACATCTTGGACAACGGCGGCTCCAGTGTGATGGTGTGGAAAGGAAAACACGCCTCCAAGGAGGAGAGGCGGGGCGCTCTGAACCGGGCGGTGGTGAGTGACGTGTCAGCCAAATGTTAAATCATTCATCGAAATAAATAAATAAATAAATAACGCCTGTGTTTGTTCTGGATTTGTACCAGGGTTACATCAAGGCCAAGAACTACCCGGCGAGCACCAGCGTGGAAGTGATGTGCGAGGGCGGCGAGTCGGCCATGTTCAAGCATCTGTTCAAGGAGTGGCGGGACAAGAATCAAACGCAGGGCTTCGGCACCACGCACAGTGTTGGAAAAATCGGTAAATGTCCAAGATAGTGGAGGTGATACTTTGTGTAAAGATGTTGATAGAGATAGACCGATGTACTTTTTTCACATTTTTTAATGCTAAAATAATAATAAAAACTCCAGCACTTGACTGCTTAAATGCTTTCAAGGACATGTTTATCAAACAGCTTTTGTGATTTGCAACATATTAAAGGCTTTTTGTTTGTTATCACCAGCTTCCGCACACTAACTCCCAAATAGCCGCTAATTTGCAGGCTAACTGTTAGCTCGCGGGCTAACCATGCACCCACACGCTAACCCCGGGATAACTCCCAAATAGCCACTAAAAAACTGCTATTAGGTTAGCCCGCGAGCTAACCTAATAGCCGTTCATTTGCGAGCTAGCCGGTTAGCTCGCCGGCTAATAGCCGCTAATTCGCGGGCTAACCATTCACCCGCACGCTAACTCCCAAATAGCTGCTAATTCATGAGCTGTTAGCTCGCAGGCTAACCGTTCACCCACACGCCAACCGGGATAACTCCCAAATAGCCGCTAAATAACAGCTATTAGGTTAGCTCGCAGGCTAATAGCCGCTAATTGCTGCTTATTGGTTGCACAAGCAACCAATTCCTTGGTGCTGTGGGCGGGCCAATGCTGCAGCTGACAAAAATAACAGTTTTTAATCGGCCATCAAAACAAAAAAAGAGGCCGATATTCATAAAATGCTGAATATCGGCGACGATATCAGTCTAACCCTAGATGTTGACATGCGACGTTTACCCTATTCGCTTCGCCGTCTCCTCCAGCAAAGGTGGAGCAAGTGAAGTTTAACGTGATGGAGCTGCACGCGCGTCCCGAGCTGGCGGCGCAGCAGCGCATGGTGGACGACGCATCGGGCGACGTCAAGGTGGAGGAAAATTTCAATTCAGTCAAATGTGATCGGATGGAAATAATTCATGTATATGATGGTCAGGTGTGGCGTATCGAGAATTTGGAGCTGGCGGAGGTCAACCCGAAGACGTACGGGCAGTTCTACGGCGGAGACTGTTACCTGGTGATGTACACGTATCGCATTTCAAACCGGGAGCAGCACATTCTTTACATGTGGCAGGTTTGTTTTGGTTTGTATTTCAAATACGTTCCTGCTTTTTTGTTGGTTGGACTGAAGATATTTGTGACCCGGCAGGGGCGTCGCGCCACCAAAGACGAGGTGACGGCAAGCGCCTATCAGGCCGTGTACTTGGATAGCAAGTACAACGGGGCTCCCGTGCAGGTCCGAGTGGTCATGGGAAAGGAGCCCCGGCATTTCCTGGCCATTTTCAAAGGAAAACTGATCATCTTTGAGGTGCGCCTTATTGCCATGGAATTAGTTGTTGTCAGCAGTGGCAAGTAACAAAATAGAAATGCTTCCATACTGGACTTAACTTTTAACATATTTGGAGGTATCCGTACTTGATTATTATGTGTATGAGAAATATAGTAAAGCAGTTGAATCAAGTTCATCTACCGCTGCTAAATGTATAAAACCGTAAACGTTAACATTGTTATTCATTATCAAAAAATGTGCTCAATGACTCAAATGATGAAAATATAATGAAAATAAATGTAATTAAAAGGTCCATTAAGTAAATTCAATTAAATTGATAGTAATAGTAATATCGTAATTAAAATAATCATCATCGTCATGTTAATCATGATTGTCAAAATACTTTAAAAATGTAAAACTATTTTAAAAATGAAAGTCAAACGAATGAATGAATACAATAAAAATAATACTATAAAACAAAAAAAATTATTCTTGCAAATTGAAGAATACACAATCTAAAAAAAAAAAAAAAAATAGATAAATAAAATAACCACCTACTTCTCAGAAAACAATGAAAATAAAATAATAAATATGATATAATAAAGCAATAATTTAATAAAATGTAATTTTTTTTTACAATATTGTAAATTAAAAATATACAAGCTAAACTGTAAAAAAAACAATAAATATTTTTAATGAATAAAACAGAAATAAATAATTAAATTAATTTAAATACATAAAATATTGTATTATTAAAAAAAACGAACTAAAGTTAAAGACATAATTAAGTCATTTTAAAGTAAGCAAAAATAAAACATTTATCAAAATAAAAAAATAAAATGAAAATATAGAAAAACATTTTTTATTTAAATCTACCAGTAATTAAAAATTGAATTGATCTAAATTAAATAAAAAATAAATACAATAAAATACAATCTTTTTTTTTTGTCACCTATTCGAGCGGTAGTGTGCTCCAATCTTGTTCCAGAACTTGACATGTTCCAGGTTTATCTATCCATCCATATTATTCCAAAAATGTGTACAAATAGATACCTCACTCCTAATAGATGCCTCCCCTCCAACTGCAGTTGATTAAATAAATACTATTGTGTAGGGTGGTACCGGTCGACCCGGCGCTGTCAACCCCGTGGGCGGAGCCAGACTCTTCCAGGTTCGGGGTACCAACGAGCTAAACACCAAAGCCACCGAAGTTCAGGCCATGGCGTCGTCCCTCAACAGCAACGACGTCTTCCTGCTCAAGACCGACCACTCGTGTTATCTGTGGTACGGAAAGGTCAGCAGCGTTCCGGCAACTTAAGTTTTTCATCATGACCATGATTTGATTTCAATGTAAACTGGTTGCCTCGTTTCGTATCCAGGGTTGCAACGGGGACGAGAGATTGATGGGCAAAGCCATTTCTGACTTGCTCTCCAAGCAGGATAAACAGGTGGTGATGGAGGGTCAGGAGCCTGCTGAATTCTGGGCAGCCCTCGGTGGGAAGGCCCCTTATGCTAGTGACAAAAGGTAAACACAAAGGCTATCTATATATGTTCATTTTTATGGTCACACCTGTGCGAGTCACATGACAGCGAGGAGGAAAAATGACAAACTTTGCTCAATTTCGGCATTTTCACATAGAGGTCTAGTCACTTTTGTTGCCTGAGCTATTATTCTTTGTACTTTGAGGGAACAATAAATTCACACATTTTTATATAAGCTTCTGAACACCTTTTGAAAAAACAAACAAAGCACAATCGCGTCACAATCATTTTTTTTTTGTCCAGTCTCCAGAGGGAGGAGCCTCTTCACAGCCCTCGCCTGTTTGAATGCTCCAATCAGACGGGTCAATTTCGGATGACAGAGGTGGCCGACTTTGCGCAGAGCGACCTGGACGAGGAGGACGTCATGCTACTGGACACCTGGGAGGAGGTGACCATCCATAAATGACATCATTGTGGGAATGCTGAATGCTGGATTCCAAATGCATTCAAATCTTAGCATTCAGCTTTCAGTATTCCCACACAATTTCTTCAGAAATTGCACTTCGTGTAGTTTTACTCAGTGCCAGCCGATTTTGAGCATTTTAGTTCATTTTTCAAGGCAAACTGAATATTGTGTACTTAAACTACACAAACATGCTGCGTACCAAATGAAAGATCGCGTTCCACTCTTTCATCCCAAAAATTATGTTTCTACCTTATTCCGTTCTTTAGTAATCACCATTTGAAAATAGGTAATTTGAGTGACATTGAGCGAAAATTGAAAAAATATATTTGTGAAAATATAAATTTTTTGCTCAACAGTTACTTTGACACTAATATTTTTTGTTTAGTGACGCTCTGTGAATTACATTTAATGTGACAAAGGCTTTGATCATTCACGTCATCCTTGAAAACGTTCTATTTCCTAGGATCCGCCATGTTTCATTGTAATTGCATATACCGGCAGAACATTGAAAAGAGATACAATGCTGCCATCTGCTGGCCATAGTTATTGGCTGTTTGTGATTTAACAAGTCCATTGAGTAGGCAGCACTGCGCAACAACTTCCGCTTACCATTGTGAGAGATAAAAATGTCGTAAACGTCAATTAACGTTTTTGGCAGCATTCATTTGGACTTTAGTAAACGTCAATTAACGTTTTTGGCGGTAAAAAAGTAAAGTCATATTCCCTCAAAATGATTGGACGTGATGTATTATTTATGAATCTCAGATTTTCTTGTGGGTGGGGAAATCCGCCAACCCATCAGAGACCAAGGAGGCGTGGAACTGCGCCCGCGAGTACTTACGCACTCACCCGGCGGGCCGTGACCAGGACACGCCTATTATCTTCCTCAAACAGGGCTTCGAGCCCCCCACCTTCACCGGCTGGTTTAGCGCGTGGGACCCCCACAAGTGGAGCGTGAGTAAACAAGGAAACTCATCCCGGAGCCAAAAAACGAGACACGTTGGCTCGTTGGCTCACTTGGAATTTGTCAACAGGCGGGGAAGTCCTACGAGGAGCTGAAAAAGGAGCTGAACAGCGACGCATCGTTCGCACAGATTCATATTGTAAGTGATTGATCAACGGCAGCATTTGTCACATTTTAACATCAGAATTCAAACAAAATGTTATATAATATAATATAATATAGGATTCTGAATCAGCCTAAAAAAAAAAAATCCATATCATTTGGGCCCTAGTTTTTCTACTATGTTGAACTGAGAAAAGGATCTTCTACATTTTTTCAGGTCTTTGCTGCCATCTTGTGGCATCTACAGGCAAATACAAACCGTTTTGGGTAGACATCAATTCACAGTATTTTTACTATTCACGGCAGTTTATCTACAATAAATCACGGTTTCTGTCACACACAAAAAATATATTATCTGTATATTACAAAATATAGATTTCTTATATATTTATAAAACATTTATCTTGCGAAAACAATATGATGCAATTTACGATAACAATGATAACACATTGCGATAATTGCTGAGAAATATCTGCAGGACATCACGATTTGTCAACGATACAACAATGAACAGTATAATACATGACAACATTTTGCCGGTGATATCAATAATATCACGATACCGCTATTGTAAGATAATTGCTGTTTTGTTACAATATGAAGCTAATATTTTCCACTAAATAATAAATAAGTAAATCCTATACTAGATTTTTACATTTTAGCCAGAACATGCTAACAGGAAAGACTTGTATTAGCCACCAAGCTGCATTGCAAACACCTCCCCCCCCACACACACACAAAAGTTTTCCGTTGATCTTTCCTCTCTCATTCCTCGCAGGACCTAAACAAAACCACTTTGAATTCGGGTGGCGGTGGCTACCGGGCTCCCGGAGGCCCCATGAGCCCCCCTCCATTCTACAAGAGCCATTTTGGAGACTCGTCCCCCCACACCACCACCCCGACTGCACCCCGCCCGTCTGCCTCTACGGCCCCCGGGAAGCACGTGGCCCCCGAGCTCCTCATCAACAAGTCGGCCTCAGAGCTCCCTCCAGGCGTGGACCCCTGCTACAAAGAGGTCAGGGGGCAAATACAAATGTTGGTTGTGTAGTTGAGAGGCAGCGCAAGTGATTTCTAACATTCGGTCTTCTTGATTTCAGAACTTCCTGTCGGATGCCGACTTTGAGCTGCTGCTCGGCGTGGATCGCTTGGAATTCCAGCGCCTGGCGATGTGGCGGCAGAAGGAGCTGAAAAAGAAGGCGGGGCTTTTTTAATGACAAACGGGGTTTTCTGGTTCTGAGAGCAAGTTTTAAAAAACTTTTTACTGAACCACTCACTGGTAACAGCCATACAGTCATTGCAGATGGGTTACACTTTAACAGGGGTGGGCAAAGTGGGGCCCTTTCAATAATTTTTGTCATTGTATTAATAATTTTTCTGAAAGTAGTTAATATGTATTTACAGTAAGCCCCCCCCTCCCCGCTATTAGAAAAATCACCATTAATCGACTGAATTTTTTTTTTTTTATTAAAACTATTTTGCATCCACATTTATATATATATATTTTTAACCTTTTAACCTTTAATTTATGAGTGTATCCATTTTACAAGTCAAATATTTGCCCACCCCAATGGGAAAAAAACATACATTTTCTGAACGGTTTATCCTCAAAAACTAATTTAATACTTACCATAATTTAATGCATTTTATATAAAGGCTATCTGCATATTTAAGGAAGGAAATAGGACCACTTGAAACGGGCTGTATGGGTTCAATATTACAGCATGTTAAAATAATTGCATTCTGTTTATATATACATAATCTAATAAATATGTATCGCTAGCCAAAACATCAGCACCTAAACAGCTTTTCAGCAATAATGTGTTGATAGCTACTGCTATCTATTAGCTCCACCATGGATAATGCAGATTTTTAGAATAATTTTTGTGAAATCACAGGTAGTAGGTGCAATTATGGCCCTTAATAAATGCTGTCACACTCCCTTGCTAACCAAAACAGCAGCATCTAAACTATCAGATTAATTTAGTGTTAATGTTCAGGTGAACTATACCATGTATTCGTGCCATCATTTTGGGAAAATCACGAGTAGCAACTGTAATTCTGTGATTCTAGAGGTTATTGTATTGAACTCCCTTGCTAACCAAAACAGCAGCACCTAACAGTCTCGGAGCATAATTAAATTGTGGCGTTGTAAAGGCGTTTGTCTGCACTGTAATAAAGATGTGGTTGCAGTTGACACATGGTCGCTGCAGAGCCATTTTGAAAACTATTGCTAACCAAATAAGTGGCACCTAAACAACTGCGATCATATTATGTTGATGTACTGTATTGTAATAAATAATCATGGGGAAAAGGCACAGGAAGCAACCAGAGTTACTTGAGTTTATGTTTGATATTCTTCGCGTGCAGCTGAACCCATTTGAACTCTGTTGCTAACCAAAACAGAAGCACTTAAGCAGTGCCTCTGGGGAATTCTTGATGTTCCAGGGAGATACGCAATGTATCACCACCCCCCACCATTAAGGATAAACAAGGTCGCCAATTTGTGTTGCTAAACAGGTAAGCAGAGCTGCATTGTGTTTTGTTGGATGCCGAGATTAGTGTTAGCTTCTCATAAAGTCCACATACGGCGGTAGAGGGTTTCATTTGTAACATCGTTTATGAAGTGCTGCCTTTGTGAGCGAAAATGCTTCTACTTTCTTGAATGTGAAATGACAACACCTGGCTGATGGTTTCATCAGCAAAGTCGTGTGAAAGAACAGAGACTCATGCAATGGTTGGATTATCGATAGTAAAATTTGCCATTCAGGTTTTTAATATTGTTGAGTACTTGACCTAAAAAATGTGGCCTGGTGTTAGATGACAATAAAAAGTCACATTATGTTTGCTCAAACAGTCTTCGAATAGACAATTAGATCATCTGTTTAGACAAAAATATATGAAACTCCATAAAAAGCTTTAGTGTGTAGCTTGTCAGAATGACCATCCATAAAAATTAAATACTCTCATCCTCAATATTCTCCTTCCCAACCTGATCTTATTTCCACCAGTGAGACGAATACATTCAAATATTATTTTTTCTTCACTCGTTCATCTCGACTGGGTTATTATGCAGACAACGTTGCGTTAAAAATAAAAATGTAGGAGCGGCAAATTTGGTTTCTTCTGCGTTATTCGGCGTCCAGGAGCATGATGTGCACGAAGAGGCCGGCCGACGCGATCACGTCGCCGTTCTTGTTCAGGATCGGAATGTGCCGATAACCTGGAAAATGAAAATAAATGAATAACAGGAAGTAAAATTCATTGTCGCGTTACGTCCACTAGAGTGATAACATTCCCCATTCACCCAACGAGTTAAATGACACCAGGGAGGAAAAATGGCTAACCAGGGGTGTGCTCACTTTTGTTGCAAGCAGGTTTTACATTGTGAAAGGTCTTATGAAAAGGTCCCCCCAAAAAAAATTTATGTGAGGACTGGAGAATACTTAATTTTTTTTAAATATTAAATTTAAATATATATTTTTTTTATCCAAATCATGTGTTTTATGTTAATTATGTAAATTATGTTTATGTGCGTCCACCCCCCAAAAAATACATATGTAAGTATTTTGTATTTTTTTAAATCAGAAAACTTACTAATTTGTAATAAAAAATAAAATTTTGCTCTTTTCCATTATTAATAAACAAAAGAATCGGGGTTTTTTTCTGGTAACAATCACAAACTTTTTTTTGCTAGTTTTATCCAAAATGGAAAAAAAAAGTTGTCTTTTCAATTTTTTTTAATATTTTCAAAACACTATTTAATTTTTTTTAAAATCCAAAACAAATATTTTTTGGCATCAAAATGAAAAAAAAAAAGTATAAACAATGATTTTTTTTTTTTTTTAATCATTATCTATGCACAGCAGTGATGGTGTGGCATGCTCGTTACCGTTCTGCACGCAGGTGAGTGGCAGGCAATACTGGCCAATCAGGTCGTTGGCCGACATGGCGTCATAATCCTCCACGACCAATCGCAAGATGGCCAGGTCGGGGACGTGGATGTCGAACTGGAAGCGCTCGTTCCACATTGGGTTGAACCCTACACAAGAAAACGCAATATAGCATGTAACACAGGATGTGTGTGTGGTGGGGGTGGGGGGGTACGTACCATTGTTGTTAATGTGGTGCGTCTCCTTGCTGGCGTTGTCGGCCCGCACGCCGTATACTTCCAGCCTCACCAGGGGGTCCACAATGGATTTCTGTTTCTCCACGTTGAGCTTTGGCAACTGCTGGGCCGAGATCACCTACAAGGTATCCCATAATACAACCGTTACTATGGAAAATGGACAAACTTTTTAACTCATTCACTGCCTTTGACGGCTATAGACGTCAAAAAATGTATTTTAACTATTTCTAGTTTAACATTTTATCCCACTTTTGTTAACAAAGTATGAAAACCTATTGAAGTCATGCCATTAATTACGGATTTAAAAAAAAAAAAATTTAAAAAGTATTTTTAATAATTTAAAACAAGTTTTTTTAATAATCTTTTTTTTTTCTTAAAAAAAAAGATTATTAAATTAGGGGCGCCAGGCGATTACATTTTTTAATCATAATTAATCGCATGACTTCATTAGTTAACTCACAATTAATCACAAATTTTATATCTGTTCAAAATGTGCAATATTTTTTTTCTAGGTTTTTATACTCTTGAAAAAAAAAGTGGGAACAAATGCTAAACTAATAGAAATAGTTCAAATGAATATTTACGACTATAGCCGTCAATGGCAGTGAATGAGTTAAAAAAAAAAATCTCCAAAACGTAGGAAATAAAAGGAAGGACAAAAATCAATTTTCTACAAAATTACAAAAATATTAAGGAAACGAATATAATTTTATATTGGTGTATAGAAATTGTAATTATGAGAAAAAAATATATTAGGGGGAGAAAAGCGCACATTTTTATGATAAAAAAAGTAAATATTGGGATTTTTTTTGTTTTGTTCAACAGCCTCACCATGACATTTAGGGATTTCTTCCGCAGCCAGGGTCCGTATGAAAGGTCGTTGGGGTCCAACTGAGAGGCGGCGTCTCTTTGGAATTCGGGCTTGAGGATGTAGCCGCACATGCCGTTGGGTAGGAAGCGGCCCTGGTTGATGTGCATCTCCTTGCTGGGCGTCTGGAAGTTGAGCGCCACTGCCACCACAAAGGTCACGGTTACTTTTGTTGGAGGTGCGAATAAGGGGGACGTGAAGCATGTTACCTATTTGGCAACCGGCATTCCACATGGGCACCGGGTTGTAGTTGGACGAGTCGGTTCTGGAACCGGCCGGGTAGATCCGGCTCAGCTTGTCTACGTTGTGGAGCACGAAGGCTGTGGCTGCGAGGTCAGATTCAACCAAATGTGACGTAGGATATTTTCTTATCGTTTGCGTTTTGTCTTTTAACTCACGTGAGCTCTCAGCCAGGTTGAAGGCTTTGCTCTCCTTGAAGGAGGACATCTCGTAGAAGTCCAGTTTGTCCCTGGCATGTTCAAAACCGTTGAAGTGGACGCTCTTGCAGTAGACGACCACGTCTGACAGCTCCCTGGCCAGTGTCATCTTTGATTTCTGAGGGGAAAGTGGTGACCTTACTAAATGTTTGAGAAATTAAATGAACGAGACATACAATTACAACGTTTCTCTTTTACGATTACACATATATATAAATATATATATATATATATTTTTTTTTTTAAGTTACAAAATGTTTCATGTAAAATTACAACTTTCTTACTTTTTATTTACCAAAAATTATTACGATAAAAAAATGGTTTCCACAATATTACATAATAATAAAAAGATATATTAAAAATTTCGTATTTTTCTGAAAATGACCATCTTTGAAATATGACAAAAATGTCCTTGTAAAATTCACTATTTTTTTAAATCCTAATATTAAATTTTTCCTCCTAAGATTATAGCTATTAAGGGGAAAAAAATCTCCAACTATTACAAAAATTATTACAATAAAAAACTTTTTTTTTTTTTAAATATTTCCCACAATATTACTGTGCAACATTTTTATTTTATTTTACTTTTTATTACACTTATTTTCTTCTAGGATCACAACTTTTTTTTTTCTCATACAATACTTTATTTTGCCAAAATGTCTTGCAAAATTCAGATTTATTTCTAATATAACATTTTTTTCTCCAAACATTACAAATTATGACTCTTTCTCCTAATATTAAAAAATATATATTTAAAAAATTCTGAATTTTTTCCCACCTCCTATTATTCTACATTTTTGAAATATAACAAAATTGTCCTTGTAAAATTCACTCTTTTTTAAATCCTATTATTAAAAAATGTATGACTATTTATTACTATTACCATATATTACAAAGCCTATCTAGTTTTTTTTAAATTCAAAATATAATTTTTTCCCTCCTATTATTATTTTTTGTTGTGACTTTTTCCTCACAGTATTAAAAATTTTCTCATCAAATTCCAACTTTTTAAAGCCCCCGCCCCCCCCCCCCCCCCCCAAACATTTTCCAGTAATCAGGCCCCATGTGGCAAATGTGACCATATTGTCTGCGAATGGCTTCCGATAACTTGACACACCTTTTGGGGAGGTTTTTGTCCATGCTCTTGCTCCGCCGCCTCATCCTCCTCGGACACCGTACCGTCCGAGATTGTGACGTTGTTGTTGAACGTGGCCTCCAATTTGTTCAGGCGCTTTCCCTTGATCAGGAACTTACCCTTGAGCTCCTGCGGAAGACAATAGCTTGTCGCAAACTCGCCTCGTAGTTCTCAAAAGTAGTACCTTTTTTTAAAAAGCGCACGACTTATGGGTCAATTAAAACAAACGTACTAAACCTCTCAACCTTATCTTTGGGCTAATTTAAAAGCTCTGATAAGATTGTGTGTTGTTATGAAGTGCCTCAAATAGGCAACACATGCTAACCTCAGGTGAGGGGAAGTTGGTGGGCATAAAGTCTCCGAGGGGCTTGGAGACCAAGGCGTCCCCCAGGATGGAGATGATGTAGTTGGCCATGAGTTTCTGCTGGTCGACGCTGCAGTGGTTCTCCAAGGACAAGATGACCGGGTAGTCCGACGTCTGGGTGAAGAAGTGGACGCTACGTTAGCATGCTAGCAAAACAAACTGGCAATGCTGCAATTTACGATGAAGTAAGAAGACGGCTTTTATTCAAATTATTCCAAATTGTATATCCCTGTAGAAATAATAAACCTCCCTGGCCCTATTTTAAATGAACGCCGAGCACTGAAGTTAAAAAATAAATAAATGCCTAGTATTTAAGTAAATAAACACCCCTAGCCACACTTGAATTTTAGTATGACTGCAGTTGACCACATGTCTGCTGCTGTTGAGTCAATAAATGCCCCGCATTCAAGTAACTAAAATGGTTTACTTCAAATAAAGCCCAATTGCTATGCAGTTGAGTAACTAAGCAACCTGGCCTCATATCAAATAAGAGCCTGACTCTGACTCTCTGACTCTCTGACTCTCTGACTCTGAGTCGGACTCTGCGGTTAAGTAAACACCCCCAGCCTTAGTTAAACTGTGAATTGAGTAAATAAATGCCATCCAGTACAGCGAATAACTTCAAATATGACCCGAGCCGCACTGCAAATAAAATGTACGTATGGATTGAGGGATGGCACCTTGAAGGCGTAGTCTTTGATGGCCTTAATTGCATCCCTGAAGAAGATTTTAGAGGTGAGCGTGTATCCGTGGTAGATGACGGGTTCGCCGTTGGCGCCATCCCAAATGTCCAGCTCCACGCAGCGGCAATTCTTCATCAGAGCTCTGGGTGAATAAAAAACAAAAAAAAAAAAAAAAACCTTACTTCCAATAAACGCCCAGGATTCTTCACTTGAGTAAATCAGTGCGTATTACTCTGCAGTTGGGTAAATGCTTAGTATTCAGCAGTTGTATAATTAACTCTAAACTCTAACGCTAAACTTCAAATAAACGCCAAGTCGTCTGTAGTTAAGTAAATAAACATCTCCGGCCTTACTCTAAATAAATGCCCTGTGCTCTACAGCACAGTACCTCAAATGAAATCATCCTTACTTTAATTAGATGCCTCACGTTCTGCAGTTCATTCACTGCCATTGACGGCCACAGACGTCAAAAATTCCTTTGAACTATTTCTATTAGTTTCACATTTTTTTTTCTACTTTTGTTAACAAGAGTATGAAAATCTAGATTTTTTTTATTGTACATTTAGATCAGATATAAAATTTGTGATTAATTGTGAGTTAACTAGTGAAGTCATGCGATTATATTACGATAAAAAATCGCCTGACGCCCCGAATTTTTAATAATCTTTAAGTCGCGTCAGGCGATTAAAATTAAAACTTCAATAGTTAACTCATGATTAATCACACATTTTCTAAATGTACACTAATTTTTTTCTCTAGGTTTTCATCACTTGTTAACAAGAGTGGGATTTTTTTTTTAAACTAATAGAAATAGTTCAAATGAATTTTTGACGTCTATAGCCGTCATTGGCAGTGAATGAGTTAAATAAATGCCCCAACCTCATTTCAAATAAACGTCTAAAACTCTGCAGTTGGATAGATAAATCCTGAAGTCAAACCTCAAATAAACAAGTACTTTTTGCAGTTTAGTAAATAAATGCCCTTCAGATGAGTAAATAAATTCTCCCGTCTCACTTACAATAATAAAAATACCCTTCGGTCAAATAATCATCAAATAAATGCCTTGTTTTTTAGTAAATAAATTATTTGAGCCTTACATCAAATAAATGCATATTTCTGTCTGCAGTTGGGTAAATAAATAAAATAAAATAATAAAACAGTTGCATCAAATAATTGCCTTGGCATTACATCAAATAAACAACACCAAGTATTTTTCTAATGTTGAGTAAATGAAAGCCTAGTACTTTCCGCTGTCATATTTAAAAAACAACAACTTTGTTTTATTTTTTTTTACCTGATGTAGCCTTCAGTGCTGCTGGGTCCTTTGAGCTGGTCATGGGTGAGATACGTGTTATGCGAGGACGAAATGTAGTAATGGTTGAGCGGCTGCGTCATGTCCTGGTAGACGTTCTTGTAGGCCGGGTTGAAGATTGCGCAATCTTCGTGTTGGAGGTACATCAGGAAGCCGTCTTTGGTCATGTGATTTTTCTGTTTGGCTGAAAGGAGACAGAAAATAAGGACGGCAAAAACCTTTCCCTTCAATTTTCCCGATATGAACCAACCGACCCGTTTCGTCCATCTCGTATTTTTCAATCAGTCTGAGAGCGTCCGACGCGGTCGCGTTCTCCCTCTGTTCGTTCAGCAGGAAATTGAGCAGGTCCCGAACGCTCAGCTGACCGTCCGTTTGAGCGTAGTTCTGGTAGATGACGTCGATCTCCTCGCGTTGCGTCAGCAGCTCGTAGAACTCCTTGATCTCGGAGTCTTCAAGGTAGCCCGAGTTGGACTGGTCACATTTCTGCGAGGCAATTGGGATTAGCGAAATGCTCTCTGCTAGCCTAAACGCTAGGGGTGTGCCCAAAAATCGATTTTCATAAGAATCGCGATTCTCATTTAGTACGATTCGGAATCGATTTTATTTAAATTATTTTAACTGTGTGTGCCTTTATTTGGAGCGCTGTTCATGTTGTACCCGATTTGGCCACTGAGGGGCAGTGTGGTTCCACGCTGTCTGATACACTGTTAAGTTGTAGCCACATTAGTAGAAGTAGAGTAGAGAGTAGAAGGAAAAAGTCACGATCAAATTATTCCAATAAAAGTTGGTTTTTTTCTAGCGTGGAGCCGTTCTTTTGAGTGATAAAAGTACCGCGAGTAGCGCGCTAATTAGCATTAGCGAGTCAGACTGGAGTAGATCATTACAATTCCTTGCACGTCTATAGATTGAAGCAAAAATCATTGTCAATCAAATCATTTTGAATCGAAAATTGTTCCTAATTGATTCTGAATCGAATCGCAGGCCCAAAAATCGGAATCGAATCGTGAGACATTCAAAGAGTCCCACCCCTACTAAACACTACCCGTTGGTTCGAGTTGCCATGTTTGCCGATGTCGGAAGCAGTACCCACCTTAAAGATTTCTTCAGCGTACGTGTCGTCAACTTCGATGTTGACGTGGCGCAGAAAGCGCTTGAGCTCCTTCAGGTTCATTTTGTTGTCGGCATTTTTGTCCGCTTTGCGCATGCAGTCGATGATCCAGCTGGCGATCGGATGCAAGGATTTCATTTCCGCTTGGAAACTCACATTTAAGATCTGGGGCCATTTTTTTTGTCAAGGATACTGCTCGCTCTTCTGTTGCCGGCTGAGGTTGTGCATGTTGTTCAGGACCTTCTCAAAGCTTTTCACCCACTGATTGGCCTCTTCTTGGTTGCTGGCCATCAAGTCCAGGACTTTCTTGCGGCCCTTGAAGACGATGGAGAAGCAGCGCTCGTCCTCGCTCGGCTCGGTGTGCTTGTTCAGCCCCTCCGACTGGCGGCCGTTACGCACCGAGTCGATGTCATCGACTGAGACTGTGCGGACGGTGGCGAAAGATTTTTTTTTTTAACTCAAAAGTCGACCAAACATAAACCACAAAATGAGCTCGCTCTATGATTAGCTCAGACGTTGTCAAAGTGGACTCAACACAATTTTTTTACAACCGGATCAGTTTTTGCCCCCAAAATTTGAAGACAAGTACTGTCCAAAAAAGATCAGACTATCCTCAAAGTAATTAGCAACACTTTGAAGAGAAGTAGGCTACTATGCTAGCAACACAATATCTAACGGTGGCCGATTGAGGTGACTGACAATAAGATGGTTAGCAAAACATGCTAGCTTCTTGCGGCTATGAATCGAGACAGCGCGTTATGCTTCTTGCTGGTCAAAATGGTGGACAGATAGAAAAGATATGCCGCGGATGCGGAAATACACGTCCTTAATCAAGAAGGTGTTGCTATGGAAAAAAAATGCTATGCTAGCTTCACCTAACCTACACACTGGACAACAATTTAGCAATGAAATGTTGACAAATAAGTGAAACGAAAAACAAATCTCGCAAGAATTGTTACAGAAATATGTTTGTTTAATCATGACGGCGCGTGATAAGCTGCTTGTTGACTAAAACAGCTAACATGTCAACATAACCAGCCGCGGACGGTGATGCATGCTAAGCTGCCAAGTAGAAACGAAAATAAGCCTCATGTCTGACTGAACCAATGGAGTTAACTTCCTTCCTCAAACGGGACAATATCTTCCGCGAGTCCAGTGCGGTGTTGCCAGAAACTCGTTGTCTCGTCTATCAACAGGAAGCAGTTTTTTGTCTGTTTTCACTGTTGTGACCTTCTACTTTAAAGGCATTTATTACTTAAAACAAAAGCATAGTACTAACAATGAGTTTAAAATGGGGTCCAAAAAATTACACTATCAAGAGTCCTTTAAAAAAAAAAAAAAGCATTAATTTTGCACTTTTTTTTACCCTAAGTTAATTAGTTTGGAAAAAAATACCTTAACTATTGTATCTATTTAAATAATGTGTTCATCGATTTACTAAACATAATAAAATAATATAATAAACAAATATTAGTCAAATAAATACATTTTACATGCATTTAGGAATCGGTAAATAGATTATTAGGAAATTAATTCAAACTAATAGTAAATAAATAAACTATTATATGCCGTGAATATCATGTAATATTTGGTATCATACATTTAGATCCCCCCTTAAAATTGGTTAGTTAAAAATGTATTTATTTGTGGAATTTTTTGGCTTTTCACTTTTTACACTTAAAGTTTTGTATCTTTTTTTTAAATTAAATTATTGATCAATTAATAATGATTAAATTAATTACTACAAATGAGAATGGATTGTTTTATTAGTCAAACTATTGTTGCATTAATTTAGCCATTTCCCCTGATAAATTGTTGAATTTAAAAGCATTTATAGATGTATGTATTTATTTTAAAATGTCATTTATCACGTTTTCTAATAGATTATTTGTAAAGGAAACAAAATTAGTAAAACAATAAAAATAAAAATAAAGTATTTTCTTTGATTATTTATTTTATTCAATCAGTTAATTATATAATGAAATTAATTATAACGTAAAAAGTGAGGATGAATTATTATTATTAAATAAATAAGCACATTTTCAGCTATTTTCTTTACCTAAAGTCCAAATAACCAGCCTGTTTATTTTTTTAAATCCAACGTGGCCCTTGAGCACAAAAGTTTGCTCGGCCGTGCTTTACAGTGTCTTATTTGCTCTGTTGCCATGTAAACACCATCTTTCCAAAGTGAATATTCCACAAGGGCTTACATAACAACAGCGGTTACATCCACCGATGTGTATTCGTAAACAATTACGCCCCAACAGTAGAATTTTATACAGCGGCCCCCTCGAGATGTCCACTTGTGGTCAAGCCGAGCATTAAAATTCTCGCGCATTCCAGAGGGCGATTTGATTACCCGCCCAATCTGCTGCCCTCATTTTAACGGCTCAAACGTAGACAACAACAAGAGTCGACATTAGCAGGGATAAAAAAAATAATAATAATTTGTTCCAATCGCAAGAGGCCTCGGAGGGATACGCAAGATGTGTCAAAACAACAAACTTTCGTATAAACGAAACCCAGTTAACTTGGCACCAAAATGCTACAAGATGGTGCCTAAGAAAAAAGTACTCGCTGAGAAGCAGTAAAAGTGTTGCTTTGGCGCCACCTTGTGCCAAGGAACTATGTTGGAGTGAGTTGAGGAGCTTATGTAGTGCTCTGTCGCCATCTTGTGGCATTTAGTGTTTTGTTTTTTTTACACAGCAGATTTTTTTGCAAAAATAAATAAATGCTTGCAGTATCCAGAAAAAAAGTGGAGAAATATTTCCATTTTTGTGCGTTTATCGTCAATTAAAATCGCAAGAAATGCGAATTGAAAATGACGTGACAGGCTTTGAGTTTGACGCGTGTGTTCTAATGAAAGTCTTTGTTCTTTTGAGAATCCATGCGGAGGCAAGTGAAAAGGTCAGACTTGAAGGGGAAGGAGGGGGGGGGGCAACAGCGAGGTGGTTTGGGATGGAGGGCACGCTGTATCCCACCCAAAAAGCTGGGCGGTGTATTCTGTTCTCAGCTGACTGCGCGCACACACTTTAGAAGCTTGAAGGGGAGCGTTTGTGCAACGCTTAGGAATTTGGACGGAAAAATCTTCATCTGGAGGCGGGGAAATATGCAAGGGAGAGTCAACGGTAAAATATTTCCCCGAGTGCCACGTGAGACAGAACCGCGCTCAAAACAAACACAACGCATGTTTCCGCTAACGAGGTTAGAAGCCCCTGTTTACCCTGCTTGTAAAAGTTTGCATTTTTTTCCGCCTTTTGTCCTCGTTAGTGGCGGAAATACAACATGAAATGAGAGGGCAAAGTCAGAGGTAGTAACAATACATACAGTATATCGCAGCCAGTTAGCCCCGGCTACGCTAGTTTGCATTATATGCTAGCATTGAGCTAGCAGACTTTGGTTAGACAAAATGATATGGTTTGGTTGAACAAGTTAGTATTTAAATGTAAATTTTTTAATTCTCTTTTGTTCTATGTGTCAGTTTTGCAGTTAAGTTCAACCGGGAATGACAAACAGCTTGAAAAACAAACACGCTTTACCTCAGTCAGAATGCACAATCGTCGCTAACCTATGCTAGCGCAGTGCGGGGCCACGTGTATTTTTTTTGACGAGAGCAGTACTCACACGTCTGCTTCCGCTTGAACACCTTGTTGCTCTCATACCACACCGTCTTGCAGTCCTCCTGCAACCTGTAGAAGCGATTTTTCTGCCAAGAGCGGGACCGAACCTTGGTCAGTATGCCGCCAACGAGCAGGAAGTTGAGATCCGAGTCGCCATCCAGACCTAAAGAAAAGAGTCAACAATGATCTTGTGAGTTTTTTTTTTTTATGTGAGTGCTTACCCACGAGGCCCACTGACTGTGACATAGGACAATGTCTGGTGTCAAGTTTCTTTTAAAGGTGAGTCATTTTAATTTTGGTTGACTACACAATGTGGTACAATATTAACACAATTGCCGGTTGAATGCTTTAACGTGGTTTTAACTTGGACCTCGTTACTATCAACGTGACCCGGTCATACTACAGAATTATGCAGAAGTAAATCATTTCTTGGGTTTAAAAAAAAAAACCCTTACAGTCAAATAGCCTCAATTTAGGTAGGATTCTGACTTTAAAGGAAGAATTTTCACTTTAAAGTAAGAATTCTCACCTTATTCTCAAAATTCTGACTTAAAAGTGAAAATTCTGACTTTAATCTCAGAATTCTGTGATTTAAGTGAGAATTCTGATAATAAAGTGAGAATTCGGACTTTAAAGTCAGAATTTTCACTTTAATCTAGGAAGTCTTACTTTAAAGCGAGAATTCTAACTTTATTCTCAAAATTCTCACTTAAATCAGAATTCTGACTTTAATCTCGGAATTCTGATTTAAAAGTGACAATTCTGATTTTAATCTAGGAAGTCTTACTTTAAAGTGAGAATTCTCACTTTATTCTCAAAATTCTGATTTAAAAGTGAAAATTCTGACTTTAGTCTCAGAATTCTGTGATAAAAGCAAGAATTCTGATAATAAAGTGAGAATTCTCACTTTAAAGTAAGACTTCCTAGATTAAAGTCAGAATTTTCACTTTGGGCAGGATTCTCACTTTATTCTCAGAATTCTAATTTAAGTGAGAATTCTGACTTTAATCTCAGAATTCTGATTTAAAAGTGAAAATTCTGAAGTGTTTTTCTCTCTCCTCACTGGCCCTAATCCTCTTCGTACAAGACTGCAACGCTCTCCCTAGGAAAAAATGCCGTCAGGGTAGTAGGCAGGCATACATTGCTGACACCCCCCCCCCCCCTCCTCCACCCAGATTTGTTCAGTTTTTGGAGAGGGACGCTCAACACACAGCTGCAGCGTGCATGTTGGAGGAAATCAAACAAAGACGTGCAACCTCAATGTTGTGTCGACCACAAAAGAGAGCGTTGCATGCCTTTCTACTCGCGTGTGATTCATAACTCATAAGAATCATGAGTTTTTGTTTTTTTGTTTTTTTGTTTTTTGTTTTTTGTTTTTCGCAGAAGGACACCGGATGAGGAGTCATGCACTTTCAATATAACAAAGTAGAAGCCTTGTTTATGACGCGTCTTGAGTTTTACTTCCGCATTTTAGATTTTTTACTCCCCTTTGAGGCGTTCAAAATAAATCCCTGAGAATTATAATTTTTTTAAATAGATGAGGCAGCTTTTCCAGAGGAAATGGGAAAATGTGATTAGTATGCTTACTGAAAGATGTTCAGTCACAAGTAGGGATGCATTACAGCCTCTAAAGTCGTTACCAATTTCAGCATTATTGCTTCATGTTTAGACCCTTTTCATCTAAACAATTTAGAGTTTTCTTTGAAACATTTTCACTCACCAAATTACAATCAACTTATTTGAAGCAAAGGGAGGAACTTCATTTAGTCAGCCTTGTATAATAGAAGTGATTTGCCACAAACTACACTGTAAAGAAAAAAGAAAAAAAACGTAATAACTTAATTAGTCATTTAAGTTAGAACAACTTAAAAAAAAAAAGAAGTAATTGTTGACATTTATAACAACAATGTTAGCACAACAAAACAAGCAAATTGTTTGCTCCAAAACAATTTGCTGTGTGTTTAAAAAAAAAAATGTATATCTTGAAGTTGGGGGACAATACAAAGGACCCCCCCCCCCATCCCCTGACGTCGCGTTATCATCAAGAGGTGAGTATTTTTACTTTATTGCACTTTTATTGTGTAAAGGTGAAAGGTGTCTTGAACGACATCCTGACTAGTACTAATTATTTACTCTCATATAAGTCTCTGCTACTTGCACGTTCCGAAAACAGATGACACCATTTAGTAGGATTTGTGACTTTAAAAAAAATACCTTGTAATTAGTGCAAAATTGACACTTGTTTTGGTTTTAAAATCCGCCATTTTAGAGAAATGGAACATCACCACACCCCCATTGTCTTCGAAGGGTGAGTAGTTTTACTTTATGGTACTTTTATTACACCAAAGTTAATTTCTTTTTAGACTCACAAGACAGTTAATACTTAAAATCTTGTGTAGAGAGCTGGTGACGTTGACAGTTTGATGAATTGACTTTCACAACATTTGCAATGTTTTGATTTTGAAATGAATGGAGGTGAACTTTTTTCACATGGTAAACAGTAATCAGATTACTGACAGTACACAGTGTGTGCCTTTGCAAAAAATAAAAAATACAGTGAAGCGGTCTTCTGTAAAGAATTCATTGCTCCAGGCAATGTGGAAGACGCCTTTAAGAAACCTTGGCCAAAACTAAACTGCCCCACCCCCAGTGCCCCCCCCCCCCCCCCCACTCCCCAAAAAGTCACGTAGACATCTTTACTTAATTATGTGACTTTAAAAGATATGAGTTCAGAGTTGCGCCACTTCTGGGACTAGGAGGAGAATGTTGTTGTGGTCTGGTGGAAGGGGGTTGGGGTGGAAGGGGGTTGGGGTGGGGGGGGGGGGGGGGGTCCACACTCACCGATCCGTTTCCCGTTCTCGTGGGCTACTCTCCTCACGCGAGCCAGTTCCTCCGACGGACTCCTTTTCGCCCTTTCTTTCCAGCAAGACATCGCGAAAGAAAATCTATTTTTTACGGCTCCGGCAAGGAGATTTAAAAAAAAACCGGATTATCGGACAGCGGGGTACGAAAGGAGCAAAGAGCAAGTATAGAGTAGCACGTAGGAGCGATCCAGTCACTGGGCGGGTCTAAATTCTCGTCTTATTGCCGCTATTTTGGTGCAGCAACAAAAATGGAATGAAAAGTTGAATTTTCCCATCATCTGACTCCATCTTTGGAATCCGTTTGTTTATATTTATACACAGCACACGCGCCAGCGAGGTTGAGGCAGTCTTGTTGTCAACTCCGTACAAGAGTGTAAACAAAGGTGTCACGTGACTTGAGGGCTTAATTTTTACTCGCGACCCCAGGCATTGTTTTGTTTTGGGAGATTTGGGGTGGTTGGGCGTTGGAGATAAATGATAGTACATTGTGTTGACACGTGTGCATTAGTCATTTTAGTATATATTTATTAAACATATTTATGCAGTTTTAAAATACATGAATAATAATGATCGTGATGATGACGATATTACCTGTTTATTATTATCACGCCCACTACACTTTCAAGTTTGCATATCACCAGAAGGCCACTAATAACAATCATCACCACAATAATACAAATATACCAGATCAGGTTATTTAAATTACATACACTTCTGTGATATAAATTGTCACTATTTGAGTCAACGTGTATAGAGGAAATTCTTATATTCATTTTTTTTATTTGGGGAAAATAGAACAATTTAAATATGTAATTATTACATCAGAATGTCAAAAGACATACAGGTAAGTGCTTGTAAGTGCTTACATTTAACCATTCCATATTTTGTGGCAAAAAAATGGGCGAAAACATTATTATAATTATTATTCCAATCGCATCCCAAATCGTGAAAAATCAAGCTATTCTCTATACCAGTGGTGTCAAACATACGTCCCGCGTGCCAGATTAGGCCTGCGAGATGATCTTGTAAGGTAAAAAAAATTAGTAATGTCGGACCAAATAATCAGACAGCTAACATCAAAACATATGCATTTGTAATTTCACACGCAATCCTGAGATGAGCAATGCAACTTGTACACAGAATTGACCTGGATGTTATTATTAATTTACACACAACCTAAAGTTACGGTTTGTTGAAAAAAATGAAAACGTAGACCAACATAAATCAAACATAAACGTGTTGAATGCGACATACATTCAGACACTGGTAACACATATGACATGGATTAACGTCCTATAACTTCATTAACTGCGCCACACAATGCATTCTGGGAACAATATAATATGCAAAACAGTTAGATATAACACGCCCGGAACTCATATGGGCCAAGTGTTGCCGCGTTCCATTTGCATTCGTCTTATTTTTTGGAACAATATAATTATAGTTGAGCTCACTGGATTGTCGCAAAGCTTTTCCATGCTGCTACAACGAGGCACTCTAACGCAGCCACGCCAGTCTCTTGCGCCAGTCTCTGTGTGACATGCGCACACTCACAGCCGACAACGAGACGCTCTAAGGCACCCATGCTAGTGGACTGTCCGAAGGGAAGATGTATTTTGATTTTGAGTAATTCAGAGCCCATTGGGCCCCCGTTTTAGCCACACCCAAAAACACCAGCGAAACTGAAATCATGAAAAACTGTTTACATTTAGTTTCCACAATAGCATACTACATAATCGTCAGTTTTTGCAAGTTTTTTTTTGCACATGTTTTAGCAATCACAACATGTGCTGAATATTTAGAAAAAGATGACAGGGTCTTTAATTTTTGCGCAACCCTGGACGGTCCTAATAATAAATGTGAGGAAATACTACGGCTCCTTAAAAAAAATGAAATAAAGAGCAATGATGATGACATTTCCGAATGAACAATACTGAGCTCTTTATAGAAAAGAAAATAAATAAATAAATAAAAATAAAAAATAAATGTGAGGAAATGCTTGAATAAGAGAAGTACTTCAATCCCTCCCTCGGACCCATTTTTTAAAGATATGTTGTACAATCCCATAACTTTCATGACCCAAGACCTATGTTGGCCCACGAGCCTCAAATTGGTAACCCTGCACTACGGTTGTTGTGTGTACATGAAATATTAGATCAGAACTGGAACCGGGGGCTGTAAATCCGTGCGTCATCCAACTCACTGTTTCTCCTGGCAGTGCCGTTGGCCTCCATTTCGCCTTGGCTCCGAGTGCGGGCTGGGGGCCGAAAGTCCACTTCTCCGTCCTCCTCCTCCCTGATCCCGACCGTAAAACGCGTGTGTGTTGTTCAGCTGGAAGTTCACTTTTCTTCCTATCTCGCCTCTGCTCTCTCCACTCTCTCTGAGGCGCAGTGCGCAGCTGCCAACAGCCCCGTCCGCTCTATATGGGCCGGGTCGAGCCCACACCCACTACTGCCATGCCGGTCTGACAAGTACTTTCATGCATGCATGCAGGAAGGGGAGCTCCCTGGAATTCGACTCATTGCAACATAGTCAAATGCATTAACGTGTTGTATGTGTTCACCGTGCACTGTCAGACTTTTGTGACGTGTCGTAAGGCTTTCAGGGACCTTGTGTGCGCGCGCGTGTGTGATTTGAGATTTTTCTATTCATTTGCACATTTTCCTTGAAGTATTAGCTAATATGTGGGATTGCGTAACATGGAACCTTTTTAGAAAGGGAGGGCCAAGTCAGCCATTATCGGCAATTCAGACAATAGATGATAATGAGGCGCACTGTGCCATATACAGGGATCTGCACTCGTCTTGACAGGTAGCGGCTTGGGTGTCGATGAAGTGCTGCTTCCATGAGTGAAAATACGGTCCATGCTTTTACTGTTAGTCACCGGCTCCGCGTATAGTGAAAAGTTGTTATGTTTCGGTTCTGTGAGGTTGGGGTTTTGTTTAGATTTTTGGGTGTTCTCGTTGTCTTTTGTCTATGTGATCAGTGTTTTGTTATGTGTTCCTGGTCCTCCTGTGTGTGTCTTCCCTTCCACAGGTGTTTCTCATTAGTGTTGGTGTATTTAGTCTGTTGTGTTTGTCCAGTCGCCGTGGGTGCATTGTCTATGTTATGTGTGGAAGTTCGTGTGTCAAGTCTTCGGCACAGCCAAGTCGTCTTCGGCGCAGCCCAGATGTCTTCGGCGCAGCCAAGTCGTCTTTGTCACAGCTAAGTCGTCTTCGGCGCAGCCAAGTTGTCTTCGGCACAGCCAAGTCGTCTTCGACAACCCGTCTTCGTCTCAGCCAAGTCGTTTTCAGCCCATCCAAGTCGTCTTTGTCACAGCCAAGTTGTCTTCGTCACAGCCAAGTTGTCTTCGGCACAGCCAAGTCGTCTTCGACAACCCGTCTTCGTCTCAGCCAAGTCGTTTTCAGCCCAGCCAAGTCGTCTTTGTCGCAGCCAAGTTGTCTTCGTCACAGCCAAGTCGTCTTCGTCACAGCCAAGTTGACCAGTCTAGTCTAATCCTGTCCAGTCATGGAAACCAGTCTAGTCACGTTCTGTCCAGTCATGGGGACCAGTCTTGTCATGTCCTGCATTTGGGTCTGCCCTCCCTCAATTACTCGCATCCCTTATAACAGCAGTGCCCCTCACCTTAAAAAAAATTGGGTAAAGTGTACTATAATTTTTTTTTTATCAGGAACACCCGGAAATGGTTTTAAATAGTGAACAAAAATGGCATAGTAAGACTTCTTTATTGCCAAAATACAGACATGTATTGGTGCCGATCCAAATTAAAATGGTTGAGACATAGGCCAAACCAATTGTGTTCTCTGTGTAGAGTTGGCAGGTCTAGCACCTTCCACTTCAACATAACACAGTCACAATGATCAAGAATAAGCCCAATTAATACCCTTAAGGGAGTAGCACCTGGTAACATGTCTGGTGTGTCCACACATAAGGTCTTAACACCCCATTAGACTCGCTGACAGGGCAAAAACTTCATTCTGTCACATGGGTTTCACCTCGTTGAGGTTCAACATCTCAATAAGAGTTGCACTTAAAACTTAACAGCCTGTTTGTAGTGATTTTAGGAGCAGATGACATAACATTCCACTTCTTGAAGTTTGGGAATCCCCCGGAAATATCTGACATGATTCAATCAGGCACTGGCTATTGAACAAGCTCCCACTATATTGGCTGCATATGATATGAACTGCACGTCAACAGTCGACACACCGGGCCTCTCGTGTCAGCCGGCACCCTGATCGAGTCTCTCGCCGGCTGCCAGGCTTGTGAAAACAAGCTAAAAGCTACAAAGTGGGCAAAAACAAAAGAGTCCCTCTCGAGTGTTTTGCTGTAGTTGACGACCTCGGCAATTTGCGAGAGCCACTCATAGGTTCCTGGCAAACATATCCAACGCCACACCTTGAATAACAGTCCAAGCAGGTTTGATTGCGGTGTCGTGTTTTAGTTGTGTTGATAGTTGCAGGCGATAAAGTGACCACATCTTGATAGGAACAACTTGACACTGATTTACACGGTTTGGTTGCACCTTTCATCACTTGTGTACTGATGATCGGATAACTGAATTTGGGCGAGAGGTGGGGTGCACCCTCGATTGGTCATTGCCAACGACATGAGTTTTGAGATTCAAACGCCAGTCCTCCAGGATTGTGAGGTGTTAACCACTAGTCCGCTGTCAAGCCCCGATTACAAAGTTAATTCCCCGTATGTCCCTAAACCCTCCCGTTGTCCTGAAAAATTCTAACTTTTGACCCCTATGCGAGAATGGGGTCAAATGATGTTAGGGAGGGTTAAGATTCATACTGTATTGAGGACAAGACACTACTTTGACAGGGTAACAAATTATTTTCTCCAGACTTGCACCAAAATTGTTCTTACTTTGCCCCTGCCCCTTCTAAAAAAAAACAAAAAAAAACCTTATGCTGTGAAACCCTGCAAAGTAGCTGAGTATGCTGAGCTCCTCCACGCATTTGCTTATTCCTTCAATTTGTATATTTTATATTTACATGACACAGCTTTGTGTAGCTGTTTTACTTAGAAAACTGTTATTGGGTGGTATGAACATGCATGGATACATTTTGTGGCTAATCCACATTTCTAGCTATATGCTGCCCCCTTTTGGCGGAAAGCAGTGCTGTTCAAACATACAATGTTTAGTCAATCTATATTATTGTTAACAAACCAAAACTTGTGATATATGCCTATTAAAATGATTTACAGTTCCATTTCACACATTTCTTTTTCACTTTATGCCTTCATTGTATGCCGTGGGATGGGCTCGAACTATGATAGGCTGCTTCGGTCCTCAACACGTTGCTATGGCAACGGCCTGTACACAAAATGGCCGCCGGGAGTTTACTAATAACAACGTTCAGAAAGTGAGTTTAGCTTGCATTTCAAAACTCAAGTCGTTTTTTAAAATTCGGAGTTATCTGTGGATTTGTGTAACTAATGTCTACTAAAACTACTGGTTAAGAACTCAAACTCTTGAGTGGACCACTACATTTTCCCATAATGCACTGCGCGACAGGCGACAGAAACTCCTTAGAACACCTGTGAGTACATTTTTCTACATTTTTACAGCAAAAAATACCAATTTGATTAAAAATCGAAACCCGAGTCTTTAAAAACGACAAAGAAACAACATAACATGTACCTAGGCATAATGTACATGATGTGTTTGATCAACAAACGAGACGAAAACACAATACTTGTTGTGCGTTTTTGTTATGACTGTATGTATCCGGTTAAAGTTGTGTTATTTATTTATTTTATTCCTGACTTTTGGTACAGATTTGTGTGTCGCGATGAGAAGGCAAAATGAATGGCGGTCATCGCGACCATGTTGGTTTCCATGACGACCACCGTGACGTCGCAAAATCAACACGCTTGATTTCAAAGTACTGTATTGTAGCCTCTCACCTCGTCTCATTTCGGCTAGATTAGCTTCACATGTGCATTTTTTTTTTTTGTAAAGCTTTAAGTTAATAAAAATAAAAAAAAGAAGTCAAATGTATCCAACTTGTTTGCAAGATGCTAACACTGATGTTTGGTTGCTAGGTGCTTTGTTGATCCTTTTTCAAGTCAGACATGTTGCAGGAGCAACAAGAGCAGAGACCATCTCGGTGGGATCCTCCCGTAGACAGTCACAACCCTGCTTCTGCAAAATCGCAGGTAAGCTAGCTACAGTGGTTCTTAAATTGCGGTTCCCGGACCTTCATGTTTCAGAGAAACATGGCTATTGGGTCCGCAAAATGATTTGGAATAAATTATGTCAAGTCATTTTTTTTCTACCTCTCTCACTTGTGTAGAGTTGTAAGGGTGAGCAAAAAGTAATAATGGCATTTAGTGCTTTTGTTCGTTATATAAATGTCCTTGGAAAAATGTCCCCCTTTCAATGATTGACCTATTGATTATGTGATTTGTGCAAAAGGACATTTCTCACGTATTGGCGAGCACCTTCAAGGAGCTTTACACCAACGTAACGCCATGCCACCTTATGAAGGCAAAGGGGAGGAGCAGCTATCATGACAAATATGTCGAAGAGCTCAAACGGGTAAATTCAACTGCGTGAACAGAGCCGAATCACAAGCCGCTTGGGTTCTAATGACAATCTTTTTAAAAGGTTCGGGCTGAATACAACCAGCGTATAAAAGAGGCGGATATGCTGGAGACCCACATCATCCACGCCAGAGCTCGGGCGGCTAGCACGGAGCGACGGACCGCAGAACGGATGAAGGAGGACTTCAGGGACGTACATGATCTTCAGGGCCTCCCACCAGGTGACAGAAATATTCATCCACCTGTAAACACATGCAAGCGTTGCACGTACTAATTTTTTTTTAACATCTTAAGCAATTTTGAACCAAGCCAGATTATCAGCATGTGTCTATCCCTATTTAAAAATTAAGAGGTATAACATTAACGATTGTTCGCCATGACTATATAATAATATAATAAACACTCCTAATCTAAATGTTCTGGATGGTATTGCAGACTAATCAAACTTCTTATTTGCATCTCTTCTAGTCAAGTCAGCTTTTATCTGGCACGTAGATGAAGGTCTTCTCCAAAAAAACGACCTGATTTCGCCACTGGACTACTTAAAGCCGCAAAAAATACAAATGAAGGCTCCGGCAGTTGGTACTTTTTCTCTCCTACCATGTTTGATTCAAGTTGTTTTTGATCCTAAACTCACATTTAATTGCATCCGTCTTTCAGTAAAACCAGATCTTACCAGACCGACCATCGCCTACACCTTGCGCGTGGCCAACGAGCTGCCCGACGGCACCCTGTGGAGGAAGAGGAACGAGTCCGAGTCCAGCCAGACTCTGGAGTGCAGCTCGCTGGTCTTAAAGAACAAAAAGTCACCCAATGAGGTTTGCAGTACGACCTTGAAGCTACATCTCAATGAAAAAACAATGACTTTATGAGTCTTTCTTAATGGAGAAGATACAGAACCATCCCAGGCCGCAATGGATGGACGAACCGAGTGCGACGGATCGGGCGGAGGGCAAAAAAAAACTCCAGAGGATGAAGGAAAGGCAACGCATCCTTCAAAATCCTCGCTTCCTGCCTCCAAAAGCTCATCAGGGTGCCGCCTCCATCATCCGCCCCCTGGTGGCTAAGAAGGATCACGGGATGGATAGCGTGGAGGGGGCGGAAAGGTACAGTGAACTTTCCAAAGGCACTTTTAGTAGAACACACCAGCAAATCCACCAAAATGAATGTAATGTTTGTTTCTTTTGTCATCCTAAGCACTAGAGAAAGTCCCACTCAGGTCTTCCTGGCCAAACCACCTGTTGTGCTCTTCACAGTTTACAGCGTGGGACAGGTGTATGAGGTATGCCTTGCTGTCCGCGCTCGACCATTCCAATGTTTTGAAATCAATCTCAAAACTATTTGCTCCATCTTCCCACTGTCTTAGACAACACTGGAGTTAAAAAATGTGGCCTTTTCCAGCCGAGACATCCGAGTCCTCCCGCCGAGCAGTTCCTACTTCAATATCGGTCTAGGTGAGAGTTTTTTTTAATTGATTAATTAATTAATTGATTTATTTTAAACACACTTTAAAACAGTTCTCAGTTGTCTAAATGTTGGCATGGTTTCATCAAAATACCCCACAAAACCAAATATTCACTGCTTCTACACTCTAAAATCAAACGAGCTGTCAAACGATTACAGTTTTTAATCAGATTAATCACATCTAACAATTTTGATTAATCGCGATTAATCGCTTAATAAAAAAAGCTTTTTTATCTACATTTTTTTCCCTCGCCAAATTTGAAGAGCACCGGTTATGTGTTCATTATTTTGACATTTAATGTTATGAGGACGTCTTCAAAAAAATTTTGATACACAGCACACGCTCCTCCTCCTCCTTTTCTAATCAGTTAATTACTTGCATAATTTAAAATGGAAAAAAATGACCTCGATATTTGGACATGAACGAATATTCTAAATGTGATACGCAAACATTTATTAAATGCTTTACTTTAATGCATGAAATTAAGTTTATTGCACAACACACACAACCTGTGCTACCTTAAACGTAGCCATCCGCTGTCACGCTAAAGGATAATCTATGGTCAAAATTAATACTTGCGATACTTTTTGTGATCAATTAATCAGTTAACGCTTTAAGTTTGAGTTTAAGTTTGACAGCACCATTAAAAAATATAACCCAACTATGAGTAAAAAAAATGGGGTCGATTTGACCCAATTTTGAGTCAAGAAATGGGATTTTCAGCGTAAAACAACTCATAAATATTAGTCAGAAAAAAATTCGGTAATTTTGTATAAAACAACCCAGAAAGTTGGGTCATATTGACCCATAAAATGGATCGGTCCATTTTTGATCCATAATTGGGTTACTTTTGACAAAACTAAATGATCATTCAAGTCCTGTAAATTATCCCAAATGTGTCACTTTTCAGCAAAGTGTTCACAAAAGATATAAGCAAAATTGTGTGGCATGATTTTGAAATGATTCTTCTTCTTCTTCTTCTTCTTCTCTAGGGAGATTTCCTGGCAAGGGCGGCGTTGTCGCTCCGGGCATGAGTTGTAAGGTCACAGTGCGCTTCGCTCCGGACTCCCTGGCCGACTACGAGGACCGCATCGTGGTGGAAAGTGAAGGCGAGCACGTCCTCGTGGTCCCCATCGAGGCGCGGAGACCGCCTCCTATTCTCACCTGTGAGTCTTCTCCGACATTAAAGCAGTTTCATGGAAAAGTACTCGGTTGGTATCCTGATGATCCGGAGACCATGTTTGCAGTGCCGAGTGTTCTGGACTGTGGTTATTGTCTCATCGGGGGAGTGAGATGTGTTGAGTTCCATTGTCAGAACATCGGGCTCAGTGCTGGTACTTTCTTTATCGTCCCAAAGAATCAGTGGCCAGCCACCAACCCCAGGGTAAAAAAAAAGAAGAAGTTACTTACCTCTATGATTGGTTATTTTATTACTATTAACATACTTTGTTGTTGTTGTTGTTTTGTTTTTTTAATCTTCCCAGTTGGTGGTTAGCAGTTGTTATTCTGACCAGCCTCCCTTTGCTATCAGCCCGTCTTTCTTTGCTCTAGAGCCCGGAGAGACCACTGTAGTCGAGGTGAGGCCGTACTGGACGGAAACAATTTGTACCCTAATTATAATTTTTTTGCTTGAATCTTGAAGCAAATTTTCCCATTGTCAATAATAAAAATCACCTTTATTGGCAAACTCATGACAATTTAACTCATTCACTGCCATTGACGGCTATAGACGTCAACAATTAATTTGAACTATTTCTTAGTTTCACATTTTTTTTCCACTTTATTTAACAAGAGTATGAAAACCTAGAAAAAAATGTATTGTACGTTTAGAACAGATATAAAATTTGTGATTAATCGTGAGTTAACTAGTGAAGTCATATGATTAACTCATTCACTGCCATTGACGGCTATAGACGTAAAAAATTCATTTGAACTATTTCTATTATTTTGAAATTGTTCCCACTTTTAACAAGAATAAAAAACCTAGAAAAAAAATTATTGTACATTTTGAACAGATATAACATTTGTAATTAATCATGACTTAACTATTGAAGTCATGCGATTAAGTACAATTAAAAGTTTTCACCTGACGCGATAAAAATAAAATAAAAGATTCATAAAAATTAGGGGCGTCAATTAATTGCATGACTTCACTAGTTAACTCACGAATAATCACAAATTGTATATCTGTTCTAAATGTACAAAAAAAAATCCCCTAAGTTTTCATACTCTTGTTAATAATATAAATTGTTCAAATTAATATTTGACATCTATAGCCGTCAATGGTAGGTGAATGAGTTAATTACAATTAAACATTTTAATCACCTGATGCCCCTAATTAAAAAAAGAAAAGAAAAGATTATTAAAAATTAGGGGCGTCAGACGATTATTATTTTTTTTTGTAATTAATCGCATGACTTTAATAGTTAACTCACGATTAATCGCAAATCTGTTCTAAATGTACAATAAAAAAATTCTAGGTTTTCATACTCTTGTTAACAAAAGTAGAAAAAGATGTGAAACTAATAGAAATAGTATTAATATTGAATTTTTGACGTCAATGGCAGTGAATGAGTTGAGGAGGAAGGCAATTAAATGAATAATTTCAAGGAAAGTCCACTTGTTTTTATCCATCACAGTGGGCGTCCATTTTGCCACTTGCTGTCGATTGAAAATGAAAAATTGCTTTTGCTCAGGTAACCACCAACCAGGTTGTGAACGTCAAATGGCCAAATTCAGGAAACAGGTGAACCGTGATTGGTCGTTACCTGAGCCCTGAGCAACTGTGATGTCATTTTCAGTCGACAGCAAGTGGCAAAATGGCCGCCACCTGAAATGGATAAAAATGCAATATTATTCCGAATGGCATGTTTCGACTAGGGGGGGGTGCATACACATATTCTTTTGGGTTGACTTCCCGTTTGAGGTCATTTGAGGAGTAATTCAAGGATAAATAAGTAACTTAAGGCCACATTTTAATTCTAATACGCCATAAAAAGTTGCTACAACTCCACAAGTCCGGTCTTCCTGCAGGCACTTTTCTTTCCCACCACCACCGAACGGATTTGCCAGCTTTTCACTATCGTGTGCGACAACTGCCAAGTGAAAGACATTTGCATTCAAGGTAAGACCATTAAATTTTTTACTCCGCCTTAAAAATGTGAAACTCACTTTGACTTTTCTGCTCGCAGGCGAGGGCCAGCTGATCGCCCTTGAGCTGCTGTCCGTTTCCGGCAAGGATCAGCCCCCCGTTTTGGGGGAGGTGCACGACGTCACCGCCGACTACTTTGTCCGATTTGATTCGTGCAACCCGCACACGGTGCAGCTGAAGACGATGGTTATCAGGAATAATGTGTACGTTTCCCTTACGCCGTTTTGATGTTGAACATGAAATACTAATAACGTCTTAATATCTTTATTGAAGCCACTTGGAGCTGCCTTTTCACTGGCAGATCATGAAGCCGAACCTCCTGCCGCTGCTTCCGGGCGAAATCCCCAAGCCCTGCCACATTCAGTACCAACCCGACAGGGACGACATTTTCCAAATCATCCCGGCTGTGGGAATTCTTGCACCCTGCCAGGATCGAGAGTTCTCCCTCTCCTTCTCTCCCAAAGAGGTAGAATTACACTCATGTTTTTTCAGACCTATGGAAAATGTACACAATCCAGGCAATTTATGAACCTAAGAAAATTGATGTATATTTGTTTGATTTATTGTTAAAGATGGAGGACTACCACAGCGTGTGCCATTTAGTCCTGAGCGACATCCCCCAGCTGCCGTTGGAGTCCGCCGACGAGGGGTAACGCTTCATCTCGGCGCGGCGGGTTCTTTTCTCTACTTAAATGACAACTTCTCATTTGGGCGGCAGGGCCGGCAACCTGCAGCCCGTGCGCATCGGCTCCAAGGTGGGCGACGCCACCGTCATGGAGATCGAAGTCAAGGGTTCGACGGAGGCCTTCAACATCCTGCTGGAGCCTTACGCCCTCGTCATCCCCGGCGAACTTTTTATTTTCACGACCACCACAAGACATTTTAAGGTGCTTTTGCTAAACCTGCAATCAGTGAGTCATATACTTGCGCAGTATTTTGTTTTCAATGTTAATTCTGTCTATATCAGATGTGGAATTACAGCAAAACATCTATCTCCTTCCAATGGGATGAAATGAGCGGCAGTTGTCACGAAATAGAAGTGGAGCCCGCAACTGGAAAAATAGGTACATCGGGGGTTTCTTTCTTCTTTATAAACAACACTGACTGTGTAAACAAAATAAAAAAAACAAATGCTCTTTTTCCTCCTTTTACCTACAGACGAGAACGAGTGTTTTGTTTTCAACCTGATCGTGACCGGAGGCAAACCGGAGAAGGTGGTGACCAGTCTGCACTGCCACATCGAGCACCGCAAAGAACCCGTCACCTTGGCCGTGGAGGTCACCTTCAAGGTAAGCGGGACCGACGATCAAGCTTCACCAGAAGAATAACAGCAATTATTATGCCATGTCCAATCCCATTGCGCTTATCAGTACTGATAATTGAGCCTGATAAGGTTTTTTTTAAATTAATGTATTTAACTCATTCACTGCCATTAACGGCTATAGACGTCAAAAATTAATTTGAACTATTTCAATTAGTTTATTTATGTTTCCACTTTTGTTAACAAGAATATGAAAACCTAGAATTTTTTTAATTTAACATTTAGAACAGATATCAAATTTGCGATTAATTGTGAGTTAACTAGTGAGGTCATGCAATTAATCATGATTAAAAAATGTAATCGCCTGACGCCCCAAATTTTTAATATTCTTTTCTTTTTTTAAATCGCATCAGGCGATTAAATTTTTTAATTGTAATTAATTGCATGACTTCAATAGTTAACTCACGATAAATCAAATTTAATATCTAGGTTTTCATAGTCTTGTTAACAAAAGTGGGGGAAAAATGTTAAACTAATAAAACTAAATAGTTCAAATGAATTTTTAACATCTATAGCCATCAATGGCAGTGAATGAGTTAAAGGAGACATATGATGCTTTTTTTTTTTTTATTAGCTTGTGCAAGTGAATGAGGGTATACTCCACTCAATATGTCATATTAAATTCAATGTCTGTTTAATTTGCTATTAGAGCACCAATGATGACAATAAAAGCATTTTCAGCCATGGAGGCAGCACTTCGCTACACTACACTATAGGCGTGTAACTATAACAGCAAAACTTATAACACTAATATCGCTGTCGTCATGCCAGAATATTAAAAGCAGCGCATCTGTTAATAAAGTCAGGTTGATTTCCACTTTTGCACTTCTAGCACCCTCTGGTGTTTTTTTTGTGCAGTTTAATTTTCACACGGCATGTTTTGGCCCTCTATGTTTAAAATCCACGTTATTGGTCAGATGTAGGGGAATGTAATATGCTTGCGAACCGAGTCAATATGTGGATAATAATAATATTGCGATAATTTTCATATCGCGACCTTCATATCGTGATGTTTGGATAGCGTTACATCCCTACTACACTATGTGTATGTGGCAGCACCCCGTCACCAGCCCGTTCACACCTTCACCAAGAAATGAAGTGTGTGCCACTATTCAGAGGCTAACGCTGTTGCCTGACACAAATGTGCATTCAACAAAACTCAATGCAGCTCTGCTTACCTGTTGGCTTTCATGTATGTGTTTCAGCATGTATTTTGTCATTTGTCAGACATTGTAATATTTATTTGGATTTTCAAATTCTTATGTTGTATCAATGTGACTTCCAAGGGTCCCAGCGTGAGCATCAGTGAGCCCAGCGTGGACTTCGGTCTCATGAGACTCGGGGAGCAGAGCCAGAAGACGCTGTACCTCGACAACGTCACGCACCTGGAGGCGGCCTGGATACTGGAGGAGGTGCACAAGAGTCAAGATGAGGGCCAAGACCCGCAGGTACAAACGCGCTCGCTCACACGTGACAACAGACTTGTCATAAGTTGTTATCAACCGTCTTGTGTGTGTGTGTGTGTTTGTGTTTGTTTATAGCTGGTTGTGGAGCCATGCAGTGGGTTGCTGCCCCCTTTGGCTGGCTGCCATGTGGAAATCCACTTCAGGCCGCAGTTCTGTCAAGAGCTTGAAACGGAGCTGGAGCTGTTGGTGGAGGGTGGGACAAGATGGTAGGAAGGATGTATTACTGTTATTTGGGGGTACCTGTAAAAAAAATAAAACATTCTGTACCTTCTTTTTTTCACTCTTTGTGTACTTTGCAGTCACCTGCTGCTAAGAGCGGATGTGCAGTCTCCTCAACTGTGTCTGCTCAATTGCGAGCTGCTCTTTTCAGAACTCTACATGGGCATCACCGCAGAAGGGACCGTCACTCTTTTCAACCAGACGCTCTTGCCATCCAACTTCTCCTGGGTGGTGCGTGTCAAATTCCAGGAGAGATCATTTAAAATCGGGGAAGCACTGCACAATGGTTCACGCATGCACATGCTTTTGGATATAGTACTTGTTTGTTATGGTTTGTTTTCCAATTATTCCTATACAAGCAAATTAAAACATACATTTTCATGTTAAGTGTACCCTTTAACTCATTTGCTCCCCAAAACGTATCAATATGTTCTATTTTAAATATTACCATGCTCCCAAAGACATATTTATGTTTTTGTAATGGTAGTTATTACAAAAACGGCCAGCGGGTGGCAGCAGAGTGTAAGAGATCAACCAGGGCCATGTTGCGAAAGGCTCTTTTCCCGACTGTTTTCAACAGTTTTGTGAATAATGATTAAACTATCTTCAAATGCTAATTGCTGCAAAAAGGAAACAGAAATATACTTTTTTTTCCTGATGAAAGAAGACCCTCTATAGCAATAGAACACTATATTCTGCGGGCAAAATCAGTCAAAATCCAGTAAAACAGCCTGGAGCGAAGGGGGTTGCTTCAGTGAAAATGACTGGGAGTGAATGAGTTTAAGGGGAAGTCAACCCAAACAAAAAAAAATTGACAATAATATGTTCTATGCAGCCCCGTCTAAATATGGTATTCTTGTTGACATTGTAGTAGTGGAATATGAGTTTTTAACAATCTCAGGAGGCGGCCATTTTGCTACCTGCTGTCAACTGAAGATGACATCAATGTTGCTCAGGTCTCAGGTAACGACCAATCGCAGCGCAGCGTCAGAAAACCGGTGAGCTGTGATTGGTTGTTGCCTGAGCCCTGAGCAACTGTGACGTCATCTTCAGTTGACAGCAAGTGGCAAAATGGCCGCCCCCTGAGATTGCTTCATAACTCATATTCCACAAATGTAATGTCAATCAGAATGTCTAGACTAGTGAGGTCACATATAACATATAATTGTCAAGAATTAAGAGATTACTAGAATACTTTACTGATGTCTTCTTAAGGACGAGCTGAAGGGTCAGCAGGCATCTCTTTGTTCAGCCAGTTTTGAACCCCTGTCAGGCACTCTGGGACCAAACGCCAGCTTGGACATCACAGTCTCCTTCATATCCCATACAGATGTAAGACTCTTGCTGTGATTTCAAACACATTCAGCCTTTTTCGTTGATTGATTTATTCTGATTGTTTTTCTGTCACTGAAGTCGGCGCTGAATGATGTCATTGCGCTCTGCGAGGTGGAGGGCATGAGCGCGCCGCTTATTCTCAGCATCCTGGCGCCCACAACTCAGAGACTCAGAGTGTCCTACTCGCTCCCTGGCGGCAGGTGGGAATATTCAAGTTAAAAAAATAATCGCAAAAAAATCGCAAAAATAAAAAATCGCAAAAAAAATCCCCCTCAAAAAATCAAATAAAAATCAAAACATTTGACTTATCATGAAGTCATCATTCCCTTCTTCGTCTCTGCCCGTAGTCCCGCTGCGGACAGCACAAGGCAAGCAGAGTTGATAGTTGACTTTGGTGACGTGCTGCTGGCCAAACCTGTCACCAAGCAGCTGCTGATGACCAATCACACCGCCATCCCGGCAACTTTCACCATCCAGGCCGAGTATTTCATCTCCGACGCGTGGAAGCCCAGCAGCCAATCAAAGACAAGGTGCCTGCGTGAATATTCATCTTTGAATTTGCTATAGTGTTTAATAGCAAAAAAAAAAAAAACTACTACTTTTGCCATGACTCCCACTTTGTAATGAAGATCCCAATACATGAAGAAGCCGCTTCACTCCGTCCAAGCCAGGAAATTAGAGGAGCAATCACACAAGGGTATGCATGAGTTCTCAAAGTGATGTTTTAAACATGAGGCTGGAATGAGCAACAAATGCAATTTTAATATGCATTGGCAGACTTTGTCAGCGACCTGCTGGCCAACGGGAAAGGCGCAGCCTTCTTCATCGTGCCAAGCGCCGGAACACTGGAACCCTTTGAGACCCAAACTGTGGACGTGACCGCCTACAGCGACATGTGGGGGGAGTACAGAGATCATCTCGTATGCGAGGTAGGTAGTACAAGGAATAATGTTTAAAACTACCGCAGCGTTGGATTCACAGTTCACTTAAGTAGTATTAAAGTTTGTGTTGTTATGTTTTCATAAAGTTTAAATACATGAATAAATCTACCTCACACTCACAGCTCACTTTATTCAGTAAAAATTTGCATTTATTTTTGCATGAAAAGTGCTATACAAATAAAGATTGATTGATTGATTGATAAAAAAATAATGAAGGACAAAAAAAATCTATAAATTACATCCTCACATTGGGTCACATTATTTATTAAAAATGTCGTCATTATAGTAAAAATATTCAATATTCTTAAAAATATTGTGAAATTGACCTAAACATTAAACTAACTAGTCACTTCATTTTTTTTTCTTAAAATGTCTTGATTGTAATAAATAAATACATAAAAATGTTTGCTGAAACTTGACTTGGAAGTTGCTTCATGGGATATTTTCTAATTTAAAATAAAAATAATAATAATTTAACTAACAGGCTATATGTTTTTTTTTCTCTTTAAATTTTATTATTAAAATAAATTTACATTTATTTAAATATATTACTTATTAATTCAATGAATTAATCATTTAAAATGTATTTGCATGTAAATACATTTATTTAAATTTAAATACATTTTAAATGCTCTAATTACAGTATTAAACCTATTTTTAAAAATAAAATAAGCTTGACTCACTGTCAACTTGGTAGGGTATTATTTCATAATAAAACAATGAAAAAAATAACATTTACTACGCTAATATTCAATTTTTAATACAATTGTATTGAATAAATGCATCGCGTCATACAGCAAAATGTTTCTAATATTTTGAACCTCATGTAGCTAAATAAGGTGACTGACATATTATGAACTCAAGAGTGATGTCGTGCAGTTTTACATCAGTAAATTCAAGTAGAGACCACCAGAGTGTATCCTCACTACAGGTGGGGGACCTTGAGCCCAGCCTCCTCGCTTTGCATATGACAGTGAAAGGCTGCCCGCTGTACTTCCAAATCACAGGCCCGCGCCCTGATGACCAGTACCAGGGACCCAACGTACAGTGAGTGCCGCTATCCAACCGCTGCTTTTAATATAAGCCTCAGATGTTCTGTATATAACAGCTTTGTCAATATTGAACACATCTTTAGGTTCGGCACCCGTTTATCTGGAGGCGACACTATTTCCCGTTCTCTTCGCATCAACAACCCCACCTTGTTTGGTAAGTAGCACTTCTTTCTATGTGTATGTATTTCAATAAAACCTTCCCCTTTTTTCGACAGATTTCCGTCTGGACTGGGAGACGTACAACGTTATTCCGAACGACCGCAAACTGGTGGACGTTTTGATGTCGTACGGGGAAAGCTTCCCGCTCAAAGAAGCTGACGACAATCCCAGGGGGGCGTCGAGACTTCCCAACGGGGAGGCTGCCTGGAAAAGGGCTCAAACGTTGGGCTCGCGGGCTTCTCTCCGCAGCTCCACTGTGAGTATACGTGCATAAATGACATGGCATAGTTAGCGGAGACACATTTTTCCTTTTTGACCCAGGTACGTAGCTAGCAAATTTTCAGTGGGGTGTCTATTGTGACATAACCTCTTTTTTTTTTTTTTTTTTTTTTTTTTATCATACCAGCAACAGTCAGGATTTCATGAAATAAAATTCACATACTGTATATCCAGAACTGTGCTCAACTTACTCATAATACAAGGAGGATCGAGTCTAACTCATTCACTCTTAGCCATTTTCACAGAAGCAATCCCCTTCACTCCCGGCTGTTTTACTAGATTTTGACAGGTTTTGCAAGGCCCACAGAAAATTGTGTTCTATTTCTATAAAAACATAGAACCTTCCAAAAGAAAGTTTAGAGTCTCTCCTTTTAAAAGTATATTTCTATCTGCTTCTGTTTTGCGTTAATTAGCATTAGAATAAAGCTAGGTTTCACCATTATTCACAAATCTATTTAGAAATATGAGTAATGAGCTTTTTTTCCAACATGGCTGGTTGATCTCTTCTCTGCTGCCACCTGCTGCCTTTTTGTGTAATAACTACCATTTCTTCAACCATTCTTTGCATTTGAGCTGCTGCATCAAAGTCTTCTGTATGCTCTACCATTAAAAAAAAAAACATAAAAACATATAAATACGTCTTTGGGACACGTAAAACTTTTAAAATAGAACGTATCTATACGTTTTTGAGAGCAAATGAGCTACCGCTATCGTGCACTCTCATAGCTTACTTCAATCTCATGTGCTGATTTGCTAGCCAGCAGCCAATCAGAGTCTTCCGTTGTAACCGACGGCTGATGCCACATATATATATATATATATATATATATATATATATATATATATATATATATATATATATAAACATATAACATATAAACTCCATATAGCTCCGCCCCTGTGTTCCATTGCAATAATAATTTCCCCCTTGTCTGCCACAACTTGTGATTTCAGGGCACGGAGCGGCAAGATTATACAACCAAGGATGGTCCAGCAAAGAAACAAATGCTGTCTGTCCACATTCGACCTCACGTGGGAGACAAGTCAGACGAGCCGTACTGCGTCACACCACAGCAAATTGTACACAAGCAACAATTTAAGCCACTTTGCTTTATATTACTTGAAACCAACAGCGTTTTTTTTTCTGCCTCCCAGGTGATCCCGGCACAAGGCAGCAACACCGTGCACGTGTCTTTCACCCCACTCACCCTGTCCGCAACATCTTGCGAGTCCAAATGCGTAGGCTTGGCCCTGGGCTTCATCAGTCTGGATTCTGAGGTAACGCTGATCAGCACACGACTCGATTTAATGAGCTAAAAACACACTCTCGTCAGATATCTTGGTTATTTTTCTTCCAGGTGGCTGCCTGTGTCCCAGGAAAGGTGACCCGGCTCCAGGGTTTGGCTCTGGAACCCATCACAGTGGATCTCCTGGCGTTGGTCAAGCCCGCAGTGTAAGCAATGTGAAATATACCCATCCTCGAAAAAGTTAATGAGTTTTGTTCATCCGGGGGGGAAACGCAGGCTCTTGGTGCAAATGGAAGACGACAGCAAAGTGTTGGAATTTCATACCTCGGCCGGCGATTTAGTGAAGACGGAGGGAGACGAGGTTAGTCCGGCGTTGATAACAAGCGTGACGAAGGAGCCGTCAATCCCTCGTGAATCATTTGGGAGTACATTTTGCAGCTGTTTCTGGAGGAGTTCGACAACGTGCAGAGCTTCCTGCTAAAAAACCCCACTGAGATGCCGCTGCGCTTTCGACTCAAGTCTCAGCCGCCATTTTCAGTGCTCAAGGTGCCGACTCGGGCCGGGTCCAGCGCATCCAGCAAATCGTCGGCCGCGGACCCCCACGCCCTGATTCTGCATTCACAAAATAGCATACTGGTACAACTTACACACACAACTCGGGGCGGGGGGGATTAACTCGTTTGCTCCCATAAACGTATAAATACGTTCTATTTTACATATTACCATGCACCCAAAGATGTGTTTTAATGTTGTTGTTTTTTACAGAAGGCTTTAATGCAGCCTCTGAACTCAAATATAAAAACGGCCAGCAAGTGACAGCGGAGTATAAGAGATCAACCGGGCCCGTTTTGCAACAAGTCCTTCTCCCCTTTTAAACTGATTTGTGAATAATGATGAAACTTAGCTATAATCTAATTGCTGCAAAACGGAAACAGATATAAATATACTTTTTTTTCCTGATGAAAGAAAAGACTCTAATCTTTCTTTTGGTAGGTTCCGTGTTTTTATAGCAATACAACGCAGTATTCTGTGGGCCTTGCAAAATCAGTCAAAATCCAGTAAAACAGCCAGGAGCAAAGGGGGTTGCTTCAGTGAAAATGGCTGGGAGTGAAGGAGTTAATTAAGTTTATTGCTCAGAATTTTTTTGGGGAAAAATAGTAGTTGCTTACACTAACAACTCAAAGAAGCTAATTTACAAAAACATAATCAATGTTGCCAACTTTGTGACTTCTACAGTAAGTAGCGCTTGCAACTATTTTTTCTCCAACAAGAATTTTTTTTTTTTTAACGTGCAGGTGAGGGTGGCCTTCTGCTGCTCGCCATCACTTTTGGATTACACCGAGCATCCGACGGACAGCGTGACGCTCGTCCCCTGCAGCGACAGCGGATGCAAGCAGCTGAAGATCCAGCAAGATCTCCTCATTCACTACAGCAACAACAGCTTCCAGGTCCGGAGGACGCCGGCTCAATAGTAAAAAAAGTTCCTGCCAATATCGCCGTCCCGTTTCAGATGGTGCCGCTCTGCGCCCACGTGAAGCTGGCGACGCTGTGCCTGTCCAGCGACCACATCAATTTCGGACTGTGCTATTTAGGCCAGATGCAGGCGAAAGAAGTCAAACTCTACAGCCTGGGTTGCCAAAGTCACTGGACGTTGCTATTAGGTAATTCAGTGCCACCCTAAAAAGTAGAGTTCAGGCTAATTATTTTGTAAAAAATATTTGTGGCATCAACAAATCGTTTTGTCTTCCTCGACGTCACGTCAGAGTCGAGTGAAGACGCGTCCCACGTCTTCAGTGTGACGCCCACCTCCGGGCTTCTCCGCGCCAAGGACCACCAACCCACCGGCGACCACTGCCAACGTCTGGAGATCAGCTTCACTGCCAGGTAGGGCAACGCGACGGTGTCAGGCGACTTCGAACTTCATTGTATGCATGTGTGTGTGTGTTACGTTGCAGTGAGGTGAAGCAGTATAAGGCCACGGTGGTGATTTCCTCGATCCTGGAGAAGAGTCCACTCATCCTGCAGCTCCAAGGCACAGGATCCAGACATATGTAGTTGTAAATGTAATTTTTTTTCTTCTCAGCTATTATTATTTTTTGTAATAGTTGTATCAACTCATGCTCACTGTACAATCCAAAAAAACACTCCTAGTAAGTTTTATTTGATTAAATTAGGCTTTTAAAAAAAATATTTTTTAATCGAATGAGCAGTCATCCAAAACAACACTAAGATGTAAGTAAGAATCATGACAACATATAAAAACATAAAAAAAATTATGGAAAATGTGTTTCTACAATTATAACAAATACATCTCCAAAAATATGATAGACATCTTTTCTAAAATTACAAATATATTTTCAAAATATATTATTAAAAATATATAATTTGCCCAAATATATAATCAAATTTATTAAAAGTATAATCCCAAAATATAGTTAAAAAATATTAGAAATATTTACAAAAATATTACAAGCATATTTCCAAAAATGTTTTAAAGAAAAAATATTAACATAAAATGGGTATAATAATAATAAAAGGTTATAAGACCTATAAATAATATTGTAATTAAATATAAAAATTATGATAAAACATAAAAAGAGTATTAGAAAAAAAAACTATAAAAATTTGTACAGTAAGTAAAACATATAAAAATATATTAGAAGTATTAAAATGTGAGGAAACAACATATACAAATATACTGGAATAATATTAAAATGTTTGGTACTAGAGAAAAAGAACCTCTCCTGAAATAGATGCCTCCATTTTTTTCCTCTCACATAGAAATAAACAAATTAGAACTTTCACACCAGTCACGGCAAACGATAACCACAAAACAGGAAATTAACCTTATCATTTGGTCTAATATCAATTCATGCTTGTGGAGAACAGTAAGCTTCACATAGGAAGATTCAAACCTCTTTATGCTAACCGCTTGTCCACCGATAATTGAATATTACGACGTGTTAATTCCATAATTTTGACAAGTTTGGCAAAGTCCTATAAGGCGGCTTTATACAGCTGACAACTTGTCTTATTTATGTGTGACAGTTAGGAACCTTAAAATTGTATTTAAAAAGAAAAACAACCTTAATGGTTAATTAGTTTTGTGCCAGGATTAACTCGATTTACATTATTTTCCTATAGGGTAAAAATGGAATTACAATAATGTTAAAGAAATGGAGCCTAAGTGTAATGAGGCCTTAATGTAAATATGCAAAGCACAAACAAAAGTATGTATAATCTTTGCAAACAGCAATGTGAAAGAGATGTTTCATAATAAATGCTTGTCAAACAAGCTCCATTCCTCTCATAAAAAGCAACATGATGGCGGCTCATGTGCCACACAGATCTGCAGCATCCAAAAAAAGCTCCCACAAAAAAAAAAAATCTACTGAGGGATGCAAATATCCAATTGATATTCTTTGCACTCTTGCAGCCTTACACACACGCACAGCAAGGGCATGTTTGATCACAATGAAGCACTGCTGTGTGCAACCTGATGTGAAGGTCAATGGAGTCTTTGTCATTATTGTCCTTTGCTATATAGTCCACCGCTGCCCCTCGTTGTGTGCTTTGGGCCCAATCCAAGGGAACATGCACCGGCTATTTTGTTTCTCTTCCGAGCAGCGTTCCCACCTCGGTGTCAGGCGGAAGTTGACTCACTTGGAGGGAAATCGAGAAAACTCTACAAACAAACCACCATCAGTACACTTCTTTGACTGGTTCAGTTTAAATAATGATTTTGATGTGATTTATTAATTCTGAACACAGCCACATATTAGTTTTGAGAGGGTGTGCACACTTGTGCAACCAAAGATTACAATTAATTAATTACAATGTACATGTTGTAGGTCAATTAATTTTTTAATTTTTAATCACAAAACGTAACAACAGATTATTGCCACTGATTGTGTAGTTGCGTCGCTTGAACCGCCAGGGGGCATTGTCGCCCACTTTTCTCGACGGCTCGCTTGGAAACGAGCCAATGAAGACCGTCACCACTTCCTGGTCGTGACGCAGGTTCCGACGTCAGAGGCGCGTCCCCTCCACGGTCGCCGCCGCCGCTTCTGCTTGTGTAGTCTTTGCGGAGGTTAGCGCGACGGTGGGAGAAAGTTTTCCCCGGAGAAACAGCAACATTCCAGGTGCTGGAAACCACGAAGCCTCGGCTCTGGATGTTCCAAGTGGATAAAAGCCTTCGTTTGTCATTCCAGTCCGTCGTTTTCCGGATATCAACGCGCTGTTTTTTTTTTTTTTGTGTGTGTGTGTGTGTTTTTTGGTGGAACATTTGCTCAGCATCAGTTGGGAATTTTTCCTCTCTCTCTTTTGTTTTGTTTTTTTCCAACTGACTATTTTTTTCTATCTGGGATAACTTACCCTCTCGTCTTTACTCGTCCTGCAAAAAAACATTCGAAGAATGGAGACGATGAGGTAACAAGGTAAGAAATGCACACTTAATCACGCTGTTATTTCCTGTTTACTCTACTTAGTGTTGCAATAAACTTTGCTGCCATGACAGCTCGACGGCTTTTTAGACAATGTTGCAAACGGACAACTTGCTCTTGATTTGATTTTACTCTTCAACATGCATCTTCTCTGATGTTTACATACGACTGACATCCTTCTACGCGTGTTGTTTAGCTTTTGTGCTTGTTCCTTAGTTAAACAAAAAAAGTGGTGCCTAAAGACACGCGTAAATTTGGACAAATGTAAATACCCATGCATTAAGTTTTTTTTGTTTTTGTTTAAGTTAGCATGCTAACTGACCACCTGGGGTTGTTTCAGTCTTGTAGTACCATTCTCTGCCACAAATGATGCTATTGAGCGTGCTCTGCAAAATTAAAGCATGAAAGAGAATAGGTTTTATGCTGCCGATTCGGATAACTAACCTTGCTCTTGCACGATGTATTCTCGCGGTACTTGTGAGTTCACAAATTCCCGAGAATGCATCTTGTACCGCTCCCATTGATTTTCATCGATACGAACGACTGGTGGTTCGGACCAATCACAGAGTGACGTTGTATTTTGGGGGCGGGATATGCAGCTGTGACGAAAACAATCAACCGATTCCGATACCGATCACATTGATTAGCTGCCCATGTTTCAACTTTAGAGCTGCTCACTAACGATTGTTTTAATATTTCAATCAGGTAAAAGAGATGCTAAAAAGTCACATTAGCTGTTCTCAGCCCAAACTACAGTGAAGAACAAGAGCTAGCTAGATGCTAATTTTAACTAGACGTCGACAGTAGTATGCTAAATTGCTAGTGGCAGTTGTTCGTCTTATAATATTCTATACCGCAAGAGATGCTAACTCGTCACTAATTTTTCTCAGCTAAAGAGCGATGAAGAGCAACAGATAGCTCGATGCTAATTTTTGTCACTGTTGTCCTGACGTTTCAAATCCAATTAGCTAGATACTGTAAAAATATCCAAAAATGCACAGATAAATGTAATCTTGTAGCTCAGAGTTAGCAAGCCTACTAGCTAGTGCAGTTTTACCGGTCTTGTACTACTACGGCCACTCTTTACCGTGGGAAGTCGCTGCTTTTGTTCTCAGCTGAAACTAGAAAGTGAAGAGGAGCTGGCATATTTTTTGTAGCGCTGTTGTATATACTGCATTTAGTGTGCAAATATTGTGAGATGGAAGCATTGATTCATATCTTGAAGTTAGCATACTGAGCTACTTAGCTAATCCCGGTTGTGTTCATCATCTTAAGTTTGTTGACTTTTTGCTTCCACTTGCCGACTATGGAGGGAAAAAGTGACTTCCAGTAAAGGCAACTGTATTGAAAAGTTCAAATTAAATTGTTGCGTCAAAAGGCCTCGTTTTAGACGTGGCGCGGTTACGCTACGAAGCTTAAGCAAGTTTGCTTTGCGGGTTTGGGATGCTTCATTGCTTTCATGCCACCTCGTCTCATAGGTCGACTCTTTCGTTTTCGCTCACTTGCACAACGTACACAGGCTGGGAGACAGGAAACACAAATGCGCAGACCGTTTTTTTTGTGTTTTAGCCAGACGGCGTCTGAAAGCTTTCCAGGGGCCAGCCGAGGTCGCCCGTCCTTATCAGTGAGAGTTCAGGGGTTGAGCCCTCTCTTCCTCCCCCTGCCTCTGCCCAACCTCCCGAAGAGGAAGTTGTCCCGATTGAGCTTTGTCTGCAACAGCTTGTTTGAGCGCGAGGACAATGCTGTCTGCCGCGAGGACGGCCGGATAGACAACACACGCTTGCACGGCAACTTTGGACAAGTCTCGCACGGGGGCAGCTTTGATTTTTCCAAATTTGGATATGACAACACTTGGATTTTCTCGCCCAAAAAATGGAATGTATGATGTTAGACTCATTTTAAATTCATTCAGGACAAGAATGGGCTTTTACTGTGGAGCCGCCATTTTTCTGCCCATCTTTTTAAAAAACGGCGTAAGTTCTCGAACTCATAATCGCAAGCAGTGTTTCCCACACCATGTTAATACTTGGGCGGGCCACCCAAGTAGCTTTCAAGAAAATGTAATAAAAAACAATATATATTAAAAAAATCGATTCAGCAATATATCGCGATATTACAGCGCGCAATTCTCGAATAAATTCAATATGCGGCCGAATCGATTTTTAAACATAAATTTTTTATGGAAAATATTCAACAAAACGTCTTACTTTGGGTTAGGATTCACACATTAAGCATGGAAGAATGTTATGTTAATGAACATTAAGCTTTAATATTTGATTTCAGTGCTGTTCAAACATTAAACAGACTGTAACCTGAATTTTCAGATAAATACATTTTCATACAAATCTTACAGTGTACATGTACAAGTTTACTGATTAATATTTTCTAAATGTGAGTTTTAAAAAATCGCAATAATCAATTTATAGATTCGCATCGGGATTAATCGGTATCGAATCGTGATTTATGAATCGTGATACGAATCGAATCGCCACGTACTAGGCAGTTCACACCTCTAATATATATATATATAAATATATATATATATATATATATAAAAAACATGTCGCGACCAGATATACCGCATGTAGCATTAGTTCGCCGTTACGCACTTGAGGATCATGAGGTTAGAGGAGACCCAAGTAGCAGGGCTGACCAAAGCAAGCTGAAGAATAACAAACAAATAAGCGAGATGGTCTTTTTACAAATCTGTTACGAGCTGTTTTTCTCTTCTCTTCTGCTGAAATGGAAAACTCTCGAGTACCAAGAGCCCTAAGCTCCGAATTGCTTGACGGCAAAACATAAACACTCTCTCTCTTTCTCTCTCGCTCTCCCGTTGCTGGACCACAGCTGTTTGACATTCTGTCTCGCCACGAATGAATGAATGCGCTTGTAATAGCGTGTCAGCACATAATGGAGACGACGGCTTAACTCCAGATTCCTCTCGGGGTGAGGATACGCTTCTCCCCGAACCGAGCGGCTGCGACGCTGCGAACTCCGAGGAGAGAATCTGCTATTTTTAGGCCGTTCGTGTTGTGTGGCCGGCGATAATGGCAGACAGATTCACTTATCTTGCCAGCTAATAGAGCCGTCACTTAGTCACAGGCGCGGATCCTTTTTACATCGTAGCTTCATTTCTGTAGCCTCACCAGTTGTTATTGTATTAAACACCCTGCCAAAATGGTGTCACTCGGATTCGTCATCTTATTGTCAACTGTGCTTTATCACGTTGTTGTCTTGAGGTTGTGTTTTCATTGTTCGTTTGGTCATCTACTTGACCATTTTCCACAAAACTTTGTGGACGTCCAGTCTCCGGGTAACAGGACAGAAACAAGAGGACAGGACAGGAAGTCTGCTATTTTTAAAGTTTGAAGCTGCCATTTTGGGCACTTTCGAGGATTTTGGCGAGCTTCCGCCAGCTTTATTTATAAAAGTGTTGGCGTAAAAACGAAGGTGCAGCTGTAAGTGTCCTGAAGACAACTGAGGGACGAGCTTGTGTCTGACGAGACCTCCCGCAGGGTGACATTGTCCTGTCCGCACACCACAGGGCCTCGTGCGCTTCCCTTCCCAGAACTTGCCAGCCGGTGACTCATGCAGGGCGACCACAGCGCAGCACAGACTTGGCTTAGTGGACGGACGTACGGACGGCCAGGACACCCCCACCATTGACCTTTTTGTTTTTTCTTAAAGGAGCCAGTCACCCAAATGTCTCGCGAAATAATCACTCCTCCGCTTCCTGCCCCATGTCGCAACTCCTCGTCCGCTGGGGGTTGTGGCCGCCGTCCCCTACATGACTTCATGCGCTGTTGATGGTTTTTATTTTGGAAACCACATTTAAACATTTCACCATGACTTGCTCGGGTCCACGTCGTGAGCACAAGAACACCTCGTTATGGCCGCAGTGCCGCAAAAACAGCATATCCTGCACTATCTGGATTAGAGACGCATGTTGTCTTGAGTATTCCAGTAACAACTCAGTCCACATTAAGCGCCTGTTTGTCTGCAAATTTTCTTTCCAATGTATTTCAGCCCTTAGTTTGACTAGGGCTTAACAAAAGCAGCATATCATGCACTGTCTTGAATGAAGATACCTTTTTTGCGATCATTCTGGCGACATTCAATCCACGGTTAGACCGCGCGACGCTAGCAGAGAACCCGATTTGTCTTCCAGATATGGCCACAAGCAGCATATCATGCACCGTCTTGAAAAAACCCCAGCTGTTTCAATCACCATTCCAGCGACAAGACGGTCCAATTTCGAGAGCAATGCCAGAAAATAGTAACAAACCCTCCAACACCAGCTTTAACAGTTTGGCAAGAAAAGCTGTTAGCAGCATATCATGCACTCTCTTTATTATTCATCTTCACTTTCCAGTTTCTACAAATGTACAGTAAGCATGTGAGCTCAGCGCGTGACATGTGTCTGTTTTTCAAAATTTCAGGCTCCCCAAGTCCCGTCTTTGTGTCATTACCGTACCATAAGCAGCATGCCATGCACTGTCTTGAAGAGGGGGATTCCTGACATTTCTAGCCACACCACAGTTTGTTTTTGTGAAGCCAACTGCTTTGTAGATTCTTGCAGTTTTTCGCCACTATGTACATTCCCCCACTCTGTAGTTCTTCTTTTCGTGAGGGATAGTCACGAGCGGCACGTCATGCCCTCTCGTGAATAATAAGGTGCGCTTCCTCTGTGGCCATCCCTACTCCTTCTCGCATGAAACGAGGAGAGAACCTTGATTTCCCTGTCGATATATAACATATCATGTGTCATCTTGACAAAAGAAGCATGTTTACGTGGCGGATCTTTGCCTACTCTGGCGTACAAGCCACCCAAATGCTGATAAATGAGACATTCGTGATCAGCCGTTTGCTCGACAGCTGTTCCTTTTAACGGCGAAGTCACAGCCACTCGTTGTTTTAACATCCATAACTCACGATGAGCGCGTCGTCGCCTGCAGGAACCCCGTCGGGCATCTTGACGATAGCGGCTCCCTGTTGATTTGTTTGTTTGTGCGACCGTTGTCAGGCTCTCAGTCAGAGGCCGTTTTTCACCTGACTATGTGCGAGGGTTCGTGGCCCGGCGTCAGATTCACTGAAGTTGTGCGGCCAAATTTCGCTGCAACGTGGTGGGCCAAAACTAATTTGATTTTGTGGAAAATCCTTATAGCGTCGGGGGATGTTTTTTTTTTTGGCAGAAGTCTGCACTCTTTTCCGTCAGCAGGATTACGCAAAACCTCGCCGCTCTTTGTAGAACTCCCAGCAGAGGATTATTGTGAAAGCTGTCGAAGACGCTTCCAGTCAGTCAAAAATGGCACAGACAGGAGGTTGATGGAGAACCCTTAGTGACTTTTCGGGGAAGAGAGAGTGTCGGTGTGTTCAGTCACGAGCTCGCTGTATGGCAGCCGGCATTAAAAAAAAAAGGTAGGCTGAGATCATTGTTAAGTTTTTGAGAAATTCGCGGAAAATCTAAAAATTTTTTTTAATGCCATTTAATGTTGGTCGAGCATAGTGCCTGTTATTTGATTATTTGTAGTAGGCACCATCAAAAAGTGTGCCAAGAGCCTGTTCAACGCTCCTGGCTTGAAGTATTAATTTGTATCTTGCTTAAAGGAGAAGTCAACCCCCCCAATTTTTTTTTGTGACAATAATATGTTCTCTGCAGCTGCACTAGTCTAAATGTGTTATTCTGTTTAACACATTCACTCACAGCCATTTTCACTGAAGCAGTCCCCTTCACTCCTGGCTGTTTTACTGGATTTTGGCTGATTTTGCAAGGCCCACAGAATATTGTGTTCTATTGCTATAAAAAAAAAACATGGAGCCTACCAAAATAAATATTAGTCTCTTCTCTCATCAGGAAAATAACATATATTATATCTGTTTCCGTTTTGCAGCAATTGGCATTAGAATATAGCTAAGTTTCATCATTATTCACAAATTTTCTTTCAACATGGCCCTGGTTGATCTCTTTTACTCTGCTGCCACCTACTGGTCATTTTTGTAATAATTACCATTGTGTTAAGCGACCTCTTCGGGTCAGAGGCTGCATCAAAGCCTTCTGTATGCTCTAGCATAAAAAAAACATAAAAACTTATAAATACTTCTTTGGAACACAAACAATTTAAAATATTTTTACGTTTTTGGGAACAAAAATTCGTTTTTATCCATCTCAGCTTGCTGTCGACAGAAGATGACATCACAGTTGCTCAGGTCTCAGGTAACAACCAATCACAGCGCAGCTTCAGAAAACAGGTGAACTGTGATTGGTCTTTGCCGGAGCCCTGAGCAACATTGACACCATCTTCAGTCGACAGCGAGTGGCAAAATGGCCGCCCTCTCAGATGGATAAAAACGGCTGGGTTTTGCTTCATAACTCATATTCCGCAAATGTAATATTAATCAGAATGTCATGTTTAGACTAGTGAGGTCACATATAATATATTATCGTCAAGAAATGTTTAAGGTTGACTTCCACTTTAATGTTGTGTAACGTGTAGCATATTGCGTCGTCATGCTCGCTCTCCAAAAGACAAACCAGAACCGAATCCTCCTCATGAATTGACCAATTCATTTCCTGGTTCAGTTAGATTTGGTGTTTTAAACAGTCATGACATTTCACCCAATAGCAGAATCACCGCAACGTTTTGTGTGCCGTGTATATCTGTAGGCATACACGTTTTGTTTTGCGGCGTTGCATACGTTAGAGGGATCCCCGCATATTCGTCCAAAGTTCTTTGGGACTCCGCGGGGATGATGTCACACATGAGATCAGACTGCAAAGCCAGCTGCAGAGAAAACCTTTCACCTCTCAAGTCTCCAGAGAGAGCACGCACGAGAGGGAGAGAGGAGGGAGTTCCCCTGTTTGGATAGTGACGCAACGGAGCCGAAAGACGTTAGCGTGGAATGGATGGGCTGCGACTTCCCTCTAATCAAGAGTCTTAAAAATACGACTCCGGCAGGAGGTTTTGGAGCTTTGTCCGACATCAAAGTCACAGCCCTTCTTCATGTGTTGAAATCGCACCGCAGGTTGGACCTCATGAATAATTCCGAGTACAGAGGCCGACCAATCCTACCCCCCTCCCCCACTGGGGAGGACTCACCGTCTCGAGAGCGACCGGCGTTCGCCCAAGAAGTATGATCAGCGTTGGGATGGCGATCAGTGGGCGCCACTCGCCTGGCAGCATGCTGGGTGGCGGGTTTGAGGTGTGTGTGTGTGTGGGGGGAGGGGGGGGGTGAAGAAACCGACGGGCCATCTGGCGACTCGCTGGCACCGGACAGGGACGACTCGAGCATTAACAGACCGGACCGTGCAAGTGTTCCGAGACCACCTGTCCTACGCTTTCATGTTTGGTCAGAAGCGCCGTTGACGTTGTTTATTAAGGTCTGACTCAGCGGTCAGTGTTGTATTAACCACAAATTGTAATGTGCTACATTTATAGGTAGTTAAAGTGGGTACACGGATTAAGACATTTGTGTTCCTTCACAAATCACATTTGTACATAAATTGGACTGAATAACGAGCCATGAACCACAAGACTTGCTTAACAAAAAGCTTGAGCAACTTGCAGTGGAGCAATAAGATGGAAGGCGAAGTTTTCAAATTCCAAAGAAAAAACTGTATTTCACAAACAATACATCTGGTTTTGAACTAGTCGCATATTTTGTTATTTTACCAAGTTTAATACATTGAGCGAAGGAACTACTATTACAGGCCATTGGAAAGGCGGTAATGGGGGGTCCTCGGTTTACAACACATTTCCATTCCTATGGCGGCAACGCAACTCGAAGATAGAACTAATCAATGCTAGCGCAGTATTAAAGTCATAATTAGAGTAAATATTCATGTATATCAAAGGCACGAAAAATGACTTTTACATAAGTTTACAACTTCTTACTGAGTGAGTCACTTACAGTAGTAGTAGAAGTGGTACCAATCAGAGCTCACCTGTTTTCTGAAGCTGCGCTGTGATTGGTCATCTTCAGTCGACAGCAAGTGGCAAAAAGGGTTGACGTCCCCTTTAAACAGAACAACAGTAGAATTTTGGTTTCAAACTGGTAGACCTACTGACGTTTGAGCATCGGCACTCACGCATATCGACTGAGCGGATTTCATCCATTTTGCAGACATTGATCCAGAACTGCGAGCCAGACCTGCTTAACCACTAGGGTACCGTGCCGCCCGATAAGTGCTCACATTAAACTTAAAAAGCAATAATGCACTCACAGCAGTACAGTACATTCTTAAATATATCTATTTTTTAAGTTACAAAAAAAATTAAATATATAATTTCATAACTATCTTCTCCATTGTGCTTTGTCACTCTTATTTACATTAGCACACACAGTCTAATCTGTCATAATTATTTGGCCCTGGCGGAGGTCTGAGCTCAGGTTGCAGATGTTTCACACTCCCATTCCTTTCACTCGATTCCCGTTGGCTTGTTTTTTTTTTGGGGGGGGGGGTTGTTGTTTCCACACACATAAAAACACACTTTGGTGGAAAAAGAGACAGACAATCTGGCAGAGGGTGGCTATTAGTCTCACTGCGTGCTCTCTGTGGATAATTACACCATCCAATATATCTGTCTGCCTGTCTGTGGACATACACGAGTCTATATTTTACCCCTCAATGCCTCATAACTGCGTGGATTGGAGATGCCACGTTTTTGGTTGTTGAGGACAAAAGTATAGAGACACACCTCTGGCTCAAGACACACGATTGTTTTCTTCTTTTTCTTTATGAGGTGGTGAGATTTTTTACCGCAGTACAGTTTTTACAGCCCCCTCTCTAAATAATAACGGTTTCCTTATTGCGCGCTTTAAAGCGGCAACCATATCCCAAATCACAGCTGTATCCTGTCCTAACCAATCGCAATAGATGTACTGTTATCTACGACTGCGAGCCTCGCTCTCTCCATAAACAGTGGAAAGCGAGATACAAGTTATTTATATTTTTAAAAAAACAATGCAAAGTGACTACATTGTTTTTTCTCCCCCCCCAAAGAATGGAGGGTGGTTTGTGTCAAATAAATGAAGTACCTCTAGATATAAACGCAATTAAATGTGACAGTTACATTTTTAACTATAGTGTAGTATATCACCTATATATGTATTTCAGAAGGGATCGAATGACACGTTTGATGATTTATTTTTAGGGATGAGCGATATTGATTAGTGTGGTCTCTGCATCCACATCCGCAAACAACACGAATAGCACGTTTCTGTAAAAGAAAGATGGATTCTTTAAATTGTACATTGTGTGATTGTGAGTTGGCTGCTGACCAGTGTAGGTTCTGCAGAAGGTGTGCAGACTTATGCAACCGCATCATTTCAGTTGTTTGGTTTTATGTAAAAGATGAAAAGAAAGCAGGCAATTAGTTTCTCTGCCACCATTACCTGTATTCTGTAGTCAGTTTTTTTTTTTTTTTTTGGTCCCTCTTGGAATGCCGGAACGCTCCGTGCATGTCACTGTGACAACCTGAGGCGGGGTGGGGGGTGGGGGGGCATCGTAGGTAGGGAGGGCAGGGGAGGGCTTGGAAGCAACATCAAACACACCACAATTCCTCCACCGCCGCCTCGACCACGACTTGAGGGAAATCACAGGATTCCGCAAGCAGAAAAGGATACACGCCTCTCGCGAGAGCATCCACTGGTTAAATAACCATTAAATGCCAATCTGGTGGAAAGTGCGGAAAGTACCACCTGCGTCCTGTTTTCGCATTCGTTGAAAAAAAAAAAAAAAAAAACACTTCACGTTAACATGCGCGCGCGCACGCCCTGAAATGGTTGCTTGTATTTTGCAGGGTGAAGTGTCCGCCGGCGGCCGAGAGAAGTTGAGCTCCGCGCTCGAGTTCAACGGGGCCACTTCCTGATGATGACAGTAAACATGGGTGAGTGGCGGCGCACGAGCGAGAGCGCACCTTCCTCACACTTCCTCTGGCAGGGAGAAAAGAAAATAACACATAAAAAAAATAAAAACCGCAACCGGCAGCACCAGATGGCCCGTTTTTGTTTTACGACATTGTTTTGTGAAATGTTCCCTCCGTTTGATGCCCTAAGAAGTCTATACAGTATGTGGGTGTATTTCCACCATTTTGACAAAAAAGCTTGTTTCCACAGATGACGGTCTCCAAAATGGACCCCGACAGCCCAGGAACTTACAAGGTTAGTTTGCTGCATTTCCTCACATCCTGGGATTTACACTGCAGGTCCAAGTGCCTACCTTGACTTGCGAGTTTAATTCACCCCGCACCATGCTTGTACGTCAAGTCACTTGCAGAGAGGGTAATTACACATTTAATGAGGAGGACGGAGGGAACGAGAAGAAAGGGACACTGCAATCAGGGTTGCCTCTATGCTCTGTTAACGTGCATTTTACGGGCAGGGGGGGGGGGGGGGGGGGTGTGCCAGCGGGTACTAGTTAGCCCCAATGAAAACATGAGTAGCCCACGGGTTTGTTCTAAAAATAACTCGGCACTCATGGGATACTGTGTGTGTTACTAGGCAGAAGAAGAATGTTAACATTTATTTCTTTATTTCTTTAAACTTAACATGGTAGACATTCCTTCTGAAGCAAATGTAACATGTTTATTTTTAAATTGTGTTCAATGGGAACAATGCATTTTTGTTTACCCAAATATTTCAAAAAAGTTAATTTTTAGAGCTGTGATTTAATATCAATATCAATATTTTTTGCTCAGCGCTATCATACCGCCAAAATTAATGACGGTCTATGCCTAACTGACGGTGGGTGTGAAGTTTTCTGCTAGCGGTCCATTGTCTGGAGCTTGCTCTCAAATCGCGCAACATTTGAAGGCTTTGACAAACTCCCAACCAGGAATTCACCCAAATGATCCCTAATCAGAAGCATGGAAAAAATCACGAGAAAGGGGGTGCAAGGGGGGGGGGGCGGGGAATATCAACATTAAATTCAGTAGACATGTTTATCATAACAGCATGCATAAGAAGTCTCGAGGACAAGGCTTCATCCAGCCATATATTACGCAGACCCTGAGTTAATTTGACCCGTTAATGCATGTTGTGAAGTCTTGATGATTCGTAAGTTTTGTGCGTCCATGTTTATGTAGCATGTGTAACATTAACCAAAAAATCTTCCCAAAATGCATTTGTAGAAATACAATCTCTCCCAAATACAATGAATAAGACACAAACTAATGTCACATCCTCTATTACGTAAGAGTCATTCTTGTTAGTCAACCGTTAATGTCTCAAACATGCCATAGTCGGGTTTTTAGCAAGTGCCATTTTTTTGCTTGGGCCAAATTTTGGTGCCTTGCTTTTAGTGAAGCTGGTGTGTGTGTGTGTGTGTGTGTGTGCGCGTGCACGTGCTTGTGTGTTTAGAACCGAAGTGAGTACAAGTTTGGCTCCCTGGCTGCTAATCCTGCCGGATGCCTTTGCCATGATGTGTCACTCGGCACCAGGAAATCCCCTCAATGTCTTTATTCAGCCTCTCTCTCGCGCGCGCACACTTTGTTTTGCTTTGCAAGTCACAGCTCTGTTAAGTCCTTAAGCTGCCGTTTTAGCATGCGACTCTGGCGGTAAAAGAAGCAAATAACCATATGGCAGAATTAGAACATAGCTTGCGTGAGAAGCTAGCGTTGTAGTAGTTTGTATCGTAACCCAGCGCTCCCTCAGATGGACTCAAATGCACGTTGATATATCAGGTAGACACATGGCTAGCGGCAAAAAGCTAACACAGTAGCTGTCCACATCTTCACTCCTCGCATATGGCAAGCGTAGAACGGCAGCTTTTAGCCAATTGTCATTTAGTGAGAGAAGCTAACGTTGCAGAAAACAGCACAAAAATCAATTGAGTCAAGTGCACAACACGAGTCACAGAGGTCTAGTGAGGACACATTTTCCCTCCCAATTTTTGGCCACACTCCCAATTTTTTACAAGCTATAATATGTTTGGAAAAAGTCCCTTATACTTTAATAGGCCTTTTTTTTGCCGTTTATCCTAGCTAGAAGCCTGGGGAAAAAAAGAAGTTGCAGAGCAGTGATGCAACGCCTAAGCAATCGCTAAGCATTGTGCAATGTTGCTAGCTGGGAAACCCGCCACCCCTTCCTCTAATGCTAGTTGAAATTTTAGCCAGATACCAAGCATCAGAATTCATGTTCGTTTCAGTACATCGAAAGAGAAGTCGGGTCACATTGACGCTGCCGTTCCTTGGCAGCAGTATCGGCCCCCCCAGCGTTCCTTTGGGCTGGCAGTTTGACTCGGCGAGCCTGCGCCTCATTTATATGCAAAACGGAAACATGCAAAAAAGACGAAACATGGCATTCACGACTGTAAACATGTTTTATTTGGAAAAATGTTAGGCACCTTATGAAGTTAGGATTAGGATATTTACCTAGATAACTAGTTTACTTTAATATCCATGTTTGTATGGAAATGACTTATTCATGACAAATGAATTAAAAAAAACAAAAAACATTTAATCTATGAAAAAGGTTTAGCCACTAAGCTAAGCTAGCATGCTACATTGTCACTCTGTGCTCATTCTTGTGCCGACGTAGCCTTAGAGCCTATCATTTTTTTAACAATTAAAAAATATTTTTGAATCCCTCCTTCAAATGTATATCTTAATTACTAACTCCAGAATGCTTTTGTACAAAATCCTGATGATAAGTTATATGTTCTGACTAAAAGCTTTGAGATTCAGGAGTGTCTTATCGGTGTCGATTCTCTTGAAGAGTAAGCATTAGCTTGAGAAGCTAACGTAACAGTCAACATCTAGAGTTTTCGTCAAATATAACCTTGCCTTCAAGCATATCGTTTTTAAAAACATACAAGAAAAACTACTCAATTTTATGTTATGTCATTTGCAAACATTAACGGAAGAAGGGTTAGCATTAGCATGAGAAGTTAGCAGTATTTTTCTTCATTACTTGCTTCTTCTTCTCAAACATATTGTTTTCGTACCAAGTTCCCCTGTGTATTTTTTATTTTTTTAAAGCTTGTTAAATTGTATGTTAGATCATTTTAAATAGTTGAGGAACATGGGGTTTGGACTAGGGTATGTTTGTCATGTCATGTCATCACGCTCAGTGTATTATTCTATAGAAAACAAGTAATTAGCATTAGCCAACAAGCTAACATAGTAGACTAAATCTACAGTATCCACTGTTAATGCTCCTATGTGTCAAAAGGAATTCTTTCTAGAAGCTTACGGAGATGAACGTCCTTCTTCCGCCTACGTTCCCAGACTTTCCCAAAGCCCATCCCGATTATTTTCGGAAGCGTTGACAGCGAAGGGCGAACCGTTCGGCGGCCCCCCCGCTGTCGCCCCGCGGATGGCGACGTTGTCATCCCGTTTCATCACTCGTGCGTTTCTTGAAAACGTGTTGCTGTAGACACACACACACACGGGCGCACACACGCAGGCCTCTGTTTGTTTTGTATCCTTGACTGCGAGCACAGTGTGGTGTGTGCGGTTTTCAGGCTGAAACAACACAGAGAACAGCCGCCAATGAGAAACAGAATGAAACCTTTCTTAACTTCGGTGATGGCAATAAATGTCATGGCATTGATTTTTGAACATTTACAGTCCAGTATAAAATGAAATCAAGCATTAATGTAACGTAAAACATCACAAACACACGCAAGACTTTGCCTTACACGGCAGCTAGCCAGATGGCTAACACGAGACGCTAACATAGCATTCTCTGTCTTTACCCAACACTCTTTCAGATAGACTCAAATATAAGTTGTTCAAATATAGCTGACACGTAAAACACCACCTTTTAAAGCGCAATTAACAAGCATATGAAGTTCAGAAAATGAATGGATAGAATCTACATCTCTACTTTCTTGTCAAACAGCACAAACAGATGGACTCAAACGCGCAACAGCAGCCACAGATCATACAAAATCCCAAAGATATTTTCCCCTTGTGTCCATCCATGTCTTAGTGAGTCAATAAAAAAATTCATCGTTAATTTCCTGAAGTGGAATCATTTGTATTTAGGACAGACATTGTGAGTATTTTCCTGACATGGCTCCAGTTAGACATGCCACTGGAGGCGATGGCTTACATTGTAACTAGTCAGAATGTAACTGACCTTATGCGGTATGCCAGTTATGTCTTTGTGCTATCCGCTTATTGCGCAATCTATCCCTTAAACAAGGAAAGGACACACTTAATCGCATCTTGTCATCACAAGCAGAAACCTCCTACTTTATTATAATTTCATGGTTTCTGTCTAAACAATAAAAACGTGTGCGATAAGGGATCAAAGTAGACATACGCTAGTACTGCTGATGAAACACAATGAAAAGTTCATATCTCGATCGGCAATATTTGCTAACCGGAGTGGCACAAGTCAAGACATTACGTACACTTTCACAATCTGATGGTATGCAAATGCTCAGAGTATTCTGGAAAAAAAACTTTATAAAAAGAATAATCAAAATATTAGACAAAATATACACAAATTTTATAAAACATAACATAAAAAGTGTTAGGCAAAAATACATACATAAAAGGAAATAAAAGTCTAGGCAAAAATATAAAACAAAAGAAACAGATGCTAAACAAAAATATTAGAAAACAATCTAATAAAAAATATACTGTAAGTAATGATTATTTGACAAAAAATACAGCAATATTAAGGAATATGAAATATTACAATATTATCAAAAAACATAAAAATGTAAAAAAAATAAACAACTTAAAAAAATACAATTATATTTTATAATACAAAAGATAGACAAAATATAAATATTAGAACAATTAGACAAAAATATAGTATATTAGTAATATTAGAAAATAATACAAGGTATTTGAAAACTGTAATAACTTTAATATGAAAAATGTACAACACAAACTGATCAAAAATACTCAAATTATTATATACATATCAAATAAATACAAAAACAAACAAACCGAAATATCAGACAAAATACAGAAATATTCAACACAAATACAATGATTGTCATTTGCAAAATATTGCAGAAAAAAGATTTTAAAAAACAACAGGTACTCAACGAAAAATACACAAATATTTGATTTTTTTTTAATCAGCAAAAATAATCGACTAAATGTACTAAAATAATGAGAATAAATAACCCAAAGTATAGTTTAAAAGCATTTAAATATATATTTATAAAAAAAACAATTAGTCAGAAAACAAAAATATTACACAGAAAACCGCAAAAATTATTTGCAGTAAAAATACAAAAGTGTTACCCACTTAAAAAAAATGGAAAAAATATTTGAAAACATAAATAAAAAAAAGAATATTGAATATGCAGTTCATTCATTCTTTCTTGCAGTTAAAACAATCACATGAACAGACACATACACCATGTGTGTGCGTTTTCACCTTTTTGCCAGCATTGTTCGTAGATAACATGAAGTGGTTGAGTATTGCGTGCCACACCTTTCTTAAACTGCACAGACAGCTTTAAATATGTCAGGATTTACTCATTACACGCTACACTTACCAGTATCGCAGTGCATTTAATTGCTCCGTTTGAACATGGACATCTTTTTTTTTCTTTTCTTTTTTGTGTGTGTGTCATGACCTCCGAGAGATCCCAACCAATGCGTTGTGAATGTCTAGTCTTTTAATTATAAAGAATACGGTCTTTCCTGCTGGTGCTTTTGCACTGTACAGTGTGTGCGCTTGGCGTCTGCGAATCAACAAAGCTCCTCTTAAGATTATTAAAAGCCCCACTGGCATAATTGCTTCTATTAAAGTCTCGTGCTTGTGAACGTGGGAGAGTGCGGCTCGACGTGTGTGCTACTTTTGCAGCTGTAACAAGGTTTCGATGAATGGATTCTCATGCTTTTAATGAACACTTGTGCTGTTGTTTTAAGCATATGTAAAAAAAATAAAAATAAAAATCTGAGATAAAAAACAAAAAAGCTCAACTATTTGGAAATAATACAACATATTATGCCAAATATGAGAAAATCTGAAGTTGAAGTATTATTTGCTAATGGGTGGGGGAACAAGTGCAAACATTAGGTACATTTGGGCAATATAATGAAGAGCCTAAGTGCTAATAATCTAAAAAAAATGCACAAAAAAATACAAAGATATTACAAAAAAAAAATATATATAATATATATATAAATAGAATAAAACACATGATGGGAGATCATTATTAGTTTTCATGCATTTCAAAAGTGCTTGCGTAGCTCTCGGTTTATGTGTGTATCCGTACTCTTTGCGTCTTACGTGGGAGGTGCGGACTTTGAACGAGACACGAGATTATCGCGAACAATAAAAACGTGCAAAACAGAAGTTACTCATGGCAAGAAAAATGTGAAGGAGGGAAAGTTTTACCAGGACGAAACGTCACTGCCGTTTTTGTGCATGTCCATACAGTTCCAGACTCACTATTTGTGAAAATCCGCCATATAGGCAGACCATGATAGTTTAACCCCCCCTTAGTATATTTGCAATATGGGTCAGAGTCGCAATTGCACATAACTCCGTTGTTGTGCTTTCTCGCCCTCCTAGATGACGAAGAGGCACTCAACTCCATCATGAAGGACCTCGCAGCCCTGGGTTGCTGCTACACTCAGAACAACAGCCACAAGCCCAAGAGCAGGACCTTGCTGTATAAACAGGTAACCAAATCCAGCCAACCCAAAAATTGTGTGAAAAAATCGAAAAGTGGTAGTTTATATTATTTTTCAGCCAAATATGGCAAGATATATATACTCCACATTAAATATGGAGGTTGTGCTTTGAGGAAAACATTCCACAAAGATGGCGGCCAGGATACTAAAAATTACACTCTACAAATGGTGGACATGATATACACTAAGAAAAATATTCCGCAAACATGGATGACATCATGCTAAACGCAGAAAACAAATCTGACATGCTCAGCTGAAAGCAACAAACCACAAAGTTGGCTAAAAAATCCCAAAGCACGGCGGAAATATTGCGCAAACATGGCGGATGCTGCGCTAAACACAGCACTCCATAAAATTGCCTGACATGCTTCGCTGAAAGCATTATTCCATAAAGACGGCGGACAATTTGCGCTAAGAACAACGCTCCTCAAATATGGCTGAAACGCTTTCCTGAAAAAAAATTCCACAAACATGGCCGACATGCTTGCTATATTGTAAACGACACACCAATAAGATGGGGGCAGAGGTGGCAAATCCAGGTCCAGAAAGTAGAAACCCTGCCACAGTTTGGCTTTAGCCCCTTGTGCTAGCTAGCTAGCGCCCATGGTGCTTGTTTACCTGCTAGGGAGCTAGCTAGCTAGCATCAGGGGCTAAAGCAAAACTGTGGCATGGGTTTTACTTTGTGGACCTGGATTTGCCACTTCAAGATGGAAGGCAAATTGCGCTAAGAACAACATTCCACAAACATGGCTGACGTGCTTGTAATTGAAAAATATGTATTTTTTTGTTTTCTAATGGAATAGTGGAAAAATAATGGTCTCAGTAGCCTCTTTAAGGCTGGACTCTTTCCAAAGAAAATGTGTAGCCAGAGATAAACTATTAACGCGATAAACAGCGAGCAAGAAGAGTTTCAGAGGGTGAGGGGGCGTGGCTACACCCACCTCTCTGCCAATCGCGCTCACTCTCCTTTCGCCATGACCTCACGCAGACTTGCAGGCTCCTCCGGATTCCTGCTCCCTCGGGTGACGCTTCTAAAAATAGAACTGCTGCGATTGTGTCATGCAATCACGTCACATGATGGCGTTATCTGGAATAGGCCGAAGGGTGTCCAAAGTCTGGCTAAGGGGCCCTTAATGTGTTGCCCCTACTGTTTTTATTGGCCCCCATAGAAATAAAAAATAACTAATCTTTGAAGCAGCTGCATCCCTTTGAAGTCAATTAATGCAGAAAAGTAATAAACTTCATCCCGAAATATTTTGTTTATTTTGAGTTTTTGAGCGTTAAAGCCCCGCCAAAAAGATTGATTGCCGCAAATGAAGCGATTTCACATCCGTGCTTGGGTTCTAGCAAAAACAATTTCAGTACATTTGACACACACTGATTTCAGTTTAGCATTATAGCATAACTGTGAATCACATTCAAGCTCCCTTGTTGTTTTTCCCTTCAACAGGACTTAAGAGTCAAGCTGGAGCATGAGAGAGAAAAACGGTACGTATCCCAGCCTTAACTCTTCAGTCCGCAGCTCTTTTTTGTTATGCCTGGGATTTTGTGTCAGGAGAGGGGGAGGAAATCACAGTTACATGCTCGAGTAGCATGAAGAGAAGGAAATATTTCTGGTTGACATTTAGTGGAGGCCTTATGTTGCAGGCTCGGCAAGTGGAAGTCTCACGAGATTGCGCCGACATCATACTTTACGAGGGTTTGAATGCCAAGCTTTGAGTTGTGTTTTTCTGGGGGAAAAAGAAGAAAAAAATGTTGGTTCAACTTTAAATTGTCCATTGGTCTTTTGAGGCACTTGAATGATTTAAAAAAATATATATATAAATGCTATTAAAAAATGGATAGACACTACGTATAGTTGAATAATTTCCATAACTCCATTCAAAAAGTCAAATTTAATCGATTATAGATTCAGGGCCCACAATTTAAGTGATTTCAAGTATTTATTTGTTTATCTTTACATTTTTTGTGTTTTCTTGATGCTTACTGTAAGATCTTTGTTTTGGGGTCTTATGGCCCTCGTTTTCTCCTTGATAAGGCTGCATTGTGGCCCTCGTTTTCCTCTTGTAATACAGATGAAATTATTTGATATGTTTGAGAATTAAACAATATTTTAATGTTGTAATGAATTTCTTTAGCAACAAGACAAAGTGCAATTTCTGGAGAAATTGCCTGGGAATGCGGGAAGCTGAATGCTAAGTGTGTATAAGTAATGCACCATTTAAATGAATAAATATTAAATACACGTTGGATTTACGAAGCAGGCGCGGATTTAAATGTACACGTTTATTGCTTCCACCAATGAATAAATACAAATCGCGGAGTAGTTTTACTTTATTTGAGTTTGACTACATTGTGGTCTCTTTTTGTAATTGCGTGTCAGTTCCCAATGTTAAAGCCTTACTTAAAATACGGCCTGTGCAGTTAATATAGTGTTTTTACGACAGCCTGGAACAAATGAATCGGCTTCCCGTGATTTGTCCGCCGTCCGCCGGTCTGCCTGACTCAGTAGAACCGCGTCGCCCGTCCACAATGGAATCTAATTGGACCGTTTCTCTTTTCATTGGCAAGCAGTTCGGGGCAGGAAATGGGAACGGACTGCTCCCCCCCCCCACCCCCCCCCTCCTTCTGGCTTTGCCTCAGGGCCTGAAGGAGCACTGGGAAGGATTCTTCACTTTATTTGCAGATTGGTACAATCAGACATAATGTACTTTACAGTCACTTCACATCAAGTACAACTAAAAGTATCTGTTCCAAATTATAGTGAATCATGCAACTTGTCATTCTAGGAAGTGCAAAGACATTACCTCGCTCCACTTGGCAAATGCGATGCTAGCTTTGTTTTTTTTATCACTGTAGCTAACATTTGAAGATTGAAATATGAATTATGGAACGATAAAAACAAATACAACGAGTTATTTTGCCATAAATCTGTGCTCTTTTTAGTGATGTTCCTGAAGCGGAGAACTGTGCGCGCGCTCCCACATGCTTGCTTTTTGACAGGAAGGAAAGGCATATCTGTTTGGAGCAGCATCCTCTAAGCAGCTCTTTATCACACACATCATCTGGGAGTATAAACAGAGACGACGAGTGTTTAGTTGTGATCTGCAGGCCTGCCCTGTCTTCCCAGAATCCTCTCATCCAATGAGGAAACCAACGGGCGCTCATTAAGATAGGCCCCGTCTTGTCCTCTGATGGGGAAATTACGTGGGTAAAGCAAGGCAGCCCCCCCCCCCCCCTCCTAGATATCTGTCAACCTCAAACTTTGTAAACCATGTACTCCTGTGAGTATCCCCAAGAGACCTGCAGCTCTTTTGGAATGTTGAGGGAGATACGGGGCCTGACAGATATACGTTTTTTGAGGCCAATTCCCACAAACAAATAATCGGCCAATTAATTAAAAAAAATTTTTTTAAACGTACTATTTGAGCCATTAGCACTTTAGATTACTTTGTCCTTTAGAATTTATAAAATTTCACAATGGAAAGAAAAATCAGCAAGAAGCGGCCAATTTTTTTTTCTGAGGGGAAGTGTGTGTGTGTGTGTGGGGGGGTCATTATGTTTGTATAATGTGCATTTTTAAAACAGGCAAAAATTGGCTAATTCTTGTCGATTTTAAACACTATAATATCTTAATAGAACCAAATGCGTAGTGTAAGGATGTTGACAAACGGCTTTGTTTTTGACTTTATGGTTTGGATGGCGGAGAATGGGTGCATCAACACTTGTTGGTATGTTGAAGGGGGTGCGCAGTTTAAAGAGTATGGAAAATGCTGCTTAAAAAAAGAAAAGACAAAGCTTTCCGAAAAAGTTGCCGCACCCTGTCTGCCTAGCCAAAATCTTTAAAAAAAATACAAATAAAAATAAAAAATTCTAAATGTTTTAACCCATTTCTCAATGTCACAATGCGCACCCCCTTTCCCCAAACTCAACCAATAAAACACATAATTTGGATAATGTCAACACTTGTGGTTCATGATTGGATCCTAGCTAACCAATCACAATCGTAAGTTGATTTGCATGATGTTTATGTTAAAAATGTTTCATTGCCTAAATCCTGAAACGCATCAAAACAAATCCTTTTTGGATAGAGCAGTCTTTCCTCAAAAAATTTTCAACCCCTTTAACAACAAAATTCTGTTTAAAAGAATTGTCATCAAGTCGCTCTGAACAAACAATTTGATTGGCCGGGGCGTGCTGCAACACACGCGATTGTTGTGTGTATTTCCTGTGCGCATACTGTTACTACCGTAATGACACAAAATGTTGCACGCGTTAAATTGCAAGTGTGGACAGAAAAGGCAGAAAAGTGAATAAGCGCACTTCTCTCCTTGTTTTTTCAGGCCCGTCAGCGTTATTTTCTCTAAATATCTCAGCATCTCTCTTTCTCTATCTTTCACTCTGGAAAAGACGAGGGAAAGACAGACTTCCTGCTGCGTTTTGCTGCCGCTCCACTTTTTCTTTTTTTTTTCTTTTTTTTTTAAACCACCCCACTTCCTCTCAGGAAGTTTCCCATCTGCCTTTGTGTGTGTGTGTGAGCTGAGGTTAGGATGATGAGGGGGGGGGGGGGGGGCGACGGTGTTGAAACGGCAGCCAACACGCACGCTGATTGCGCGCCCTCGCACCGATTTATTTATTTTGGTTGTATTTGCAAACGTTTACGCCACACCGATAAGAAAGCACGCTCGCTCGCTCGCACACGTAGGCGCGGAGCTTACGTGCACTTGAGACGGCGCCTCGGCGGTGCGTGATTGCCGCTGGTGGCGTAGCATCACTTAGCACCCCCCCCCTTTAACATTCTGGGTCGGCGCACCACCTCTCCGCCCCACTCTAAAAATATGTCATAACAAAATGTTTTGAATAAGAGAAACCTTTAAAAAAAAATTTTTTTTTATGTGATTCAAAATGATTTGTTTTGATTTATTTTTCGGGTGGGTGAAGGGGAGAGAGGGTGCGCCAGCTCTTGTCATGTCAAAAGGGGGTGTGTTGCTTGAAAAGTTTGAGAAAGACTGCTCCTGTAGAGTTTGCGAACACGCTCTCCTCTGGAAAAAAAAAAGTCAAAACAAAGCCCTCTGGATACTTAAATTGCTAACCGGCATCATTTAGCATTAATCGCATATCAATTAGTGGCAAGGACAGTCGTCTCCCACGTTCCCACCACAACCACTTCCTGTGCTGTAGTACGTTTTAAATAGCTGCAAAATTGCTGACGTGACCACTGCAGTATTTGATTATGTGCAAATATGGCTGCATGAAATAAGCTTTAAATGTCAAGTAAAGTTAGAGTTGAAATGATAATTGACCCTGTGATGTCAAAGCACATATGCAGTTTTTCCTGAAGTCACAAATGCTGATAATAAAAAATAAAAAATACAACACCTCAAAGCATGTACGCCGTAAAGCAGTTTGTAGTTTTTTTGTGTGACAGTGTTCCTACCATTCTCCTCAAGGTTGTCCCAGTAAAAATGATACAGACCCCCTCAGGCCACGGCAAAGGTGCCATTCAACTAGTTTTAAGACAACGTTTCATCAGAAGAGTTCTGAAAATATTTTTATCAAGGTTGGAAATTGCCTTAGTGCTGCTTGATTTAAATAATCAACCGTCTTTTGTAATGCTCATTCCTAATTTTATAAACAATTTTACAGAAGGTACGTTTTGTTCTATTCTTGTTCAACCTTCCATTGCTGTGATGTCCAAGGCCAGGTCACATAGAAAGGAATTACTATTATTAGCAGCAAAAAGTCCTGAGTTTTGTTCCCGTTTATGCCAATCAGATTGCAATTATTTATTGTGGGAATGCTTAAGCATTCCCATATATGTTATTGTGATTTTTATTTTCCACACTTTTTTGTCGTGTAACAACTCCCACATTATACTGCCGATTTACACGCCTCACGGGATACATATTGTCTGATTTCACATTAGTGACAGTATTGGCACAATTTAACGTTAAAAAATATAAACTTTTCCCCATTCGTTTTCAATGGGACAGACATTGACATTTTTTCCACGTCCACTTCCATACATACAACGTATCATCATTACATATCATTATTATCATTATTAAAGTGCAATGTCCAGTAACCAGAAGTTCGCAAGTTCGAATCCCACCTCCGATATACATGTATACAAGCTGACTATTGTATTTCTGCAGAAATTGCACTTTGTTTAGTTGATATTTTGGCACGTCTCGTCCCTCCCAGGATCATTCCTTTCCAGAGGCCGCTGAAGATCAAGGAGCTCGTCCAGAAGGTGACCGAGGCCTTCGGTCAGCAGATGGACATGTTCTTCATGGAGAAAGAGGTACCTTGACGCATCTTTTGGCTGGTATTGCGGAAATGGAAAAAGTTCCGAGGTAATATAGTCGATAAGGGATTTGGCTTCTTTTCATTTGATGTGTAATAAAACAAGAACAATTGCCCCGGCTGGGATCAATTAGGGTAAATTACCCAATGAGAAACAGAAATGTGCTGCACTATTTATGAGATAAAATACTTAAAAATGATTTATGAATACCAATAAAAACACAGCTCAAAGTTGAAAGGTCTAAATGATTTACGACACATCCGCAAAACATAAATGTATTTCTGGATTTCATGACACCTTTTTTTTAAAAAGGGTCATAAATCTTTCTTTTTTTTAAAATCTCTTTTTTTTCCCTCTTTTTTTTTAACATAATGTAGGTATCCCTTCTACCTATTGAGATAACTAATGGTAGATTACAAATTGCGTGACAGAAATGGTTATTTCTTGACAAATAACTGGTGACTACCTTTTATGGATTTTATGCCCTTGCTGTGAAAACATCTAATGGTTTACAGATCAATCATTGCTTTTTTTGCATATGTAGGTAGCCATTTCTATCTCCTGGATTAAGTTAGGGTAGATTCAGGCACCATGGTTTAAAGAAATGGACTGCACCCCAATTACTGACTTTTTTGTTGTTGCTGATTTATGACCCTTGATATTTGAAATTTTCGACCCTTGGATTTTATGACCTCCTGTTTCCAAGAGGGTCATAAAGCGAGTATTATAGTAGTAATTTTACACATTAGGTAGCCCTTTCATTAACTCATTCACTGCCATTGACGGCTATTAACGTCAAAAATTTATTTGAACTATTTCAATTAGTTTAACATTTTTCCACTTTTGTTAACAAGAGTATAAAAACCTAGATTTTTTTAATTGCACATTTAGAACAGATATCAAATTAATGATTAATCGTGAGTTAACTATTGAAGTCATGTGATTAATTACAATTTAAAAAAATGATCGCCTGACGCGAATAAAGAAAAGAAAAGATTATTAAAAATTAGGAGCGTCAGGCGTTTTTTAATCGTGATTAATTGCATGACCTCACAAGTTAACTCACGATTAATCACAAATTTTATATCTGTAATCAATAAAAACTTCTAGGTTTTCATACTCTTAACAAAAATAGTTGGGTTTTTTTAACTAATAGAAATGAATATTTGACGTCTATAACCGTCAATGGCAGTGAATGAGTTAATGAGCCCCAAAACATAAAATTAAAAACGTATCAAAGGCTAAAATATTTGTGACAACTTCGAAAAAGAATATAAAGTAACTTACATTTGGATTTCATTTCGTCCTGTTTTCCAAAAGTGAGTCATAAATCAATCATTCTTTTTTTGCTCTCCCTCTGATGCTTTCACATGCTCTCATAATGGAACAATGGGGGCACACAGAAAAGGTTACACTGCATGTTGTTTTCTTGTCTTTTTTCAAGCTGCTGCTACCCCTCAAGAGCCAGGAGGACCTGGACCAGGCCGTGTTTTCTCTCGGCTCCAGCACGGTGACCAACGGTCTGCTCAGGATATTGCTGAAGACCCCCAAGAACAACCATGTGAGACCCCACCCCCACCCCCGCTCATGAAATGACATGACCTATTTCATATATTGCAACACAAAGAGGAAGTCACCCTCCTTTTAAAGCTGATACGCATTTAGAGTCAACAACATGAGTGCCACTGTTAGCTGAAGCGCACCTTCCTGCACCCGTTTCATGGTGTGCGGGTGACATTTCCTTACTTCCTGTCCCGACCCTTGTGCACCCTCGACCCCTCTATCCCCCTCATTTACCCGTCGCAGTACCTTCAGGTGAACAGCAGGGACAAGCAGAGCGAGATGAGGTCGTCGCGGTCGCTCGGGGATCTGAAAGGCTCGCTGCTGAAGGGCTCGGAGAGGGTGCGCAAACACTCCACAGGTGATTGTGTTTTGTCTATTTGGATGGGTTTATAACACCTCAGTTATGGAACACTAAATAAACTCCACTTTGCGTTGACAGGAAAATGATCACGTTAATGGTTATTTGCAACTAACCCCGAACACCCTTAAAAATGCCATTTACTGAATTCCATTGACTGAGTCAGCATTCATTACTCCATTGGTGCACCCCCTTCACATCACAGCAGATTTAATTTTGCCATCACATAACTTTCTGTTAACTTCTTCTTTCCAGGTTCCCTCCACACAGGTCGGACGTCACCTCCCCCAGGGAGCGTCCCCGAGGAGCAGCAGCAAATCGCTCGCCAGGGCTCCTACACCAGCATCCACAGCGAGGGGGAGTTCATCCCCGAGATGCAAGACACCAATGTAGGTCTAAAAATATAAAACCCTCACAAAGTTCAAAATGTGCGCACCTAAATAAAAAAAAAAGGAGGAAAGTGATGTTTTTTAATACTTTTTTAACTCATTCACTTCGCTCCCGGCTGTTTTACTGGATTTTGACTGATTTCGCAAGATCCACAGAATATTCAGTTCTATTGCTATAAGAACATGGAACCAAAAGAAAGATTAGAGTCTCTTCTTTCATGGGGAAAGAAAAGTACATTTGTATCGGTTTTTGTTTTGCAGCAATTAGCATTAGAATATAGCTAAGTAACATCATTATTCACAAACCTGTTGAAAACACTGGCAAAAAGAGCTTGTTGCAACATGGCCCTGGTTGATCTCTTATACTCTGCTTCCACCTGCTGGCCATTTTATTGCAACAACTACCATTGCTTTAAGCCACCTCTTCAGGTCAGAAGCTGTATCAAAAAACAAAAACAAAACGTATAAATACGTTTTGGGGAGCGAAGGGCAAAGTATTAAAAAACGTTTTTATACGTTTTGGGGTTTGAATGAGTTAAAAGCCATAGGCCCTTTCTGAACCATGACGCAGTTGACACGCCATCTCTCCCAAACATGCTCTGAAAAAAAAAACAGCCTTGACTGGCACTCAATTCTTGTTGTCACATTTCAGATGTTGGATCCCTTCGGGAGTGCTGGCAACTCGCTGTCGAGCAGCTGCCAATCCATCGACCAAGCGCTTGACAGGTGAGGGGTCGTCTTTGTGATGCTCTCGGCTCATAAGGCGCGTTGAAAGTTCAGCGCGGGGCGGCTGGAATCGGGTCATTTTTGCTGTTGCCACGGCGACGCAACCCTTTTATCCAGGCGCCCGGATTCCACCGGCATTATCATTAGAGGAAAGACAGGACATGAGAGTTGGGGCACTAACGAGGGGAGTGAAAAGGGAAAAGCGAAAAAGGGAGGCTTGGAGAGAGAGAGAGAGAGAGCGAGCGGGCGGAAACGGCTCCTACCTGCACGAGGCTTATCTGCGCTCCAGGCCGCGCGAACAATGGCAGGAAACCGGCGCATTGGAACTTTTCCCTGCGAGCGGGCATGCGTGCCCCCTTATCCAGGGTCTCGCGGCCCCCGCGACGCCCCGCGGTCAGCAGAGACGTCACGCTTCTCTGACGGGTCAGCCGGGGGAGGGGCGAGGGCGGGATCAGACAGATTTAGTGGTGAAATATTATTACACGGCACATGCTGCCCTTCTCAAGTCAAAGCAAAACCTTCTGGTTGGTTTTAGGGGGGAGTCTTCGGCAACCCGATTGAGCATCTCGTTAAAGAGCTGGTGCACCTTTTCTCCTCTGCGTACACCCTCAAAAGTCAAACAAAGCCTTTTGGATACTTTTAGAGAAGCCTTCAATATCCTGACAGAGAAGGAAAGGATAGAAAATAAAGCCTTGAAGTGATTGAATTTGATCTTGGAACAATTGTTGTAACCTGACTCGATTCTTATTTTCTGCATATCGTAATCTGTTTTATCCAAACGTACGCATCATGCTTATCACGTCTGATTCAGGACGTTGTTGTTTGACATCAGTTAAGACCCAAAGCTTTGTAGCCCCAACTCCAAAAAAAATATTTATTTTTTTGAAGAACTCCGCTCGACTCAGGAACAGCTGGAGCCAGACTTCATTTGAAGATAAGGGCAGTTGGGGGGAAATGCGAGCGGAATAGCAAATGATTTCTCTTGCTCCTTCTCTTGCAGCCCGCCTTTCTCGCAGAACAACCGCGACAATAATTACCTGAACCTCAGCTACGAATACAAAGGTGAGTTTGCGTTAAAATGGCATCCTGTGCGCAAACACACAAGACACAAATGCATAAAGGGAAAATTCATTCTACGTGTCTAAACAGAAATAATGGTTACATGAATTAATGGTGATTAAGTAGAAATGTTGCGTGTAAAGTTAAAGCATTTGTGTTTTTTTCTGAATTTGTTTTTATAGTTTTCATTGAATACAACAAGATAAGATTTCGAAGGAATAAATAAATTAAGTACTATTTACAAATAAAGTAAAAATAAAAAATATATACATTAAGTTTATTTAAATGTGTAAAAAATTATTATTTCCCATAAGAATAAAAAAAGAAATAGCAAAGGATAAGAATTAATTTGTTTGGGATTTTGGAGAATTTTTGAAAGAATTTGGATATTAAAAATGTAAAAAAAAAAGTTTTCCAAAATCAAATAATATGAAACAAATTTTTTAATACAGTATTTTATTATTATTCGAAACATTTTAGGGTTGAGTGCCCCAATTGCTCGCGCTTTTTCATAATTCATGTTTACTGTATTTCTGTAGTCTTGCATGACATTACTTTGGACAACAGGAATGTAAAAAAAAGAAGAAGAAAAGACTGTACACCTACTTTCCTTCTACAAACCAAGGAAGTGCAGTATTGCCTTGAAAGTTTCTTCTCGGAGGCAAACTGGCACGTGTTTGTGCACACACGCTCGCCTAATGTAAATCTGTGCCTGCTGAACACTCCAGTGTTTGTTTATCATTCCCCGTGAGTCAATTTTTCCTCTCCATTGCTCCGCCAAACACAAAAAAATAACTCCCCGTCGCCACGGGAGACGGCCGCAAACATGAGGGGGTGCGGGGGGGATGGAGGGGACAGGCCGCGTCATCTGACAGCTGCTTTCAATTGCTCGTGGCTCTCGCCTCTCTTCTGTTTCGCGTCTTTACGTCAGCACTCGTCCTCCACCTGCTTAGGGTTATGGTTCCTCTGGGCTGGGTGCTAAAGGCTAAGCTAGTAATGCATGACCTCACTCTCCTCTGTGGGAACTCTGCCTGAGTAGCTAGCAGCGAGGGTGACATGTCGGTAGTGTTAATTTCGTCAACGAAAAACACTCGTTAATAAACAATAAATGGGACTAAATCAGTATGAGTTTTCGTCGACTAATGAAGACGAGATGAAAATGTACTTGGGTAATAAAAACTGGACTAAAATGTATGGACATTTTAAAAAACGAGACGAAAAATGTGATTTTATGAAATCATCTCTCTGCTAATCTGTCACTTTAACGCTCCATCAATAATGTTAATCCGACCGCTAACTAATGCTGGCTAACTTACTAGCTCATAGCATGGAGCCACTTGTTGATTTACTGTAATTGTGTGTCAAGTTGTTTTTCATCAAAAAGATGAGAGAACATTTTATGTGAAATAGTTTTAGATCCGAAATGTTCACCATAATCTTCTGACAAAAAAAATGAAAAATCAAATACAGGGGTAAAATGATTGTCCTAACTGAAACTAGACTGACTGCTGGTTGACAATCTTCTGGAGTGACGAGGTAGCTCGCACTTTGCTGCTGGAGCAACTAACCCATTAGCTACTGGTACATCAATCTAGTGAAGATTTAGCGGCTATCTACTGGAACTTAGCGTATCTACTGGAGCGACTAGGTAGCTAATTCCTAGCTACTCGAGCCAGTAGCTACCAGATAGCAAGAGATGTTGAATCAATGTTGAGAAGCTTGATTTAACATTGATCCAACATCCTTTGCTATCTGTGTAATGGATCAGCTAGCTAGCCTGCTAACCCTAACCACTAACCCGAACCCTAACCCTAGCCACAAGCTACTTCCGAAACTATCTGCTGAACAACTTGGCAGCTAGTGGCTAGTGAGTTATTAGCTTCAGTAGCTAGCTACTAGCTCAGCTGGCTTCTGTAGTTAGCTGTTCTAGTAGGTAGTTGCTCTAATAGCTAGTGTCTCTTAGCTGCAAGCTACCATGTCGTTCCAGAAGAATGTTGCTCCAGTAGTTAGCATCTAGCTAGTTAGTTGGTCGACTAGCTTCCTAGTTGGACCAGTAGATTGCCCTTTCAGACGCTAGCCAGTTTGTGGCTCCAGTAGCTATTAGCTCTAGTAGCTAATACCAAGTACCTACTCACTAGTAGCAGTTTGCTCCAGTAGCTAGCTAGTTGTTGCTATCCAATACGCTAGCCGCTGGCGACACAGTCGTGGCCATTACTATTCTTGTTCTTGTTACCTCAGTTTTATACAAAACTAATCCTAGCCTGTGTCTCTTTTTTTTAGGTCGCCATGGGAAAGGCGGGACTTTTCCTCGCCAATTCCAGTTGCCCAATCGGAGCAAAGACTATGGCGATCGTAAGTACAACAACAAATATCTAACATTAGCCACTGTCACAGAAGTATCCTCAATTAGTGGTAGTGTTAACTAGACTCATGTCTGTGTGAAAGCATACACAGGGGGGGGGGGGAAAGCAGACAAATCATGGGTTTAAAAAGCAGCATAAAAGGGACCACTCAGCAAAGCAATGATTTACATTTCCCTCTGTTGAATCTGAACATGTTTAAAAAAACACAGCAGCCCTGGCTTCCCCTCAGACAGGAAGCCGGGCAACCAGGGAACTGAAGCGTCTCCGCTTGGCCGAAAGGCACCTGTAAAGCAAACACGTGCATGGCTGTATCCCCACGTGTGTAAAAAAATAAAATAAAATCAATAATATGTCCAAAACCTCCTTTCTTGCAGGTCGCAGGACACTTCCGCGCAGCTTTATGCCGCAGGAAAACCTGTTCCAGCTGGTTCCCTCCAGCCGCACGCGCAGCTACAATGGCGACGGTGGTGGCGGCCTCCAGTACGGCGAGCTGAGAACGCTGGGACGCAATGCAGACAAAAGCTGCCAGCGCGGCACCGCCAAGTGTGAGTTGGCTCATCTGTTAAATAAACATTCATTTACCAATAATGTGTAGTTTTTTTTTGTAATTTAACGGAAAGGATCATCTTACCGTAGCTAGCTACTGCAGTGACTAGTTAGTTTAGCGGCTAGCTACTGGAATCGCCAATAGACCGACTAGTTACCAAGTGGCTAACTACTGGAGCGACTAGCTAGTGAGCTACTGGATGCTAACGGCTAGCTACTGGAATGGCTACCTCATATTCATGACTAATGTGTTGTTATTGTCACCACAGCCCCGCGGGCGCCGGTCAACTGGCGGCAGGGCAAGCTGCTGGGGCGCGGCGCGTTCGGCGAAGTCTACCTGTGCTACGACGCCGACACGGGCCGCGAGCTGGCGGCCAAGCAGGTGCCCTTTGACCCTGACTGCCAGGACACCAGCAAGGTGAGCGGGGGAAGGACATGAGTTTGATTAACAAGCCATGTTGTTATATACACTGCACGCTGTAAACACATCGAACCTAATCAAAGGTATGCTAGCTTAATGCTAACATAAGATGCAAAACTCCATAAGCAGGCTAGCTAAAATTAGCATTGCTGTTAGAGACTAATTCTAAACAAGGGGTCTGTAACATACACCCCCCCCCTTCCTTAATACATATCCATTTTTGTGTGTGCAGGAGGTGAACGCTCTGGAGTGTGAGATCCAGCTGCTGAAGAACCTGCGTCACGAGAGAATCGTGCAGTACTACGGCTGCTTGCGGGACATGGAGCAGAGGAAGCTCACCATCTTTGTGGAGTTCATGCCGGGGGTGCGTAAATGGAAAAAAAAGAAGAAAAGAAAACCAAGAAAAAAGCCGTCGTAACTGCGGCAGTAAAATGCCATTTACGTCCGAGTCTGCTCGCGGAAATGTCAGCATCCTCAAACGTCCTCTGTTGTAGGCCCAAATGTGCTCGCTTTATGGGATTATTTTTCCCAAAAGACAGAGGAATACTATCCTTCCGTCTGTTTTTAATATTTACCGCGGCACCATTTTTATCGCCTGTCTCGACATTTACGCTGCAGTGTGCTGCCAGACGAGGCGATAACACCCCCACCGCTCCTTTTAGGTGCGATATTTTATCGGCAAAGATTTCCAAAGTGGCAGCACGAACGGACTGCCCGGTCGTGTTCAGGTTCTGGGTTTTGAGTCTAAACGCAACCGTTTCTCTACCCCGTCCTGTCTTTGGTTGTGGTCAGGGGTCGATAAAGGACCAGCTGAAGGCCTACGGGGCTTTGACGGAGAAGGTGACGAGGAGATACAGCCGGCAGATCCTGCAAGGCGTCTCCTACCTGCACAGCAACATGATCGTCCATAGAGACATCAAAGGTAAAAAAAAAAAAAGTATTTTCCCACATTTTCCGCTTGGAAAATTGGCTTCCGGAGCTCGTCTGCGTCAAAAAAAAAAAAAAAAAAGTCCCACGCCGGATGTGAAATGATTTGGTTTAGCGGTTCAGAAGCACTTTTTTGAGTCACTTGACTTGAAACGTAGCGTCTGGCCTGGAAAAAGGAGATAGCGGGTGGCCCGTTTGAGCGTAAATGCGGCTCTCAGCAGATACACAAGATTGATTGATTGCCTTCAGTTTGTTTTCCTTTCTTGCTATACGCTCGTTCTCGTGAAGTTATGGCTTCGTTGTTGCAACTTTATGACTTTTTCTTGTCTTTCTCTCTTCTTGTCATTTTGCCACTTTAGTTTCGTAACTGTATTGAATTTTATTTCTTGTAAGTCGACTGCTCTTTGTTGCAACTTTGAGTCATTCTCATAACTTGTTGGTTTTATTTTGGTCAAGTCCTGATCATTTTTTATAGCTTTTGTTTTCATAATATAACAACTTTATTTGTGCAACTTTGACTATTTGTAAGGTTGCAAAGTAACAGCTTGATTTTGGTAACGTTATGATTATTTCCGTAGCTTTACATTATTCTTGTATTCACTTTATGACTTACCACTTTGTTATCACAACGTTGAAATGACGTCTGATGAAACGTGTGACTAAACGGCTGCCGGTCCGGCCTGCGTTTTGTTTCTTCTCGCCAACAAGGTGCCAACATCCTGAGGGATTCCTCCGGTAACGTGAAGCTGGGAGACTTCGGGGCCAGCAAACGCATCCAGACCATCTGCATGTCCGGCACGGGCATCAAGTCTGTCACCGGCACGCCCTATTGGATGAGCCCGGAAGTCATCAACGGCGAGGGATACGGACGCAAAGCGGACGTCTGGTAAGAAGTTAGTTGGTTTACATGGCGGACGTTTTTTCAGGTGGGGGGGGGGGGGGGGGCTAGAACGGATTTGTGACATTTCAAATAATTACAGTTCCAGTTGCAATCGGCTATAATAGTGGTATGATGATATTTTGTATTTTTGGTCAATTTTTTTTTTCTTCTTCCAATAACAGAAATGCTTTTATTTTTGTTTTCTGTTCCGTTTTTCAAGTTTCAATTTCCTGATTGTCACATTTGATTTAGTTATTTGGCTTGGTTTCCATTTGATAACTGATTTTGGGCAAGTCTTTAAGAAGGGACGAGAGCGCCCTCTGCTGTCCACCTCACATTCCAAATTGTATATTTTTCTAAACATTCAGAAAAAATATTGTGTGAAGAGTCTCATTAGAATTGACGTTGATATTGACAAAATAATGCAGTAAAATTATTATAAGATTTTTTTTTTTTTTAAAGGCACTTTATACCTGTAATGTTTAGATTTCATTCTCATATTACATTTTTTCCCCACACAAAATTACAAGAAACCAATTGCAGTTTTAAAAGAAAAGGTTTGATAGTGTGAAAATAAAGTGGTATGTTTATTATTACTATAATAATTTCAGAATATTACAACAAGAAACAAATTTTTGATCTTCATAAAGTTATTTTATGGCAATTTTTAAAAACAATGAGGAAAAAAGACTCATAACTCCATATAAGGAATTATACGTTTTCAACAAAACAAGACAACTTAATTCTCATTATTTGATAAGATTTTTTTTTTTCTTGTAAAAAAAAAAAAAAAAAAATCTTACTGGAAAAAATATTATAGAGAAAATAGTGATATTACAATAGTAAACTTATAATAGTAAAAAGTCAATTGACAAGAATGAAGTTGTAATTTTGTGTTTAGTATTTTGACATATTTTAATAAATGATTGTAATTGCATTCTTACAATTGTACAGTATTTTCTTTCATAACAGTATGGCTTCTATTAATATTACACTTTGACTTTATTCTCATAATGACTTACAAAGAAATAAATGAGTTACAAATAAATTTGCTTAAAAATGTTCAGCTTCGTTTTTGTAACTCTCCAACTTCAGGAGCGTGGCGTGCACCGTGGTGGAGATGCTGACCCAGAAGCCGCCGTGGGCCGAGTACGAGGCCATGGCGGCCATCTTCAAGATCGCCACGCAGCCCACCAAGCCGGCGCTGCCTGACGGCGTGTCCGACGCCTGCCGGGACTTCCTGCGGCAGGTCTTCGTCGAGGAGAAGTGGCGGCCCACCGCCGACGTCCTGCTGGGACACCCGTTCGTCCAGGGCGGCTTCGGCCCCAAATGACTCGCCGCACCCGACCGCCAACACCCCGCTAGAGTGAGCACTTAGCGGCAGAGAGCTTTTTGGGGCCACTGTGCTAGCTTAGCTTAGCATCAGAGCAGCTGTGATTGGCTGTGGTAGTACTGTAAACGCCGCTCGTTAGCCTCCAGGCGATATTTTTATATGACAACGCAAAAAAAAAAGAAAAAGTCGTCCTGTTTTTTCGTCATCGAAGCCTTACGATAAAACTGGAGCCTCGGCGATGTCGCATAAATGGTCGCGTCGGAGCCGTAACAGGAGAAACGGCGTTTATCGTCCTTCGTCGCAGAGAAGTAGGATATTGCGGTGCTTATTGTCGACATGGATGGCAATGGCGGAGTAAATCGAGGATGGCGATATTGCCGGTATCCCGATATCAGATACCGTATCAAGATATGGTGAAGAGATTCACAACCTATAAAACAAAAATGTCCGTGTGACATCATACAGCGACAGTATTGATTCTCGATTATCGGTATTTTGTGTGGTAATTTGTATTCTCTATAAGGATTGCGTGGATCAGTGTTTTTGTCATATCATGATACTGCCTCACGATATTTCAGTTGAGGTTAGTCATTCTATTGGCTCGATTCACAATATGTTAAAATGTGCATTTAACGATAAGTCTCACGATGTGATTGGGATTTTTTTTGGGCTGCGATTCCATTCAGAATCGATTTTAGATTTGGAACCATTTTTGTAACAAGTATTTCTGCTTCAATTTATAAATGTGCAAAGAATCGTCATGATCTACTCCAGTCTGAGTAGAGTAGCGCACTAATTAGCATTAGAGCGCTACTCGCGGCATTTATTATCACTCAAAAGAACGACTATTCAAACAAAACGCTTCAGGAATGTACACTGTGAAGCATGTTAACATTACTCATCGGCATATGCTCTTCCCACGCTGCAAAAAAAACCAATTTTTTTTTATTAGCATAACTTGATCATGCCTTTTTCCTTCAATTCTCTAATGTGGCTACAATTTAACAGTGTATCAGAACACGTGGAACCACACTGCCCCCAGTGGCCAAATTGTGCACAACACGAACAGCGCTCCCAATAAAAGGCCCACACGAGGGCAAGACAGTATTTTGGGACATTTAAAAATCGATTCTGAATCGTACTAAATGAGAATTGCGATTCTTACGAGAGTCGATTTTTTGGCACACCCCAACTACTGTTGACTAAATGAAGCTCCTCAACTCGCTTCTTTGGCACAAAAATGGCAACAAACACTACGTTTTTTAAACTGAAGCTCCTCAACTCACATCAACATAGCCAAATGACCATATTGCCAAATGACCCAATGCCAAACCGCAAAAATACTTTTGTTTATATTTTGTTGCGTAAACTGGTGATATAATATCATGATAACGCACCACGATACAGCAATACCTTTTATACAGAACTCAGCAAAGTGACAAGAACCCCCACGATCAGATATTTATACACCAGTGACGTTTTTTTTTTTTTTTTCAAAACTGAACCTTTACACTTCTGTCCCGCCTTTTCCAGCATCCCTTTACCACATCTCTTCCATACCGCAAACATTTCTGCCGTAAAAGAACAGTTTTCCCGCCGGTGCCTTTCACACAGAACCGAGTGCAGCGCTTTCCCGAGCATTCGCCGCACGAGCTGTGTTTCCGCCTTCGTTACGGCTCCGATACGAACTCGGAAGGAATTTTGCGGTTTGTTTTTAAACATACTGGAGGAAGGGGTCCGCCTCCTCTCACCGTTAGGATTGTACATTGCACTTTTTTGATATCGCGCCACCTTTTTACCCGAGGCGCCGGATATTTTTCTACTTTTTTTTTTTAAATATATATATATACACACACACGTTTCCCACTCGAAGCAATATCGGCAACTACTTCCGTTGGGAGTGCCCTCATACCCATTCCAGTCCGTTGACAAGTGGCCAAAGAGAATGTTGAGCACATTCAAGTGTTGCTGTTAATTTACAGCAGTGGAGGGGGGTGCGCATAACACCCCCCTCGTTACTTTTACAGTATTCCTCTTTGTTTTCCCCGCAACCTCGTTCGACTTTGATGGCAGCTTCCAAATCCGATGCAGTCCGATTTCAATCACGCCATTGCCTTTACTTTGCTTTCCACACTGTATATGAAGAAGCAAATCACCCCCCCACCACACACACGCACACAAAAAAAAAAAAAAAAAAGTGGGGGTGTTTGGCACTTTTGAAAAGGAACGATCAAATGTTTTTGTTTCACACTCGTCTGTGCCTTTCCTGCTTGGAACAATGAATTGCTGAAACTCCTTTTATATGGATAAAAATATATTCTGTAAATACATATTGTTCTGCACTTTTGTATGACATTCTGAATACACAAGGACATAAGCTGTGTTCCGCGGAAGCTTTTAATGTGACTTAGATGATTTGGATGATTGTCTCTTTTCGGGGCTTTGGATCGGGACACACGTTTGTTTTTGTCTGAATGACAAAGCCCAAATTAAAATAAATAAATAAATAAAATAAACATGTATCACATCATTCATCTTTTGTACATTTAACTTAATAAATCAAAGGTCCAAGTCTGCTTTCTCTTGTCTTATATTTGTTTTCACCTGCTTTTTAAAAAAAAAAAACATTAAAAAGCAACAGTTTCTGGTATACTTGTTTTAATTAACACCTTTTTAGTTAGACTGACATTGGATTTGAAGAAGATGGGAGAAAAACAATCAAAAAAAATATATCTTAATGATTTAACTTTAGTTACGATTGCAATGGTTTACAGTCTTGTCACAGCGCATTATAAGCATCATATAAATCATTTTATGGCACCTCCGGCACAGCTTCCAGATTGACTGCGTTGTCATAGTTGCTATCCCACTGAGAAGAGAGTTACAACTGCCGATAAATGTCAAATCAATCAACATCAGTGCGTATGTCGTAACGGCGTTTACTCACATTATCGGAAGATTCTTTTTAAGCCTCCGATTCGCCACGTGAGGTCTTCGAGTTCACAAGCCATCGGTCCTTGTGCTGAGTGTATCCAAAACCTTCGTCGTAATTCCCTTTCCTCTGGAACAGTTGTCGGTAGTGGAATACGCAGTAGAATTCCCCGTGTAACGGAACGTAATTGATCATGCTACGAAATTGAGCACAAGTCGCCCGTTATGGGATGATATAAAAAAAAAACGGCACTGGATAAAGCTATGTGGTTGTCTGCGGTGATAGAAAGTTATAAAAGTGTCACAGTCGTTCTACTAGTGCACTGATTAAGACAAAGAAGTTACCCTGGGCTGGTTGCCATACAGATAAATAACCTTTCACACCCATGGACACCCACGCAAACTCCACGCAGGAAGGCCTGGTCGAGATTCGAACCCCACCTCGGAACATTCCAGCGTAAGTGTTAACCTGAGTAGCTGTGTTGTCCCCGATCATGTTTCTAATGGCTTCATTGGTATGAGCTAACGTCACGCGATGTAACGAAAATAAAAGTTACGTAATATATGATTGCTGTGTTTACGAGACAACCCGGAACGGTGAATGCCACCTGGTAACGAATTAGTGCATGCTAAAATTAACGAGCTTGTTGATACGTTTTGCTTTCACTTACACATTAAATAACTACGCTATGACAAGCCTACCAAGTGATGAAAAAAAAGATTTGAAAGACGTAAACATCAACTACAGTACGAGACTAGCATGGCTAGCGAGTTTTTGCACCCGCGCCCCCCCCCCCGGTGAACATGAGTGCCATTGTGTCACTAACTTGTTGATTTATGTTCAGTATTTTGTACTTCGACGAGCATATGCCTCATATTTAGCGATCGGGAAGACAATTATGTAGAATAAAAAAAAAAAAATAACACTCCAAAATTAGCTGGTGAACGTCTGATTGCTAAACAAAGTGGCCACGTTGAAACGTGTTGTTGTTGTTCTATTTCGTCCCTCCCGACCGCCAGGTGGCGATGCTGAAGCAGCACGGAAATGTTTTAAATGGCTTCAAAGAGGATGCCTTAATTTCTTTTATCTTCGTAAAAGTTAGAGGACAAAAAAGCTTTTTCTTTTGGTCTTTAGTGAGGATACGTGTTTCAGCTGATGGGTGGATGGATGGAAGTAACCTCGGACCGGCTTACCAGGTAAGATTCATTAACTTTTCCCCCCCTTTTTTTTTTTTGACGCGGTGGAATGGACAATATGTCATACTGTAAGAGTTTTTACTCGTTTTAGTGTTCCCAAACATAAGCTAATTTTTGGTGTCATTTTAGAGAATATATTTGTGAGGGAAAAAAAAAGAATGTGTATATTGTTTCCAAAATGTGTGAGGCACTGTTCAGTTTCAATGTAAGTATGTGCTTTCTAAAACAAAACACCGACGACCTCTGCTGTGGCATAAATATGATTATTCCGTTCAAAAAGTTATTATTTTAAGGGTTGTGTCACAGTTCTGAGCTCTCAGAGGTTCTAATAGTGCCTCTGTTTGGCCTTCCTGTGTGGAGTTTGCATGTTCTCCCTTTTGCCTGTGTGTACAATTTCCAAAAACAATGCATGCTAAATGGAATGCACTTATATAGCGGCAGGGTCAATGAGGACAAGCGCTATAGAAAATAGTTGAATTCATGGGTGACACCAGCATAGAAAGAGTTCAGAAAATGCAGTGACAGATCCCCTCCACCATCATATGAAAATGATAAGCCATTAGTTGTCCCCCAAGATCATTCAAGAAAATTGAATCAAACACCCATCCCTCATTGTAGACTCACATTTATAATAATCATTGTGCAGTTCCTGTATGAGCTCTTATTTGTACAGCGGTGCTTAGAATTTTTTATTTTTTTTGCAATTGTTCCCAGCGTCTCACCTCAATGTTTTCTTGCACATTTTACAGCAGAAGCAACTTTTGTGAAAAACATATTTGTCCGTGCTCATTTTTTCCATGGGATAAACTGGCTTCAAACAGGCCGAGCATGTCTCTTGGCGACTCAGTTGGAACTGATGAGACAAGTGAGACAGGCAGTTGAAAACCAATCATCTGTATTTGTGTTTAAAAAATCAAATAAAAAATTAAATCAACAAAACACATCAATATGAAACCCGCCATCAGTCAGAAATAACTGAAATTCTGTACACAACGGTCATTACAAACCGTGAGAAATCACCTATAAAACGTAGTGTTCTCGTGTTAAGGATTTTGGTGGACAGGCAGCAGAATGTCCGGGTATGTTGCAACGTGGTGCGAAGCCGACCCGGTCGCTCTCAGATCCGTGGAGGATGTTCTCGTCTCAGGCCGAGCGGTGACAACAGTGGATGCGGTTGACAAGTAAATCCCGTTGCCGCGGCCGTCCGTCCCCTCGTAGTCACCCATGGCTGTCTCGGTGCCGAAGATCCTGCTCCCCTCGCCGTCCGTTCGCACCTCCAGCACGCTCATCTCTCGTTGTGGGAAGGAGCCGATGGGCTCTTTTCCGCTAAAAGCGGGGCTGTTGCATTCAAGCAGTTTGGTTGAGCAGAATTTCTCTCGGCCGTGCCGACAAGTTGGGACCTCTCGGGCCGACGGCTCCGGTTTATCGGACTTTCTAGCAGCCGATTGGATGGAGATAAAAGCGGGGGGACGCGGAGAACCTTCTCGGGGCTTTGGGGTTCTTGCACCGGACGCAGGGGATCCTTGCTCACTCCCCAGCGACTCCTTAAAGAGGCACGACAGACCGGCGATATCAGACTCTGATTTTAAAGTCGAGACAGAAGAAAGGGCCTTCTTGATGGCTTCCTCGATGTCAACGAGCCGCGCTAATGTCTGTTCCTTGAGAGTCACAATTTCCTCACTGGCCCTTTCGAGATCTCCGAAAACATGCGCCATCGAAGATGTGCTCTCCGTTGCTAATGTCGTCGTCTGCTCTTTGCGTCCTGCTCTGGCTTGCTTTGGCTTCGTTTCGTTGGTGGGGACAACCCAGTCGGGGACATTCTCAAAGACTTTCCTGAGGGACCTGACGTCAACCTCGCTGGTGTCCTCTTCCATCTCTTTGACTTGACCGAGGATGCCCCGCAGCTCCTCCTGCTTTCGCAAGTTGTCGAAAATCTCCATGGCAGCGCCGACGTTGCCCCGCACGATCTGGTCCATGTGGACCGACAGACGCTGACGGCGCTCGTCCTCCGTCTCCGTCCGTCCCTTCTTTGCCCTCAACTCAACTTTGCCCTCCTGTTGAAGTCCTTTCTCGTGTTTGCTATCTTTTTGTTCCCTGGCGTTATGGCACGAATGACAAAGTAAGGGGGTCTGCAGTTCTGCATCCACTTGTGTTAGCTTGTCCTGTTGAGCTAATTTCATTATTTTGGGTGGTCTCTTTTTTGGAAGATCATTCGTACGCCCAAATTTTTTGCAAGCCTCATTGAAATCTATATGGGTTTCGTCTGTTTCTGTCGTCTTCTCTTCAACCAGGATGTCCTTGTCCACTCTCTCCTGGACTGTGTCCTTTTTCTCTCCACGTTGGTCGTCTTTGTCATATTTTTCCACTGCGATAGGCGAGTCACGGATTTGGTGTTTTTCAGGTATTTCCTGAGACTTTTGTGATCCTTCGCTCAACTTTCCGCGACTCACTCCATCACGTTCTGACTCTGTTCCGGTGTTTATTTGAGACGTATCTGTTGAATCGGTATCTTTTAACAGCTTAAACGAGTTGCCATTGTTTGTCGGTTGGTTATTTTGCTGTTTGACTTTCAAATGTTCGGGTTTCGGAGGGATGGCTGGTTTTGGTCCGAGGGGCCTTCTTTTCTGAGGAGCAGTACTCGGTCCCTCTTCTGTGACCTGATTTGGACTCACTTGAGTTTGGGATTCCATAACACAAACCTGCTTGATTGCTTTGTCGCTGGAAACCTGAGTTGCATTTCTCAGTCTTTCTTTGGGAGCTTTTGAAGAGTTTCGGTATATCATTGCTGCTCTGAAATCGCCCCGAGTGACGTTAATGTTAGACCTCTCTAAGGAATCCAATGCTGCTTTGAGCTTACCCTGAAAGACAATTTCCTCCTCTTCTTCTTCTTCTTGTGTTTCTGAACCATCTGGAGAAACCGCAGCGGCTCGGAGGTGTTGCACCGGGACCTCCCCTGCACTATTTCTGTTTTGACGGCTTGTATCTGTGTGGGTTTTCTCTGGTGCAATTTGGTTAAGGAATTTCATTTCGTGTTCAATATCCGGTGCCGATTTGATCCTCGAATCCGTTTTGTCCGATTTTTGGGGTGGCGTGTTAGGTTTGTGGGGTACGACCCGCGAATTCATGTCAGGTGCTGAGGTCACTGGTTGCGCAATAGATTGTACCGATTTGGATTCTTGCTTTTCCTGCGGTAACTGATGTATAGATCGTGCTTCCATTGTGGCTTGTTGGAGGCTATTGATCGCAGTTTGGAGGTTTGGGATTTCTTCATCATCATCATCATCATCATCATCTATCACTTTGATTAATTCAGCTTGGATGACTTGGTCTCCACACTGTGTCTGGAGTCGCACAAGAGCATTGGAGTCCATTGATCCGTCGTGAAGTTGATCTTCATCCTGACTTCCAGTGCGAACATCAGCGTCATTCACTAGAGATGAGTGAACGCTCTCAAGGGTCACATTCGGTCCCGTGACAGAACCAGGAAGATCCTTACGGACAACTTGATTGGGCTGGCTTTGCATTGGACCTTCGGAGAACATGCTTCTCAGTCTCTTCACATCCACCGGTGCCCACTCTGGAGTACTTTCAACCGCGAGGTCAACTCTCTGTTCGGGATCAATAACCGCGCATTGTCCCAACATCTGTTCGTCCACTGTTGACTTTTCCCGAAGAGTTTTCAGATACTCCAGCTCACCTTTTTCGATGCAACTCTTAAATAGTTTCACATTCCCCTTCATTGTTGCGACAGGGCCGACGGATCCTGGACAGGCGCCGCGTGGAGGAATCGAGGGCGATGTTCGCCCATCCGTTCCCGCGGGATACTCTTGAGGACAAAAACGTCGCACGTCTTCCTCATCCGAATACTTGTAGAGGGCGTAAACGACGACGTCGGCAGATTTGTCAGCGGCCTCCTGGATGATCACTCCTTTCCTCAGAGAGTTGTCTTGATTAAGAATATCCTCCATCAGCTGAACCACGTTGGCGGTGTTGCACTCCGCGTCTTGGGTGCCAGTGAACTGATGCGGGTGCACGGGTACGTCGACCAACGTGCTTCGAACGACTCCGTCGCAGGCCTCGGTAAGATAAGTCACCCGAGGCCTAAGGTTTGCTCGCGGTAGCACGCGGAGTAGGACGTTTTGAAAATTGCCCTCAGAAACGTCAGCGTAATCGATCTCGGCTCCTTTCGCTGATTTTGCGTATTTGGCCTTTTTTGCTCGCATGGTCTCGTTCACCTCGACGATGGAGCCGTCTGCGTGAATGGCGTTAAAGTGGTGAAGGGAGCTCAGCGATTCCTTCAGCGTCTCCACCATGGCCTCCACTTCGTCCTTGTTCTGATGTCTGATTTGGTCAAACGGCATTGATTCAAACAAATGGGTTCTGTCCTTAACCTTGGCGGCGCAGTCACCGTCTGCTGTCATTTTGGCGTTTGCCGTATGAGCGTAGCAATGTTCAATGTTTTTAGATAGGAATGGGTTGTTTTGCGTAAGGGAGGCCTTGGTTTTTATACCATCCCGGTGTTGTTCTTGAACTTCATGGCTGGTAAATTCATCATCTTCCTTTGTTGTGCAATGGCCAGTATGGCATGACCCTTGTTTGGGTTCTTCTGTCCAATTCATATGGGTGGCTTTCTCCAGTTCTTGAACCAAGTCAGTCAAAACACCCGTGGAAACCTTTTCTGGACTTGACTGGGATGCATCCACACAATGACTCTCAAATATGCTTCTAGTTGCTTGGACGTCCATTTTTTTTACATCCTCACATTCTCTGTTGGGATCGGGACTAGAAGCCACCGTTGGGCCGAGACCAGGCCTCTCGTCGGGGTTCTCCAACTTTTCATTTTCAACCTCTTCAGTTGTGAGCGTCTTGGGGGTGCGAGATGACACTTTGCCACTCGGGGGACATTTCTCAAATATCAGGCGTCTGGAGCGTACCTCACCCTCGTATCCACTTTCATCAGCCGTCACCTCGGCCTCCGAGCTCAACACCTCGGCGAGCGCCTCGTCCACGACCCGATCCGACATCTTCAGCTCGGGATGCGTGTGCTTCAGGAGTCTTCTCAGCTCGCATTTCTGCCGCTGCTGGTACAGACTCTCTTTGGATGTTTGGGATTGCAGGAATTGTTGCGATTGCGTCTCGGGGTTGTTATCTGGTCCTTGCCGAAGGTGGTCTTCTCTGTTCAGTTGGGGGTCTTCCTCCATCTTACAAGAACAAAGTGACGCGGTCATCATTCGGCACGAAGTCCGCTGCTAAGGTGCCGTGCTTCAGCGTGTGCAAACATGCTGCCGTTAATTGCGTTACCTTCCAAATATGAGCCTATCGATGCACATCCTCAGTTAGTTACCTGAAGTCCAAAGCTTTCAACAAGTGTAGGCACTCCAAATGTGACCCAAACTGACGAAGCAAGTGATTACTTACAAACAACATGCAGCTGTTTTGTCAGTACAGCACAAATGCAATGCAGGAAGTTTTGTTTCGCAACATCGACGGCAACGCAAACTTACCTTCATTTGATTTGCTCGTCTCCCAAGTTCAGAAGACTGATCTTGTGCCTAGTAGCAAACGGGATACAATTAAAGTGCTATTTTTTTTATAGATTACTCGGCATTGGAATTTAATGCTAATAAATAAAAAAAGGTACAATGATTCATTGATTATCAAATTAATTGATAATTAGTACTCGTTAACAGCAAATTTTAATCAGAGATTAATTTAGTTGTCCATAAATGTATTTTTGATGCTGTCTTGCACTTCAGATTTTTATAATATAATTTTTTGTATTTTAAAGATCGACCCCAAAAAGCTAACGTAATACAGTTTTTCCATGCGCTGTAACTTTGCAGTATAACGATGACGTTACACGTTGCTGAACCTAACCCTTAATTCACGAATATTACATATTAATATTATTATTACTGTTATTATAGGGCTGTGCAATTAATCAAAATTCAACTACAATTTGAATTATTACACTCCACAATTAAAAAAACAGCATAATAGTTAACTAAAATAAAATATTATTAATACTGATTTTGAGTTTTTTAAATTTATATATATGCACCTTTAAATTTATTTTTATTTTTATAATGACTAATTTAATAAATCTTGTTTGGGCAAAAGGAACTTAATTTTAGTGTTCCAAAGCAATTTATTTGTCTTCATATTTTTGACATGTTTAAACATTTTCTTGTTTTGTACCAAAAAACAAATGATTGTCTTAAACATTTCAATTATTACCAAATTCATATTTAATAATTGATTCATATTTTCTCCGTAACTGAGCGGCTCTATATTATTTATTTATTTAAGCCTGATGTGCTAGAGGAAAAAAACAGGTCAGATTTGAAATCAATGAAAAAAAAATCTTGAAAAGTTTAATTGCCTCTGATAAAAATAAATAAATAAATTCGTTAAAAAAAAAAAAATGTTGACCAGTGTTCTAATTGATTAATCGTGTTAACGGTGTTTCCCAACTTGTATTGAGCCAACGCACATATCCAACAAAGCAATTTTTTTTTGTCCTGATCCTCAACTATAGCACACCTACAAAAAAACAGATTCGACCAAGAGTACAATTCCTTAAAGTAAATCTTGTAACAGAACTTCTATAAATGATCTGGATCGTCAAGTAGAAATGCTAAAAATATGAAATTACCGGTTTCAATGCTCTCAGCTTCGCTTCCTGACTTGCCACCTTTGACAGATAGATTGCAGACAAAGCTTTGACGGAGACGCACACTTTCTCCTGCTCTTGAACAAAAGAGTTTTCTCTGAAGTCTGCGACCGACCTCCGTTTCTCATCTGTGGACGCGGCACAAGTTCACACGCAAGAAGTCAGACATCATCCGGTCATTGAATGGACAAAACGATAAATCACTTTCAGCGCCGTCGTGATTTTTTATTTACTACCGCGCTTAGGAGCGTTTTCGTATAGCAACTGCTGTGCGTCAGAGTTAAAAATATCCCACTTGTGATGGTAAGGGGATATCCGACTCCATTGACACACTTACTGACCGCTGTTGACTAAGCGCAGAAGAGCAACATATATATATATATATATATATATTTTTTTTTTTTTAATTTTTTTTCTGTATCTGAGACAGCACAAAACATAACATACAAAAACAATGTTGGTGTCAATTCATAATCAATTATTGGTATCTGTGAGTTGTTTCTACCGCAGCGATGAAACCTGCAATGAAGTCGGAATGTGTCATAATCACGTATCTATGCTAACACAATTACATCATCATCATCAATTATAATTATAGTAAATATTTGTGTGGAAAACCTCTTCCAGACAAATAGATATTAAACAGAAAACAGTAAGTACGGGAACTGAGAAAAATCTACTAAGTATGGTGAAAAGTTTTGACGAACTTAATATCTCATTAGGACCAAAAATTATATATATATATATATATATATATATATATATATATATATATTTAAAAAAAAAATCTTATCCAATTGGTAGATGTCCAGTGTTTAAAAATAAAATAAAATAAAGAAACCATTTGACATGCTTACAAGATCTCGCAGTTGATTCTGGTCTCGAGAGAAGCTAAACGCAAACCAGTACTCACCACCAATTAGCTGTTCCGTTAAAAACCAGAATGTCTTTCCTCAAGTAATTTCCTGTACGTGTCCGCGCTGTTGTCACGAGCTATCTGGCGCTCCTGCCCTCGTGACAGCTGACCGCCACACTCCCCCTGGCACTTATTTCGGGGCGAGGAGGCCGACTATTTCCGTCCCCGCGCTGGACTGGTCTGCCATGGTCACACCGGGTGGAGTCAATCACTGCTCCTTGCAAAGTCACCCCCGTACTCTTTTCATTGATACCACCCACCATGTTGGCACACAGTCACTCGGCTTTCTAGGGAATGCGCACCAGGCGAGCTGTTTTGCTTTAAAATGTTATTATTTTTATCAGTAACATGAAGACAAAACTCGATTTGGGCGGGCTACTTATCGAAAAAGCAGACAGAATCCTAAATGTTTAGGCATTCCTCAGTCTAATGATCAGTGTTGGGCAGTAACTAGTTACTAGTAACTTAGTTACTTTTTACTCCAGCACATTACTTTTTTAAAATTTAAATACAGTAACTCAGTTACAGTTACAATTAGAGATATCCAATTATACATGATACGATAAATATCACGATGTGAACCTCACGATATTGTGGCGAAGTTGGCAATATATATATATAAAAAAATTAATAATAATAATAATCACCGCAGTGGCCAAATTGAAATTAAACTGCACTAATAAACTAACCACCAGAGGGTGCTAGAACTACACAAACGAAATACAGCCACACCTTTTTTTCTAATATCATGACGATGACGATATTGTGGCAATTTCAATATCGCAATATCACAATATCGCAGTTATCGTTAGTTACATCCCTCGTTACTTACAATATGGTGCGTTGGTTAGTTACTTGATACATTATTGAATTGAATAATTTAAATGTGCGACACTCGTGAAGATAAGCGGTTCAGAATCAAATAATGAATAGATGGCTGCTGTGTACTGTACTACTTCCTGTTTACAATGGATTGCCGCTGCCGTACGAACGAAGAAGGACGCATTGTGGGCGGCTATCGGGTTCGGCAGTCATGGGGAGTCGAGGCAAGAGGAGTTTTTCGACATGGAAATACGCTCATTACTTAAGTTGAGCATAAAAAAACAGTGTATGTTCTTAAAAAAAAAAAGTAACTAAAGAGTTACTTTTTTGTTTAAGTAATCGTCAGAGTAATAAAAGGAAGTAACTGTAACTAGTTACTATTTTTTCATAACTTCTACAAACTATAGTTAATTATGCCCCGCGTACAACTTAACCTTATGGTAAGATGAACGTTAAACAACTTTACAGGAGCAATACTGGTCCTTAATATTGCCAGGCGGGCAATATTTAGTGCTTTATTTTTTTATTTTATTTTTTTATGAGGGTTCATCAGTGCAAAGTTTAACTGAGGGCAAAGTCTGGGATGTTTGTGTTGTTTATGATTTTATAGTACTACTAATACAAAAGGAAATGGGAGGGTCTATGTGTTCAATACATCCAAATCCCATTTGCTTCAGTCCGTGCGCTAACTAACATATTTCAGTGTGATGGAATCGTTTCACAGGAAATGATCATTTGCTCTTATTATACTCACCGGCTTCGGCGGCCACAGTTCTTTCAATGCGGTTATCCCCGGTTGTTTTTCGTCTCTCTGTCCAGGTTTGTGTCACCGCCTTGAACGATGTAATACAAAAGTAGGGACCAGTGATGCTAGTAACGCGTTACTAAGTAGCATGTTACTAAAACAAAAACAAACAAACATTAGTGTCAAACTAACACCTGATCTCGTCTAAAGTCACAAAAAAAAATACTTTATAGAACATGTAAGAAAGGGAAACTCTGTTATTGAACATAGTGAAATGCATTGTGGGAGTATTCAAATTGCCATTCCCTCCTGAAGGCGGTGACGTCGTTGTTTTCAGCACACTGATGATGCTACTTTGACTTTGTGTCAGCTAAAAAAAAACAAGTCCCCAAATTTAATAGTTAATACATTATATATATATATATATAATTAAAATAAATAAATATATATATATATTTCTTCTTTTACTTATAGTTATATTTATGAACAATGTGCATTGTATATTCTTACTTTTGCCATTACAACATTAATATGCCTTTATTTTAGAATTGAAAAGAAACAATTGTTTTGTTAAGTGAGGTCTAGACCGACTGTCTTTATTTATTAAAAAAAACAAAAAAAAAAAACAAGTAATTTTACATTAAATGAAATCCTGAAAAAAAAAACTATTTTGCTAAATGAATTACGATAATTCAAAAAGGTTGCCTACATGCACTTGGAACGAAGTGGCAAAAACCACGTCAACTTGATGCCTAATGCAATCTGCTAAATTTAGTTATTAAAGTAAATTGAAATCCACCTACAGTAATCTCAACATTAACCATAGCCCCGGACTGTTTATATCACGTGGAGTCAAATTTCTTTACCTTATGTTGAGCATTCCTTTCCTTTTCATCACTCTTGCGAGGATGCACTGGAGCGTCGCGGGCCTTCTGCTTCTCTGCCGACTTATTGATCTCTTTCTTCATCGCTGGCTTGACATGTTTGGAAGGCTTTGGCTTATCTGCCACTCTGACAGCGCTTGCAGGTTCTTCTCTCATCTCAAAACACGCCTTCAAGGCCTCGAAGGACACGCTGGCGTTGTCTTGGAGGCTCCCCATCGACCTGCTGCGGCTCAAACCGGTTTCGGCCAAAGAGCGTTCCCGTTTGTCTTCTCTGGTCTTCGGAGGCTGCGGCTGAGTTTTTTTCATTCCCTGTGGGCCATTTATGGGCGGAGTCGACACTGTATGCTTAAATCAGGAAAAATGTTAATTTGTTTCATGCAGAAGTATTGAAATATGTTGCAAAATGAAAAGTCACCCCTGATGGCTTCGCTTTTGTGCGGCCATTTTCTTTTGAATCGGCGCGAGTGTCTTCAGTTGTAACTTGATATCTGTTTAGGCCATAAAGATGCATTAAAGATATAGGTACGATTTATAATTATTAATAGGTGGATCAGGAGTCGGGACCGTGTTTTTCTTTCACCTTTCCACCAACTTGGACACGGACACCGTCTTACTAGGAATCCTGGCATCCATCCTAGCTGGCTTGTCGCGTGATGAGTGGACGCTACGTAGAGACTGGCTACGCGTTAGCGTGCTTTTCTGCTCCATTGCCACTGTTGTCCAGTGTGTCCGGGGTTCTAAAACAGTTGGGAGAACATCTTGACGACTAAGGAGCATTTTATTTGCGGGGCAAATGAATTAACAATTTAGGCTAGGGCTAGGCTAGGCTAACAATTTTAACAGGCGTCACAATAAGCTTCTCACAAAGTCATTATCAATTTAAGGAGACCTCTGAATCAATTCACAATCTGGCCACTGGAGGGTTCACAAATCTATGTTCACACTAAGCATTAGCCTGAAATGAAAATGAAGATATTGTTAAAGTAAATGTTGTGAGTGTTTAAGTGTTTAATTTTAATGTTTTTTTGTTTTTGTTTTTGAAAAATAAATTGCATTGGAAGTTTTTATATATTTGTTTACATTCACTGCCCAAAAAAAAAAAAAAAAGATTATTAAAAATTACGGGCAAAAGGCGTTTTTTTTTTTTTTTAATTAATCGCATGACTTCACTAGTTAACTCACGATTAATGACACAATGATTTTATATCTGTTCTAAATGTACAAAAAATTTTTTTCTAGGTTTTCATATTTTTGTTAACAAAAGTGGAAAAAATGTTAAGCTAATAGAAATAGATACAATTTATTTTTGACGTTTACAGCCGTCAACGGCAGTGAATGAAAAATAAAAAATAAAAAAATAAAAAATAAAAAATAAAGAAAATATTACAAATTTGGGGCGTCAGCCGATTAAACTTTTTAATCGTAATTAATCTCATGACTTCACTCGTTAACTCTCGATTAATCACAAATGTCATATCTGTTCTAAATGTACAATAAAAAAATTCTAGGTTTTCATATTCTTGTTAACAAAAGTGGAAAAAAAAAAATTAAAGTTAAAATTAATTTTTGGCGTTTATAGCCGTCATTGACAGTAAATGAGTTAAAAAGGACTCATTTATGCTATTAGGCTAACAATATATGAATTATGCCCCAAAATGACCTGTGCTATTGCTAAACAATGATGCTAGTTGTTATGCAATTTAATAATGTAAACCCCAACACGTTACACTCCGTTTCACTGTTAGACTAACTTGTCACTTATGAAATAATCTTTACCTTTGGCAATGTCCCTCTGCTCCCTGAGACGATCCCAAGTCCTTCCGCGGTGTCGCAAAGACCAAAGTCCCCACAAGCGCTAACCGTGTCACGAGGATAATAATTTTTAGGTGCTTTCATGGAGGTCAAATCAGATGATTGTCAGAAGCTTTGGGTTGACCTGTTGCCGTTTAACAGGACATCCGCAACACCCAGCCGAGCTCGTTTGTACTCGAATGTGTGCTCGTCTCATACGGTCGGCCGGTTATATATTGACTAATTTACTGTCCAAGATAACACAGTGTGCCTGACGACACGTGTAAATTAACAGTGGGTTGGATCTCAGCTGTACAGTAAGTAGTGTGCATGCTAATACAGTCTTCGAATGTGCTTGAAAGTGAGAGTAGAATACGATACAATAATATAGTCTAAACACGGTATTCTGCTTAATAATTGCCATTGTGGAATATGAGTTCAAAAGCAGCTAATCCGGGGGCGGCCATTTTGCCACTCATCGACTGATAATGACCATCACAGTTGCTCAGGGTTTGGGTAACGACCAATCATGATTAAGCATGCGAAAGTCACATGATCAAACTCAGAAAAAGAGGTGATCTGCGATTGGTTGTTAACTGAGCCCTGTGCAACTGTGATGTCGCTTTCAGTCGACAGCAAAATGGCCGCCCCCTGTGATGGATGAAAACGGGCCAGTTTTGCTGCTTAATTCATATTCCACAAATACAATTATTAAGCAGATTGTTGTGTTTAGACTTCATGAAAAGATTTTTATTTTTACTTTAATTATATTATAACTTTAACAGATGGTTTTTTTTTATGTGACTAAATTCACAAAAATGGAAATGTTTTCTTCTGCAATTGAACTCTTCCAATATCCTCTTTCATTAAATGCGCATTTATAGTTTTTTTGCCACATGGGGGCAGTACAAACAAGAGAAAACCACCACAGTGACGCTTGATTGTTAATTTTATTCTGGAATACTGTATTCTGTTTCCATCTCTTGCCTTTCTGTTCATGTTTGCACACTGTTGAGTGCATTTTTTTTGTAACATGTTGCTATTACCGCTTTGGTTCAGTTTCACTTTGTAAGTCACACATGCACACACACGTGAAATGCAGCGGCGCTGCGGGAGACAATGGCAGCTATTGTCAGCGCACACAATCCTTCTCTCTCCCTCTTTAGTCTTGCCTTTCTGCTAATAAGTCCTCAGACAAAGAGAGAAGCACTCAGCCCTGAGGCGAAAAAAAAAGAGAGCGAATCCTCCCCTGACTGGAACCCTCGCACCCTCCCTCGGCCTCAGAGGCGCTGCACAGATGAAAGGGAATCCGTGATGTGCCGCCTTTTGGACTGCGAACCCTGCAGCGTTTATTATGGGCCCGTTCGCCATGCTCGTCTGCGGTTTTAAAAACATGCGCGTTAATACGTGAATACGTGGTTAATTTCAGCCAGACAATAGTTGAGAGTATGTAAAGTAGGGTCCGACTGATTAATCGACTGATTAATCGACTGATTATTGCCCTTCAAACATCGGCCAAAACAATCGTCCGATTATTTTTCCCTTAATCAGCAAAGAAAACAGAAGTTTCCGACGCTGTGAAAGTACCCTGAATGCACCATTTTGCCTGTGTAGCATTAGCAACTAGCAAGTGTGTAGCATATGTTATTCTGTTGTCCCTAAGCGTCATTTAAACTGTTTAATGACACCCCAGTTGGAGTTAATTGTAAAACTAAACGCATGACAATACGAATTACATGCACTGTGTATTTAAATGCAGAACATGCTTCGTTTTTAAACCATTGCTAGCCTAGCGCTAATGCTAAACGCAAAGGGAGGATCCCTTTCAAATGCTAACAGGAAGTTAGCATCGACTTCAGGAGTATTTTTCCTTCAAATAACGAATATTCACACACAAATGCTGTGGGAACACATACCCACAGGTAAGATAACACTAAATAAAGGCACAAATGTTTCCAAATGTATGAAAAATTAGTTATTTTAATAGAATATTGCAACTTTCTTTTGTACTCACTTTAAGCGTGTACACCATGAATGCAAGGCACCACATTGCCAGTCAGTATTTGTTCTTACTGTTTTTTTCAGTTGCTATTATTTAATTTATTTGATTCTTATTTCACTTTCTTATTGTTTTATTTTATCATTGTCCTTTCAAGTTATATTTAAAATTGATATTTCAAGGATTCAAATACTTTTTCCCCCTCAAAATTTAAGGATGCAAACATCCAAGGATTTAGTTGTTGTCTTAACACACATTTCCACAACATGGCACGAAATACAATCCCCCAGTAAGTAAGTAATTTTATGCATTAAGTATCTTTAATGCATAAATTATTTTATTAATATTTTTAAATAATCGGCCGATTAATCGGTAATCAGTATTTTTTTCTGCCAAAAATCGGCATCGACCTGAAAAATGCATCTTGGTCGGGCCTTTTTTTTGGGTGGGACCAATCACGTCACAGATATTTAAAACAATTTATCGTGGCAATAGTATAATGCTGCATTTTTTTTTCTCAGTGTGTTCGCCAAGCGTGACAACCAGCAGAGGGTGCTATAGACCACGCAAGCGCCCACTGGAGGCTCCTGTGAAACATTCACCAGTGAGGTTAGTCCAGGCCAAATCGCGGCCAGCAGTGAGAAACAGGGTTCAGATCAGTTCAGCACTGACTAGTAAACACAGCACATTGTGTGTAGTGACTGTGAAATCTGCGCAGGACCCAGAATCTTATTCCAGACCAATACTCTCCTCAGTTGACCCAAGTGTGGTCTCCAATATAATTTCTTCCCAAAGTGCTTGAATGCAACAGTTATGCACGCACACACCTGCTTCCTCACATGACTGGTCATGAGATAGCGCACGCTGGATGATAATAAGAACATGCATCGTGACATCAGCGGCCTGTGTGTGTGCGTGACTCAGAATTGTGCGCGCGTGTGATTCATACTTCTCCTACTAGTGACGTGACTAAATGTTTTTGATCAGGAAAAGAATGTGCAGTGTTTCCAAAGCAGTTTCGTTGATGGAAATAAAAACTATTTTAAGGCCTTAGATCTTATGTCCAATATTTTATTCCATTATTATCTGATCGTAATCTTTTGTTCTTTGTCCCTTTTTGTTTATAAAAGAATAACAACTAGTTGTCAAATGTTTTCGGCCACCCTGATGTTTCAATGTTTTTAATTGAACATGAACTGCCAGAATAAACAAAAAAAACTGGTTAAGTTACCCACAACCAAAAAATAATATACATGTATAATGTACAAATAGGCAAGGTCTCCAGACTTAAACCCCATCAAGCAAGTTTATGATGAATTAGATTGAAACTAAAGCCACATTTAAGCCTGCATCTCACTGAGGGGCAAACATTTTCCTCAACGTTCTCAAACAGTCTTAATGCTTTCCTAAACAGTCTTCATGTTCTTGTCTTGTCTCAAGAAGCATATTCAAAATGTACTTGCAACAATAAAGACCATTAAGAATGTTTTGAGAACCATTAAGACTATTTGAGAACCATTAAGACTATTTGAGAATGTTTAGGAAACGTTGCAACCTTGAACGAACCCTCATGTGAAATCAACATTGTGTCGCAAACGTTCCTTCTTCAGTGTGATACGGGATTTACAGAACTTGAGCAAAATTGTAGAAAGAATGCCACAAGTGTGTTCAGCTGTTACATCTGCCAAGGCGTGCTACTTGAATAAGTCAATCATTTTTTTAAATATGCTTATTCAAAGACTTTTAAAAAAGTGAACGAAAACGTAAACAATTAGTTTCCCATAGTTTTCTAAAGCCCGTATCCCACTGTGGATGCAAAGATCCAAATATACTTCAGTAGAGATGTCAAATCCAGGTCCAGAAAGTACAGTTTGGCTTTAGCCCCTCGTGCTAGCTAGCTAGCTCCCTAGCAGGTCAACAAGTACCCGGGGAGCTAGCTTAAGGCGCTAGCTAGCTAGCACGTTGTGGCAGGGTTTTTACTTTCTGGACCCGGATTTGCCACCTCTGTACTTTAGTGAAAATGGCTCGGAGTGAATGAGTTAAAAAGTGTGATATAGTGGATGTTCAAACAATGAACTGTGGGTGAACACTGCATTCAATTCATCTGTTCTCATTTGCTGCATGGTAAAGGAAATCAATGTCATATTTTTCCAGTAACGCTCATGAACACGCTCGGCTTCCCGCAACACATGCCCGCCATTACTAGGAACACCCTCGCCGCTTTCCACATGCGCATGGGCACGACTCGTGCGTTCGCTCCGTCCTCCCGCAGGTGCGCGCGCACGCCTTTTGTGTGCGCGGCGCCTGAGGAGCAACGTGCCTCAGTACAGCTGAGTGGGAGTGACCCGGCCCTAAGCCCTTCCTCTCCCTCGCCGGCGCAAACGCCTCCCACCTCATTAGGCTTGCACAGACCGTGGCGAGGGCTCGCCTCGCATGTGTTTGTGTGTCAGCGCCAGCGCACGTTTCACACGTGTGGCCGCCGCAGCCGAGGAGGTCTAAGCTGCTTTGGCGGGGTTTAGGAGGCCCGCCGGGTTCACGGGGCGACGGCGTGGCCGGCCGGGCACCCGGGGTTACAATAGGGCCGAGTTGCAGGGTCACCGGCGCAAGCACGCGGCTCTTGTGAAAGAAAGTGACAAGATGAATCGGTCAAGAAAAGGATGACGTGTTTTGGTAATGCTTGCCTGATTATAACAAAATCGTTTTTTGTTCATTGGTCTTTGCAAGTATGCAATTAACGTGATGCGTTTGAGGTCTTCTTTGCCACTGTTTACTTTACTTCGGGTGCTTATTTATGCTGCATTAAAAAAAAAATCTTTTTTTATCTCTTTTTTTTTCTTAGAAAAAATAAATACAAAATAAAAATCTGATGACTGGTGAGCGCAATGGAATTACATTTTGGGGCAAATCGATGTACTGTACTGTAAACTTCTGAAAGGGCGTCGAACTGTTCAGTGTTTTTTATTTATTTTATTTTTTATTACAACTTTTCCATAGTAGTTTGGTCCATAAAGCGACCAAGGACGGCCATTCAAGGAAAAAAAACTCCCAAAGTCGATGCTAACTGCTTACTGTTAGCATTTGAATCTGATCTTTCCTTCACTTTTAGCATTAGCGCTAGGCTAGTGATGTTTTAAAAACAAAGGTATGTTTTGTATTTTAAATATACATTGGATGTCATTCTTATGAGTAACTTACTAGTTTCGTTTTACAGTTAACTCCAACTGCGGTGTCATTAAACAGTTTAAAGGACGCTTAAGGACACCAGAATAACCAGAATATCATTTGCTAGTTGCTAATGCTAATGGTGCATTCAGGGTACGTTCACAGCGTTGGAAACTTTGCTTTTCCCCCCGATGATAACATTTCAAGGGGAAAATCATCGGCCATTTGGCTGAATTGGCCGATAGTTATGGCTGGTTATTGCTAGTTGCTAATGCTAATGGTGCATTCAGGGTACGTAGTTATGGCCGATGTTTGAAGGGCAATAATTGGCTGATTATAATCAGAGGCCGATTAATCGGTCGGGCCCTAGTTTAAACTGGAGCACGACCGATATGTTTTTTTTAGACTGATGCGGATTCCAATATTTGGCCTAATAAAATTGCCAATTAATCAATCGATTAATCAAAAATATAACGAGTAAAATAATTCATTCTTAGGGTCCTTAACGTTTGCTTTTGACTGTTTTAGAATACTCTGTATTAGGGCTGGGTTTGAAAAAAAATCGATATCCAATTGATTTTCCTTATCAAGCCAAATATCGATTCATAAAACCATCAATCCAAACTAGATGGAAAGATTGGCCAATAAAAAAATAAATAAATAAATATCCCGATTAATTGGTCAAGCCCTATACATGAAACTGTTACTATAACCCAAACAATATTATTATTATAAAAAAATATTTTAGTTTAAATTTAACAGTGCCGATATCCACTTATTGAAGTCAGGCGTTAAAGTTGGCAGCAAAAAAAAAAAGACCCCTTGCAAGTTTTCGAATCACGCACACACATCCCCCAGCGTGCAGGCAGCGAGCGCGTGTCTTCCTGCAGGACTTGGATGTTCCAATTCAGCGCACGTCCAGAGCCGGAATATCAAGTTTCCTGCTTTGCTTTTTTTGCACACTTTGTACTCTGCAGCCTCACCTTTTTGTTCCCTCTCCGTCAGCACACAGCGGCGCCGCATCAGGACGCTCGCTGAGGATATTACACACGCGCTAAATGTGTCAGCGCTGTTGTTGGGGTTGCTAGGAGATCATAATGATCGCTGCAGGACTTGTATTTGGACAATACACGGGGAATCCAAATGAGTCAGGATTCTTTAAAAAAATAATAATATTTTTTTTTAAGTGTACACGTATGTTTCATTCATGTTTCAAATTCTTTCCTGTGCACGGAACCCCGGCTGACCCCCGCCGTGGCACCAACTGAGGCCTGGCACTGCAAGCAAGGAAAGGCGGGGTGAGGGAGGGAGGGAGGGAGGGAGGGAGGGAGCGAGCGAGGCTACCCAGGGAGAGGGGATGACGATAAAGGCCAGAATTTATGAAGTCGGAGAAGGGAAGGACAAGCATAGAACAATGAGAGGGTGGGTCTGCTTGAGTTTGGAATGAATTGCTCCTGTGCGCGCGCCGCTCTTAATCGAATGAGTCGGCTCCGGAGGTGAAGGCTGCCAATGCAATCAGCTGCGCCAGAAAGCAAGTTTGTGGTTGCACCGCGGGTCAACCCAGGCACCCCCCCCCTCCCCTCCTCCCTCTTTGAAATGTGATCCGAGCCCGTGAGACGTCACTGCGAGCAGCTTCTGGAATGTCCTGCGTACACCGAGGCAGCCTCTTATCTGTTATCTCTCAGGCGCTGAGAATTTGTTGTGCAAAACGGCACATCGCTTACATAAGCAGACATGGAAGAAGTCACAACAGTGACGTTTTACGATATGTAACACCTTAACCGATGAGGGAAATGAAGTGTGTTCTTACTGTTTCTATGATATGTGGTGTATTCGAGATTTCCAGTGGACACCATGGATATAACATTTTGAGATCAAAAAATATTGAACAAATTTAACATTTTCGATTGTCGACCCTGACGATCTCATTTTTTGGAATAAAAACTACAGCCTGACCGATTAATCGGCCGATTATGGCCTTTCAAACATCAACCAAAATAATCAGCCAAATCATGTAACGTATGCCGATTGTTTTTACCTTTTATGGCGCTAACCATTTGCAGCACTTGAACACAAATAACTACGGCCTGACCGATTAATCGGCCGATAATTAATGGCCCTTCAAATATCGGCCAGAATAATCGGCTAAATAGTGTGATGTTTGCTGATTGCGTTTACCTTTATGTACTCTAACCATTTACAGTAGTTGTACATAAGTAACACTGGTTTCATTATACATAAATCTATACAATAATCTTTCTTAAATATAATGAATGAAATTTGTTAATAAGATCATTCTATGGTCCTGTCATTCAAAACAAAGTAACTACCGGTAACGCAAAAAAACGATTTTTCCCCTCCCACAATATTTAAAGTTGAACCCTGACAATCGCAGGAAATAGGCACCTGCAATAGCAAAAATTGTGGGATTTTTTTGAATGCATTCTATATTATTTTCAATTAATCAGCTGATTAATTGGTGTGCGGTATTTTTTCCCCCCGCCGAAAATCGTCATCAGCCCCCCCCAAAAAAATCCATATCAGTCGGGCCCTAAAAAGAACAGTCCAACAATCGTCATTTCAACCTAGTCGTCTTCACTTTCTGTGTGTTAGGCCCGATTTACTCGGCCGCGGCTTACGGAGGGCGGTTTTGCGAGATCTGTTTTCTCAAGGCCGATTAGCGGCATGCACCTGGGATATTAGCACACTTTGATATCATTTGCAGGCAGCAAATTCAATCTGCAGTCTGTTGTTGTGGCTAGTAAGCCTTTCGCATTGTTGAGCTGTTACATCATGACTTAGATGGAGAGGAAAAGTGATGCCAATCAAGATTGTTTCTAGCAGTCGGTCGGTTTTCAATCAGTACTGCTTTTGCGGATTTACGGTACTGTAGCTCATCTGTGAGGGCTTTGGCGGGATTTCCACTGCAGGTCCAAGTGCACGATTCCAATTTATTACAATTTCCATGTAAGTTCAAAGGGATTCATAGTACCAGTGGCAGTACCAGTTTTTTTTTCATTGAATGTGTTTATTTGCATATACGTGGGAACAACAGTGAGGAAAGAGCTTGTTGAGCTCTTATACTCTGCTGCCACCCGCTGGCCGTGTTTTTAATTACTACCATTGCTTCAAGCGTTCTCTTCAGTTCAGAGGCTGCATCAAAGCATTCTGTATGCTCTAGCATTAAAAACAACAACAACCAAAAACGTATAAATACGTCTTTGGGAGCATGTGAGATTTAAAATAAAACTTATTTATACGTTATTGGGAGCAAATGAGTTGATCAACATTGTTTCAGACAAACTTTCAGTCAGTTTATAATCATTAATCCGGGCTATTTCTTCTGTTTTAGGTGGCGGTCACTCATCCGTAACGACTTGGAATTTGGAAACAGGAGTCTTGCCTCCAACCAGTTCTCGGAAGATTGCAAGTCTGCCTCCTGACTGCTTTCGAGGTACTCTTGAGCAAGTCTCAACACCATTTGTGTGCCCCATCACTCATACAATTGAATTCCCCTTGAGGACAACAGATCAGTCGGTCCATTTCTATTTTATTTTGTCTCCAAATAATCAAAAGGGTTGCAATTATGATGATGGCGTATTAAGGCCATGTATAAATATATATTTTCTAGAGGGCAGGGGCAATATTCTGAGAAAAAACCTTGGAAATGATAAAGTGGCAAAAATGTCAAACAAGTACGTAATGATGGAACTGAACAGAGGTATTGTACCATAAATAAGGTGTTAGAAATGATTTAAATGGGCATAAAAGCCTTTAGCCTTCACACGGTATTCATATTTTTTACTACTCCAACCTTTTTGACGCGCTTCTCCTCCCACATAATTCATCCGATTCGCGGCATTCCAATTTCAACATATTCCAAAAATTCATGACATGGGGGGGCTTCTCATTTTTTTGTATTCAACAAATTTACAGTTTTCCTATACATTTCGTATCATTTAACATTCTTCACCTAAATGGCCAACTTTATAAAGTGGCAAATTTGCCTCTTTAGCAAAAACTCGAGTTTATAAAGTGGCAAATTTGCGAGAAAAAACCCTCAGAATTTACGAGAAATACACGTAGCGTACTACTCGGAATATTTGTGCCGATACTTTTCAGTCGGGGTTTTCAAATAAGGAGATAGTAATGGCTTCAACTATATCATGTTAAGCATTCGCACTGTGAAGCGGTGAGTACCGCCAGCAACAAAGACATCCTGAGGATCAAACATTTAATTTGTTAAAATAAATATTTACTTGTACATTTATGTTTCCAGAATACATTTTTACACATTCATACTTTTTTTTTTTTTTTTTGTACAAGTAGCTAAGTTGATGTGTCAAATCTTTCATTCACTTGCATTTACTTCAAGTATGCTAGCTTCTGATTGGTTACATTTTAGTCAGCTTGAAGTGTCGTCGCTCGAGCTGCCGTGTATGACGAGTTAAATTAAAATTAAGAATGCATCCGTCTCCATCCTGCCTTTTTTTCATTTTATAAACCGTGTCCCATTAACCACCGACGAATCCTCACATCGACTATAGCTACGTTACGTGTATTTCTCGTCAGTTTTTTTTGTCGCAAATCTGCCTCAATAATTCCCCCGCCCTCTGAAAAAAAAAAATAAATAAATAGACGCGGCCCTAAAACGCCTTTGTATGCTTTTTGAAAAATTCTTGCAAGGACGCATAAAAAATAAAATGGATTTACCGTCAATGAATTGATAAAATAACTCAATCCCCCCCCAGCCCTAGTTGGTCATGCGTTTCCCCTCACGAGTTAGCGGCACGGCATCCCCGCCGCCTCGCTCCCACCCGCGCCGTTGCCTCTCGACCTACACAACCACCGCGCTCCGCTCCTGAGGCAGCACTTCGGTCACATTGGTTATTAATACACTGCATCGCCCGCCGAGTGTGCTCAGCACAGGAGTGAAAATATCTGACAGGCGCTATTTATAGAGCCTGTCAGGCAGACGGGGTAGGAATCCACGGCAACGTGAGCCAGCCTTTTCTGGAGTCCTTGTACCACAAGAAAAAGGGAAGAGGCGGGAACGGAGCGCGGGTCAGCGGCGGCGCTTTTGCCATGAAGGGGGAAAACGTGCGCACAGCCGGCCCAAGGCGTGAGCAAACGAAGCGCTCGCGTCAGGCTACGTGACCACTAGGGGCCCCCCGGGTGCGTTTAATAGGCAACTGAGCATGAAAAAGTTTGATTGTTTATGAAAACAATTTCTGGAGAAATTGCGTGCAAAGACTTGAAAGGCTGAGTAAGAAAAATTGAAGCACGTGAAATTGTTTGTTTTGATTCAATGATAAGGAATGAGTTGGATATGTTGAAGTTGGAATGGTTTTTAATCATTCAGTTTATGTGGAAATTGTAAATATTTTGTAAACTTTTGTAATTTTATGAATGGGAGTAATAAATGAGATGGCCTGAGTGATCAGCACATGTTGAAATGACTTTGAGTTGGTCAAGTAATGTTCAGCAAGGAGTGAATAATGTAGAATGTCCTAATATGGGAATTATTTGAATTTCAAAATTTGGGCGTGTTGCAAATTGTTAGCAATGTGAATGGAATAAGCAGAATGTTAAAATAAGGGAAAACTTGTCAATTTGGTGAATAAAAAATAGAAGCCGCCATTGCATACATTTTTGGAATATGTTGGAATTGGAATGATGTGAATCCGATGACTTATGTGGAAGGAGAAGCGCGTCAAAAAAGATGAAATAGTAAAAAAAATATGAATACCGTGTGAAAGCTTGAAGGCTTTTATTTGTATTAAACCATTCCTAACACCTTATTTAAGGTACAATACCTCTGTTCAGTTCCATCTTTACCTACTTGTTTGACATTCCAATGTTTATTTTTATTATTAGTGGCAGAAATAGACAGCCCCGAAACGAAACTCTCTGAATGTGCATTTCATACGGAAACACCCCGTGGGCAAGGCCGGGGTGCGGCGCACAGATGAAAGATGCACGTTACAGTCCCAAAAATATGACGTAGCGTGACTGCAGGTGTGTGCGTGTGTGTCATTCGGCAACTCCTCACTCAAGGTTGTGGCCGTGCGGTGCGACTGTGATGACATCCTGGAGGAATGCGTGTTGTTGTTATGAGCTCATGCTCCTCAGCAGGCCCGTGTTTAGATTGCACGGCAGCTGCGCGAGGCCAAGAGTGACAGATGCAGGTCAGCTGGGGGTTGCGTGGACTTGAAAACGTTTACATTACATTGCATACCCCGATTCCCCCATTCTGATGAAAGTCAGCAACAGAGGGGGCAAATTTGGCTTTAGCCCCTGATGTTAGCTAGCTTGCTAGATCCCCAGCAGGTAAATGAGCTCCAATGGAGCTAGCTGCTAGCTAGCACCTGGGGCTAAATGCCACAGTTTGGCTTTGGCCCCTGATGCTAGCTAGCTAGTTAGCTTGCAAGATCTCTAGCAGGTAAATGAGCACCAACGGAGCTAGCTAGCTAGCACCTGGGGCTAAATGCCACAGTTTGGTTTTAGCCCCTGATTCTAGCCAGCTAGCTAGCTCCCTAGGAGGTAAATGAGCACCAATGGAGTTAGCTAGCTAGCACTTGGGGTTAAAGTCAAACTGTGGTTTCTACTTTCTGGACCTGGATTTGCCACCTCTGGTCAGCAAAGGCTCTCTCTACAAGATTATTGACAGATTATCCTGTGGTGTCGATTGCTTATCTAATTTGCTTGGAAAACGTTCAGGGCTGATAATCTTGGCCTTGCCCAAAATTTCGCAAAAAAATTGGAAGCACACTGTGCTCCCACATGTCGTGCCAAACGGACAAATTAAGATTAATAGGCATCTAAGGGGCCAACCTAGCCTCTTATTGATTATTGTATTGATTGGGAGACCTCTCTCAATAGGGTTGTCCATTTGGTGAAAAGTATGTTCGTATAACCCGCCGCCACTCCACATGTTTCCTGTCAACATATCACCACTGGGAATACTCTGCAGACCTTTTGTCAAACTGTCAGGCTTTAATGTCTCGTGTTAAAGGAGATATATTATGCTTTTTTTTTTTTAGCTGGAGGAATAGTCGTGGATGGGTACAGTATTTTTGTTATTTAGATTTAGTGGGTGTGGCTTATGGAGCAAAAAAAAAAAAAAAGAGCAACCCTAAATGAAGCTCCTCAGCTCACTTTAATTGATTTCTTTGGCACTGTAAAGCCACTACATTGCACCTAAACAATATTATAGACAGTTTACAAATGCCAAATTTCAAATATGCAGGGTTCACTGTAGGTCAGCGTCTAACGATTATTTTGAGAACCGTTATCATCTGTCAAATAATCGATACATCAGATTTGCACTCATTCAAACCCAAAAACTTATAAATATTTGTTTTAATACTTTGTCCTTCACTCCCAAAAAACGTCTATCAGCCATTGTATTTATGTTTTCAATAGTTTTTTTTTAAATGCTAGAGCATACAGATGGGTTTGACACGATTTCTGACCTGAAGAGGTCGCTTAAAGCAATGGTAGTTATTACAAAAAACGGCCAGCAGGTGGCAGCAGAGTATAAGAGATCAGCCAGGGTCATGTTGCAACACGCTCTTTTTCCCAGTGTTTTCAACAGGTTAGTGAATAATGATGAAACTTAGTTATATTCTAATGCTAATTAGCTGCAAAACGGAATCAGATAGCAATATACTTTTTTTCCTCATAAAAGAAGAGACTTTAATCTTTCTTTTGTTAGGTTCCATGTTTTTATAGCAACAGAACACAATATTCTGTGGACCTTGCGAAATCAGTCAAAATCTAGTAAAACAGCCAGGAGTGAAGTGGGTTGCTTCAGTGAAAATGGCTGGGAGTGAATGAATTAAAAAACATGTTATCATTTCAAATTGACATAAATAAATGTTGATGCACTTTTTGGTTTAATCCTTAACGTGTCAGAAAATCGGCCCAAAAAATGTTAAATATTATTTTCCAAAATAAAAGCAAATATTTTATTTTGAGTCAACATGAATATTTAAATGTGAGAAGCTGAAATTCCGAGCAGTTGGTTAAATAATGCTAAGAATTATTAATTAATTTGATAATCGATTAGTTTTCATAAACGTCCTTTCTTTGCGCCGTCCTCTTTTTTTTTTTTTTTTTTTTTTTTTGCTGCTGTAGCGCATCTCGATTGATGTTCAGTGCTTGTGACACATCTGTTGCCCCCTGTAGTCCACCCTTCTCCTCCTCCTCCTCCTCCTCCTCCCCCTTCTGCTCCTCTTCTTCTGAAACACACACACACACACACACACAATCCGCTTTCTGTGACACACACACACACCCACAGCAGTAAGCAGACGGACTGTCAGACTGCACGTCTGCCTTTTCTGGTGACGCCGTCGTGTACCGGCGAGCCTGCGTGTGTTCTGCCCGAGCATGTGGAGCGAGTCACGTGTTCTCGTCGTGCCTGTCTGCTCACCTGGTGGTTGCCATGGGAACAGCCAGACAGCGGCAGACTTTGCACCCGCCTCCCCCGGGGGGATTGTGAGAACACAGAGGAGGTTTAAGGTCGAGGAATCACTCTGGGAGTTGGTAGTTGCGGGGGGGTCTAAATTCACATTGCTTATGGTTTTTAAAGCTGTTTGATCTTTAAGTCTGTGAATCTTTATACTGCTGTGATACTATTTGGATAAACGAGATATTTCAATCATGTTTTTGACATTTCCCAGGTGTTTTATTACATGCTTTCTTCAAAAATACTCCATGGATCAAACATTGCAGTACATTTTTACACACCCTAATTTTTTTCAAAAATTTGAGTCTCGTGTATGTGAGCAACCGATGGCGAGTGAGCAACCGATGGCGAGTGGGAATCGTTATTACTATGACGACTAGAGGGTGGAGCTAGGCCATTGAACAGGTGGGAGCTGAGTGCAAAACACTGTCAAGTAACCAGTAAGTGGCGCTTATCAGAAGCTAACGCTGTTATCGAACGCACACAATAAAAGTCAATGCAGCTCTGCTTACCTCTTGGCCATGAGACAATAAGGAGGGGAGTCGAGCGCATGTTGGATGGGGATCTTTCTGCATGGATAGTGTTTTAGAAAATGTAGTCACTTGAAAGTGGCTCTGGATCTTCTCCCACGCATCCTGACTTGGATAGGAAAACTCAATGAGAGAGTGGAATTCTTATTAGTTCTTATCTTACATTAAAACATTACAACATAAGATAAAGTTAGTCACTTTCAAACATTTCCCTGCACAAAATTGACCCCCAAAAAGGGGCCCAATTTTGGTATTTTTTTCTCTTTTGTTGTAAAGTTAAACAAAAATGACACAAATTTCTTAATTATATATATTTTTAATTTATCTCTTAATTAATCAGTTTTTGAAATTTTGTTCTGCCAAATATCAGAATCAATGTTGTACTCTAAAAACAGTTGGGTCAAAAATAACCCAATTATGGGTCAAAAATGGACCAAACCTCTACTTGGGTCTATTTGACCCAACTTTGAGTCACTAAATGTGTCTTTTACTGTAAAACAACTCATAAAAATTGGTCAGATCCTTGAATTGGGTAAAAATAAAAAAGGGTCCTTTTGTATAAAACAACCCAGAAAGTTGGGTCAAATTGACCCATGAAGTGGATCGGTCCATTTTTGACCCATAATTGTATTACTTTTGACCCAACTGTTTTTAGTGTGTGGCTTCAAAAAATCCGTAACATTTTGCTTTAGTTGTTGCAAAACTTGGCCTCACTAAGTACATTTTCCATCATTTAAGTTATTTAATTTAATTTAAATGTAAAATATGGACGGTGATGCATGAATCCTAAAGGTGTGCTTAAACGGTGATTAAAGTATCCACATTTATTAACACAGATGTCCAAAATTCTGCTTTTTCCCATATATGACCATTTCAAGAGCACAACTAAATATTTGCAAAACGGCGATGCAACGTTGAAACCCGTGTTTATTGTCATATATTTCTGGATTGAATGCGTTTGGGCCCTTCAATTTGCCTTTGGAATTGCCCTGAAACGTTCTTGTCGACCACCATTTTGACCACGCGCATCACAAGACTCTCCCGCTGTGTTGAGGAATGTCATCTTTGAGCAGATAAAGACAAAGGTGCTAATGTTAGCGCATAATGGGGAGCTCTCTGTCAATGGAGCAATGACCGGCTCACGGCACATCTGAGGTCCAAACACACATCATGCTTTGTTGTCTCTCCGCGCTGTCACTGTCTGATCGTTTGCATTCTTAAGAAAAGGGAGCATACACAATCGCCTCTGTTGTCTTTTTATTTTTTATTTTTTTTATTTCTTCCACCGCCGTCATGTCCTGAAGAAAACCCACAGCTGGACTTTTTGTTGTTGTTTCACTGCTGCACACTTGTTCTTAGGGTTGGATTTTTTTCTCCCACCCATCCTTTAATTATGCTTCCAGTTTTTTTTTTTTTTTTAAATACTGACGCCTGAATAGCAAGATGTTCCAGGCTTTATCGCACCAGTTGCACACTTCTCTCCTTTGTGTTTTGCCAGCTGCCCTCAGAGAAGGAGGGGGCGCAGCGGAGGGGTGAATGCGGGTCTTGTGTGCTGCGTGTACGCGCAGTATATGAGGTTAATGGCGTGTAGTAAATGATGTTAAGGCTATCTGAATAGATTTGTTGTTTTAAAGCAGGGCTGATGTCCCGTGAGAGCGGGTTGAAAAGAACAAAACTAAAACATTAGACTAACCCTAATTTATAAACATTTGTTTAATCATTACATCAAATTTATTTAAAAAAGAAAGAAATAAATATATATATATAGTTGCCTTCATAATAGTTTTTTTGCCCCACATAATCACATTATCAACGAAAAAAAAAAAAAACTATAACGATGACATGAAAGCAAAGAAAATACAGAACATATTGTAAATATACAAAGTAGTATACACATGTTGTACATACAGTATTTACAAATATATAAAATAATAAAAATAAACAATAAATACAAAATAAGCCCAAACACAAAGAATAATAGAATAATAAATGTATACAAAATATTATGATCAGGAACTAGAAATTTGATTATATATAGATATACTGTATTATAGATACATACCGTAGGTCTTTCTTTAAAAATAACCTGCCATTGTTTTTTGCGGGGAAATGTTATGTATCAAAAGTGTTAGTGGTATCAGTACTTGATATCAGTGATAACGCAAGTGTTGAATACTTGTGTTGGTCTAAGAAAAAGTTATTGGAAAAAAACAAATGTGTACTGTGTTGCTTATCATGCATAACACTGCCTGATCAAAGATCATTGCAGCTCTGCTTACCTTTTGGCTTTGACATAATAAGCAGGGGTGTCGCACCCGTGGGTGATGTGAATACTTTTGCATGATAATGTTTCAGACCTTATTTGAAAGTGGCTCTGGATGTTAACCCAGCCTAGCTGATCTGTGGAAACTTAGATGTCTTGTTTAAAGACATTTTCTCAGAAGCGAAAGATTTACTGAGTTGTTTCATTTGACGCTTTAAGTGTAGGCGGGCATTCCAGAGACCCGACTATTTGTATACAATCCTTTTAAGATACTGAAATATGGATTGCTAGGAACGAATGGCGCTCAAGTATCCAGTGTCATTCCCTATCAAAAAACCTTGACCTGGATGTCCAAAAATCCACTTAATAGTTTGGTCCGTGGTTCTTCTCAGTCTTTTATTTGTTTGGCCGTGTTCCTCCCCCATCGCAGCTGCGAGCCGCTGGCAGCCTGGGCCGAACACGAAGCAGCAGCAGGAATGCAAAGTAGGAAGGAAGAGGAAGGGAGTTTTTTTTTTTTTTTTTTTTTATGAAAAGGGAGACACAAACAAACCAGAGTGTACTATACATGTGGATTTCGACAGCGTGCTACCACCGTTTGACCATATGAGATGACCACAGGCGCAAAAAGCACCAACGAGGCGTCCCGCCGGTGGAGATACTCTTACATAAAACAACTCCGGCTCCCGCTCATGGGATGATGGGGGGGGGGGCATGTGAGAGACACTGTGACTCTCCTTCCCACCGCTTTGTCTCGCACCGCGCCAGACAGCCACACAAACATTCCGGCCGGCGTCTCCTCCTAAACACACCCGCACGCCCTTCCCCTCAAGCCACCCTTATTGCTTTTTCGTTCTCCCCCTGACCTGTGTTCGTACCCCCTGTGCTCCGGGGCCTCACGGAGGATGGCCCCGGAGGTCACGGCGATGCGCAGCTGCGGGGGGGGCCGCACCAGGACGGGAGGGGCAAAAAGTGCTGACTGCACAGGAAAAGGGCCACCCAGGTGACGTCACGCTCGCAGCATTGTGTCCGTGCCAGACGCCGGTGTTGTCGGAGGACATTCGCCGCTGCCGCCTGCAGGAAAAACCACCCTGCTTGGAACAAAAGCACAAATAAGTGGAATACGTAGTATGTCAAGTATGTAGAAGTTGGATAGCCTCGCTTATACAGATTTGGAGCATTTACAAGCCATTGTTGTGTAACAGTCCTCGGTTTACCACGGTTCCAACGTTGGGTCTTTCAAGGTCACGAATGGCGCGTGGAGTAAGACAAAGTCGTTCATAACTTGTCAATACTACCAAATATGTGTCAAATATTTCATACAATAATATAATATGTGTCAAACATTTTTGTCACGGGCTACATTGCCGCTACAGTTTCCCTCAAAGGGCCGGTATGATTTTGAAATCATATACGTTTCAATTACGGTGAGCAGATTTTCACAATTAAAAACCGGGACACTACAATTTAGTTGAAAATCAAATATACAATAAACTCTTACCAGGAACTACTTATAACAAATGTAATCGCTAGTTAATCTGGTTGTGTTATTACTTTAGCAAATGCTAAATGCTTGATCCCGGCAGCTATTGGAAGCTGGCTGTACCGTTGACCTCGCGCCCGTTCTGCATTGTAACATTGGAAAAATGCCGGCAGAAAAGCTCAAGTGGCATTCGGTCTGACTGGCGACCGCAGTATTAGCTTAGTTAGTAGGGCATTTTATATTTCCCATGATTCCTAGATACGGAAGCAGGAAGTCGTTCTAGTTCTACAACACGCTTTAACAGTTCAATTCCTTTTTAATTGGAGAAAAATAATAATAATAATTAAAAATAAATTATATATATATATATATAATGATCGCTATGACAACTGTGATTGGCATGCACATGGCCCAAACAATTCGCTTGTTGACTGGACAAAGAATGAATAAAAATTTAAATCCGCTGGGACCCGAGACTGACCCGTTAAAACTCAGCACTTCTGCGGCTTCCTGAGTTTAATTGCCTTTTTACGCAACAAATTGATGTAAAACTCATTTTAAAATCCAAAGTCAAGGATAATAGGTGCTTAAGTTTCTGTAAAAAGGAGCTTGGTAACAAAAAAGACTCCAATATTTGAAGATTTATATTTATTATGTATAGAAATGTGAAATTTTGGTAAATTTGTGTCATGGAAGTTGATTAACAAGACTTTCTTTCGCAGTCCACATAACCAGTACTTTAACTTTTATGGAGTGGTACTTACTGCGAGCAGAAATTGGAGTCAGACTTGCTAGCTAGCGATGTGGGCAGCTAACGTCACAACAAACAGCGGCTCAGAGCAGCAGCTCTTCCCAAAAAGAGGTTTAGTTTTTCTTTTAAGCTCATTGTAAGATTAGACGTAAGACAAAGAGAATGACAATTGTATGTTTCACAAAACCACATTAACGTTGTCCTACGAAAGGCCGCTATCTTAACGCTTAACACAGAAAGCAAAACGCCGCAGACGGACCAACTAGCACGCATGTTGCTGTAACTATAAACCTTTTTAAGCAACGCATATTTGAACACAAGCCACGTTTGATGATACATTTCTGTTAGCACACGGGTTGAGTGCCGTCTCAGGGATTGTCATGCTATACTTCAGCAGGGACTTTGGCAGCTCGCCAGTAGCATGAGCCAACGGTTCCCTGTTCCTCCTTCATAAGTAGCTCTAATTGACATCTAGAGTGAATTAATCCACTGTTCTCCGAGAGGGGTGAAAAAAAGGAAGCAGCTGCGTCGCTTCCTGTCACCTATACAGACAGTCGACTATTCTCCCTGCGAGAGAGAAAGATCCCCGGGATTGTTTTCGGTCTGTACACACATTCTGGGCATGCTTCCCAGTCGGCAGGACGCCCTTGGCACATGCAGACGTTCGGGAGCGCTCCTTTCCCAACGGCCGCTACCCACTAACCCCGCAGACACGTTTTACCGGGCCCCGCCACTGGGCCCCGCCAGACCGAGCGAGGCGCTCCCAGGCAAACACGGCGAACGAGACGGATTATCGTTTGTCGAGGGAAGAGATCGAGACAGATTATCACATAAGCGTCCTCACCATCAGCGTTCTGACTCCCTCCAGGGAACCTCACAACAGTCTCTTGATTTGTGCAGATGATTATCGGAGGAAAACGGCGGTGAGGATGCTCTCCGGATAGGAGCTTTCACTCGGGGGGGGGGGATGACAGCCAACCGATGCGATCGGACTGATAATCTAATTTCGGATTGTCCGACATAAATTGCCGGAACGCGACTATGAATATTTGATGAGAATGTGGGAATTAAAGCAGCCTCAGCACGGCCAGGCTTTTCCATCTCAACAGTTTATAGTGGCTCTCAAACATTGTCAGCATTTCTTTTTCTCACCCCCGCCTCCTTCATTTACCACAATCATTGCCCGGGGAAACACACACTTGCATTGTAGCAGCCGTTGTTGGTGTGTTTGTTCACAAAAAGGTCAGTCGTCGCTGGCGGGCACCTTAAGTTGAGAGGTCAGAGGACAGAAGTGTGACAGGAACAAGTTTTTTTTGGGGTGCGATTTTTTTTTTTATGAGTTAATTTGATGTAGCTTCAGACAGGAAGAAGTTGCTTAAAGCAATGGTAGTTATTACAACAAACGGCCAGCAGATGGCAGCAGAGTATAAGAGACCAGCCAGGGCCATGTTGCAACAAGCTCTTTTTGCCATTGTTTACAACAGGTTTGTGAATAATGATGAAACTTAGCTATATTCTAATGCTAATTGCTGCAAAATAGAAACAGATACAAATATATATTTTTTCCCGATGAAAGAAGAGACTCTAATCTTTCTTTTGGTAGGCTCCATGTTTTTATAGCGATAGAACAAAATATTCTGTGGGCCTTGCAAAATCAGTCAAAATCCAAAACAGCTGGGAGCAAAGGGGGTTGCTTCAGTGAAAATGGCTGGGAGTGAAGGAGTTAACAACTTTTCTGACCACTCTTGCAAAATATATATATATATATATATATATATATATATATATATATATATATAAAAGCAGCTCGTGAGTTTAATTCTCACTAAGAGACAACACGAACGCAATCATTTTCACATTGTATTCTGTATGACAAGCAAAGTCGGCTTGCGTCACTTGTAAATCCCCCACGAGTTGCGTCGGTTAAATTACAAACATTTGTCTCGGGGCTGACGTTATGTTTTGGCGGGAAATGCCAGGAGACGTTTGTTTTTACTGCACCGATTATACTATGGCCATTTTCTTATTAAACACAAAACACAATGCATCATGTGCAAGTCAAAATCAGCTTTTCCTTCTGGAATGTCTTTGAGTTGAATTGTCGTAAACGTGTTTTATGGCAGCTGTGAGTGCAGTGCAGCCGTTTTTGGAGGTCGCGCGGTTTCAAAGGAAGTGCAAGGCAATGCGAGGGTACGGGGGGGGGGGGGGGGGGGGGTAAAGTCACTGTCTTGGATGGAAACAAGCTTTTGACCGCGTAATAAAGTAAGAAGTGCAACGGAACGAGACATAAAGTCGGTAATGGGCGAGGCGTTGACACAAAGTGGAGAGAGAAATAACGTCGCTGTAAATCTTGTCCCACGTTCTCCTTGTGGAATTTTAAGAACACTGGAAAGTCACAAGAGTGAAGTTACGGTGTCATTAAAGGCCAGAGTACACCGAGCAAAGAGACTTAACTGAAAAATCGCACAGATTTCAGACGGCGTTTCCTCGCTGCAATGCTGTAATTGTTATGCAACAATTTGAGCCGCTATATAATGTTGTGTTACTTTTTATTAAACTACGAACATGGCACAGTTTTGATTAACATATTCAAATCATAAAACAGATTGTTGTGAAAGAAAATGTACGATTTTAAGTTGGAAATCTGTCGAGTGAACCTGATTCCAATTGAGTCTCATTGGGGAGAATTCCCGAGTTGCGCCAAACCAAAATGGCAGACGTCCTGTTCAATTTCAGATCTGGGTCCTTGAGACTTTTTTGTGTTGTGTTATAATAAGCACTCAATTTCATATTAGTTGGTGAAACTGGTGTTGAGGCGCCAATTTTTGTCATGTTATGTTTAGGACCCCTAAAAATACTTACATTTTCACCACGGTGTACATGTTTTTAAATTAATAATAAAAAATAATTAAATTAAATTATTTATATAATAATAATAATAATTAAATAAAAATTAAAAATGAATTTGTAAAAAATATTAAATCGACTGATTTTTATATAGTGCTTTAACTACACTATATGAGGCCCAAAGTAGGGCTGCTCGATTATGGGAAAAAATAATAATCACAATAATTTTGGCAACAATTGAAATCACGATTATTTATTTTTTGGTCCAAAACAAGAAAATATTTAAAGATATTAAGGCCGATTTATTTAAAAAATATATATATATAGAAACAGTATAATTATGTAAGTTCCTTTTGGACCAAACTGAATTTGTGCGGCTTGTGTACTGTACAGTAGGACGATCATTTATTTTTTTGGGTACAAAACAAGAAAATGTTTAAATCTAAAAAATATTAAGACAAATAAAAAAAAAATCAAATACTATAAATATGCAAGTTCCTTTTTGGATGAAACGAAATTTATTAAATTAGTTATTTTAACATTTTATAAAAGGTGCCAATATATGCATTTAAATAACTAAAACATTTGTATTAATAATCTTTTTTTTTTTTTACGATTATGTTGATTTGGTAATTTTGGAGTCTAATAATTGAAATTGTAATTTAATTTCGCTAAATTGCACACCCCTAGCCCAAAGCGCTTTACAATGCCTCACATTCACTCATTCACACACCAATGGCCGACTGCTGCCACACAGGGCACTTCCAGGTCCATTTGGAGCAAATCGGGGTTCAGTGTCTTGCTCAAGGACACTTCGACATGGTCACCAAGGGTGAGGATCGAACCCGCAACCTCACAGAATGGAGACGACCACTCTACCACTGAGCCATGCGGCCCCATTATTTAAAATCAACAATAAGTGGTTCCAAGAGGGCCATATAAAACATCAGAAGAAACATTTGTCAGTAATCTTTCAAATGCTTATTATATACAATTTGCTTGATCTTGGCACCATAATTGTAATATAGCCCTCGGAGAACTTGTCGATAAGAAAAAAACATCAAGCTGGTTCTGCTAGCTGGGGAAAAACAGCCTCATAGATTGTTAACAGTGGTAAAGAGTTATGGCGGGCGTCACGGTCATATGGTTGCCGCAGCAACCGTGACATCAGTGCAGACACTGTGATGCAAAAGCGTTGAAAAGCGGAAGAGGGGGGGGGAGCAGTTGCTCGGCGACCCAGACTCAAGGATGTCCCGGGGTAAAAGATCAAGGTTCCGTGAATCGGAGGGCCAAACGACTAGTGTTGCAAGTGATCGACAACAATTGTCTTCCTAAAAATGAGTTGAAATTCCATTAATACGTCCGGTGTACATTCATCGTCTCTTTTGGTGTTCTGGAGTAAATATATCAAGAATAAAAATCCCCAACAGCCAAAGGGAAACAATATAATTTCAGGATCATTGTGTGACTTGGCTCATTTTCACCGCTGGCCCATTCGCCAATTACCGTTATTCTGATCCTGTTAATGAATTGCAAATATTGTGTAACCTGTTACGTAAATGCAAATACAAGATGCTGATAGACATGGGAGACATACACTCAAGAAAAAGTCTTGGAACCAAGGCCACGAATCCCATGATATAGTCACATTGTCAAGGATGACTCGGGGCCATGTTGCGCAACAGAACAAGACTTGGATTTGACACGGATCGCTTTCAACAGACGAAAAGAACAGCGCACCTACTGTGAAAAACAAAAGAGGCTTGGTTATGATTCGGGGCTACTTTGGTGTCTCGTATCAAGGTGCAAGTATGACTCAGTCTCAGACCCTTCTCACAATAAATGATGCTGCCAGAGAGACACTTGAGTTCGAAATGTTCTGCTTTATGAATGGAGGCTCACTCACCAAGCCTTACTATGATGGCGCTTATTACCGTCGTAAGGGAGTCATGATGACGGGGTTAGTCATAGCAGTCGGGAGAGGCAAACTAACTCTGATGATGATAGAGATTCAAAAAGGTGCTTATCATCATCATCATCATCATCAAATCATCATCCGTCCAACGAATCAACAAAGCAAACAAATCTAAAGAAGCCTACGCCAGAAATGCGGGGGTCACACTTTTGCACCTTGAGCTCTGACATTTGTCCGATCGTGACGGGCACGTGGCATCATGTGCTTGGCCTTGTTGAGCAACAGATACCAAAAGTGAGAAGTTTAAAAAAAAAAGAAAGAAAAAAAAAAAAAAAAAAGGAAGCGCTCTCCCCTATAATAGAAGATGGAAGCGCTTATGTCATCCTTATGGCTCGGGGCGAGGCTATTTATAGCCTGCGCGCAGGGCCCTTTCATATCAGTGCCAGCCACAGTGGCCTTTTTATCCTCCGCAGACAGCGTAGCCTTACCGATGGCTTGTTGATGTGGCGGCAATTTAACGACCCACATGGCCGACTGCAGATGACTGCAAAACGATGGCGCTGTCGAAGTCAATCTGTAATATTCGTCCGTTAAAAGCAATAAAACACTCCTCTGACTGATAGAATTGAAGAGCAGGTGTATTAAATGTCACACATTTCACTCACGTCACATAAACAAAGTCGTAATTTTACAATATTAAAATGCTATCACTACGAGAACAAAGTTGTTTATTCTTTAGATTACCATCAATATTTTTCTAAAGTACCTGTAATCATCCATTCAAGATAAAAATGGATATTTTAGATTTTTTTTTTTTATAATTTCAAGATTAGTCCAAATTGTACTGTTGAAGTATTATGAGAATATAATTTGTTTATTTTCAAACAGGTATATTTTTGCAAGAGAAAGTAACACAATAAGAATATATATATATATTTTTTAGATTAGTCGTAATATTAGAATAGTCATATATTTTAGAGAGGAAAGAGTAGTATTTTCAAGATTAAAGTTTTGTAATATTACAAAAATAAGGTCTGTTTTCAAGAAAAAAAAAAGAGCTATGGAAGTAGGATATTTTTGAAATTAAAATCATAATATTACAAAAAATAAGATGTGTTTACAAGAAAAAAGTTAGATATTCCAGAGGCAGGTAGTTTTTTTTTTGGGGGGGGGGGGCGGGTGTAAATTTGTAGTATTACAACAATAAGGTCTGTTTTCATAAAAAAAAAAAGTTATATGGTTTCAAGAGAATTGGATATTTTCGGAATTAAATTGGAATATTATCAGAATAAAGTCATGTGTGTTTAAAATGGGAAAACAAGTATCATTTTGGAGATTAGCTTTAATGCCAGAATAAATTGTTTTTTCCAAGAAAAAAGTTTCATCATTGTTTTCAAGATTAAAAAATATATATTTTCGAGATTAGTCGAAGGCTATTTAAAAAAAGGCAGTTTCAAAGGAAAAAAAAAAGTTTGTATTGTCTAAATATTATGACTTAAATCTTAACCCAGTTCTTTTTTTTCAGTGTGGTCTTAACATTCCTTCTTAAAAACGAAACCAACAATTTAAAACGATCTAACAAACGCGTAAAACAAGTGTATGGATGGCAGAAAGCCAGTCGGCAGCTAGCAGCTAACGCAGGAAGCTAAGGTCTACTAATCTTTATTTACCCGGTGCTTCTTCCTGTCAAACAGCACTAACAGATGGACTGACTAGCGCTACATTGGGACGTCCTTTGTTCACAAATAACTTGGGCAGGAGTTTCAGTCCTACTCCAAACTGTAAAACTTCACTTTTACTATTCTTTGAAAATATTGTCCATTGTTCCTGGACGTCTCAGAAGATTCTTTAAAAAAAACAACTAGAAAACGAACCTGCTGCCATTAGCAAATACTGTATGTCAGTTTGGCCTGCTTGTTTATCCTCTGCAACACGATAGCCCTTTTGGGATCTACTCCGCCGAGGGACGTCTCACGAACAGAAGGCGGCACGTCGTTCTCGCCTTCTCGTTATTATTCTGCCAACTGCCCTGCCGGTTACCATGACACCACAGGGGCAACTCCGGGAAGCACGTTAGGGACGAATACTGTCACGGGGGTGGGCGGGGGTTTGTGGACCCAAATGCAGAAAGTAATCCGGGAAGACAGGTGTGCTCACAAAAAAACGTTTAATGAACAAAACATAAGAAGAAAACTAGACTGTTGAAGCTATCACTCAGTCAAAAACAAAACCGATTCAAAGAAACAAACACTCACTTGCATAGACAAGAAAACTAACAGATGATCCAACAAGGACTGAACAGAAACAAAGAACTAAGGCCCTGTCCAGACGGAAGCAAAGCCGGCTTTTATTCCTAAAACAAATCTCGTACACTAAAGCATTTCAAGACTGAGTGGCACTGTAGCGCAGCCGCGGGGAGTTAACGGAAAGCGTAGAAGATGAATCGGCGAAGAAGACAAATGATTTTTTTTCGAACTTTATTGCAATCTACAGAACAAACATGGCTTTTGCATGTATCACAACAACATGAAAAAGACAAACACAGGAGAAGTGACAATGACGGCTGATTCAATGTGACACCGCTTGTGCAAAATATTTTTGCCGCAAAAGCAAAGCAAGCTAAGAAGGCTGCGCCAAAAAACGACTACGACGCGGCTATCCGCCATCGTTGTTGACAGACTGACGGTCCGCGCGACGTCACTCCAGAATTGGCGCATACGTCATCAATCTGCTGGAGGAGTATCCTGCATAAGGTGTCCATACGGACGCGTACGGGGCGTGTTTTGAAATATTTCCACATTTCAAAAGTAATCGGTTTCAAGCTCCAAAACAGCACCATCGTTTGGTTAACGAGACGAATGCCAAACACCTAGACACGACACAAGTGGCTGAGGGATCTGATTGGTAGACACACGGGTTGACAAACAGACAGCATACCTTCTGGAAAAGACGACAGCATGTTTTTTTTTAAAGCAGTTCTTTGAAGAATATGAATCGAAAACAAATTGTATGTTTTTTTTTAATATGGTCTCGATATTGAGGCTTTCTACCTATTGTGGGTGGGTCTTAATTTTTGAATTCTTGATCTTTTGGGTTTATTTGCATGAAAACCTCCCGGACACCTTGACCAGCATACTTTGTCTCCTTTAAATATGAAGCAGGTGAAGACAAGTACAAGTGTTAACAACTCTGGCCCGTTCTTTCCTGACGATTGCCAGCTTCCGATCCACTGAGCACCGCCGCTAACGTAAACCTCAGCCAAGACCACTTGTGCTGTCATTGTCTTCACATCCATCCGTGTCCATCCTCGTCTGAACTCTCAGTCGTGACTCACATGTTGCCTCCCCAACGCCCAAAGTCGATCGGCGGCGATGCGGTGAGTCAGCCTCGCAGCGCGCGCCTCCTCCGTTGCGGTGTGGGCTCAGTGAAGTGTTGCCCACCCGTCCGCTTTTGTCATCACTTCTCGTCGTGCTCGAACGTACTGTTCTTCAATCGCGGGGAGAGAATGTGTCGTCTGTTGTAGCATTTTGTACATTTGCGGTACAAACAATGTGGAATGAAAGATAACAGAAGGTTTTCCCGTACATTACGTCACCTCTCATACCCGATGGTAGACTTTGTCAACCGGCAATTATGTTAGAATTTTGAAAGCTTCCATCCATTTGCAAAAGTCATTGCAGTTGCTTTTGAGCTGGTCACATTCAGAGCAGGGATCACCAATTCCTGATTCATATCATCAGTTCATCAGCATGCCTGATCTTTGGTATCAGGTGTGTTGATAGGCGGAAACATCTCAAACCTGCAGGACTCCGGACCTCGAGGGACCGGAATTGGTGAACCCTGATTTTAGAGTCTTCCGTGAGCATAGAGAAGTGGAGGGAGAAATCCAAACGGGCAAGAACATAAAAACTTGACACAGGATGTATTTGAACCCCAGGCCCTAAGAACTGTGAAGCACACTTGCTAACCACTAGCACACCGTGATGCCCAAATTTTGAAACCAAATAGTGTTGCTCGTTTTAGATCAGAGAACGTCGCTAATATTTGTCATCCGTGGGCTTGCGAAGCCCTTTAAGACTCTGGATGGACATTCCTGGGTCAAGTTGTCGAGTTAGAAAACCTTTGTAATGTTAACTCATTCAAACCCAAAACGTATAAAAGCGTTCTATTTTAAATATTACCATGGTCCCAAAATCGTATTTATACATTTTTTAAATTATGTTTTTTTATGCAAGAGTATACAGGCTTGCGCTTCTGATAAGAATAATTGGCTTAAAGCAATGGTAGTTATTACAAAAAATGGCCAGCAGGCAGCGGAGTATAAGAGATCAACCAGGGCCGTGTTGCAACAATCTCTTTTCGCCAGTTTTCAACAGGAATGTGATTATTGATGAAACTTAGCTATATTCTAATGCTAATTGCTGCAAAACGTAAACAGATACAAATATACCTTTTTTTCCTGAAAGAAGAGACTCTAATCTTTCTTCTGATAGGTTCCATGTTTTTAATAGCAATAGAACACAATATTCTGTGGGACTTGCAAAATCAGTCAAAATCCAGTAAAACAGCCGAGAGCGAAGGGGGTTGCTTCAGTGAAAATGGCTGGGAGTGAATGAGTTAATTAGTTGAATGGTCATTCAAGCAGCCAGTTCTGAGAATATCTTTATTTTTTATGGTTCTTCATTGACTCGATACTTCGGCTCCCTCTGCGGGTTTTCTATTGGGTTGAGGTTTAGATCCACGACCCATTTTCAGTGTCCTTACTTGTGAAAGGATTTAAAAAAAAAATCCGAATCAGAATCTGGATCTGTCTTCACAGTCACAACCCGTATAAGAAGCACAAAAAAAACAGAAAAAGCCTGGCGGTTTGCCAGTTAGCGCTCCGAGTTTCTTAGGTGGGGAAAAAAGGAGCGAGGGACAAAAGCAAGGCCCAATCTGTGCTCCTTCCTTCAAGATTTGACAATAAAGCTGGGTTGACTATGCACAAATGCGTGCCATATGGACACCAGCCAATCCGTGGGTGCCACAATTCCTCAACTTTTGTCATATAGTCGAAAACCATAAAAAAAAAACCATAGGTAGGCAAACTTGCGAAATTAGTCGGGGCTCAATTATATATTTCCCCCATATGAGCTTAAAATGTTCTGTATATGTTATAGTACATTATTCTCTGTATCTAGGTGCCCGTCACTGTGTAAATACACACAAAAAAAAGAAATGGAAATAATTCAGCGCCATTGTCCAATAGAAGCCGAGCATTTTTTTTTTCTGGTGGGTGTTGTGGTTGACTCACTTGTTCCTCCGACTGACTTTGCAAATGATGTGTTTATGAGAATTGCCTGGGAACTGCTAAAACACGAACCTTTACACGGGACTGCACGAGACACAGAGCGCTCTTGTTTTATCGGCGTGCGAATGATTCATGCGTAAATAATCTCCTAAAATAAGACCGTGATGAGGTCGTGGTCGGGTTTGTTTCCAGTTCAGTCGAATCCAAGCAAAAGCGAGGGACGACGCTGTGAATTCCAGGCTTCCTGCTCGGTGTCTCCGGCTTTGCCCAAACCCGTGTGTCATTGTTCGATTCTCTGTTGCTAAAAGCAACTCTCGAACCGCACGGCCAGGCTTTCATAATCACCATCGGTGCAACACCGTGGGAGGCTGCTGCTTTTTGATTGCGTAAGATTCCTCGCAGCAGCAAATCAGCTCTCCCTCAGCTACTGTAAAATGCTCGTACCCAGATGAAGAGCGAGGGTGCCATTTTTTTTATTTTTTTTTATGAAGACCAGCCACTTCGCCTGCATAAAATAGGTTTATAGCCTCTCCTAGGTGGGCTCATCAAATATACTCCATGTGTATTATTCATAACTGCTGGTGAGATGTGTGCAGCGTGTTATAAATCTATTCCCGTCTGTATGAATTGTTGGTTTGCATGTTTTATCGACCCCATCATGTGTAGTCCGCGGCACCTGCGATGGAGTCGTCTCATGTCGCCGCTAATGACTCGCAGGGCTCCCTCTCAATTAGATGATCACAGAGAAAGCGGGTCAGCGGTCAGGCATCAGACTCCCGCCGGGGCTAAAGTTCACCCGTCATCCGTCGCCACCAGGAGCCGTTTAATAAACCTTGCGGGGAAAGGCGGGCTTTCCAAGATGATTATATCGTCATTTTTTTTTTTACAAAAACCCTTGGAAAGGGTTGGAGACGGATTCCTTCTCGGTGAGTGATAAACGAAGATGACACATTTGAGGCGTGTGGAGGAGGTGGGTTTCTATCAAGGTGTTCAATCTGGACCAGATCCAAATATTAGTATTATCCTGCCTTGGCTGAGATCCAAACTTTTGAGCCCTTTTCCAATCATAGCACAGCTTAACATCATCTTGTCTTGTCTGTTTGTGCGACTTGTTGGGGGTCGCGCAGACGACTTGCGGGAGATGCCGCGTCTCCCCGAAGCACGTCTGGTATCTACACACAAATGGGGGGTGGGGGGGGTACCTCTCCTTATGCTTTGCGGAATGTGTGAATCACGCAGACCCAGGAATGTGCGCCTCCGCCCCTGAAAAGGCGCCCACGTGTTGCAAAAAAAAAAAAATCCACGGATGAGAAAAACAACCGGCTTAAGTCAAATGTTTACTGACATCTTAAGTCTGTTCTGTTCTCTTGAGGCGAATATTAAGTTTGGTTTATTTTCAGATTTTTACCTAGTGAACACAGCGTTAAAAATGTCAGTCAAATTGGATGGAATCCCGTTATCTCTAATATTTTGTAAGGACTGTATTTTTTTGCACGATCAGGGGGCGGAAGGACCAACTACGATGGCCAACTTCGATCTTCTTAAAGGGATGCTTGACTCATTGAGCAACTTCATTATTTTTCATGAACAATTAATACCTTTAAAAACTAATTTTGCTGCTTGCGGTCGGCTGAAGATGACATCACCTGTGCAACCAATCATGGCTCAGTTTGCTGACCAAACCCAGAAAACAGGTGAGCCGTGATCGGTCGTTACCTACTTCCTCAGCACAGGTGATGCCATCTTCAGTCAACAGCAGGTGGAAAATTGAGTTTTTTAAAGGTATTAATTGTCTAACTGCGCAGCTCCCTCTCTGCCCTGAGTTTAAGAGAAATGAGGGGAGCCGCTTTGATTAGCCGTGAGTCGGCTGCATTCCCTCCCTTAACGCCACATAACAGGGCAAATGAAAATAGGGAGAAAATATGAGCTGAGATTTCTACACATTTTCTTCCCGATGATAAAATGGAAGCAATTTTTTCCTCAATAATTTGATGATGCACCCGGCACCTTATCTGGACGTGGTCTCTCCATTGTCATAAAAAAAAATTACACTCCGTCAGTACTGCCGGAAGATCCGTCAGTTCGTCACTGACGAATGACGAGAAACTTAAAATAACGGACTATGCACTGGCGGAAGTGAGTTTTCGTCCGTCACCAGAATCGCCACTAACCGGGTCAGTACCGACGACGTGACAAATCTGAAGACAGTAAACACTAAATTACGGAAATGACTTTTCCTTAATGGTCAAGGGGGGAATTGGGAGCTAGTTAATGTGACCGCAATGATATTGGCTCGTATTGTTTTTATTTTGCCAATCACGCCGATGGTCTGTCGCCGATGCAACCGTCCTAAAATAGCGACGACGGACTGACGATGACGGACCGGCAAAATTAACTGACGCGCCCACTTCTGTGCTGGAGGAATACGTCTGGGAGATGACCCAAATAGTAAAAGTGTGATGACGGATGTCGTGGTCACCAAGCTACCGCCGACCTGGACAACCATTTGTTTGTTGCGTTTCCTGTGAGGACGAGGGCAAAATGGAGATCTGCAGGTTTTCTTTGAACTGCCACAGGCTTGTGTGTGTTTTTTTTTTTTTCTCTATCAGGGGTCAAGATTCGCAGAGAGCGTGTGCAAGCATGCTGTTACCATTTTCCCACTGCGGATATGATATATCAAAAGCGCGCCACAATCAGCGAGGAGGCGAGTAATCAGCCAGGCGACGGGAGGACATATGGCGAGATGATTAGACCTGCAGACCGAATTGAGTCGCCGCAGCTCCCTTCAGGGCTGGATGACATCCACACGCGGCGCTCTCGTGTTTTATAACTCAGGGCCGTGCCAAGGAGCCGCACGCAATCCGCTATAGGTTGGCTGACTTGTTGTTGTTTTGTAACAGGCTTTCAGTCTGCTAATGTAAGTGGCCCCGGCAGTGTGGGTCAACACACCTAATCCGCGGTGTGATCCGGAGCCATTTGATTGACTTAACGCAGGTTCACTCGCTGAGGAGACTTGGAAGTAGTGCTGACCTGGCTTACTTTCGTTTGTATGAGCTTAGCTTATAAACTGTAGCTGCTGCGTCTTCAATCTGTCCCGACTGTTCAAAAAGACGCCATTTTCATCAACGTGGCACTTTTCACGCAATCGTATAACCCTCGTTCCACTAATAAATTGTCATCAAAATATTACAACACTTTCATTTACAGAGTGCACCTGAATGCAGCTCTCGTCCCGTGATTACAGTTTCGAACCCCTAACCTCAAAACAGTAGACCACTAAACCACTATTCTGCCAAAAATTGTCTTTGCAATATTTGAAATCAACTCCCTCACTCCTTCACTTCATTTATCCTTTTTGATGGAATGTGAGCATCCAAGTCCTGAGCTACCCTTCCTCTCTGGGGTGGGGGGGGGGGGGGGGCTTCACATTCCCTCAAGAGGACAAGCCATCACTCCTTATTACACACTCCGGGAGGGGAAATAAGTAGGCCACGCTGGCATTATGTGTGTTTTCTCATGCCGCCAAGAGGGTTTGGAGCAAAGCTGACAAGGGTTGTACGTCCGCCGGGGATGTCAGAGGTGGTAAATAGGCGGTGGCATGTCTTAATATACACCTCACGGACACTTTCCGTGGAAAATACAAGCAAGACCACCCATGAGTACTGTGAACCTCCATTTTTTTTCAATGAAACAGTCCCATTTTTTAAGTATCGTTTTACCCCTCCGACATGCTTTTAAAAGTATTTCTTAGCAACTATAAATCTGACACAAAATATAGTTTATTTAAACTTGACTCATTGAGACATTTTCAGCAGCAAAAAAGTTTTCCAGAATGAATTTGGCAACTGTATTATTTTTCATGTATAATTAATACCTTAAAATTAAAAAAATTCCACTTGCTGCCGACGGAAGATGACACAACCTGTGCTGAGGAAGTAAATAACGACCAATCACGGCTCAGTTTGCTGACCAAACACAGAAAACAGGTGAGCCCTGATCGGTCGTTACCTACTTCCTCAGCACAGGTGATGTCATCTTCAGTCGACAGCAAGTGGAAAACTTTGTTTTTAAAGAAAAATAATGAAGTTATGAAATTCATTCTAGACAAAATATTAACATTTTACTTCGGAAAATGGCTCAATGAGTCAAGCATGCCTTTAAACACTAAAATATTCACCCAAACTATATCATTTTGTCAAAAAAGTGTCCACTAGCATAATGCTAACATATAACGGGCTAACAATGTTGTATGTTACCGTAATTTTTAACAACTACTACTTTACTACACACAGAACAACAACACCCTTATACAACACTGAAGGCAAGCCTCTCTAAATTTGGACTGGAATTGGCTTGTATACTGTTTAAAAAAAAAGAAGAAGAAATCACCTAAAAAGTCACAATCTAGTTTAAGTGTGAACAATGAACCACATTATAGCAAAGGAACACTATGTTTGCAAATAGCTGACCTAGCTAATATTCCACGTCTGGCCCAAAACTGCCCGTTACTTATTATTTAGTCCATAACCAGCTTTCAGTTATTGAATCTGTTCATCCCGGGAATACCTTCACATTGCCCGCCGCCGTTCAGGTGTAGTGAAAGCGCGCCAAGGTGGCTGGCAAGTCAACAGATGGTCCGTTGACCTCCCAATATGCGATTAGGCTTTTTAGGAGAGGATTTGAGAAGATCTTAGTTACTGCTTATTATTCCGTCCACGCTGGCTCACCATCGTCGTTGGCACACGTCCCGCCGCTTGCATCTGTCTCATTAGCAGACAACGCCGATAGCGAAGGAGCTGAATGTGAATATGATCCACTTGTGAACTAAATATGCCACTGCAATATTTTGTCAAATATTGCGAGGAAGTCTTTTGTCTGATAATCCCGATAATTTTGGCAGAAATCCCTCAGTATCTCCTTGGTTTAAGTATTCAGCTGAAGATCCAGCTGGCCGTTATTAAATGTTAAAGGAGCGTAAAGCCTAATTAGGCCAAGGAGTCCACTCCTGGGATGGGCCTTGGCGACATTCCTGACCACCAGGCAGAGAACTTCGCAGGCCTTCCTTCTGGGGCTCCGTTATTAAAGCGCCAGCCCAATTCTTGACTCGGGGTAAAACATGTCTGGTGACGTCCTCGTTAATACTATTAACAGTGACTATCACTGTAATTGACACTGTACTGCAATTAGTGAAACATCATCATTCATACCCCAAAACGTATAAAACAATTTTTTAATACTTTGTCCTTCACTCCCAAAAGCGTATTTAAAAGTTTTTTTTTAATGTTTTTTTTAATGCTAGAACATACAGAAGGCTTTGATGCAGCCTCTGACTTGAAGAGGTCGCTTAAAGCAATGGCAGTTAGGACAAAAACCGGCCAGCAGGTGGCAGCAGAGTATAAGAGATCATGTTGCAACAAGCTCTTTTTTTCCCAGTGTTTTCAACAGGTTGGTGAATAATGATGAAACTTAGCTATAATCTAATGCTAATTGCTGCAAAACGGAAACAGATACAAATAAACTTATTTTCCTGATGAAAGAAGAGATTCTAATCTTTCTTTTACTAGGTCCTATGTTTTTTATAGCAATAGAAACAATATTTCGTGGGCCTTGCAAAATCAGTCAAAATCAGTAAAATAGCCGGGAGCGAAGTGGGTTGCTTCAGTCAACAACACAGACCTCAAAATGACAACCAACCAGAAAGAAAACATATACAGTAATGTGTATGTTGGTACCATCGAAAAACTGAGGACCGATTCAAAGTGGCAATAAAACACATTTTTTGGACAATTATTAATGTTATGTTGAAGTTTTTTACCTAAAAAACAAACAAAAATATATAAAAAATATATATATATTAGATCAATAAATTCTGTATCTCCAAATTCTGTATTTTACAATTCTGACTTTTGACAAAACTCAATTTATTTCTTCAATATTGACTTTTTTAGTAAAATTATGTGGGAGTCTAAGATCAGTTTCGTGAAGGATAAGGATTTTATTAAAAAAATAAAATAAGGACAGCGTTTTTATATATTTTTTTGGTATGTTAAAAACCCCCCAACTAATTTGGGATTTATATATATATATTAAACATTAAAACACATTTTTTAAAGTCTTTCTAGACTTCACTGACCAAAGAACACATTTAAGTGTTAATGCTGTAATGATAAAACGTAACATTTATAATTGTTTATAAATACAACTATAAAATTCAGGGACCGCCGACATTAGTTGCAGCTCTGCTTCACAGTAAGAATGTTCTTAACTGAGCGTACCTTTTTGTGCTGCCTCACAATGTATTCTTACGCTGCTACACAAAGTAGTTCATTGCAAGCCGCTCGTCAATTGCACAAGCTATTATACCGGTAACGCATTTAACATTCAAGCCATGCATTTTTACAAAAATGGCCTCGCCCATTCCAATTTCCTTCCAATTCATTCTAATATATTCTTGTGAATTCTAGTAGTGTTGACTCTTGGGTGTTCTACTGTCACTGCATAACCAGTTTTTTTTGTAAGCGCAGCGCTCTCACTTTTTGCTGGGGAAGAATCTCGGGCAAAGGTGAGGTCACAATAGAAGCAAAATTACAAAACTAAAAAATGGTCTATACAATCTCTTTTTTCCCCCCATTATGACATATATACAATGGTGCATTCATCAAGCTACAGTGCTAATTTCCCTGCAGGCAATGTGCTCCATTTCACTCCCACTGTGTCTGCCTTTTAAAGACCCCCCCCCCAACCCAACCCCCCACCCCTCCCTCAAAAAATGAAGCAAAATCCAGCCCCCACACACCCTTAACCCCCCTCCATCTTATCCACTTCCTCCTGTTCAGGAAAATGCTGATATGTGCCTAAGAGTGCTTATTTTTCTCATCCATTACCAGATTAATTAAAGTGTGGCTCTTGCCAATGCCCAGATGGATCCTCAATACTTCAAATGAGCTTAATCACCATGCACTCCCTAATCTCGGGCTCATTTAAGGAATTGCCTAGAACATACAGATGACTGGACTTTTGCAATTTTCGACCAGAAAAGCTTTATCTGGACTAGTTCTGCTCTAGCGCCCCATCAAGTGGAGCTATTTGACGAGAGGGCTTTCACCCCCAACCCCCCCCCCCCCCCCTTCCTCACTTTCGATACGGCGCTTAAAGATTTCACTGTGTTGTGTGACGTGTAATGCCGAGCCCATGCATGTAGCCCGGCTTGTGTTCTGTGGAGATAGTGCCAACAACGTACGGCGGCGGCGGCGAGGCAAGGCGTTCTCGCAGCTCCTTTTGTTGTCCGCGTGTGTCATGACGGATTTGGTCGTCACCGGCAGTGAGCGAGAGTGACATGGGAGCACGCAATATGCCTCCAGGAAAACACAAACTCAGCCTATTGTGCTTATTTCGCACTCTGTGTCGCAGCGTGGTCGCTAATCTAATACGCCAGGCCCACTGAAGAGTCGTACAGATTTAATCAAGAGCGTGAAGTGCCATTTTTATTCACATTCATCCGTGGTTAAATCAGGGAATGGCACATTTTTTTGAGTCCATAGGGATTTTTTTAAGGACCCTCTCCTTATCCTTATGTCAATTAAACATAGCGGCTACTTAACTGAAATAAACGTAACTAAATTCAAATTCGAAAACAGGAAGTAACGGGGGCGGGTATCCGAGTGGTTGGTCGAGTGCTGTTCGCACCCTGAAATCACTCCGCCAGCCTTTCTCCTATTGGACATCACCGTGACGCTGCTCTTGTATTGAAAAATGTTCAAATCGAGGGCACAATGCATCACGACAAACCAACCTCCAACCTCGTGCATTGTGGTTGCGTATTGATAAGTGCAGGGTGAAAAGGAGTTCATAACGAAAAGCTGTGTTTCTATCAAGCAGCAGGGTTTGAGCCAGCTTTGTTCGGCCCACTTTTTTTTGTAATAGTCATCGTATTCGGAAGCTTGCCCATATTTTGGAAATTCTATTTCTAATTCTAGTAGCCAACTAGGAAATAACAGGGAAGTTTTTCCTGCTGTTAGCACTCTGAAATCACTCGCTTGCACCTGGCACATCATGGTGCCGTTGCATGTTCCTAAGTGCAGGGTGAAAATTATTTTAACGTAAAGCCTTGTTTCCACCCAGTTGTGGTTTGGCTCAGTTTTGTTTGCTGTACGTTTTTTTGGGGTAATATTTATCGTTTTTGCTGAATTTAATGGAGAATGGTCACTTCTGTGTTACAACGGAACTTAAAGCCTAATACTGTAAAAGGTCCTAATTGTCATGGAAACAAAAGACAGATCAAGATTTACCTATCCAATGATGCGTTTACCAGTTTGTGTCATTTAATTATTCCCATGCCTGCAATTTTATTCATGGTTATAGGCTATCAAAGAATTCCAGGGTGGGTAGAGTAAATAAATAAAAGATTGAGGAATCTCACACTCTCCAGTTAATAGTTTGTACACATAATAACATATTTTGACTCCAGGATCTATTCTATTCCCGGTTTGGGGCCTCATACTGGGTGCCCCCGGGGGTGGTGGGGTCTCAGCAGCCCTACCCACTATCCTGGGATAATCCCCTTGCACAGTCAAGCAATATGCTTCCTGTCTCCTTCCTGTTAAACAATTTCTCACCTGTGTCTTTCCCGGGGATAGATTTTGTTTAAAGTGGAAAATCGGCTGATTCATCAGAAAGGACAAAAGCCCTATTGACGCCATCCATCTCTGACAGTAGCAAAGCCGCAGGAATAAATCATTCATCCCGCTGTCAGTTAATGTAACATGCGTGCACAGGACACTTAATGGATCCTCGTTGTTGTAAGGGGTGTGTGTGTGTTTTTTTTTTTTTTGGAGGCTGGGAATCGACCCGTCCTAGAAGCCTTCCAAGTGGGGCGGGTGGGTTTACATTGCATGCATGTGCGAGTGGCCTTCCCTTTGCTTTCTGCGTGGCTGACCATGTTCAAGCCCTGAAGGGGTGGGGGGGGGGGGGGTGGCGTCAGAACAGAGAGTGGGGTCACATTCTGCAAGCCGACTGGATCTGATGTGCTCCGATCACCCCCAAGGCTCAGGCAGGGCCGTGTGCAAGCGCTGCGCCCCTTCCCCTCCGAGCACCTACCCCATAGCACCATCTGCTTCTCCACTACCGAGCCACACAGGATGGGGTTGATGGGGGGGGGTTACTGTAGCTCCTGACCCCCTCATATGTATCCCACTAAACAAGGTTTTTGCACCCAAATCCGCCATGTACGTTAATGCTATCGGACGTTGGATCCTGATTAACACAATGTGGGGAACGTAATGGCCTGTTCAGACTCCCGCTGAGGTTTGGGATGGAACGAAGGCGCAGCCCCGACACAATCTAATCCCACTTTTAACAAAATGCAAGCGCCAGAGGAGGTGCAGATGATTGTTCATTAGCACGCTCAGTGGGGGCTTCGCCTGTACTACCAAAGAGCCAAGATTAGGATTTCCTGTAAATCTAACGGTACGGTTATACAACCGCGACCTAGTCAAATTGACATTTTCTTTGCGTCATGACCAGTGTTGGGCAGTAACTAGTTACTAGTAATGCATTACTGTAACTTAGTTACATTTTACAATACCTAATACTCTGACGCATTACTTTTTTAAATACAATAACTCAGTTACAGTTACAAATTACAATATGTTGTGTTGTTAGTTACTTGATAAATTATTTTAATAATTTAATTGTGTGACACTCGTGAGGATAAGCGGTTCAGAATAAAATAATGAAAGGATGGCTGCTGTGTACTGCACTACTTCCTGTTTACAATGGATTGCCGCTAACGAAAAAGACGCATTGTGAGCAGGTGTCGGATTCATGCCATGGAGTGGCAAGGCAAGTGCAAGACGAGTTCTTCGACGTGGAAATATGCTCATTACTTGAGCATAAAGAAACAGTGTATGTTCTTTTTTTTTATTTTTTTATTTTTAAGTAACTGAAAAGTTACTTTTCACAGTAGCACATTACTTTTTTGTTTAAGTAATCATCAGAGTAATTGAGTTACTTTTAAAATAAAGTAACTAGTAACTAACTAGCTACTACTGTTCTTTTTTTTTAAAGTAACTAAAGAGATACTTTAAATAGTAACACATTACTTTTTTGTTTAAGTAATCATCAGAGTAATTGAGTTTTGAAATGAAGTAACTAACTAGTTAAACATTTTTTAGTTACGAGCACAACACTGGATAGTACATTACAAAATAATTCAGCCCAAGCCCAAACACGGTTCGAATGTCCTAATCATGTGAATACAACTCCAGAGCTTCATTTTTGTTGAGCACAGTTGATTTTCGTGTGCGTCTCAGAGCTCACACCAGTAGAGCCTAAAGTCATTAATGTTAATGCATGTATGTGTATGTGTGCTCGCGCATGCATCCCTCACTATTCCCGGCGTGGCTCTATATATAGGGCCGTAATGATGGCCAGCTCGGGGAGATGAGAGCAGTGAATTAATAAGCTCGGCAGAAGATCTCCGCAACCCGGTCTCTAGACAATGCCCGGTGCTCTCTGCAGGGAAAACGGAGCAGAGATGAGATGTTAAGAGCCTCCTTTTTCATCATTTCATCTCCCCCCGGTTGAAAGCTGGAAATGAATTGAATTCAGGCAGGAGGCACAAATGCTTCCATTTGAGCCAGAATTTTATTTCTGGATCCCAAATTGCGAAGCTAGCGGTCTGATTTATTGATGAGCTCGGTGACCGTTCTTAACGCCGCGGGTCACATCGCGATGAATGGAGTGTGAGGGGGGGGGGGGGGGGGGGGTGTAATGGGGATTAAAGTTCACCTCAAAATGTTCGCCATTAGTGTGTGTCTTACTTAGATTAGACTAATTTTTCAATATCAGCACCATATGTGTATATATATATATATATATATAGAAAATAGAATACATAATTTATGAAATTACAGTATCAATGACTAAAAGATGCAGCCATATTTGTATTAGTTAATTTTTTTTATGAAAACTTAGATTTTTTTTTATTGTACATTTAGAACCGCGATAATTGCGATTACAAATTTTATTCAAATTATATATATATATATTTTTTTATCATATCGCCCATCCCTAGTGCATACTGTATATATTTCTTTATATATTGTGTACTATATATGTATTTTTTATTACGCCATTCATTCATGTTATGTAGAATGATTGACTTTAGTCTGCCGATTGCCTTAAGTCGGCTGGGATAGGCTCCAGCTGCCTGCGACCCTGAACGCGGTAAGCAGTATGAAAAATGGATGCATTTTTTTTTCTCTAGACATAATACCCTGTATATTATGGGATTACTTAGCCACACGTTTATGCGCTGCATCCTTTTATTTTCCCCTATAAGCTGCATTTAATGAGAGGTCAGAGAAATCATCCCATTTTTTTAATGAAACTCATTTTATGCATTGTGTGCATTGTGTGCATATGAAGTCCTAATTCCTGTATTGAAGTCGTATATCTCCGCAGCGGCGGAAAAAGCCGACGCCGTTCGGCACGTGGCGCTGAGCCTGGCAATTTAGTCAGCGGTTCCTCTTTAGGAGTTTGCACCGTCATCAGTCATGAGAAGAACAATGCGCTGTGGTGTGAAGCAGAGGGATGCCGCGTGAATGCGGTTAAGCCGGCTAAGAAAAATCCATCCATTTTCCAAAGCGCTTGTCCTCATTAGGGTCACGGATGACTGGAGTTCGGATCAGCTGACTTTGGGCGAGAGGCAAGGGTGTACACCCTGGACCGGTCGCCAGCCAATCGCTGCTGCCAATGACGGCATCCGTTTAAAAATGCCGTAGTTGCTAGGTGTGATCAACTGTCTGTGTTAACACCCCCGTGGTGTGCGTGCGCGCATGTGCGCACGTGTGTGCATGCAGAGCTGTATTCTGGCAACTTGGTGGCGAATTTGTTGCCTACTTGTCATTGACTTCACGGACCCCCCCCCGACCCCCGCCCCAGTTATGTGCACGTGGATCGCCATTCGGCTTATATATATCGCATGATGCCAATAGTTCACTCACGATTATTCACAAATTTTATATCTGTTCTAAATGTACAATAAATTGTTTTCATACTCTTGTTAACATAAAAGTGGAAAAAAATGTTCAACTAATAGAAATTTGGTCTGTATAAATCTGTATCTTTTAGTTATTGAATAATAGTAATTTCATAATAATTCATAAAATTGAGTTAATATTAAAATGATGTACTGTACTTTGTGTAATATTGATTTGTGTTGAGGTCATTTTTCTGCCACTAGATGGCATAATTGCATTTGTGAGACGTTGGTGACAGCTCAGTGCATTTTCGTTTTCACATTAAGAGCTATCTAATCTTTAATGCGAAGTAACTTGGGAAATTCTGCACATTTTTAAAATTGTAAAATGCAACTTGACCCCCCCAGTCTCCACCAATAAATGCATTATTATTAAATTTATTGCTGCTAAATTTTGACGTGGACGTGTCTGCTGCGTTGAGACTGGAATTCCCCCAGTACAGGATTTCCAAGTAAGGGGCAGTCATTAATTGCGCGTTAAAAAAATGAGTGGCATTAAAGGAACTTTAAATGACACCCCAAATACCTATCTGTCTCTCTCTCTTTCTCTCTCCCTCTCTCTCTCTCTATCTATCTATCTCTCTTTATATATATATATATATATATATATATATATATATATATATATATATATATATATATATATATATATATATATATATATATATTCATCATCTTTCCATCTATCCCATCTTCCAAGCTTTTTTCCCCCCCATTCCCTCAGAGAACGTCTTAATTTGAACCTAGTGCCTCTTCATCGTCATCTCCGTAATCCCTTTTCAGCAGAGAAAGAACATTCTGTCACTCTTTGAAGAGCAGCCGCTACATTTCATTTGCATTTAGAGACCATTCTAATCCTCTAACCTCACTTTTTTTTTTTTCTTTTTTTTTGCAAGGCTTAAGAAATCTGTTGTCCAGCGGACGAAACCTCACCGATGCGGAATGGATTGCCTGCAGAGAGGTAATGTTGGCGTTAATGGCTGTACACAGAGACAAGCAGATGCTTGATGAAAGCGGGACGTTGTCGTGTTTACGCAGCCGATGCAGCTTCCCTTGTTAAGATCATTGTTAGATACAACGCCACAGCAACAGCTGTGGGGAGTGACTTTTTTTTTTGTGTACATTTAAATTGTTACCAGGTTAGGTGTAAATAAATCCAAAGCAAATAAATGCTAGTTCTACTATTACGACACCAACGTCGCCATTTTACAGGCCTATTGACTTTGGGACGCGGGTCTCGAGTAGAGCTCTCTCAGCAACCGCTCGCCGGCAAAGTCACATTCAGACGCTAATCAATGGATCAATATTTGCCGCCTGGCAATGTGCAGCATACCTGCTTGCCGCTTTTGCTGTAACCTCCCCAGAGATCCAGCAATGCCGCACAACCCATTCTATGTAATTGCTTTGTTAATCTCGGCGCTCTGATAAAGGCGCAGGGGTGACGTGAACTCACTCCCTCCCTCTCGGGGAAACGTCAAGACGGTGACCTGTTTGCTCGGCGGCGACCATCTGCCGTATGGACGGACTTTAGAAAAAAAAAGCTGCCAGTGTTAGCGGGATTAGCGTTGTGAATCTGTCGCTAGCAGATGAGGTAGACACGCAACAGGCAAAAAGAGCAAAACAACGACTAACAAGCTGATTGTTGGGAGAACGGGTGGACGTTTAGAATGAGCTGTTTGCGTAACGCCAGCAGACAACACGCTAAGCTTGAGCGAGATGAAGTCCGTAGTCTACTGATTATAAAAAGTACATTTTGTTTGATAATTAATCTTTTTTTTTTTTTAACAAATATTTAAACGACACGATTAAGATACAAAATGTCTTTGAGTTTCTCATTCAGTTTGACAGTGAATGATGGGATGCTGTTAGTCTGGTTGGGTTTTAATATGTGCACATTTTTGTATTTTGTTGGTGTGAGAAATCAATAAATATATTAAACGCGAAGATACAACATGTCTAAAGAAAACTGGTCTCAGGGAATTTTGGCATTAAATGGTTAAATTCCATTTTATTCTCCCCAAATACCTTTTTGGTACATTTGTTTTCTTCATTTTTACATTTCCTCCCCAAGATTTTTTTTCTCTAATAAATGATTTTGCTCAAAAAAACAACAATATTTTCCTTGAGGGGATTAGAAACTTTTCTCAGAAAAATTTGGATAATTTTCCTAAATATTACTTTTTTTGTACTTCATTTTTACATTTCCTGCCCAATACTTTTTTCTCCAATAAATTATTTTGCTCTGAAAATACAATTATTTTCCTTGAGGGGTTTAGAAACTTTTCTCTGAAAAATTTGAATAATTCTCTAAAATTTTACTTAGATTACCTAGATTTTTTTCCCTCCGAAAATTACACATTTTATTCACGCAAAATACAAATTTGTTCATTAGAAAGATTCACTTCATATGTTTTAAACTTTTTCCCCATTTCACGTGCAGAGCCATTAAGGCAAAATAAGACCAAATTATTGCATTTGCCCGCTTTAGTTAGCGTACATGAGTAAAAAATCCCCCCCCCCCCCTAGTCTCCACTATGTCTTGTGTAAAGCATTTAAGAGCCTATATAACCACCTCTCTCAGCCTTTTTTATTCAAGACCTCCCACCGACTGCAGTCACAGCAGCTCTTAGCTTTTCAAAGGGGACCTTAATCATTTTAATATGAATGCTGTTAAGTACCCCCCAATAATCACTTTGATGAAATAGCGGACATTTTAAACAGCTTTTCACCCCTGCCTTTCATCATTCTTCTCTTGCTTCCATCGCCACTGACTAATTCCGGGGCCTTGATGTGCCTCGTCGTACGCGATTGCAGCCTTCTAAATTCATCTCGCTCCCAATCAATGGAAAGAAGCATTCCGAATAAACATATTCGTCCCATGTGGTCCTGTAAAAGACTTGTTGATATTCATCTAGATCAAATGAATAACTGGAATATAGACTTTTTTTTTTTTTTTGTCAACACAAAAATCGCCTAGTAACATAATTGCCCATGTCATTTTCAGTTTAGTCAGTCTTAATTATTTGCACCATACATGGCCCTAATTCATGACAAACTACTTATCAGTGAGTCTTCTTCAGCCTATTAATGTCTTCTTGGATTTAGAGGGCTCATGTGACAAAAGAAGTTAATAATTTGTACATAATATGAATAATTTGCTCTGAAAATTTAGCAACGTAGCGCAATCCGCTCGCAGAAAGTACTCGATGCCTTCGCAGATGCCTGCTTTGTCAAACTCAAATCCCTTTTAGCGTAGCGGCGCAAATGATAGCGATAAGAGGCAAGCAGTGCAAATGAGTCTTTGTTGACTTATTTATCACTTTTGTGTTACCTTGGTATCTCTCGAGCTCTCGCTCTCTGCCTTTTGGCGCTTGCGCTGCCTTGTGGTTTATTCATACCACATCTCATCATTTATTAAAAATTCAGTCAGTGGGGCAGGCGAAGAGAGCATTAAGGAGCGAAGTCGACAGGCTGCTTGGAAAATCATCCTTCCCCGGCGCCAAGTGGGGCTCCTCCTTCCCTCGCGCCACAAGACAAAGGGAAGATGGTGTCGGGCCGTCGGAGGGAAATAACACTCGCTTACATCTCACATTAACGACATACTTACTTTCGACAATGTGCTCCTTGCTATCTTAACTCGTTTGTTCCTGTTGGGGAAGTCTGCTTTTGTTCAGATGATCTGCACCGAATGAATTTAGAAGGACTGACCCGTTTCGTGGCTTTTCGCATTCTTTTCCATGACTCCCCCATGACCAAAGTACAGGAAGAGCAACAAAGCGCAATAAAAATTCTTCAAATCTCCCAAACATCAATGGGAAAGAACAGACCCTGTGGTAACCTCTGAGCGGAATGTCGCAGGGGTGTCAGATAATCGGTGCATGGGAAGACCGTGGTCCTCCCAAAACAGGAGCTCCTTTCCGAAGTTAAAACGAAAGGAAGCGCCACAGATTTTTCTTTTCTTTGAACGTCTCACGATTCGATTCCGATTTTGGGTGTGCGATTCGATTCAGAATCGATTTTTGATTACGAACTATTTTTGATTCAAAATGGTTTGATTGACAATGATTTTTGCTTCAATTTATAGATGTGCAAGGAATTGTAATGATCTACTCCTGTCTGACTCGCTAATGCTAATTAGCGCGCTACTCACGGCACTTTCAGCACTCAGAAGAACAGCTCCACGCTGCAAAAAAACAACTTTTATTGGAATAACTTGATCGTGACTTTTTCCTTCTACTCTCTAATGTGGCTACAAGTTAACAGTGTATTAGACCGCGTGGAACCACACGGCCTCTAAGTGGCCAAATCGGGTACAACATGAACAGCGCTCCCAATAAAGGCACACACAAACAAAGGGACGATAGTATAAAATAATTTTAATAAAAGCGATTTTGGGACATTTAAAATCTATTCTGAATCGTACTAAATGAGAATCGCGATTCTTATTAGAATTGATTTTTTGGCACACACCTAGTAATTGCTAAACTAAGAGCAACAAAACGGAAATGTGAAAAATTTCAGGTTAGTCTATGACTGAGAATTGAATTTCCCGTCCATCCATTTTCTATCGCACTCGTTAGGAATAGGCGTGTACTAATACCAGGTATCGGCACTCGTGATAGTGACCAATACTAATACTGGCCACTTTACAATCAGGGACTAGAAATTATAAATTAGAAAGATACAAAATTGAAATTTTAACCAAAAATGATATAATGGGACATATAGGTTTTCCTTAAAATTACCTGTTATTGTTTTTTGCAAGGAAATGTTATGTATCAAAAGTCATTTTGGCATCGGTAATTGGTATCGGTATTGGTGACTACCCACGATTTGAGTACTCTTACTGGTATCGGACTGAAAAAAAAAGTGGTATTGACATCACTAGTTCTTGTCCTCATTGGGGTCACAGATAAGTTGGAGCCTATGCCTGCTGATTTAGCTTTTTCAGTCACTTAATTCCTACCCTGTGCTGCATCCTAACAACTTGATTCAAGTGTTTTTCATAAAGAAGCCAAACAACTTTTTCAACTTTTTAGTATTTCCAAAATCCCCCATCTGAAATGGAACTTCCAGGGAGTAGCCACAAATGTGTACGCCACTTTTGCATAACTTGTGACTTTGGCCATTTCTGTGAGAATCCCCATTTTTTCTCTTCCCATAATCGCATCCCACACAGTTCTTTTCCACGAACGATCAGACAAAACAAAACAGCATTGATTATGTACGCAATTGAAAATACCACCCAAAAAAAAAAAAAATCCCCAAACTCACCCTGACTAATGTTTAGTTCAAAAGCAAAGTTTGATTGTGTAATTTAAGCCGTGCAGTTTGCCGACCTTTGGCCGGCAACTGTCTCTATTCTATTTCAGTCTGGCTTTCCCTGTGGTCTTTTACTGTTCATCAGCTGTCTTGTCGGACACTGGATATAGATAGCTCACACAGAGGAAACACGGTAAATAATCACTTGGATCCATTGCTTGAGTCTAGTTCACAGGATGTTTGTTCTTTGAAGGGGACATATTATGACAAATTGACTTTTTTCATGGCTTATATAAAAAAAAAAAAAATAGTTGGGTCTCTTCTGAAGTGCTGCCTCCACAAGTGAAAATGCTTTTCATGTGTTTATGGGCGCCCTGTTTGTCATAGTAACGTCACCTTTACTCACCATTGGCCCAGCAGTATATGAGGCGGGTTAAACATATGCTCATTTGCATAAAACAGGGCTAACCCATAAAATATCATTGCTAAGAAATGGCGTGCAAAGAGTGCTATAATTCTCGATCCTTGAGGCATTTTGACGAAAAGCATGTTATTAAGACACATGGGGACTATTTTAAATGATGGAGAGAGAGAAAAGCATCTGTGCTTTGGCATCCTGAGCAAGCGTGATGAAATGCGGTCCAGTCTGCTCGGCGGATCGTAACTTGGTTTGATGGAGTTTTTGAGGAGCAGGTGAAAGGTGGCCACGCTAAAGAGTTAATTAAAATAACTAAGCTGCTAATGCATTCACACTGTGGAGGGGGCTGGTTTTGTCCTAATGTATGGATGTTTGGGGGGTCTCCACGCTTTGATGTATGCCCATGGACCATCAAAGGAAGTGTGTAGCGAAAGAGACCAGCATGATGAATGGGGGAGTCATTATTCTTTTTTTTTTTAAGGATTTTTTCTTTTCTTTTTTGCAAAACAAAACAAAAACAACTCGTACGTTTGGCCATTCATTAGTGATACCACTAAGACAGTGAGGTTCACCTTCATTAAACACATTGAGACATTTAAAAGTAAAGTGAATAAATAGAAGTCGATTTCTAAAACTACTAAAATACCATAGAATGATTAAAGAAAAAATCTTAACTGGATTCAAAAGCATTTTCCACTCGTGTGCAGCATAACAGCTAAATGCTGCTTCGCCATCTTTGCTTTTTAACTCTGGGCTTCACTAATTAGCCGGAGTCTGACCCCTACTGGGTTTATATTCAATCAGCATTTTTGTCATGTAAGAGGCGATTACATTTTTTAATTGTAATTAATCGCGTGACTTCACTAGTTAACTCACGATTAATCACAAATGTTACATCTGTTCTAAATGTACAATAAAAAAAAATCTAGGTTTTCATAGTGTTGTTAACAAAAGGGGGGGGGGGGGAAATGTTAACTAATAGAAATAGTTCAAATGATTTTTTGACGTTTATAGCCGTCAATGGCAGTGAATGAGTTAAATGCAGTAAAAAGTCGATATGTATATAAAATATTGGCATTTGTATTTTTAATCTCAAGTAATGATTTTTTTTTCTTTTGCCACTAGAAGGTTAAAACTCGAGTCTTTCTTACTTACCCCCCACCCCCACCCCCCACCTTTGCTGCACTGTACAGCCGTTGCGCAGGCTGCCAAATTAGCACGCTGACATTTCAATAATCACCAGCTGCTGTCATCACCTGGGAGTTGGCGTTTGCACCTCCGTCAACACATCCTTAAGTGTCATATTTGCACATGTTGACATTTGCACTGTAAACATGATATTTGAGCGCTCAATGAATATCTGTGAAAAACAATACTTATTCTTTTTCTTTTTTTTTTCTCTCACTCTCTCTGGATTGTGTTTTTTTCACCTACCGTACATAGCTGGGTCTGGATCCCGCCATGAACGAGCAGCTCATTGTACAAATCGTGAGGATCTGCCTGAAAGGTCAAATTTGGTTCATGACTTCTTGGCCTCCTTTCGAGACAGCCCAAAGTATAATGACAGATGACAGAAACCAAATAAAAGGGTGTAACGCCAACATACTTTGGCCGAGGTAAAAAGCATCTGGCTGCCAGAAAATGGTAGCTCCGCGGAAGCCACTTTAATAAACTCCAGTGACTCAGCGAGGCATCCTGCACAGCTTGAAGTGCGGCATGTGTTACGCCCTCCAGGTACAACCTCATCACTGGAAGGTAAAACGAAACCCGGCGCATTATTAAGGGTGGTGACGACTTGAAGCGTTCAGCCCCTCGGGGCACGATTAGCCGGCAACGCCGCTGTCAGCAGAGCTTTAAAGTCATTACTGGGGAATTAGCGGAGTAGTTGTAAGGCCCAATAACGGCGTGTGTGACAACTAAAAGGCATTTGAATAAATGTCATGTGTTGTTGTTGTTGTTGTTGTTGTTGTTGTCGCAAGAAGAATTGTTGTTGGTTGCAGGCCGCGAGGTGAAAATGATGCGCTAATGGTGCGCAATGTACTAGCTTGCACAACGGCGTGAGAAGAATATGTTGGCACAAACTCAGTTACTGCCATTTTTATTTGTTGTCGTTTGTTTTATAATTATAGGATAAATGTTTTTCCACACTTCATTTGCTGACTGTGATTATAATTTAAGTAGTACGTTGGCATAGATTAACTCATTCGCTGCCGTTGACGGCTATAGACGTCAAATATGCATTTGAACTATTTCTATTAGTTAATTTTTTTTCTACTTTTGTTAACAAGAGTGTGAAAACCTAGAATTTTTTTATTGTACATTTAGAACAGATATAAAATTTGTAATTAATCGTGAGTTAACTAGTGAAGTCATGCGATTAATTACAATTAACAAAAATTAATCGCCTGACACTCCCTAATTTGTAATGATCTTTTCTTTTTTAAATCGTGTCAGGCGATTACAATTTTCAATTGTAATTAATCACATGACTTCAATAATTAACACAATTAATCAAACATTTTATATCTGTTTTAAATGTACAATAAAAAAAGTTTTTATGTTTTCATGCTCTTATTAACAAAAGTGGAAAATTAATAGAAATAGTTCAAATGAATTTTTGACGTCAATAGCCGTCAATGGCAGTGAATGAGTTAATGATAGCGTATTGCGCATTCTGACTCTGAGTAAAATAGTAACTAACTACAAAGTTAACAAATTATTCTTATTGGGTTTTAAAAATCAATAGAAAATAGAATGTTATTACTGCTTTTATTTGGTATTTATACTTCCTGTTTTGTTCCAGTTGGGGTGGAGCCAGGTAGATAAAACTAAGGTACATATTTTTTTTCAAACAATTCTTGACGTGACTGTAATTATCTTTAATGTGGTTCCATCCATCCATTTTCTGTACCGCTTGTCCTCACAAGGGTCGCGGGGGTTGCTGGAGCCTATCCCAGCTGGCTTCGGGCAGTAGGCGGGGTACACCCTGAACTGGTTGCCAGCCAATCGCAGCTTTAATGTGGTTTTCATTATTATTTTTTTTATTCCATTGACGAATGCAGTGAACATATTTGTGGTTTGCTATTGAAGAACTCGCTTGTTCGCTTTTTTCCCCCCCACTAGAACTGTAACGCCCGAAGATATCAACACAAGTATCCAAAAATGAAATCATACGTAAGGATAAATATGTGAGATGTTTGAAATAATTTTAATTACGAGTATACGGTGTAACCTTGATTTAGCGAAAATAGTCTACATTTTGTACGTCGTGGAGGAGCTAAGTTTAGCCGTTGTTGTTAGCAGCGTTCTCCTTGACTTACGCTAAGTGGCTATTAATCAATAAAATGAAATCACACGTTAGGATAAATATGTGAGATGTTTGAAATTATTTTAATTTCGAGTATACGGTGGAACCTTGATTTAGTGAAAATAGTGTTGAGCCCACTCAAAACTGCCCTTCTAAAGTAGCTGTTTATGTCTGATACAGAATTGGCTGCAATTCACCACAGTGCCAGTAAATGGCGCTGTGGTGCCATCTTCGGATTCCGGCTGCTCTCATCATAGATTATTAACAGATTTAGTCGGCGAGAGCAGGCTAAAACACGTGTGAATTGGCGGCCATAATAGCAGGGCCACTGCCCTTCATAAGGTATGTTTAGCATTGATATTAGCTTAGCATGACTGTAAGCATTATTGAGAAGCGTTGCTATTCATATCATTGGCTGTTTTTCACTCAGGCGCTAGTCGTGTATACGTCTTTCGAACATGCTATTTTCGATACAGTACACAGTTGTTTTCTTGTAGCATCTAATCATAATTGAGTTTTGTTTTTTCGAGATTCGAACACCAAACCTCAGAACCACGAGGCAGACGTGCTATCCACTAAGGCACCACGCTGTTCATAAATTCAAGTAGCCCATATACATTGTTCTGAATGTATAGCAGTAGCGTGACATCCACATTTTCAGAGGTGGCAAATCCAGGTCCAGAAAGTAAAAACCCTGGCACTGTTTGGCTTTAGCCCGAAGTGCTAGCTAGCTAGCTCCCTAGCTAGTTCCCCGGATGCTCGGTTACCTGCTAGGGAGCTAGCTAGCTAGCTAGCACCAGGGGCTAAAGCCAAACTGTGGCAGGGTTTTTACTTTCTGGACCTGGATTTGCCACCTCTAAGTTTATAAACATGTGTAATGTTTCCTTATGTTGGCCGACTGCCATGTTGGCTAGTAGCAGGCGGCGGGAAAACAACACATACGTCCCTTGCTTTCCTTTGAACTTTCCCCGTCGTCAGCAGAAATCTTCAACATCTCTTTGCCATCTCGCTAATTTTAAAAGCTTGTTTTTCGGGGGGGGGGGGGGGGGTGACATCATGCATTCCGTTTGCGAAAATCACCACCTTGAGCAGACGTGATGGCATGCGTGTGATGTTATGTAGCGCCGTTTCATGTGCAGGCAGAAGAGTGGGACGTCATCACATGATTCATCCCAGATTTCCACATTTGACCCGCAGCTGCCATTGGAATCCGATGATGTATTCTCCTTTTTGTCTTAATTCTGTTTTCTTTCATGATTATTATTTTTTTCTTTCAGGAACATTGCGTTCCCGCTTGTCCGCCACGTCGCTTTGATAGCGCAGCTGTAACAGCCGAACCGATGCCAGCAATAACTTGAAGAAGATTGAGAGGATAACAAGTGGGAACGCTAAGCGGTGCGTCTGTATTTGCCCGAGGGAAAACGCGGAATAACAAGCTTAAGGTGAATTGCTCCTGCTAGCTGTTCGAATATCATGTTCTCATATCATACTTTTTTTTTTTTTTATTATCACTGTGACTGATAGTGATGGTTAAAAAAAAAACTCCCAAAAAGGCAACACATTTATTAAGCTTACATTTATTGACTGTTTAGCAAAAATCAATTTTTGCTCCAACATTTCAGATTTAATATGCTTTATTTTTTCTCTGTAACATTTCACAGTTGGAAATCAATTTTTCAGGACCTCTGGAAATGTTTTGATTTTGGTATGTCACATTAGGAAAAGTAATAAAACCAATCATGGCTCATTTTAAGGGAGACATTATGCATTCTCACAATTCTAAAACAGTTCCCCGACGCCATGTCTTGTCAAGAATTAGATTACTTGCCTTGCTGAAATCCAATTGTTTTAGAGGGTGATCCTCTCTCATGCAAATGAGCAAATGCTTATTTCATTTCTCAAAAGACATTATGCATGTGTAATATATCCAGTATTTAACAGCAAAGAGATTAACTCAAACAACAAAATAACCACATAGAGAGAGGGCTCTTATTCCATTCAAGGACAGCAACATGATACATTTTTTTTACGTTTCAAAAAATTCCACCACCTCCAGAATGATTATTTATTTTATTTTTGTTAATTAAACAATGGCCGCCAATTGCTCTGCAACTGAGCTTGGTTATTAGCAGGCAGCTTGTACAAGCAGAAAAAAAGAGATCAGTCACAATATTTTCACTCGTGAAGGCAGCACTTCATACATTACATTGTGTGCATGACCAAACACGAATACCTCGCCACGTTGTCAACTTCACAGAGCAGTCACTGTAACTACTGTATGTTAGTTAATGCTAATCTGTTAATCCAACAGAACTCAATGCAGCTCTGCTTACCTTTTAGCTTTTGACATAATAGCAGAATACAAGACAGTGTGTGTGTTCCAGGCCATTGACGGCTATAAATGTCAAAAATTAATTTAAACTATTTCTATTAGTTTATTTTTTTTTTCACTTTTGTTAACAAGAGTATGAAAATGTACATTTAGAACAGATATAAAATTTGTGATTAATCGTGAGTTAACTATTGAAGTCATGCGATTAATTACAATTTTTTTTTAAAAATCATCGCCTGACGAGATGATTATTAAAAATTAGGGGCGTCAGGCGATTAATTTTTTCATCCGCAATTAATTGCATGACTTCAATAGTTTAATCACAAATTTTATATCTGTTCTAAATGTACAATTTTAAAAATCTAGGTTTTCATACTCTTGTTAACAAAAGTAGATTATTTTTTTAAACTAATAGAAATAGTTACAATTATTTTTTGACATTTATAACCGTCAATGGCAGTGAATGAGTTAAAATACTCAGCTTTTTGTTTTTTTTCACCATGCACCAAATCTGTCACTCAAACCTCACGTGAATAAGGAACACTTCTACCCCCTCGCAACATTTCGACTTTTCGACACACACACCAAAAGAAAGCAAGTCTGCTTTACAGTAGCGTGTTAATGGTTCAAAGGCTTCTTTCCAGCGTGTGCACCCCCACCCCTCGCTGAGCGTCGCTCGCGGGGCCGCCATCTGACGCGGACCGCATGCCGAGCTCGTGTGTGACGCTATTGACTTTTTACGTTCAGTCTCGCAGGAGGGGGAAAATCAGGTTGGCGGCATTCTCGCGCACTGTGACTTTTGGCAAGAAACAAAAGCAGCCTTGCTTTGGAATTGACGGCTTTTGCTGACCCGCTGATGTCATGCCGGCTGCGTGAATGGTGATGTCATGTGCATTAAAAAAAAAAAGAAAGAAAAAAAAAGCTGAGTGGAGTGAGTGCCATAAAGGAGGAGCGTCTCGCAGCCCGAGCATTAGCATAGAGGCCAGACAGGTCCGCTTTCGAACCCAATCACCCGAGCTGTCGTCTTTCTTATTGCTTGCAGCCAACCCGTGCATCATTCCTTCACTTGGAAATCAACAAAAGGGAATTCTTTATATTCAATTTTAGGCTCAGATCAACAATACAAATTTAATCTTAATATTTAATGGGTCGGAAGTCATCACAGACCAGGACCTCGATCCATCATCCACACTGCAACATGTAATGTTATTATAAAAAGTCTACACCCCCCTGTTCAAACCCTTTATTTTTTGTGCTAAATTAAATAAAACCTTTTTCCACCATTAAAGTGACCTCTAAACTCTCAAATTTAATTGAAAAAAAGTATTTTTTTCCGAGAAGGCAAGCAAAAATTAACTTATAAAATGTGGTTGCAAAAGTGTGCACACCCCCTTATAACTATACTCTGCCTCTGTTCACATTTAAACGCATGATAAATGGGAGTACGCATTTAAAGAGCCTCTGATTAACTTGAAATTTATTTAAGCTGTTCTAGTAGGCTTTTCCTGCCATTTTTTTCCCTTTCTAAAAGAAGCCTGAAGGGTTGTTGTTGTTGTTTTTTGCTAACACTGACTGCCACAGTTGAAACTGTTCATAATTCCCTCCACCTTGACTAAGGCATCAGTTGAAGCAGCAACTTTTTACTGTATATCCACCTTACACTGTAAAAAACAAACAGTTTTTAATCTGAACCTAAAGTGTAAAATAAACAAACAAATGAATAAAATACTGAGTCACTTTTTCCTTTTGTGATTTTCCAAATGAATAGAAAGCATAAACGATAGCCGGATTCATGCCCCCGGGGCGGATTGAACAACAATGTCCTTTTCAAAGAAATTTCCTAAAAATATATTTATTTGCCCCTGCAGAGCTCGTCTCTGCCTCGCCGTAATTGGGGTGTGACCTAAATATCTGACGGGAAGCTGCACTTGAGCGAGTGCGCCGCCTCATTGACCTACATATGTAGAGAGCATTGGCGGAGCTTTTGTGCACGAATCGATACCGCACGGCGGAGCGTCCTTGCACTTGGCCTTTTTCGAAGCCGCTCGTTTCGTTCCTCTTGACGTCCCAACCCTGTTGTCCTCCAATTAAGCGTCATTAAGTAAATATTTATAATTAAAGACGATAGCAGGGAGTGGGGGAGAATGTTAATTACCATTTTGACTAGGGCAAAGGTTCAATTGCAAATTGCAGTGTTGTAATTAAATTTAGTAGGAACAAATTAGCCCCTAGTTTGATGTTGCTAGTTCTCCTAAATTTGTGTATTAGGTACCTGGGCCTTGAGTTGGGGGACTTAAACTATGGAGGCCCAAAACTGCCACAATTAAAAATAAATGATTGCATGTGGAACAGTGGCGACAGCTCCCCATTGATTGCATCTGAGATCATATCAAATGCGCCGGCAGATAGTGTTGATGGCCGGCAACAGGGCGCCCGATGGAGTGGCTGCAAACGGAAAATGCCACTGATTGTGGAGACGTTTTTTTTTTCTAAACATCATTCTGCCCCCCCCAAAACACACACACACACAAGCAATATGTTTGCATAAGACTCTGCGTTTATCTGCGCATTAAAACTAAATGTTTTAGTTAAGTTAAGTGGCGGTTAAGTGGGTTTAGTGCGACCGCAGTCCATGGCGGGACAAAATTTCCCATTGAAATCAATTATAGTGGGATTAATTTGTTCCAGAGTCCAAACAGTTAGTTTATTTAATTTAATATAACTATTAGTACAATAATTTATTGTAATAAAATGTTGTTTTTATAGTTGCTTAAATTATAATTAACTGATCATTAAATTAAATATTCAATAAAATTAAAATATGAAATTGTTTCGTTATAATATTTTTATGTAAACATTTTTTTTCTTAAAATTCAAGCTTTTTGTATTTAACCTTTTAATTAATGAAAATATGTTTTTCAAATTTTTCAATTTATTTTAGTATATTTATAGATGATAAAATATAATGCAAGATGTTTTCATTTCACTAGTTATAATTCTTTTTTTTTTTAAATAAATGTACCTATTGTTAAGTAGTAACTATTGATAACTATTGTTAAAAAATATCTAATTAATTTTTTTAATTTTGTAAATATTTTTGTCTTAGGTATTTTTCATTTTAATAAGTAAACATTCAAGCTATTTCATTTATAATTTATTTAATTGTAATTAATTAATTTTATTTGAATTATTATCATTATTTCAATAAACCACTTTACATAAAATCAGTCATTTATATTTTAATGTTTATTTTCCTGATTTTATGTAAAATATTTGTTGTGATAAGGGACTAATTACTTGTTATATGAATTGTCTATAATTCAAATTAATAAATAATTTTTTTTATAAAAAAAAATGCAGTTAGGTTGTACATATTTTTTTATACTTATATAAATTGTTCATTTTATTAATTAAATAATTCTGATTATGAAGCAAGTTTTGTTTTTTTCTCACCCCAAACACATTTTGAGTTCTATACAAGCCACTGCTGAAGGAACTGTGGGGAAAATGCATACTGTATCCGCCTGTGTGTTAAATGATGACAACTGAAGCAAAAGCAGACAAAGGCGGTCATCAAAATCCATTAGATGTAATTCCCCGGCGGTTTTAGTAATTGATTGCGACACGTCCGCCTCCTGTTGACGATAGCGCCGTGAGCCGTGGGTGAGCGCGATTGATTTAGGACTTCCTCCCCGCACTCGTCTCGCCAGCCTTGGCAACAACAATAACGTCGGCTCCGGCCTGATGTTCCAGTGTCCTTGTGTAACCCCCCCCCCCCCCCCCCTCATGTAACCCCCCCGGGGAATGCTCTACGCCCTGTAAATAGGAGCATCCTCAGGCTCTTATATTGACCGTGACTACTTAAGCTGGGTGATAGGTGACTTGATGCTGGAGTCAAAAAAGGCCACCCTGCTTGTTTTACAGCTTTTTTGTCGTTTTAAAGGCTGCGTTTATTCGGATTGCAATAAGCAGCCGTTGCAAACCTTTTTTTGCGCCACGGAACAAGTCACATTACATTGAATTAGAGCTGTCAAAATTAATCGACAAGTAATCGATTATCAAATTAATCAACAACTTTTTTAATAATCGAGTAATCGTTTGGAGCCATATTTTGATAAAAAATTGTCCAAATCCTCTGATTTCGACATATCAACAATAATTGTTGGCCGATTTCTGTTTTCCTTCATGAAAGAAGACTGATTATCTTCTGTGTTTAATCAAAATAAGACATTTGCGCACACTTGTTTTTTACTTTGGAAGACAATGATCGAACCGCTAACATCAACATCAATCCGCCTTTTTTTGTAATCACTATAAAAAAATGCCTGTGTAATAGACATTATCACAAAATTAACTCAATCACTGCCATTGATGTCAAAAATTTATTTGGACCATTTCCATTAGTTTAACAGTTTTTCCCACTTTTGTCAACAAGAGTATGAAAAACTAGAATATTTTTTATTGTACATTTGGAACAGATATAAAAGTTGTGATTAATCGTGAGTTAACTAGTGAAATCATGCGATTAATTACAATTCCAAATTTTAATCGCCTGATGTCCCTAATTTTTAATAATATTTTCTTTTTCTTTTTTTAAATCGTCAGGCGATAATTTTTTTAATATTGTTATTAACCGCATGACTTCACTAGTTAACTCACGATTAATCACAAATGTGTATCTGTTCAAAATGTACAATATTTTTTTTCTAGGTTTTTATACTCTTGTTAACAAAAGTGGAAAAAAATGGTAAACTAATAGAAATGGTTCAAAATAATTTTTGACGTCTATAGTTGTCAATGGCAGTAAATGAGTTAATGTTGGTTTAACATTTTTATGTTGAGCTTTTTCACTGAAAAAAATAAAATACTGTATTATTAGTAGTATTTTATTGTTTCCTTCAAACCCTTTGTTGTTAGGTTAGGATTTGTTCTTGGTCCTTGTGGGATTTTGACGAAAGTATGTCACAGGTATGTTATAAAAGACACCTGGGAACAATTTTGCACAATATGTCTCCTTTCAGCACGATGGCGAGACATGAAAGAAGAAAGGGAGGTCGTAAAGATTGTCGTTTCCGACCCCGCAGACAATGTGTCGTGTTTTAACAGTGTCGGGTCAGCGCGGTCTCCGGTGAGAAGTCGGGTCGCGGTGCGGTCACGTACATTTACTGATGAACACGGGGAGAAAAATGACGAGGGGGCAGCAGCTGCGTGGGAGTGGTACTGTTTTTTTTTGTGTGTGTGTGTGGGGGGGGGGGGGGGGGAGTCGTTAACAGGAAGCTACTTTCACTGTCTGTTCAGCTCGCCGACCTGGAGACGGGGTAGCGGAGTGGGGAGGGTGTGGCGGTGGGCTGTATTTAGCAGGAAAAGCTTCCTGTGCGTGGGCCTCATGGCGCCGAGCGGGGGACGGGATCCGCAATCCAACTTGCTGTCTTCACACACACACACAAAAAAAAAACCCACGCGCACACACCTTCTGGCACACACTCTTAATTTCCTGCCTGCAATTCTGGCAGCTGGTCAGAGAAAAATGCGCTTCCTCTTCAACAATCACACCTCTCAGATCACGCGTAAATCGTCGTACAACGGGGACGTTACGCAATGGCCGAGTGACGATTGTTTGCGTTGACGCACGGACAAACAGAACGCGCGCAGGGACGTTATCTTCAAGAGCTGACATAGCCTAGAAATGGATTCGATTTCAGGGTCAATTCTGTGCTCCGGCATGCTTTTTCTGGCCTTGGATGATCCATAAAATCAATAAAAGCTCTTGCAGGCTAACAGGACTTTGAATACATACAGCCGACGTAGTGTTCATTTTGAAAACGAAACAAGAATCATTTCGTCAACACATTTTTTACTGGACAAAAACTAGACCAAAACCTTAATAAACAATAACTGGGACTCGATTAATATGCATTTTCGTCGACGAATGAACTTCACTTTAAAAAAAAAAACTGGTACTAAAATCTATGGACATTTTAATTCATGAACAAAAACCAGACGAAAATTATGATTTTGTCAAATCTTGTCTTTGCTAATCTGCCATGTGACACACCCCCTTTCAAATCTGCAGCTAGCGAGTGCGACACGTACAAACACATGGGACAGACAGGAGGTGGATTCATGATGAACGATTACAAAAAAAAGTAAATTATAGTTATAACTATAGCTATAACGTTCCAACAATAACGTTAATCCGACCGCTAACTAATGCTGGCTAACTTACTAGCTCATAGCATGGAGCCTGACGACCTCCAAGACTTTTGGACAAGCCTGTATGTTGCGGTGGCAGTTGTCGGGCCGCTCTACTACTTCAGGGCCTGGACGACCAGATGTGATTAATAGATCAATCAATTCTGCTGTCAACCAGGAAAAAAGAGCCTTCAAGTGTGTTTTGCGCAAAACTAATCTAGTCTATCCGAGAAAATTCATCGCAGCTCTGCTTACCGCTTGGCTTTGGTATAATAGTAGAAGATTGCTGCTTGATTGTGTTTCAAACAGTGGAGTGTTTGGCTCTTCACCCAGCCTGGCTGATCACGACATGGACGCTTGACCTGACGGGGGGGGGATCTTTATGATATTATGTTAATTAACCCCAGTGTTGCGTAACAGTTTGGCAGACACATTTTCAAAAATATTCCTACAGCGAAAGATTTACTTGATTGAATAATTTCGCACTTGATAGGTGGGCACTCCAGAGACCCAACGATTTGTATACAAGCCATTCAAAAAAATCATCCAAATTTCTAAATGTGTGCTGAAGAGCGCTCTCCCTGCCCGCCACTTGACAATTTCCCCTAATCCTAAACACCAGAGAACGATTTGGGAGAAGTAATCTCGGCCCAGTGGCATCCGACCAGCTCGCGGCGTGTCAATCCTCCTTGCAGGCCGACTCAAAGGAAATGCTGCGCATCAGCAACCCGGCGACCGGCAAGCAATTCGCTCGCATGAAATCTCGGAATTAAGCGCCGCAGAAATGGAACCTCATTGAGCGGATTCCGGGCAGCCGGCGGAGCGGCTTGCGGTAATTACAGACCATTCAAAGCATTCACGCGGAAGCAACGTCGTAAAATGGTTATTTTCATCCCCAAGATGGTATCCACACGGAATGGCATCCATGTTAGAGGGCTGTGGACCAATCAGGGACTTGGCTCATTCACCTGTTGTGTTTCATTATTAACTCATTCTTTTGTTGTTGTTTTTGTTTGACCTGGCCTCGCAGCCACCCACTGAAGCAACCCCCTTCGCTCCCGGCTGTTTTACTGGATTTTGACTGATTTTGCAAGGCCCACAGAATATTGTCTTCTATTGCTATAAAAACATGGAACCTACCAAAAGAAAGATTTAGAGTCTCGTCACACCCAACGTAGGCTGAGCTTTTCTGGCGGCATATTTCCAATGTTGCAACGCGGGACCACCGCCAGTCAACCGGCATAGCTAGCTCCCAATAGCTTCGTTTGGATAATGGTGAGTGCATTGAGTTGTTTAGCGCTGTCGAACTGTCAACCAAGATAGCATTTAGCGTTAGCTTAAGTAATAACATAACCAGATTGACTAGCGATTTCTTTTGTTAGAAATGGCTCCTGGTGGGAATTTATTGTTTTTGATTTTCAGGGAAATTGAAATCTGGCCACCTTATTTATTTATTTATTTATTTTTTGTCTGACTTGATCCGTTCTTCAACCTGTGCCTTGTCTTATTACTTTTCTCATATTATTGAGCCCCTTCTTTCATTTAGTGTTTACAATTTAGCCATGACTTGCTATTCCACTTGTCTGTTATTACTTTTGTCGTATTTTTTAGTTCTTTGCTTTCATTTAGTCTTGATTGGATCTTTTCCATGTCTTGATTCATTCTTCCACTTGTGTCCTATTTTTGTTTTGTTTTTTGCTTTCTTAGAATTTTTGTTGGATGTTTTATGAGACTTGATCGCGTCTTGTCTTTCTCTGTTAGACTTGCTATCGAGCTCTATGTTCCAAATGCATTCTTTGCGGCACTCTGTGTCACATAGGCTCCGATTCCACGGAGATCAATACTCTCCGTGGGGGGGGGGGGCGACAACAAAAGGAAATGTTGAAAATGTAAACGCCGAAGCCTGCGCCGTCTTGTCTAAATGATGGGAGCAGCCTGATCTGAGCTCAGGGAGCTTTTGCGGTTAGATTGGACTCAGCGAACAAGTGGCTTGCCTTAATGTGATTAGAGCTCTTTGAACCCTCGCAGGGGCACTGGGAAACCTTCACTGATGCAACCTGCCCCCAGTATGGATGCCACACCGGGACGTACTGAGCCTGCAGATTCACCGGTCGGTCACAGAAATGTATTCTGCTCGCACTTGAGCAGGATTAGTGACGCCAGTGGCGCATTCTGCGACCCTACTTTTGAAAATCGACGTTTCCCACTATATTGCCGCTCGCGTCTTACAAGTGGCCAACTTACTCGTTTTAGATTCTGATGCGCCGCTCAACTGATCAAAAGACACCGCATAATTAGCAAGTCGCCCGGATTTTCCGGCGGGAATCATTTTGGAATCTCGGCCGTCTCAGGTGCTCTATCTGCGCGGTCTCTGCTGTGGCGTATTAGCCGAGGAGCCCCCCCCCCCGCCCAAGTCCTTATCCACTTCACTGTTGTGTAAAGAGACGCCGCCTAATCCTATCTGGTCGGCAAATCCTCTTGCACCCGGGCCCAGACTATGTGGAAACAGTTGCCAGACTGACCATCGCCTGGAGTTTTGCCCTTCTTGTCTTATTGTTGCGCATGCATAGTTGGTGAGTGCTTCAGTAAAACAACTTAAGCGGGTTTACACGACACACAGTTGGTGGTCGTTTTTTGTCCTTGTGTTTTGACAATTATTGGCATTGGAGCTGAGCTGCGTTTAATGTAATGATTTCATTCAAACCATTCGATTTAATACAATAACGTAGTTATAATAAACTCAAACTAATATATAATGCAATCATGAACTTAGTCGGGGTGTCAGAGTTGATCGCATGACTTCGATAGTTAACTCACGATTAATCAAAAATGTGTTATCTGTTGTAAACGTACAATGAATTTTTTTTTATCTTCTAAGTTTTCATACACTTAACATAAAAGTGGGGGGAAATAACTAATAGAAATATGGCTGCATATTTTAATCATTGATACAGTAATTTCATAATAATTGATCAAATTGAGTTAAAATAAAAAAGCTGGAATGTACTGTAAAAAAACAAAACAACTCGTGTGATATTGATTTGTGGTGAGGTCATTTTTCTGCCACTAGATGGCATAATTGCATTTCTAAGACGTTGGTGACAGCTCAGTGCATTTTTCTTTTCATATTAAGAGTTAACTAACTTGTGGAATTCTGCACATTTTTAAAATTGTAAAATACAATTTGACCCCAGTCTCCACATATTATTGCACGCATTATTGTTAAATGTAGTACTGCTAAATTTTGACGTGGGCGTGTCTGCTGCGTTGTAACTGGAATTCCCCCAGTACAGGCTTTCAAAGTAAGGGGCGGTCATTAATCGCCCGTAAATAAAAAAGAAAATGAGTACCGTTAAAGGAACTTTAAATTAACTCCAAATTAACACACTCATTTTGCCACCCCTAGAATTTAGCAATGTGTTAGTAGACCTTGCCTTCTAATTACTTGCATGCAGAACAGCGACACAGGAAAAAAAAGAAGAAGAAGCATTTTCATATGAAATTATTACACAAACTCCCAAAGTCAGAAAATAATAATTCCATCACATCTCGCCAAATTTTTCCATTTGTATTAATCCCAAATCATCACCATGAATTGGGATTAATTCCCCCCCACCCGCCCCCTTGGATAAGAGCTGCTCTTTATTCCTCTGAGGGCTTATGCTCATAGTGGATCTATCTCGGCTCTGCAGAGCCCATAAATTGTGGCTAAAGAGGAGAGGCAAACACAGTGGGCTGCCGGTGTGGGAATCAGGCGACATAATCCTTTGTCATTATCTGACAGGCCCAGCTAGCGCACATCTGCTGCCGGGTGCAGTTTCAGGGGGGAGAAAACAAGCGCTCCTTGGGTTAAGAGGGTCAGGGACACTCCTTTCCGAGACTTCGGTGTTCCTCGACAACAGCCGCACAGTCACTGATAGCTTTATCTCTCGCTGGTGGCTTAGTAGGCGCCTAATTGTGCCCGAGAAGCGACGCTCGGGGACAAAAATAATAATACAACTTCCTGTGCTGCTGTCATACAGGCGGCGAGCGTGATGAGTCAGGTTAATGACGGAGAAAAAGGATGAGTCATGTTCCAAAGCAAGAATAAGCAGCGTTTTTTTCCACTCATTTTTCTGATTTATGCGGGATTTACACTGCGTGTTTCAGCGCCTAATTCCAATGTAATGCCTATTTTTTTTTTTTACAGTCTACAGATATCTGATATTACTGCGTTTACACGGACAGAACACATGAAACGGGTCGCAAATGAACTTACCAGAAATTTTAGTCCGCTCCCTAATCCTGAAAGTTTTCTTTTAAGTTGGCTTTCCCTGTAGAACAACTCGATTCAACAAAAGGGGAGTATTACGATTGCTAGCAGTTTGCATGCTAACATATAGCAAGAAAGCGTACAGAAAATAATCACAAATCCAAATTAATACAGATTTAAAACTATTGTGAACGAGTATCACTCCAATGCCAACAGGCTAACAGTTGTTTTGCCAACCGCTAGTAAGATAGCCGAATTTGTTCATTGTGCGTTTTTACGAGGTACTATTTTGGAAGAAAATAATTCTGTAATGCAGATAGCAACGTGGGTCGAAAAAGCACACAGGCAACTCGATGACCATTTGGTCTGAGAGCTACTATTGTGGAAGAGAATAGCTCTAATGCTAATATGCTAGCAAGTTAGCAACCTGAGTTGTGAACGTGTCAATTGTGCCTGTTTGATGGCGTAATTCCAACTCGTGGATAAAAATCCCGTTATCATAATTTATTACGCATGCTAACATACCAGCTTTTAGCATGTTGTTAGCATTTGCGCTAACCTCAAGCAGAGATAATATGCTACCTGACGACGGGGCAGGAAAAAAATGCTAATCAACAGTTAGGGTGACAACTGTTAGCATATTAGCATTGTAGCTATTTACCCATGTTGAAAATTACGCCATCATGACGCATCTGTCAATTGTGCCACTCGAAGAGCAAACAAATCTGAATTGTGTCACGAGAAGCATGCAACATAAATCCAGCCTCAGCGGCTGAGACGTAACAAAGATAATCGCTCGTCGAAAACAAGTCCTACAGTTGAGTGAAAGACAAATAAAAAACAACAGGGGAAAGCTGATCCTGTTTGTTTCTTAAAAGGGGACCACTGGAAAGGCAGCGTGGCAGAAAAACAGTCAGAGGAAAGGATACTAATCTAGACCTAATCCCTTCGGCATCTGCCACCGATGCATTAATCAGACAGAAAGGAAACATGTTATTTCTCTAATACAACCACAACACACACAAAAACACACACACACACACACACACACACCTTAACCAAAGCCACTGTTGATGAATTTAGTGTCCCTATTTTTCTCCTCAAAACCACTCAAATCTCCATTTTGCCAATCGCAGGGCACGTAAAGACAAACAGGCACTCACATTCACATCAATGGACAATTTAGCCGTCAGTTCTTTTATTTGTTTTTATGTTCTGTTTAAACCTAAATTAAAAAAAATAAAAATAACCTGATTACTGTTGGCAAAAATCAACAGACTTTGTCTACTCTAAGGTAGGCAATGTACTGTGCTTGTATTACACATAAAATACTTAAATAAATCAATTCTCTTGTTAATTCTACCAACACTAGGCCTATTTCTTATCCGTTGTGCTATTACAGTTACAGCCAGCAAAGCTAACAAGACTAGTTTGGGGTCCCGGGAAAGGAACCAAGTTTGTAAAGACACTAATACAAGCCCAGGTTGCTATCAGTTGCCTTAGCAACGTTAGCCTGCTAAGCTAACAAGTGTTAAAATATCCTGTACATTTAAATTCTCTGTGTTCCTTATCATCATCATCCTTTTAATAGATAGATTATAGATAGATTATAATGTCACGCTGGATTATTGCTTTGTAAAGGATTTCCAACGCGCTCATAATTTGATTGTAAAACTTTTTACAGGTCACATATTTCAGGCTACCGTCACCTTATTAAATTCTCTACACACCATTAACGCGCGTGTGCGTGGGGTTAAGCAGACTTTTTATATTTATATCAACAGCGTCAATATTTTTCTGCCTGATCATACCTTCACACAAGCGCACCTCCTGAATCCATAAGCGGCCATTTGTTTTTCAATTAATTAGGCCGCATCATTAGTATACATGCGAGTTTGCGGGTCATTGCGCAGGTTCTCGTCAAACAAACACTTAGTGTTACGTGACTCGGCATCCATTTTTGTCCGAGTGGCAGTTAGCAGCCATCACAGACTATTTAAAGGAGACATATTATGGAAAACAAACTTGTTTGTATAGCGATTCGTGGGTCTTTAGAGTGCCTGCCTATGGAGGACCAAAACCGCCCAAATTAAAAATGAATAAATAAATAAAAGTGAAAATAAAAACAAATATAAAAAGATATATAATTCAAAAATTAAACACAAAAAATAAATATAAATGGAAACAAAAACAAACAAACAAAAAAAAAAATATATATATATATATACATACATACATAAATAAATAAAGAAAGAAGAAAGATTAAAAAATAACACCCTCATTTGAATAACATTTCATGACAGATCATGAAATAAATAAAAATGAGAGCGGTTTATTTATTGATTGACTTTAATTCTATTTATGTATTTATTTCCACTTTTACTTTTGAATCTCAATTTATTATTTTTTTTTTTATTGTTTGAATTTCCATTTATATTTATTTTTTGTATTTAATTTTTGAATTATATTTTTTATATCTGTTTTTATTTTCACTTTTATTTATTTATTTATTTTTTGGGGCAGTTTTGGTCCTCCATACCTGCCCCACCCAACAAGTGGTTATATAATGCATAATAATGTATTGCAAATTATTTTGTGGTTTGAAAGCCATTGTGTTAGTCGTAAGTCACGGCGTATTGTTCGGATGATCAACGTCACCGAGAATTGTGAGCGAGCCGGACATCGATGGCGCTCGTCGCGCCACCCTTAATCATCAGGAAACAGGTCGTGCTGTCACCGCATTCCCGAACCCCCATCAGTTAGGAGGGGGGCTTTTGTTGGGGTCCCATTCCACAGATGAGGGGTGATCCGGTGTGTCTGTGTCAGTCGTCTGTTAGGATGTGAACAACAACACAGAGGTGCGCTCTTTTCTTTGTGATTTGTGAAAGTACCCCAAGGATCTATTCTAAGTACCTTTTTCTTGTTTTACTTAATTTAGCCGTTTTTTCCGCCTTGTACGTGTACTGCAAGCGAGCCAATCCTCATTCCGCATCGTGTCCTGCTGGGCCAATGACAAGTACAGATTTCATTACCATGACAACCAAGTGTGGGGCCATAGCTTCGTGACCATCCATCAAGCATGAAAAGTTTTTTCTCACATCACAATGCCGTGTTTTCCTCTCTTCGCTGCCGATACACAAATATTACTCGTTAAACGGAGGTCTATGTAGCTGTTGACCCCCTCTGCCTTTCCCCCGGCTTCTTCTTCATCTCCTCCCTGTCGATGGCGAGTTACGGAAGGGCCGGTGAATTATAGTGGCCGTGTTCCGGGATTAGGTGGGATGGGGGTCCGCACGCATACACACACATTGATGATTGTCTTCTCAATTGCACATTTTTACCGCTTTGCCTTCCACCTCCAGATTGCTCCATCAATCAATCCAATTTCCTGCCTTATCTTCACACTCCAACGCATGTTATCGTATTTTAAAGTCCCTAAAAGATGCATTGTTTGTTGTTTTTACGCCAGTGACAGGATTCCCTCATGCAAAGAGGCTTTATGATATTATTTATCATGAATGGGTTATGATGCTGGTGGGTGGGGTTTCAGACACTTTTAATATAGGGGATGACCTCAGTCGTGTCCTTTCCCGAGCTCCTACTATAGACGCGCTGTGCACACATGGACTCGGGGCGCCGGAGGCAGCCGATAGAAATAGAATTGCTGCAGGGATTCCTCCACCAAATGACCTGGAAAACATCGGATGCTCGACTCGTGCGAGGAATATCGTGTTTATTATATCACGTTCATCTTGGCCGTGCTGGTTACATGAGACCACGGAAACAAAATGAGGAAATGGGGGTCGTTTTGAGCGTCAGTTTGCGGAATACATTTGAAAAAAGACTTAATGCAAAGATCTGGAAAATCAGAAAAACATTTCCACGTGAATGCTTATAATCCACCAAAACATTTGTAATTTCACTCCTGTACGTACATTTTTTTCATTGCTGTAAAACAGTTACGCGTTTTTTTAAATATATGTATATTATTGCTGTATTTGTGGACATTTTTTAAAGTTAAATTTAATTTTTTTTATAAAGCTATTTCTAATTACTTTATATTTGTGATTTTTCTCATAGCTGTTTTATTGTGCCATTTAGACTTCTATAGTATAATTTTTCCCAGAAATTTACGACTAAACAACAATTGAATCTTGTTATATTACAATTATTTTTTAAGACTTTATTCTTGTGTGTTTTTTTTTGGTATATAATATTACAACTGTCATTTTGAATATTTACATAAACTCATAATTAGAGATGTTAAAGAAAAACCTTATTCTTATTTTTAATATATATAACTTATTTTTTGCTAAGGCACTTCTGGGTGGATGCGAACTGCATTTCGTTGTTCAGGACTTGTGACAATAACGTTGAATTATATTTTATTTTATATATCCTAATATTGCATTTTCCTTCAAATTGCATGAAAAATAATGACAAGTTTCTATACTTCTAAATTCTAAATTTTAGATCCTGATTGCAAAACAGGCACAATAGGCTATTGCAAGTACTGATACGTTGAAATAAGGCCTGGTATCGACCCGTTATGATATCTGGTATCGGATTTGAAGTTTTTCTTGTAATATTACAGTTTTATTTTAAGAAAACTTTGGATTTATTTCCTTACCTTATTGCAATAAAATTAGGGGTTTTATTTTTGCACAATTGCTGGCTTTATTCTCATAAAATTTAATTATAGTTATGACTATCATTGTATGATATAATTTTTTTCCCTTTAATATTACAGTTTTATTCTACAACATATTTTCATATTAAGACTTTATTGCAAAATTATATTTATTTGTCTCATAATATTACGTCACATAAAGTTCCAATTTATTCTTGTAATATGGCGTCTTTTTTCTATTTTATTTTTTTTATTATGACCCTCCAAATATTTAGACTTTACTCTCATCGTATCATGATCTGCTATCTGCTTCTTCCGTTTTCAATGATATGACCCGTTCGCCATGTTTAAATCTCAGCACTGTATTGCATTAAAGCAACAAACCCACTTGGCGGATGCCAAGAGGATCTGGAGGCTGCTGCTCCCTTGGACCGACTCCAACTCCACATTCCTTTCTCCGGGGCCAAAAAAACGAGAAATAATGATGTGTGTTTGCGAGAGCGTGCATAGGAATCTCCTCACACATACGTCCTCGTGTTGTGTGTTGCGAGTCAGCGTGTGGGGTCTTTGTGTCGGCCAGTGAGAGACCTGCATGGGTGATTAATGGGGGGCTGCTTCTTGTGTGAGGCGGCGTACACAATCGGCCGGGGCCGGACCGCAGCCCCGCCGGGCTTGTCCTTCACACGAGGAGAAGGAAAAAGGCGAGGGGGGGCAGGGGGTTGGTGGGGGTGGGCGTTAGGCGACTATTCCCTCTGCCCATCCATCCTGAGTGAGAAAAAAAATAAGTTTTTTTTCTTCTCTCGTTTCCGCCAGCACGTCCTCAGCCAAACCGCGTCCCCGTCCACTCTCACTTTTGCAGACACGTCGTTAAAATGGGGGGAGTGGAGGTGGCGATGCAAAAAGACTAGTTCAGCAGCAAGCGTGGAGGGAGGGGGTGGACTACTGGAGGTTGAGGACCCCTGGCCGTGAATCAACCGCCCCACCTCCCTGCGCTTTGGGTATGCAGCCCCTCTTCTTCCCTCAGTGTTAAACAAGCCTTTTTAAATGGGCTTTAACCTGGATCCGCCCAAAGGGGCCATTGTGGGAACGGATGTGTGGACACTGCTGCTCGGTAAAACACGACTACTTGTTCTCTTTCTCACATTCTTGGGCCGTTTTGGAGGGGGGGGGGGGGTGGAATCGGCATATTGGAAGAAAAAAAAAATATATTATTGCAGGAACACAGTGACCTAGTGGTTTGCTCTTCTGCCTTGCAGTCAAGAGGTTCTGGGTTTGAATCTTGTCTTAACTTGTCTTGACTTGTCGCCCGCCCGCATGTGATGTCACTGGAGCGGTGGTGTCGACGACATGAGCACAAATAACCGGATTACAAGTCAGACAAACTGGTGTGTGAAGGCGTGTGTGATTTGCCGTCACCGGCCCGCTTTCATTTTTGCGGATGGCGACTCACATATCCAGTAAAGTTCGTCTCAAGCACACACGTGTGACCCTCAAGAGTTCCTGGAAGGTTATCGTTTCAAATCAATGTTAGTCATCCGGCCGGCGTGTTTCCTCGTAAACTCTCTTTCCCAGACGCACTGACGCTTTGATGCGAGAAAAGAGAAAAGAGGAAGTGCACGGAAATATTGCAACCTTTTGCGGCGTGGGACAACTAGCTGACGCAGAAGCCGGTTGCCACGACGACATTACTACGCCTTCACTCAGCTATCATATCAAAATGTATACAAATCAACAAACTATTTGATAAACAACTCGTTGGCGTGTGAAATTAAAACACTATCGTGGGCACGACCATGTCAGTAGGTAAGCAGAGCTGCATTGTTTTTTTAATGATTGTTCTTTTAGCAAGTGAAACTGTACCATCCTATTTTGTTATCAGTCCTGAGCACAGCAGTTGCTTGAAGCCGAGCACTTCCCGTGCTTCAGCGACCTCTCGCATTTCTTGGAAAGCACGTGCGTTGCATGTAAACATTTCAACCAGGAAGTACAAGGAAGGGGGGAGGAGGTGAGGGCGAGGTAGAAAAAAAATAAAAAAAACAACTGGTGAGCGGTTTCACTTTTGTTGTCTGACACTCGCCGTGGCTCATATCAACGTATGCCATGTAGCCATAAAGAAGGCCCTTGCCGTTGTATTGATTTCTGAGCATTACAGGAAGCCATCGAGAGCTATAAATATTAGCAGAGAGACGTGGGCACAGAAAAATTATGGCGGGTCAAAGAAAAACAATTAAAATAAACGTAACGTGTAAATATAATAGAATTTTAGAATTTCATTGAGGGAATGATATGTAATTGTGATTTTTATTCTCCGCTCTTTTTTTTTTCTTTTTTTTTTGCCAACAACTTCCACATAACCTTCAAATTAAATATTGTCTGATTTCACATTATTTACAGTATTGGCACAAATTATCGTTAAATATAAACTTTTCCTCAAATTTCCACTTATCGTTATTTCCACCTGTCTGATGCTGCTCAGAAGCTCAGTTGGTAAAGTGCATTGTCCAGTAACCAGGAGGTCGCAGGTTCGAATCCCACCTCCGACTGTACATTGCAAATATATCTATGGCCGTTATGCTATCAGGAAATGGTTTATAATTTCACTGAAATGATTAGATGCATGTTAGCGTTTAGCATCAGATGACCCTTTTCAAAAATAAATACGCCATTAGCCATAAATTTGAAAGTCCCGTTAGCGCTGTGCTTAGAGCAATTGCCTCCCACCACGGAGAACCTGGGTTCAAACCCCGCTTGGACCACATTTTAGTACATTCGATGGTTCGATACCAACTATCATATCAGGAAATGGATTATAATGTCACTGAAATGATTTAAGAACAGGCCTTCAAATCTTAGCATTCAGCTAAAATTTCTGCAGAAATTGCACTTTGTCTAGTTTCATATCAAATTTGGATTCCCTCCACTGGTTTTGACAGAATGACAGAATGTTGTCCTGGAAGAATGTTTCCATCAATATTCCTAATATATACGTATATATCTCCCCCCTCATTGGAATAATGTTTGCCTGCGTCAAATCAATTTTGCTTCCGGAGATTAATCGGTTGATCAATCGCGCGACGGCAGTAAGTCAATGAGCTGGTTAGCAAAAACAATTCTAAATGAAAATTATGTTCCAGTTCTTTGCTTTTGCTAAGAACACATTTCCCCAAAATGCGATGCTAATTAGCAACAGTGCTATCGCGCAATCATTTCATCCATAAGCGTAAAGGTGCCTTTAGCTCTTGAGTGTGGTCATTCTTTTTGATGGACTATTAAGCGATCAATAATATTGTGTCAGAGGGAAGTCTATAGCGCATCACGTCGTATGAATAAAACATAGAACAAAAATGTCCTGGGAGAGACAATCCAGAATGCATTAGCTCAGACAGCCTTGTGGCGTTGCCAAGTCCAAAAAAATACACACACACAAGAACTGGCAGCGTGCTGTGGCCTTAAAGCCAAAGGCACAAAGTACTGAAAACACACGTACAGTATGCCGCAAGCAGAGAGGGCGACTCGGACATAGTGCTTGTTTGTTAGTCGATGAATGGGAGCTTTGAGTACGCAGCATTTCTTGTCTCCGAGGAATGGCGACAACGGCGGCGCAAGTCGGACAATTTACGAGGCGCGCCTGTCTCCGAGGGCCGGCCGCGATATCTGGACACGGCCGCAGCCAGTTGCTGCGCCGGGTTGAACTGAGGTCCTCAATAGATGGACGCCGTTGCGGATGCGGGCCCGGGTGCCTTTTCAGACAGATCTAGATCTTTTTTTGTGGGGGTTACGAGAGTCTTTTTTTAACCACTGCAACTTTTTATTTATTTATGGTACAATGGTCCTATTTTTAACCAATAGGAGATCAGACGTTTTCACGGAATGTATTTTATGTATTTTAACATGCTCAACTTTTGTGGGTTTACGGTAGGCCTATTTAATTCAATGAAAGAAAAGTTTAGTAGTTTTATATATTTTATCATGCACAACTTTTGGGGGGTTTACAGTAGTCCTATTTTAGCCAATGAAAGAGTAGAAGTTTTTATAGTAGTCTTATTTATTTTAACATGTGCAACTTTGGGGGGTTTACGGTAGTCTTATTTTAACCAATAAAAGACCTTCTTTTTTTTTTTTTACACTAGTCTTATGTATTTTATCATGCACAACTTTTGGGGGGTTTACAGTAGTCCTATTTTAGCCAATGAAATATAGAAGTTTTTATAATATGGTAGTCTTATTTATTTTAACATGCACAACTTTTGGAGGGTTTACAGTAGTCCTTTTTTAACCAGTGACAGAGTTGAGTGGTCTTATGTATTTTAACATGCGCAACTTTTATGTGGTTTGCAGTAGTCCAGTATTTTAATCAATGAAACTTAAGAAGTTTTTATAGTAGTCATATTTTATCATACTAAAACTTCTTGGGTCTTTTCTAATCTTAAAAAACTAAAGTGTTTACAGTAGACTTATTTATTTTAACATGCACAACTTTTGAAGTGTTTACAGTCATCTTATTTTAACCAATTAAAGATGAGAAGTTTTTACAGTAGTCATATTTTATCATACTAAAACTTCTTGGGGATTTACAGCCTTTTTATTTTATTTTTATTTTTTAACTATTCCTGAGTCTTTACAGTAATCCTATTTTAACCAATGACAGATTAGAAATTCTTATATAGAGGTCTTTAGCATCATATTCTAGCCAGTGCAATTTGTACGTTTTTTTTTACAGTCGTCTTATTTTAACCTGCACATCCTTGGATGGTTTTACGACAGTCTTATTTGAAACCTTTAATACGGATCTATGTTTGCTACTATTGCCGCTATTAGCCTCTGCAACTTTTTTGTGCTTTTGGCCTCACTTGCCTGCTTCTCTGCAAACGTGTCCTCAACGTTACCAAACCGTGACACCCTTGCTCTTGATTCTTGTCCAAAGTCTTCCCAGAAGATTGGACGCTCGTCGCTGAGCCAGCATGTTTATCTCATTGCCGCTTGTATTTCGTCTTTGGCTTTGTGGGGAACGGAAAAGGAAAAAGGTGACCTCTCGTCTTTTTTTAATGGGCAGTCGATGATGTCATATCACCGGGCAGATTCTTTGAGGTGAATTGGCCTCCGGGGGATTTTTTTAACTGTAGTCTTGCTGGTGGCTCTGGATCGTATAGCATATGATAAATTGGGATCCGCTTAACCAACATTTTCACTTCCCCCAACTCATCAAGTGTCTCATTTCTTTTTAAGTCTCCAAATCGACCAGGATGAACTCGCCATTGAAACACAATGCCATGGCCCTCCATCACAGTCACGTCTGGGGCTACAGGTGACCAGCTGTCCGCCTGTGTTGCGCTCTCCTCCAGGACAGCTGGAGCCATCAATCACGCACACCCCTCCTCCTCCTCCTCCTCCTCCTCCTCCTCCTCCTCTCTTGCACTATCCTTGAAACGAGTCGTGTCCGTCTGGCCGCTCTGACCGCAACAACATCAGGCTGCCTCATCTGGTCCCACGTCACTCCTCCGGGCGAGACGGGGAGGGCGGGGGGGCTGTTCTTAACTTCTACCGACACAGATGTTGTCGTGAATTTACGCTTTGATGAGGCGGCTACAAGATGTTAGAAACCTCGGGACAAGGCAGAAATAAATGTGGTGTGTTTGGCTTCGAATCTTCTGTAATTGTGACTTTTCTACCACATTAGAGTATGTTAATGGATAAGACCTTACTTTCTGTAAGGTCCTTGCGTGTGGGAAAGGAGAGCCAGTGTCTCGAATGCACTTTTCAGGCTTTTATGGAACAGCAGATGAGCAATAAAACAGCAACACAATAGCCACATTTCACACCCAGACGTGAAACCCTAACAGGCCCCGCCTCTTAAAGGCACATACCTAATACACGGACACTATAATATTTTTGTTCTTTTTTTTTTTTTGCGTTCATGTGACTTCAATAGTTAACTCACGCTTAATCGCAGATTTTATATGTTTTCATACTCTTGTTAACATGGGAAACATTTTTAAACTAATAGAAATATGGCTGCATTTTAGTGATTGATAAAGTAATTTTATAATCATTCATAAAATTGAGTTAAAATTAAAAAGATGTACTGTACTGTAAAAGATGAGTGTGATATTGATTTGTGTTGGTCATTTTTTCTGCCACTAGATGGCATTATTGCATTTGTAAGACATTGGTAGCAGCGCAGTGCATTTTCCTTCATATTAAGAGCTATCTAATCTTTAACATGAAATAACTTGGCAAATTCTGCTTATTATTGAAATTGTACAATTCAACTTGCCCACAAATATACGCATTATTATTACATTTATTACTGCTAAATTTTGACGTGAATGTTTTTGCTGCGTTGAGACTGGAATTCCTCCAGACAGGCTTTCCAAGTAATTGCGCATTAAATAAATGACTAGAACTTTAAATTAACGCACTAATTTTGACACCCTCTAATACATATATCATTTCTAACACCTCAGTCTTTATCTCCCTCGACTTTTTTACAATCAACATCATCTTCAAGTTGTCTGGACATGGATTTCCAAATGACACCTGTTTTATTCCACTTGAGTGGCCCATTACTCACGTTAGAAAAAAAGTTTGACACTGCCGTTAAAAGGATAAGATGTCCGCCGCGTGACGCGTGCATTCAATGGCCGCAGATGGAACGCATTGAAGAGCTCGATTGTGTTCCTCAAAGGGGAGGGGGGGGGGTGGGTGGAGGTTTCTGTCTTCCACTCTGAACTCTTTGGCACACTTTTCAAAGAGAAAGGGGGTCTTAACGCATGCAAGCCCGTCCTGGTGGCTTTTTGGCGGGCCCATCCCCCTCCCCTGTCAACATCCACCCGACACACAGCTTCTTTTCTCAGAAGTCGTATAAGGGAGGGTCAGCGTGTGAGTCGCAGCGTTGCCTCAAACTTCTTGTTTAGCACAAAAAAAAAAGGGTGGGGGGTTCTGACGGACCCCGACAGGCGCCTTCAGAAGCCAGCATGAAACGAGACTCACTTCCTGTTTATCTCGGGAGGACTCGGCCAAGGACACCTCAACAAACAAACCGATGCGGAGAACTCGCTGCGGGGATGCAAACAACATTGCCGCACATGTGCCGCCCGCTATAATTAGCCTCGAACGCGGAAACCGATAATCCACACGTCTGGATGCTCTGTCGGACGGGGAGCTAATTGTTAATGTTGGTGATTATTTTCAGGAGGGGAGAAGCACATGTCGTCGGTGATGGATGTGACTGCGAGTTTTCATGCGTGGCTCATTGTTGTGTCTTTGGGGGTGGAGGGTGAGTCGGGGAAGCTGGATGGGTGGAGTCCGTCTGGACGCTCAGACTTGGCGGCCCTCCGCCCGAGCACAACACCTTGGGCAGCAAACAACAAACAATCGGCAACTCCTAAAGACGGAAATAGAGTCCACAACCAACGTTCACTGTCGAGGTGGTCTACGAGACTATTGGCTGACGAGTCTACTACTTGGTAACCTAAACTTTGGCAATTGAATTGTGTTTTTTTGGGGGGGCTAATTGTAATCGAGGTCTGACAATCGGACCTTTGCTGACCAGTCTACAAAGTACTAGATTCGTCAGCAAAGGCTTGATTGTCGGGTGTCTCGACTGGCCCAAATTTTTTTATAATCAAATTGTTTTGTTTTTGTTTTTCAAAACCAAGTGCCAAAGATATTTAATTTAATTTATTATTTATTTTTATAATTTTTTGAGGGAGGGATTTTGGGCCTAATTTTAAGTCCTAAAATAACATCCTTTTTTTTTCTTTCTTTTTTTAGATTGTCCGATTAGTTTTAAAAATAGCAATCAAAGAACTTCTTTTTTGGGGGCGATATTTTTATTCACAAGATTTCACTGTTTTATATCACTTTGTCTTTTAGTATTTGTTTAACTTTACAACAGAGGAAAAAAAATCAACGTGTTGTTTTGCCCGTTTTTTTCCTGGTGGGGGAATGTTTAAATGTTGCGATCTTTGTCTTATGTTGTATTGTGTTAATGTGGTAAAAATAAAAAATAAATCAGGAAAAAAAAGCGCTTTTGCAGAAGATTGACTGTTAGTTTATTTCTTCTACTACTACTACTTGTTGTTTGTATTTTCCAGTAGGCTAGATGTCGTGTGGCACCATGCTGCCACTCAGGCCAGTCTTGGTACTACAACCAATGTCTGGTTTGGGTGAGGAGATTCACAATTGTCTCTGGGTTCTTTTCCACCGAAACTATAATTAAGAGCTCTTTTTTTTAGGGGGGTGAGAAATTAAATTTAAAAAAAAATGCTGTAATGTGCATGCCAGGCCACTAGTTGGCAATATATCCTTATAGCCGATTGGTAACTAACGATTCATTCTTTTTTTAATACTATGGAATTTGTTGTCCTTCAGTAATGTCATGCTGTTACGTTATCGAAAAGCTTTACAAGCACAAATGCTAACATTGCTACACGTTTGCATTGTTCACGCTATGGAATTCAATTCTCTTGCGAACATAGCTTCAATAACAAAGCTACAAGCAATCACATTGGATAGCCGAGATGAAAAATTTGGAGGAATTCCCTGTTATTTTGTCAAAGTACAATCCCTGGAAATTACCCGAAACTTTCCACATTCCATTGCTGATGAGTTTTTTGTTGTTGTTTTTTTTGTGCTTGGACCACCTAAAATAAAGACATTGTCGCCAGGATTTTCACACATGATGACATACATCATTTACTTATACGAACGCTAATGGGACAATTATAGCTGTCACTCAGCTGGATGTGCTTGGTTAGCCTCCCGTGGAAGGTGGGGGAGGGCTTCTGCTCCAGGCTCATAATTAAGGCCCTAAAGCTCATCAAGTGTGTGAGAAAAGCCCCCGCCACCCATTAGCAGCAAGACAATTAACATAACTCCATATGTACACAAGTTTCAGGAGCGGAGCACCTGTGTTGACTTTGGCGGAACCCGCTGCCGCTGCTGTGTTCGGGGCCAACTGGGAATGAAAGCAAAGTCGCCAGGGGTGCCGGATTTGTAAATACACAAGAAGGGAAGGGTGTGTGTGGAGAAAAGTTACACGCATTCCCATCAATGACTCGGAACATTAAATGAACTCGGACAGCCAAAAACAACCCAAAAGCTACTTGGAAATAATTGCACTTTGTATGTAATTCAATTTTATGCCACTAGTTTCAAATTCATGCTGTCTCGTCATCCTGTCAGTTTTGGGGACAAATAGAAGGTGCAGAAGCACGCACATTCTTCCTTATACCAAAAGCTGATGACTATCAGTGTCTTTGTTGCATTGGAAATGATTTTGAGTCACACGCTATTGCAACACGGCTTACGTCACACTTCACAAGTGACGAAAGTCAACTCTTACCAGCACAACTCTATGAAATCAAGTCTGTAACAGAAGAAGGTTCACACAGAATCCAGCCAAAGAAGATGTAATCGTGCAACAGTTGAGCAGTAGCCTACTTTTTGCAGGCAATAATACCGTAACTGTACAAAATAGTCATTTCTATGAGAGGGAAAAAAATATTGTTGTTTTTCATGAAAAAGTTTATCCAGTTGTCAATTTTTTTGTAAATAACATTTAATTGTGCAATATAATGTCCTATTTTTCCGAGCAAAAAGTTGTAATAAAAAAGCATTTTTTTGCGGGGGTAAAAACATTAAATTGTGCAATCGTTGTACTTTGTCAAGAAAAAAAAGTTGTAATCGTATGATAGTAGTAAAGAAAACAACTTGTAATCTTACAAGAGTATGTAATCATACAGCAGATGTATTTCCCCCCCCCCCAAAAAGTTGTAATTTTTTTTTTCAAAAAAAACGGTGGAATCTTACATGAGTAGTATTTTTTTTTCAAGAAAAATTTAATCGTACAATAGGCCGAATTGTTTTTCAACAAAAAGGTTTTAGTTGCAACAATAAAGTCCTATTTTTTCTCCAGAAATCATCCTAGTCATATTTTTATTCCAAAAAAGTTGCATACAATAGCTGTATTTTTTAGTTACAATATGAATATGTTCTTAAAAAAAAAAAAGTTGTAATCATATAACTATTTTTACCAGGTTTTTTTTTTCCGAACAAAAGAGTCGTAGCTACAAAATTCAAGTCGAAATTTTTAAGTGTTTTTCTATAGAGGATTCCCTCTATTCGGAAATTTGTAATCGCATGATGAAGTCATTTATTTACAACGGGTTCAAAGTCAAAGCCAGAACACAAGAACCACAAGGCAATTATAACAACCACTAACAAACACACTGTGCTGCCCTTATACAAAAAATAAAAAAAAATAATAAAAAGTCCCCTACGATGATTCTGGTGCCTTAATTACAACCATGACTTATTGTCGAAGTGACCAACACCCCCCCCCCCCCCCCTTATTCGCGATATCAATGATGTCAACCTTCTGTTCGCTTTGCAAGCTTCTGCGCGTAATCCAGTCACGCAGGACGAGGAAGAGGCGGAGGCAGGAAGCAGCGTGGGCCGCCTCCTCTGGTGTGTGTCACGGCCTGCGTCACAGCCACACGCCGGGAGGGAGTTTTCCACTGACGAGCGAGAGAGAGAGAGAAAGAGAAAGAGAGAGAGAGAGAGGGAGAGGGAGGAAGGAAAAAAAAAAAGCCCGAGCTCGTCGCCGCTGTGCTCCAGACAAGAGGACGCGCTCGAGCCGCACGCAGGCAGACAATAGCCGGCCGCGGGTGAGAGCTTCGTGTCCGTGGGGCGATCGGAGAGTCAACCGGCGACCACGAACCGCTTTAGGGTTTCTCGCGCGTTCGTTCGGATTTAATCCTATCATTTGTCACTCATGCTGATCGGACAGTGGGACACTTGCTGGTGAGTGCTCTTCTATTGTACTGCATGCACATAAATGTAAGGCGAATTGAAAATGTTTAAATTAAAAGTCAGTAGACAGGCGGTGAGTTTTTTTTTTTTGTGTGTCACAGGTGAACTCAGTCAGTCAATCAATCAATGAGCTCGCATAGGCGGTAGCAATCACCTGAAATGAGGCGTAAGTTATGCGTTATTTGTACCCACGCGCAAGGCACTACTAGAGCTGACACTCACCGCTGTCACCCCGACAGTCACCTGCACACGAACCCTGCCATAAAACAAAAACATTTAAAAACAGCCCACTTTGCTTCTCTCCTTTTTTTATTGTTCGCTTTATTCGCAACATCGCGTGTTTTACATTCGTCATCGCGTTTGATTTCACGTGAGATCCACGCGTGTTTTTTTGGGGGGATTCTGTCTTATAGTTTGTAGCCTCATTGTGTGTATGTGCTCATTTGACTGGTGAGCACTTTTTTTTTTTTTTTTTTAAAGCGTCTCTAGCGCGACCTCATCCGGATCTTTTTTGGAAATCATGCTTTCTGGAATGACACACACACACACACGCGCACATGCACACACACGGGAGGAGAATGATCCTTTGTTTACTGACACAGCTTCCATTCCTTGTGCTTTTACTCCCACCACACACGCACACACGCCCCACTTTCTCCATTTTTTTTTTCTCAAAGGAATGCCCGGCAAATAGCTTCTATGGTCCAATTTGGGGGATTGGTCGCATTGTGACAATGAGCTGTGGATGAGGGTTGTTCACACTGTGGTCAGCGCGCCACTGCTGGGCCCCCAGGGGATTTCAAAGTGGTCCATGAGGCACTCAGTTATAGGGAGTTTTTATTATAGATGTTTTTAAAAATATTATTAAAGAAGTCAGATTTTTTTGTTATAAAAAAATGTGGGTCATTTTTCTCTGTTTGTCTCCATTTATTTGGGTTAATTATAAAAAAAAATTGTCATGTGGAATTGTTCAAGTAATTTTAATGGCATTTTTTTTAATTTATTGGAATGGCTTGGTTGCTAGATTGTTGGTTTTAGGTTATTTTGATGGAATGAGAAATTGTGATTTTGGTAGATATCCATTTAATATTGGATTTTTCTCTTGGTTGAGAAATTGTGGTTTATTTTTATTTATTGTATCCGTTAATTTGGGCTAGAATAGATTTGAGATATTTGTGATTTGTTATATTTCTCCAGGAAATATCTTAAATGTGGAATTCTTTATAACATACTGGTATGACTTTAAAAAAATGATCAAATTAGATTGGTTTAAATTGAAAACATTTTGGTTTTCTTTGATTGTTTAAAGTTTGTCGGTTCAGATTTTAAAAAAAATATATTTCGGGGAGTAACTTAAATTTTTTTTATTTGGTTTGTAAATAATTTTTCTTACCGTTAGTTTTTATAGTTGGCATTCCCCCCCCCCCCCCCCCCTCCAATATCTAGGAAATTTCTCTATTTTTTTTTGAGGGGCTAAAATAAGATTTGTTTAAATTGTAATGGCTGGAATTGGTCAATTGAAGTTTTTTCTTTTCTGTTGGCCATAGCAGGTGTCAGCTTGGCGCAGCTCGTCACAGCTGATATCATATATGGCCGTTTTTACATCTTTATCAATTTTTTAAAATGTGAAACACCCCCGCACACAAGTGTCTCTTAAAAACTGAACAGGTTTTTGGCGGGGTTCCCTCTTAACCGATCACTCTTACTGGTGGTTTACACACAACGATCTCAGCCAGCGCACGCTTCCAGTAGCAGCTTTGGGTTCAAGCGAGGTTGCCTCGTTTCGTTTCGTCCCCTCGCTTTTGTGCTGTGTAGACAGGAGGGGAGGGAAGGAGGATGGCTGAAACCACCCCTTAAAAAAAGAAAAAAAGAAAACACGGCAGTGGGGAGCTCCCATCTGCCATTTGGACTTTGATCTCCACCTCTGAACCAACACCTCCTTTTGAATTGATTGATAAATTGGGGATTTTAGGTCATTAAAAAATTGGTGACCAGGGATGGTGCTAAACCGCAGAAAGGATCCCATCAGAAATCTGTTTAGTCACCAGTTAAGCCCTCTAATATTTTATTGGATATTCTCAATTCTATTTTTAAATTATTTTCTCAAGCCACCCTTTAGCACCAGGAGGGAGAAAAATCCTAGCGCCGCCCCTGAAAATGACAGGAATCAATTTGGGAAATGTTGAATTTCGTAAGTTTATTTTTTTAAATTTTGGGATTTTTTTCAGAGAAATATGAAACTCTTCAAAAAGTAAAAAAAAAAAAAAACGTTTTTTTTTAACTTAAAATTAAAATTTGCAGTTAAATGTAAATGACAATTAAAATTACATTTATAATTAAAATTATTTAAAAAAAAATCTAAAGTAAAAAAAAAAAAGAATACATCTTTTGAAGGAGTTAAAATTTAGAATAGTTTTAATTGTCTGTTTTTTCAGTTCTTTAATTTAGATCAAAATTGTTTGCGATATGGTACATTTGTTAAATTTGTCAATAAATTTGGCAATTCGAAAATGTGTAATACTTAAAAATTTAGATTTTCTTAGATTCTTTAAAGTTTGATTTGGTTGAGAAATTGTGAACTTTAGGTGAGTTATATGAAAAAAATAGTTTGTAAATTATTAGATTTTGGGGGGGGGGTTTAAAATGTCTAATATTTAAAAAAATTGTCGCGGATTTCTGGTAGAAAAATTGGTTTAAAATGATTTTGTAGAAATTTTGCTATTTTAATTTGAGAATTTTTTTTCTTGAAACAAAAGTAAGAATAAAAAAAAATGCTGATCATTATATTATATTATGCCGAGACTGGCCTTATTTTAGGGTATCGGGTATTCATGGAGGCTGCCGATACCAGCCACAGATACTTAAGGCAAAACTAAATCTGACAATGAAGTCCTTGCCGGTGGTTTGGTGCTATTTTGTGGCAGCTTGACACTTTGGTCAATCATTATTTGTCATTTGTCTTAAATGAAACTTTGTACATCACAGTATCGCGAGTACTCATACTGGTATCGGTCTGAAAGATTAGTATGGATCCTCCCTAATGTTGATTGCCCTCACGCAATCCCGACACTTCAACCGTCCGTCTCCCTTCTCGTGCAGCTTAAAAGCGGCATGTGAGCGGCACGTGCAGCTAATTCCCCCGTCAGGTGCGTCCCGTCCCGCCTGCGCCCCCGCCTGGTGCCGCGTCGGACTTTCCGAGCCCGGGAAGAAAAAAAAAAGAAAAAAGAAGCTCACAGCTCACATCTGTGTTCGATTGAGCTCCTTTACAGCCAGAGATGGAATTCCTGCGGCTTTGGAGACATGACATTATTTATTTGCTTTGCGCGATGCTCCCTCCCTTTTCCCAGTACCTCTCCTTTTTGGAACGCGGTGCCACGGTTCGAGGAGGGGGGAACAGAATGTTTCTGGCCGGAGGAAAAAACAGGAGCGCTGTCCGCCGCTTTGTTCCGCGCTACGAAATGATGTCGGCGCAACTTGAGTGCAGTAATCCCCCCCGCTGTCATTTGCGGGGGGGGATAGGGTTCGAGCCCTGCTGCGAGTAATTAATACCCTCCATAAGAATGTTCATAATTGCCTTTATTAATAGTTGAATAGAAACAAATAAGAAGAATTTGGATCTGAAGGTTGGAATTGGGCCTGCCCTCATTTCGAAGAATTTGGCTCCCGTCTTTCCTGGTGACGGAGTGAGAGGTGCGGTGTCCCGAGGCCTTGAGTGCCAACCTGCCTTGACATGTTTATGCACACGCACGCACGCACACACACACGCACGCACACTCCCACTCCCGGCTTCGTCATGATCACATTTTATGAGCACTCACTCGGTTAGACGGTACGACTGACAAGAGGCCGTGCGGGGTTGTCAGCGTGCCATGTAAATGCTCTCGGCCCGGCTGAGATTAGTGCCATCGAGCGCACACGCATGCGCGCGCACACTTTATCGTTATCAGCTGCGAAAGGGCAGGATGAGGTGGCGCAAAGTCGACTATCTTGTTGGTGGGACGGATCAATCGGGATTGACTTGGCGCTCATGCACGCGAGCGACGACGTTATTTTGTGAGCCTTTCGTGTGTCGATGTTGATACGCATCTCCTAACCACGACGCCATGTTTGATGTTTTCCAACATTGATCATGAGCGGGGAACATTTCAAAGCTTGGACCAATTTTATTTATTTTTTTAAATATATACATATACATGTATGGCATTTAATTCAGATTTGATTAATTAATTTTTTTAGGAATTTATTGTTTTTTGTTTCTATCCCCTATTTTGCTTATAGGCTGCACTGAAAGGAGACACAAATTTTGCTATACATATGTTTGTATAATGACCATATCTAGCTAGCTAGGTAGCTATCTAGCTCGCTAGCTATCTTCAATAGCTTGCTATCTAGCTCGCTAGTTATCTTCAATAGCTTGCTATCTAACTCGCTAGCTATCTTCAATAGCTCGCTAGCTATCTTCAATAGCTCGCTAGCTATCTTCAATAGCTCGCTAGCTATCTTCAATAGCTTGCCATCTAGCTCGCTATAGCTATTTTCATTAGCTTGCCGTCTAGCTCGCTATAGCTATCTTCATTAGCTTGCCGTCTAGCTCGCTCTAGCTATCTTCATTAGCTTGCCGTCTAGCTCGCTCTAGCTATCTTCATTAGCTTGCCGTCTAGCTCGCTATGGCTTTCTTCTTTAGCTTGCCGTCTAGCTCGCTCTAGCTATCTTCATTAGCTTGCCGTCTAGCTCGCTCTAGCTATCTTCATTAGCTTGCCGTCTAGCTCGCTCTAGCTATCTTCATTAGCTTGCCGTCTAGCTCGCTCTAGCTATCTTCATTAGCTTGCCGTCTAGCTCGCTATGGCTTTCTTCTTTAGCTTGCCGTCTAGCTCGCTCTAGCTATCTTCATTAGCTTGCCGTCTAGCTCGCTCTAGCTATCTTCATTAGCTTGCCGTCTAGCTCGCTCTAGCTATCTTCATTAGCTTGCCGTCTAGCTCGCTCTAGCTATCTTCAATAGCTTGCAGAGTAGTAGTAGACAAACATTGTATTGTATAGTAATACATTTGTCAGAATCGTCAGTTTTTCTTCATAGAGGTTTATCAAAGACAAAGAATTGTTATAGGTAGCTTTGGTCACTATTAGTAAAAGCTCTCTGAAGTCCAAACTGTTAAAATAACTACATATAAAATCAGCATCATCAGATTTATAATTAATTTCGTCATGTACGATTTACTCGCATCTTTCAACCCAAAAAATGATTTTCCGATTCAAACCGGTGTTCGTTATCTATTTAATGTTTAAACTTTTGCGATTGTCGGCCATGACGGGCAAAATAACCATGAACGCATCCCACACCGCAGGATAATCGTTACGATAATCTCGCTTTCTACTGATTTTGCTCGAATAAGGCGAATCGTGTTAATATTGTGCTAGTCTGTTTTATTTCAGCTCGCATACCAAGAACTCATGTCGAAAGTGATACAGAGAAGACGAACTCAAACTCCGACGCCGACTTTCCCATTAGCTGCAGGTGTCGTTCATTTAGCCACAGGCAGAATAAACGCCGCTGATGTCACGCTAGCGCGCCGATAATCGGGCAGGACTGACACGGCGTGCCTCTCGATTGGATCTGCGTCGTGCTTTTTAGTGACAAATCTTCCCGAGCCGGGAGATTTATCTTCCCCGGGTGTGCTCGTCCCTTTTTTATCCCGCCACTGATGGAATGACAGCGATGCATAATTTAGCGGCGAGCCGCCAACGTGCGGCGCCGACACTCCAGGCGCTCATTTCGTTCAGGAGACCCCGCTCCATCCTACTTCCCTGCCACAGTTTATCATCATTAATATTTGGATTATTATCGTCCAAATAAGTCATTTCAGCCTCGTTGTCTTCTCTTGTGCGAGTTGCGCATTGACCACAAACTGGGATTAACCTCTCGCCATTGTTTCTGCCCGTTGAACAGGATTAGCAAATCAATGTGTCAGGTAGGCTGCAGTCAAGAGACAATGACCCACTTCTGACACCACCGCTCCTCCTCCTCCTCCTCTTCGTCCTCCTCTTCCTCCTCCTGTCTCCCTTCTGGCTCACTGCAGCTTTTAATTAAAAAGACTTTGCTTAGCCGGCGCGATGCGCTCCCTGGAGGACGCCTCACAGCTTTGTGTTTTTGCCGTTTTATTTTGTTTCTCTTGATTCCGCACCGGTTTGCATCATGTGGTTGGCTTTTTTTTGGATGGAGGTGGTCTCCTTTGTTTGTCGCAAGGTGTTCCATTCATCATGTGCGCGCCGTAAAAACCCGAAAGGGTTGTCAGCCTCGCGCCCTTGACTCGCTACTTTATCCTTGTCGGAGGGTTGACTGCCTTTTTTTGGGGGTATAATTCGCTCTTAGAGCTGTCAAATTTAATCGACAAGTAATCTACTATTTTAATAATCGGGTAATCGTTTGGAGCCATTTTGTAATTTGAAGTTGTACAAGCCCTGTTTTACAGTGCGTTCCAACAACAAAATCTTTCAGTCCTTATTTTGTGATGATGTGATCATGCTTTGCAACACTATAAGAGTAAATATGGGATAACTTATGTACAGAGTCTCTTCTTTCATCAGGACAAAAAAAGAAGAAGTATATTTGTATCGGGTTCCGTTTTGCAGCAATTAGCATTCGAATATAGATATTTCATCATTATTCACAAATCTGTTTAAAATAGTGGGGAAAGGGGCTTTTTGCAACATGGCCCTGGTTGATCTTTTATACTCTGCTGCCACCTGCTGGCCGTTTTTGTAGTAACTACCACTGCTTCAACCGTTCTCTTCGGTTCAGAGGCTGCCTTCTGTATGCTCTAGCATTAAAAAATACATAAATACGTCTTTGGGAGTATGGTAATATTTAAAATAGAACGTATTTATACGTTTTCGGGAGCAAATGAGTTATAAACAGTTATCAGGGAGATTATTTTTTTTGAACACACTTTAATGCAAAATTAAAATTAATCCGATTAATCGATTCTAAATATAGTAGATAGTGACGGCACAATGAACTAGTGGTTAATAAACCTGCCTCGCAGTTTTGAGGTTCTGGGTTAGAATCTCAGCCAGCATAAATTGTCCACAAATGTGAATATAAACGCTTGTTTGACCTGATAGAAATCTGTTGGCTGAGTGCTCCCCGCTGCGTCCCCCCCACCACCAGGCATAACGCTGACACTTGCATAACACACCCTGATAAGACACAGGCGGCATGCAGGTCACACTCTTCTTGGAACTCACGGGGAGAATCAAGCCAAGGTCGCTCGGAATCCGCCGGCCTCCCTCGGCATTCGCTTTGTCTTAATAGTCACCGCGAGAATGCTAACCCTGCAATTATCCCCTGAAAATCACTCTTCTTTTTTTTTTAACAATAAGCAAAATGGCAGCTATGCCCTCATGACCATAAATAACAGGAATGTATACCGGAACGTTTTAAAACAGCTGTAAGTGATTAAGGCGCCCGTTCCGAAGCGAAGACCTCGGCAACCGACGGCTTTATGGACAAAGTCGTAAAAGTCTCCACTCACTTCCTGTCAGTCAACCTATCATGTTTCAGTCTTTCCTTTACACCACATGCTAACACAACAAAGCATCCTTTTATCCAATGAAAATAACTCTCAAAACACTCTACAATTACTCAGGGTAACCTTTTACACACATCCAATTATTTTACTGTTCCTAAAAATGTCGTCTCTTGCTGAACTCATTCACTCGCAGCCATTTTCACTGAAGCAACCCCCTTCACTCCTGACTGTTTTACTTGATTTTGCAAGGCCCACAGAATATTGTGTTATTTTGCAATAAAACATGAAACCTACCAAAAGAAAGATTCTTCTTCTTTCATTAGGGAAAAAAATAGTATATTTCTATCTGTTTATGTTTTGCAGCAATTAGCATTAGAATATAGCTAAGTTTCATTATTATTTAGAAATGTGAGTAAAACAGCTTTTTGCAACATGGCCCTGGTTAATCTCTTATACTCTGTCGCCACCTGCTGGCCGTTTTTGCAATAAATACCATTGCTTTAAGTAACCTCTTCAGGTCAAAGGCTGCATCAAAGCCTTCTGTATTTTCTAGCATTAAAAACAAAACATTTAAAAAACGTATTAATATGTCTTTGGGAGCATGGTAATGTTTAAAATTGAACATATTTATACGTTTTGGGGAGCAAATGAGTTAAAGAAGTGTTCTTTTAGTTGTGCTAGCTAGCTATTTGTGGATATGGTTAGCTAGCTATTTGTGGATATGGTTAGCTAGCTAGTTGTGGATGTGGTCAGATACAGCGTAAGATCACCTCCCACTCCAGAAAAGCTAGCTCGTTGTGCTGGAGTTGGCATTGGCATGACTCCCATCATTCAACTCTATATTTATAGCACACTTTAAAAAATAAAAAATAAAAATAAAATAAAACGCACAGTAGAATTTTTACGATGGAACCCTGATAGAATGAAAACAGCAGAGGCTCCAGAATTGAACCCTGTGGAACACCATACGTTCCGTTATACGTGTGAATTAAAAAAGCAGACTTTTTTTTTTTTTGCGGACGTATAAAGGGATAAAAAAAAAAAAGCAGCACAAATAGGCTAAGCAATGTAGCATGATCACCTGAAATTGTCAAAAGTGTTCACATTTGGACGTCAAATAACAATTGAGACAATGTTTTTGGCGAGTAAAGAATAAACGGCGTACCCTCGTCAAGACCACCCCCATCCCACCGCCCCTCCCCGTGCGTGTGCATGTGTGCGCCTCTCAAAGGATTGATTGTTTTTATCGCTGAGGCAGCAGTCCCTCTCGCGGGAGCGCTCCACGCACGCACGCACGCACGCACGCACGCACGGAGGGGCTGGCGTAGCGCAACATCTTCCGAGAGGAAGCCGACGTCTTTGTCTGGCGAAGGCGTCACGTGAGAGCGCATTCAAAAGCCAGACGAGGGGGAAAATGCTCGGTTGATTGGGAAGGGCCGAGGATGCGGCAGCGTTCCTGCTAATCAATGCCTTTTGATGGGATTGCGAAGAAGGGGCGAAGGGGTTTGCTCATTGTTGACTTATGCAAATTGGGGCTGATTGATTGCTTCCTGTGGCTGGCTGGCTTCAGGCAGCTGGAGATGGGCTACTCGTGCACTCACATGGGCAAAGCACGGGGCGGCCAGCTCGTATTGACAAACGTGTGTGCGAAGCGGGGGGGGGGGGGGGGGGGTTGTTGTTCTGCGACGTGGCTGAATTGTCCTCATTTGATGGTTCTGGGAGAAAGGAGGATGTGACTAGAGATAGACCGATATGGTTTTATCAGGTCCGATTTATTAGCAGTCAAGGATGCCGATAACCGATATTTATTTTCACTGAAAGAAAAATATTGGCATCAAAATAAATAAAAAAATAAATAAAAAATCCAAACTCCTGCTCTTAATTATTATTATTTTTTAACTCATTCACCCGCCATTGACGGCTATAGACGTCAACAATTTCTTTTAACTATTTATATTAGTTTAAAAAAAAAAACAAGAGTAAGGAAAAAAATTATACATTTAGACCAGATATAAAATTTGTCATGCGATTAATTACAATTAAAAGATTTAATTGCCTGACGCCCTAATTTTAATAATCTTTTCTTTTTTTGAAAAAATATTATTTTAAAAACTAAAAGAAAGGTTATTAAAAATTAGTTTTTTGAAAAAAGATTTTAAAAAGAAAATATTTATCTAGGTTTCTTGTTAAAAGTGAGAAAAAAATAACTAACAGAAATAGTTCAAATGAATTTTTTATGTTTAAAGCCATCAATGGCAGTGAATGAGTTAAGCATGTTTATTGAACAACTTTAAGAGTTTGTAAAAAAATTAATTAAATTAAAAAAATCTTGTTTTAAAGTTCAGAGGTCGCCCAGAGGCAGTAGCATGTTTTTAAAAGTGAAATAAAAACTCAAGTAAATATCTCCCTATTGTTTTCTACAGTAAATAAAATTGATTACAATTTCTAAACATCCAAAGTATTAAAATTGTACTTATATTAGTTGTATTTCAAACAAAAACAGAAGGCGCAGAGAGTTCCAGGGTCCACAGCATCTCTGAAAATTTTCATAATTAGTTCCTTGAATTTTTTTTTCTCCATGAACACTTTTTTAAATCCGTATGATTGTTCAAAATGGCTGATGTCGATATTCGTCAAAATTCTGAATATCGGCGCAGTTAATAGCCGATAATCGGTCTATCCCTACACAGTAAATTTGACTCTATTTAGAGAGGGAACAAATGGACTCAAGTTTTAGAGTAGGTTTACACTAGGAAGAGAATAAAAAAAATAAAATAAAGTAAAAGTTCTCCAATTGGCAGATTTTCGAGCTAATTTTCACCATAGATGTTCATTTAAAGTATTTTCAAACAGCCTCACTCAGCCCAACTAGCTTAATGCTAACATACAATGGGAAATGCCATAGACGAGCTGACGCAAATCAACATCGCTACTGCAGTCATTTTAAACTGTCAAATAACAAATCGAACCCATAACGACGCTCGTGCATTATCTCTAATTTGTGGAAGCAATTCAAACAACTGCTTTTATTGACGGCATTTTTTCCGCTCCCCGCAGATCGTCCACGCTAGCGCCATGAGCGGGCTCCTCAAGAGGAAGTTCGAGGAGGTGGGCGAGGACCCGTGCTACTCGTCGCCCTCGCCCTCCTCGCTCTCGTCGGCCTGCTCCGCTTGGGACTCGGAGGGCGAGAGCTGCTTCTCGGACACCCTGGATTCCACCCCCAGCGGCCCCGGCTCCCCGGCAACGCATTTCAACAGTGAGTCAGGCCGATGGAAAATATTTCCCGTCTTTACGGCCCTGCCGAGGCCCCGGTAATAAAAACCCGAAGAATCGGGAGGGAGGTTGAAGGAATTTTATCCGCTGGCAGCCCATGAAACACTTAAATGGCGCTTTTATTTCATGCGTTCAAAGGGCTGAATCCCTTCATACGCCGACTTCTCGCTTTGGGTCTGTCTGGATGTCCGGCGAGAGGCCGTTTGAGGACAACCCGGAATCTGGCTGCGGGCCATTTGGTCCCGGGCCACGCAGAGACGCTGAGAGGAAAACATTCTATTGATCGTCAGTCTGAAAGAAGTTTTATTTGGAAAATTTTCTAGCCGCCTGGAAACAGTGTTTTGTCATTTGTTCGTCGTCATTTACAACTCTATTGACAGCCCCCCCCCCCCTTACATTTCTGTGCCAGTCCGTCAAAATCAGTTTTCACGTGAACCCGGAGGGGGAGGGGGGGGGGCTTGACCAGGGCAAACCAGGCTTCCAGGAAGAGCGGCGCTGGCCGCCTGCCAAAACGCTGGCGAACACACGGGCCGTTGTGCGAAGGGCCGGGGCGCGCGCCCACCCAGCACAGGTGCTGAAAGGGGGCCGGCGGGCGTGGGATGCGGCAAAGAAGGCGTGCAAACCAGGGGAGCAGATTGGCGTGGAGGAAGTGGACAATATGAGAAGGTGCTCATTAGTTGGACTTGAGGAGGGGGGGGGGGGGGTTGAGTCGCCCTCTCAACTGGGACCCTCTGGTTGTCCCACAAAGACATAAAGTCACAACCTACTTGAATACAAGTTGTGCCAAGCTACGTTCTTCAATACGTAGCAGATCGTCAATCAATGGACATATTTACAAAGTGCATTTCAGAGCAGAAACTCCATCCGTCCATTTCCTTAAGCGCTTGTTCCTCACAAAAAAAGTCAGCATTCTTTAAAGAGATTTCAAATAGGAGTTTTGAAAAGTTTATTTTCTATTTTAATTATATATTACTAAATATAACTTATTGTACATGATTTAAGTAACAGGAAGTAGGACTAGATACGTTCTTGTACTTCCTGCTACTCCCTTTAAACATGTAAATTCTGATTTTTATTTTTTTCCCCCGTTCACTATTAGTTTATATTTTGTATTGCATGTATACCTCCAATGAGCAAAAAAAAAAAGTACATTATGAGCCGACACAAATGTGTTTTTAAAAGTTAAATGCTCAATTAAAAAAACAAATCGGGCCAAAACCTTGTATCTCCAAAAATGGTCACTTTTCAGGAGACCTCAAAAACTGTTACTATTTTGTTTTTCCAACCGTTAACATTGCATCAACTAAGAGAACTACCTGTTTTTGACACGAGATTGGTCAACAATTTGTAAAGATGACATCCACACATGTGAGCTGACTAAAAGTATACATTTTGGAAAAAAATATGGAAATTTCCAAATGATGACTTACGAGATTTCGGTCCGAAGGCAGCGATTGTATTATGGTGCTCTGGTATAATAAAAACACATTTATGTTGTCTTTTTTTTTTTTGCCCATTTAAAAAATTAAAAAAAAAAATGTTTTTAATAAAAGCATTTTCAAATAATTAATTTTTTTTTAAATGCACACAAATAACACATTCAATGTGAATAAGAATGTTTTTTTGATAAAATGGTCAAAAAGCAAAACAATTTAAAACAAATATTGTAATGTTTGTGAGTCTCAAAATAAGTGAACAATCAAAAATGCACACATAAAAACAAAAATTCCAATACACATCAATAAATAGGTTAAATATGAACACTTAAAAAAAAATGTAACTCAACAATTTTGTTTAAAAAGAAAAAAGTTGTAAATAAAGTCCATGAAGTTGATGATTATTTATGTTTGTTTTAATATCATTATAAAAAAAAAACGTTGTTTTTTTTCTTCCTGGATTGGCTGGCAACCAGTTCAGGGTTCACCTGCCCGAAGCCAGCTGGGATAGGCTCCAGCACCCCTGCGACCCTTGTGAGGAATAAGCGGTAAAGAAAATGGATGGATGGATGGATTAATTAATTAATTCATTCATGCATGCATGCATTCATTAATTTAGCCGTACTAGAATAAAGTGTAATTGCATATTCACTACAGTAGGTGGCAATGGTGCGGTCATTGTTAAGACCGTGCACAGCAATTTTATAGACAAATGATACCATTTATAGTCGCGGCAGAGTTTTGGGGTGAAGGGGTGAATTATTTTCTTCTTCCTAGGGGTGCCAAAGAAAAGAAGAAAAAAACAAAAAGAAAAGCACAACCCTAAACAAAAGACCTTTGACCTTTCTTGTCAAAAAGGTTCAGGAAAGGCCATCCCAGAGTCCGCGGATGGGCGGAGTTTACCTCAAGTGCATTCCGGTTGTTTCCAGGAATATGGTGACAGCTGCTCAGAAAACCCCAGCCAGGAGTTTTGCTCGTCAAAGATAATGGCCAGCACATGTGGAGTGTAGTCATGTATTTCCATAGTGGGGTGCGAAGGGTCGATGAGGGGGGGGCCCCCCTGCGTCTGGCTCTTTTAAAGCAAGGGAAGAAAATAAAGCTGCTTGTTGGAGGACGTGGAATTTATAAGAAGCATCTCATAGTTGTTCTCGCATCTACTTTTGAGCTTTGGACTGTGACGGCGCCGTTTTTGTGGGAATCGTGTCAGCTTGCGGGGATTGCCCTTTCTCCCCTTCGCCCTCCCCCCTGAAGCCTCTAGCGTGTGGCGTATTCCCCAGATTGAGCTGCGAAAAGGTTGACTTTTCATTGTGCGCAACAAGGCCGAGAAGATCGTTTTACACGGTGTAAAATGCACTCCAATTCATGTTTCTGTGTTAATTGGGTGCCTGATAAGGCTCTGTGAAAGAGCAGGGCAATGAATCAGAGGGGCGTCCTTTTATACTCGGCTCTTGTCAATTGAACTGGAAGGAGATTGCGCCCTCCAGTGGCACACATAAGCAGTGCAAGCAACACGAATTGCAGCTTCTGTGTGACACAATTGAGGGGTGAAAAAAAATCTGTTTTAAAAATGTTTTTATTCTCTCTCCAGCGACGTCCATCCTCAAGAAATCCAAGCGGGCGCGACGGGGCAACGTCACCTTTGACCAGGTGACGGTCTTCTTCTTCCCGCGGTGCCAGGGCTTCACCAGCGTGCCCAGCCGAGGGGGGTGCACCCTGGGCATGACGCCCCGGCACAGCGCGCGCCGCACCTACACGCTGACCGAGTTTGCCGCCGAGCAGCGGCTGCTACGCCGGGAGAAACTGCTCAACCGGCTGCGGGAAGAGAAGCTGGAGGCTCTGAAATTGAAGGTGAGGGAAGAAAGTAGAACCGGATTTGAATTGAGAGCGTTCGGCTTGACCCGCTGACCGATTTGCGTTCCGCGCAGCTGACCAAGAATGGAACCCAGGACAGCGAAGAGGCCGAGCGGCTGACGGTGGACGACATCCCCGAGCGGGACGTGGACGTGAGCGGCGCCAACCTGGACGAGGGCTCGTTCCTCCAGCCGTACCCGTCCAAGCGGCGCTACGCTCTGCTCAGGGCCGCCGGCGTCAAGAAGGTGGACAAGGAGGAGAAGAGGCAGCTGCACGAGCTGCGGATCTCCAGGGAGCGTTGCGGGTGCGACTGCCAGGGATTCTGCGAGCCCGAAACATGCGGCTGCAGCCTGGCTGGCATCAAGTGTCAGGTGAGAGAACTTGGGGAAACTTTCCGAATTTGGGCAAGTCATCTAATGTTGGGTACGTAGCAGGAGGCTTTTGTTGGGCAAGCAAGCTTTCTGTTGGGCAACTCATTTGACTGAAGGCGTCTGTAATGTAAAAGAAGGTTTATGTTGGAAGTGTGACGTCGCTTTAGCCTTCTGCTGGACAAGTAGCGGTCGTCTTCTTCTTTGGTAGGCTTCTTCTTTTTTTTTTTTTTTGGTGCAAGTACACAGCCTTGTATTGGGCAAGCTTCTGTCGGACAGGTCATGGAGTCGCGGAATTCCGTGCCATTGACGGCTATTGATGTAAAAAATTAATTTATACTGTGGGCTGGCAGTGAATGAGTCATGTCATTTGTTGGGCATATAAGCCCTCTGTTGGGCAAGTAATGTAGCGGCAAGTCATGTAGTGGTAGGCTTCTGTTGGATAACTCTTCACTAACTGGAAACTTCTGTAATGACGATTCAAGTTTTTGTTGGGCAAGTTAATGTAGTTGGATTCTTCTGTTGGGCAAGTAGCGCTAGGCTACTTGTACAGTAGGCTTTTATTGGGCAAGTAATGTAACTGAAGGCTTCTGTAATGTTAAATGCAAGCTTCTGTTGGGCAAGTCATGTACCGGCAGTCTACTTGCTTGGGCGTTTGTTGGGCAAGTAGGCCTTCTGTTGGGTAAGTAAGACCGAGGCAACCTTGTGTTGCGCAACTAATGTTTCAAGGCTTTTGTAGTAAAGATTTTGTTGGGCAAGTTAATGTAGTTGGATTCTTCTGTTGGGCTAGTTAGCACTAGGCTACTTGTGTAGTAGGCTTTTATTGAGCAAGTAAACCCTCCGTTGGGCAAGTCAGATAGCCGCAGGCTTTTCTCGGCTTGTAGACTAAATGACGTGGCTGCGGACGAGTAATGGGTTTCTCCCTCCGGCAGATGGACCACTCGTCGTTCCCGTGCGGCTGCACGAAAGACGGCTGCGGGAACACGGAAGGCCGCATCGAGTTCAACTCCACGCGGGTGCAGACGCACCACATCCACACCATCATGAAGCTGGAGCTGGAGAAGCGTCTGGAGGAGCAGTCGAGCGGCGAGGAACCGGCGGCCGAGGCCGCGGCCGGCGCCGCCCCGGCGCCGCCCGTGCGCTCCTTCCCCTTCAGCTCGGAGCTGGCGTCCGCCGGGGACAACAGCTGCAGCAGCGACATGTCGGACTCGTCGGCCCAGAGCGACGACTCCGAGGGCGGCGGGAGCCCGTGCGGCCGGCGCACGCCGCTGGACGTGGACGAGAAAGGCCTGAGCCGCATCCTCAGCTTCAACGACGCGGAGAACGGGGACGGCGCCGGCAAGGACGCGTATTCCCGGCAGGCGGCGACCACGACGGAGACGTTCGGCAGCTTCAGCATGGCGGACTTTGCGGACGACAACGACAACAACGCGGCGCCGTTGGACAATCGGGCCGCGTCGGAACTTTTGGACGAGAACGCCAACCGGGCCGTCGGCCTCTTCCACGGGGGCGGCGTCCCGCGCACGCCCTCGCCCACCGTCGACCGCTCGGCGGGCTACAACATGGACCTGAGCCTGTCCTCCGAGTCGGACCTGGAGTTCTTCGACGGCTTCCCCTGCCTCGGGCCCAGCTCGCTCTACAACTCGCTCAAGGAGTACGAGCACATGGACAACTTTTTCCACTTCCAGCTGCCGAGCCTGCCGGCGTCCGGCGACCCGGGCACCTGCCTCCTGGAGTCCCTCATCGGCCTCTCGGAGTCCGTCCCGGAACCGCCCGCCGCCTTCACGGACAATCAGATGTTGGAGGAAGCCATCAAGTTGTCTGTAATGGAATCGGTCAAAGTTTGAGTGCAGATGGACAACACTCACAAAAAGTTTGTCCAAAACTTTTGTGTAAGATTTTGGGAAGGACGCGCTTGGTGGTCCTCCGTCGCAATTTGGAGGAAGCTGTGATCTCCTTCTTCGCCTGAAGTCTCAACTCGCCTTCATTGAAGGCCCGCGGACGCCAAAACACCCCGAGAGAACTCTCGAACCAAACCCAAGGACGGGGACGAGCCGTAACAACACAGCTGAATGTGCACCTCAGGGATTCTTTTGTTGTCGGTTTTTTCGGAGGCCGCGACGGTTTTTGCTTCCGTCGGACCCCTTTTTCCTTTCCTCTCGTTCTTGACTCGAGGGGGGGCGGGGTTCTCGCTTTTTTGCGTGGAATCGCGAAGCTCGAGGACTCCCGAGATGCTCGCACGGTACAAAAAAAAGGAAAAAAAAAATCCCGCTCGATCAGCACTTTATCTGTACTCGAAGGCATCGTTTTGGTCGTGTGGGGTGCGTATTCAACCGTTAAATTATGGAGTTTCTTGGCTCGCACTATTGCAAATTTTTTTTTTTTTTTTTAAGTTATGTCCTGCAAGGATTCTTATTTATTTTCCACTCGAGAAGCACTGTGCTTTCATTTCTTTTCACAACCATCAAGTGCAATCGTCCTCATTACCATTTTTTTTTTTTTTTTTTTGCAGTCCTTATTGGAAAAAAGGCCATCAGAAATGTATTTAATATCTATTTGCTGACTAACTTATTATCTCAGCAGTTATTTAATTATTTTGGCAATAAATGGAGCCAAGCAAGAAAATTGTGGAATCTCCCTAAAAAATATGAAAAAATCATTCAATTTTGGCAATTATTGTATTCCTGCCTATGTAATGTAACCATATAGAGAAGAGAGAGAAAATGACTAATATTTTCGAACTAATTTATGTAGGTTGACAAAAAGAGAATTCTAATGAAATCTACAAATTGACTATTTTATTAAGCGGAAACATTTTCAATCGGGGGGGGGGGGGACAACCTTTATGATAAATAAATGTCATGGTTTATGATGTGAAGTATTTTTCACAGGAGGTTCTCGATATCCATTTGATTGTATTCTGAATTTTCCTCGGAAGTCCATTTGGAAAATGGGGGTGCGGGAGGGGGCTACGGAATAAAAACTCCGTATATTATGCAATTTTTATGGTGCGCTTAGAACCCCCAATGTGAAGAAGTTGCCTCATTTTAAAGGAGACATATTATGCAAAGGATTAAGATTTAAAAACACGGTTTGGAAATCACTCAGTTTTGGGGGGAGGTTCCGTCTCAGCGTAAGCGTAAGCTTCTTGACGTTACCATGACAACCAGTGCGTTATGTTGACGCGCAAAAGATTTGCTCTGTTTCATTTCACACTTGCACTCCGGACACTATTTGTATGTTTTCGTACTATGTCGCCTTTAAAATATTTTTCCAACAGTGAGGGAGGATTAATGTGACAGGGGGCGCTAGAGAGTCGATGTACATATCTCAATTCTGTGGTGCAGCGGCTTTTTCGGGACCCCCCCACCCTTTTTTTTTTTAGAACAGGGGTGGGGAACCTGCAATTGTAAAGGCGTGCATTATTTTCCCAACGCTTCGCCACCCCTGCTTTCCAACGCAATGCATGCAAGTCCTTGCTTGTTGAAACCGGGATTATAATTGTATACTTTACAAAATGCAGCCAATTGGAAATGTATTTGCTTTTTGCCTTCTTTTTTTGTATTAATTTAAAAATCCATCCGATGATGCCGTGCGGAGTTCTCTTGTACAAAAAAAACATGAAGAAATGGCAACAGTGAACAGTGAGTGTTTTTTCGATATCACGTATTAATTATTAATCGTACCGTGTCTTACTTTTTTTTTTTTATACAATACTTGGGCCTTTTGTTGTTGTTGTACATATTTCTGCTTCAGCGCTCCCGCAGGGCAAACAAAAGCTGCTTTATTTTCTACATGCTCTCACTGCAACCTGCTGTTTGACAGTCTTTTCATCATCAAGCCATTTTGACAGCCTGTCCCTCCATATAATAAATCGTTTTCAAAACGCTTGACTCCTGTTTTGATTTGTATTCCAGTTTGAAAGTGTACGTAAAATATCAATTTGTTATCAGTAAAGACAAAATAATAGTAAAAAAAAAACTATTTGGGGATGAATAAAACATTCCGTTGGTACATCTTGATTCTATGGGCACTTTGCATTGATTTGATCGTGAAACAAAACCGTCACAATTTATGTCCACATTAATCTGTCGCCTCCCCTTTGGCTAAAGAGGGTATTACATCGAACGTCAATGTGTTTATACCTCCGACCACCAAGGGGCAGTGTGGTTTGTATTTACTCACCAGATGACAGGTGTCACTCATTAGGGAAGCTGACGATTTTTCTACCAGTTGGTCTTATGTTCGGGTGTTTGTGATTTAAGACATTATGCTGTCTTTTTTTCCCCATATTAGTTTACCTCCATTTTTTGGATTTGTACTCATTGGCTCTACTTTCCCCGTGCTTGCGTTGCTTCAAATTCAACCCTGATGACAATCTACAGAAACCTGCTGAGGTTCATGCCCGCTCCAAGGTAAGAACACAAGTCCAAGAAACTTATTTCTTTATATGAAGTGCACACAAGACATGCACACAACACCTAGTGAAAATTTCGACTCATCAATTAGCCTACAAATCGTGTTTTTAAACTGTGGGAGGAAACTGGCGTACCCGGGGGAAACCCACAGCAACGCGGGGAGAACATGCAAAGGGAGGCCAGAGCCCAGATTTGAACCCACGACCTTCACTGTGAGGCCCATCTGCTAACCAGTAGGCCGCCGTCCCACTTAAAACTAATTTCCACTTAATTTGACATCAAACGAAGATGGATGCATACATTTGATGGCACCAAAGTTCTGCTTCACGGTAGTGCTTTGACGCCATCTTGTGGCATATACAGGCAATTGTAAGGAGGCGGAATGCATTTATTTTATCAAGTGAATTGTTTAAAAAAAAAAAAAACTTTTGCAAATGTAATTCTGTATGGGATGCCAACGCTATCTGTTGTGCGGATTGTTTGCCAGGCTGACCATGCACGTTTTTAACAGACTAAATGGCGTTTTTTGCAAAAATGTAATGCTCTAAAAAAATAAGTGAAAGTGGATTTTGCGGTTATGTCAAACCCAGCTTCAAAATTGAGGATGAACAATTTATATGGATGGCAACGTATGATCCAGGGCAGTGATCTTCAGGTCCTTGTTTGATTCCACTGGATGCCTCTCGGGGCTTACTATTTTTGAGGATTTTATGACTTTGTATCGCCGTCTTTTTTTTGAAGGTCCAATGACCTTCGTTCAACAGTGTCGCCGGTCGCAAATGTGACCCGTATACCCTTGACGGCACTTAACCACTTTTGGGATGATGTTATCTAACAGAACCAAATAAACGAAGATGTTGGCCATACACAGTATCACTTTAAAAAATAATAATAATAATTGTGTTTTGTGCGCTTTTCAAAACACCCCAATGCGCCACAAGATGGCGCCAAGGCCCTTTCGGTGACTTTGACTAAGGCTAAGCATACAAGTTGTAACAGCCCAACGGGCCAAACTTGGTGTGTTTCACAAAAAGGGAACGGTGATATTTAAAGTAATAATAATATATAAAAGTGATATTTTTTCATGCAGTGTCATACACCCACCATAAATTTGGACGAACACATCCGAACCAGTACGTTAGTCATTTTCCGGTTGGAGAGAGTCAGCGTCGCCGACATCCGGTTTGGTTTATCAGTCAACGTGATACTAAAAATACTTTTAAATTCATGTGAATTTCAAAAAGACAGTAAGATACCAAAAATGGCTTTTAACTCATTTACTGCCATTGACAGCTATGAATGTCAAAAAGTCATTTGAACTATTTCTATGAGTTTTTTCCCCCACACTTGTTAACAAAAGTATGAAAACCAAAGTTTTTAATTGTACATTTAGAACAGATATAACATTTGTGATTAATCTTGAGTTAACTATTGAAGTCATGCGATTAATTACGATTAAAAATGCTAATCACCTGACACCCCGAATTTTTAATAATCCTTTTTTTTTTAATTCATTCATTGATAGAAATGAAGACAAATAATAATAATAATAATAATAATTAAGGGTGGAAGGTATTTATTCGTTACCGAATGAGAGAAATAGATCTTCCAAAATATGCCATACATCAAAATACAACTAAACCCTTTTAACGGACAACATGTGGATTTATGAGCGTGGCAAATCCCACATGGAAGCATGAAGTGAAGTGTGAAGTGAAGCTTTATTTGTTTCTCAAATATCATTCACACAACTTTTAAAACTGTACAATTGTGGACAAATGATGAATTAAAGTGTCCGTTTATGGGCTCCATCCAAAGTTGAACCATGGAATTCACAGCTCTTCAAAAGAACACAAGTTCAAGAACAACGACACACCGTCTGTTTTGGATGTGGTGGTACCGCGCGGGACGTCCGTCGAATATTTCATCAGCCGTGCGTCCGCACGCGAGCAGACAAACTGTTCTGATATGCAAACCCAACAACTAAACGTTTTTCTTCTGCGTGTGATCCCAGATGTGCCTTTCAATCGAACGTTTTAGCACACGATGAGCAGCCAAAAGGTTTTTCCCCGGCTTGCCTTGGCTACGCACTCCACCTAGCCGAGAAGTCGTCGTTTATCCGTAAACGACAGTCGGGGTTTCATTTAGAAACAGAACTTTGATGTCCAACACACTCCTAATGCAAGTCTAAGTAAAAAGCAATGTTTGGATGAGCTTAATTTAGTACATAATACATGTTTATTTGTCGTTGCTTTGCTAATAGTCTACTTCTATTTTGTGCGTAGAATTCACTAGCCTACAAATGAGCTTTAGTGTTTTGTTTTTTTTGTGTGTGTAATTTTGCCATCACTTCTCCAAATAACATCATGACTTAAATGCTTTGTCAACCAGAAAAAGTCGCTTGATTTGCCGGCAGTAGCTTTTTGACAACAAAAAAAAAAAGTCGCCAAGAGGCTTGGGAAAGTCACCAAGTTGACAACGCTGCTCAGGGGGCGGCCATTTTGTCACTTGCTGGCGACTTGAGCTGTGATCGGTTGTGTTACCTGAGCAACAGTTTACAGTCGACAGCAAGTGGCAAAATGGCCGCCACCTGAGCAGTGTTGCCAACTTAGTGATTTTTTTTTTTTTTTGCAAAATGGCCGCCACCTGAGCAGTGTTGCCAACTTAGTGACTTTTTTTTTATTTTATTTTTTTGCAAAATTGATGTATTTTGCTGCTTATTCCAGAAACAAAATATGAATCCGAATGTTGTGGTTAGACTAGTGGGGGCACATATTATTTTTTCTTTTTTTAAAAAGGGTTGACTTCCCATTTACCATGAAAGTTTTTGCGAGATCTTTTTTTTTTTTCCCCACCTTTTATTTTTTTCAACATCCCCTTTAGGGGCTTGACCGAAACCACAGAATGTAAAACATGTCTTGCCCCTTAGTCGTGCGTGTGCATATGCGCAGCCAAACTGCTGCGATGAGCATAGCTTCCGCCGCAAACCGAACAACTGAAGGGTTTTTCTCCCGTGTGTGTCCTCGCGTGCGATTCCAGATGTCCCCTTTGATAGAAAGTCTTATCGCAAAACGGACAACTGTAGGGTTTTTCGTCCGTGTGCGTTTTCACGTGCGCTCTCCAGTTCTGCTTAAAAAAGAACGCCCTGTCGCACAAAGAGCAGCTAAATGGTTTTTCTCCCGTGTGTATGATCATGTGCGCTTTCACGGACTCCTTTCGGGAGAACGTCGCGCCGCAAACCGAGCAGGCAAAGGGTTTTTCTCTGTCGTGCGTTCGCACGTGTGATCTTAGATGCGCCTTTTGGGAGAATGTTTTATTACACAGCGGGCAAACAAAAGGTTTTTCTCCCGTGTGTGTCCTCATGTGCGATTCCAGGTGTCCCCTTTGATAGAAGGTTTTATCACACAACGAGCAAACTAAAGATTTGTCTCCGCTGTGCGTTCTCGCGTGTGCCTCCAAGTGTGCATTTTGAGAGAATGCTTTATTGCACAACAGGCAAACGAAAGGTTTTTCTCCTGTGTGCGTTCTCGTGTGTGATTCCATGCTTATCTTATGAGAGAAGGTTTTACTGCACGTGGAACAACTGAATGGTTTTTCTCCCGCGTGTTTGGCCATGTGTGTTCTCAAGCTTTGCTTAAAAAAGAACATCTTGCTACACAGCGAGCAACTGAAGGGTTTTTCTCCCGCGTGCGTTCTCATGTGTTTCGCCATGCCGTCTTTGAGAGTGAAAGTTTTCGCGCAGAGGGAGCAACTGAAGGGTTTCTCCCCTGTGTGTATTCTCATGTGCGCCAACATGTTTGGCTTTCGGGTGAACTTTTTGCGACAAATTGAGCAGCTGAAATGTTTTTTACGCGTGTTCACGTTTGCCTCCAAATGTTTGTCTTCACCTCCGCGGTCTTCGTCAGTCTTCAACGGTTCTTCTGTGTCGTCGTCGTCGTCTGACAGCGGAGCTAAGAGGTTGCCTGGTGGTGGTCCTCCACGGTGGTCTCCACTTGGATGGCGATGAGGAAGCGTTGGCCACTCGGGTGATTTGTATTCATCGTCTTCACTCGTCTTTACAGAGATGATGGTCAGTGGCAAGTTGCTGACATCTAACTCCTCCTCTTCCTCTTTAACGCGGGGGCGACGGGGGTCATCCTCTTCCCTCTTAAAGTCTGAGGGGTGTGAGGCTCCCTCTTCTTCTTTAACGTGGGGTGCATGTGGATGTTCGTGAAGGCCAATCATCTGCTGGTGTACATCTGCAGCAACACAAATACAGTTCAGATCACCAGCGTTCGTTTAGGTGAAAAAACAACAACACTTTTACCAGCTGAACAGGTAACTTGTTCTTTTTTTTTTTTTACATGTTTGAGAAGATTCTTCATTGCATGCAGAGCATGTCAACTTTTTGTTGTCACCTTCACAGTCTTCATTGCTCCTCCAAGATGTTTCCATGTTGTCGCCGTCTAACAGTAGAACTTAAGAGGCTGTCTGCTGGTGGTTTCCACTTGACTTTGACCACTCAGGTGGTTCATTTCAGCCAGTCAGCTGATGTTTTCAACGTCGTCTTCGATGTAGAATGGGCATCTATCCTTTTTCCTCCAAACTGGAGCTTCCCCATTGCAGCTGATGGCTGAAGTTCTTCCAGGCTGGACGTCTGAAGGACAGCAGCAACACAAACACAGTTAAGCTCACGCGGGTCAAATATAGTCAACCTCTTCAAATAATGGCATGACTCACAAGATTTATTTTTGCCTCAAAAATTCTTCTGCTAAAAACAGAACTGTCAATTCTACCCCTGAAATTAATAATAAAATTAGTAGGGTTCAATTTCAGTTGACATTAAATTAAGTGTCTTCGACAAGAACACTTTAATTAAACGAAATATAGCCTAACCGGGTTTCTCTCCACATTGTCTAATGTTTCCATGTTTGTGGCTCATTCTTTTATTTATTATAAAACATAAACCATTGGCATGAAGTTTCGCGCGCCGTTATAAGGTAAACAAAATGTAAGTTGAGTTTTAATTAGTAAAACTGACCGTTTTAGAGAATTTTGCGTGTTGCAAACCGCTTCAAGTTGCCGTCGCTGTTGCTCTGTCTGCCTCCTGACTTTCTCCCTCTCGACAGTATCGCCTCGTGTGACGCTTTTGTTCCGAATTCCGAATATTTTGTCAGCGTTCTCAATTGGACGCTTCCTTACCAACCCTTTCAACATTTAGAAGACGATATTGAGGACAGTTCGACGATGACGACACTCGTCCTCGCGTTTTGTGTATGACTCTAAGCGATGACGCTACTTCCGCAGTTTCCAGTTTCGTTTTCTTCTTCTACACAGTTAGAAAATGTATACCGCCACCTATTGATCGGGAGTGATTACTTCGTTTGCTTACTAGATAAAATTTTAGATTTTTGGATCTGGTATTGTTTAATAAATAAATAATAAATGTCGTTTTGTTTGACATAATTACGTGTTGATCACTTCATCACTAAAATATATATGTTCCCTGTTTACCGCTATGGTATCGTCTTTTCTTTGTTCTATTTCTTCTTGTAGTTATTATAGTTCTGTTTATTTGTTCCCCTCTCATAATTTTATACTCCATGATTACTTGTTGTATTAGTTCTATTTCTTTTCACATTTACCAGTGTAAAAACAAGTTAATTTTTTCTTCAACACTGTGGTGCTATTTTCTAATCTGTTTATTTATTTCCTTTCAGGCAACTGTTTGATACTGACCGGGACCCAACCTTTGAATCTGAAGATGATAAAAGTAAAGACGCAGCATATATATATTTTTAAAATCTACTTTTTATTTGGTACACTGTTGTATAAGCTCCCCTCGGTGTGTAACTTATGCGCCATCCATAACCTGTGGGTAAACACACACACAAAAAGACAGAAGATGAAGCAACAATGGGCACTGGATAAGAAATATGTTATCATTTACTGTATACTTACAGAATAAATCCAGTCTTGGAAGGAAGAAACTCGGGTGAAGACGGTGGGTTTGGAAACTTGGTTGCACCTGCCGGACGGACCGTAACTGACCACCCCGTGAACCCTCCACTCATCATCGGTGAAGCAGTTGAGGGGTCCACCGGAGTCGCCCTGGTGAGAGCACCCACAATCATGCCGCAGCGAGTGGTTTTTAAGAAAGGCGGATGGTATTATGGGAGGGCGCACGGTGTCGCACCTGACAGCCTGAGACGACGCCATCCCCTCCGGCGCACACCATGCTTCTCAGGGCGATGCCTCCCCACCACTCCGGCTGGGAACAGACTGAGTGCTCCACCACTTTGATGGGAGACACCTGAAGGATGTCGGGCGTGATGCTCGATGCTTCGTCTGGCCAAATGCACGAGTCGGTGTAGTTGGTGTTTGGGGGGGGGGGGGAAATGGCTTCGTGATCAGATTGTTGAGTTTTATTTGACATTTATTTGCCAATTTGTTTTAATTCGGGTTTGTCTATTTTTAATTTTCGTTTGTCATTTGATTTGTTTTTGGTACTCTTAAATGCACAATGGATTCTGCTTTCATTCAATTTAATAGTTGTACTAGTTAAAAAATAAAATAAAATTCACATCTGTACTTTATTTTTATTTACTTACTATTTTTACATTTTACTCTTATTTATATATTTTTAAACTTTATTTAATTCCATTAAAAATATAAATTTCATTTTTTTTTCTGTGATATTGCTTTTTATTTACCTTGCATTTCATCTGAATGTCCATTGTATTTAGCATTTTGCATTTTATTAGAATTTAGTTTTATTTTATTTGACTTTAATTGTATATTTTATTTGGATTTAAATTGTATACGTATGTTTAATTCTAATTGGATTTTCATTGCATTTTTTTGTATTTGAATTTCAATTTAAAATTAATTTTATTTTAATTATTATTATTTATTTTTTGGGGATTTTTATTTCAATTTTATGTTATTTGGATTTTCATTTCAACTTTATGTTATTTGGATTTTCATTTAAATTGTAATTTACTTGGTGTTTGTTATTGTACTTTACTGAACTTTGCTCTGCTCTATACTCTCTACTTACAGTCCATGATCCCCCAGCCGGTGATGAAACAAGTGAAATCGTGAGGCAGCATTTCGCCTGGCCTGGGCAGGTTGCCGATAGCAACGAAGCCGTTATCATAAACAGAATGAGCCAGCCTCAGGAGAGCGATGTCATTTCTAGTGGAGAAACACACACAATATCTTCATTAAAAACGACTCATTATAGGGCTGATTCAACTTGACGGGTTCAAACGGTACCCTATGCCAAGGTTGTTCGTCCACTCAGGGTGGACATGAATCTTCTCAACCGGGATGAACTGCTCACTGCCATCGTTCTCGAACAGGTTGTATTCTCCTACCACCACACGGTACTGACTGGCGTCCGTGCTGACATGCAACAATACAGTAAATCATTGCCCGGTGCTTACTGAATGTAACATTAAGCTGTGCACAGTCACCCGAGCACGCCACTGAACACTTAAAATAACTCCTGAATAATAAGAATGCGTGGGAGGCGGTTTAGAATGAAAACTAAAATTGAGCTATCTGACATCGATGTAATTGCAGGATGACAGAAATGTTCTGGGCTGACTTCACATTGGCTGAATAAATATATAAATAAATAAATCAAATATACGCAACCATTTAAAAACATAGACACTGTTGATTTATTTTAAAGTCAACAACGAGCATTTGTGTTTTTAGCCAAACCTGAGGATACAGTGAGCTGCCGTCAAGATGTAAAAGGCATCAATGATGGAGCCTCCGCATATATGACTATATGATCCTTCATTGTACGAATCGAGCTGGAGGGAAGCCTGGAAGAAAAGAAAGCCAAAAAAAAAGTGGTTTGATGGAGATTAAAAATTATTTTATTTTTTAAACAAAACAAATTTTAGGGCTTACCTGCCATTTCCAGGTGTTTGGTTTGGCATTACTGCCTCCTATGACTCTCTGGTTGTTCACATAGTGGTTGAATGGTACCTCGGCACCAATGAACCCTTTTTAAACATGGTATTAAAACGAAAATGTTAACGTAATGCACATTTGTCGCATTGGATTAGCAGAATTTCTTACCGACACAGCAGACGAAAATCGCAAGCCAAATCATGTTGGAAGAGCGATTGCAGAATGGGGTTTCAACATTTTATATCATGTAGGTAGGACCTTCAGTTGGATAACTACGGCGCTCTTTGCCAACATGCAAGAACTTTTTTTTTTCACTTAAAAAAAAAGTTAGCTCAACATGACATGTTTGTAAAATGAATAATGATTACATAATACTGACAGTCATCAGAAAATTCATGTAATGTACTTTACAATGTATTATATGATTATATGTTTTTTTATATATTTTTATATTGGCCTATTTTTGTAACCTGTTATCGAAGCTGGGAAAGGAGCAGATGCCGTTCTATTCAAAGTCAACTAAAGCCTCTGCAAACAGCGATATTCCCACATATAAAAAAAATCCTAGTTTGATATGCTGTTGCAAGGTCAAAATATGAAAAACTGTTACTGTAGTATTTGTAGTAGTCGAGATTGTGACAATTTATCCCTGAGATTTGATTGCCATGAAACTTTAAATTATTCCACTGCAAAATGTCAAAACCCCTTGTCAGTGGCTGAATTTGACATTTACTGTGGTTTTGATGCACAAAAGGATGAGAAATTCCCATTGTCTTACAGTATCTTTAATGTTTTATTGACTTTATTTATTTTATTGGGAATGTATTATTATTATTATTATTCATTATTACTGATATAATTATTTAACATAACTGTGCGGTAGATGCCACCGACTTTCGGTTTTCGAACGTCAGCGACGGGAACGCGCAACTGAGGGGCACAAAGACAGAAGCGCAATACACGTCGCAAACCGGAAACGGAAACAAAGTTGATGGGTGAAAAACCCGGAAGTCGGAAGTCCCGCCTCCTCCGTGACATATAGTCCACAGGAGTCAACTAGAAGCGATGGGCTTAGTCCAAGCCTCGTTTTTGTCCAACCGGGAGGCAACAAATGGCTACCACGTTCACGGGGTATGTACTAACTTAGCTGTAATAGTACCCGTTTGTAAGTAGGTAGGTACGCTTGCACGCTGCTTGCTTATGCTCGTCAACTGTTTAAAGTACCACCTAACCGCTATGGTTACCTGCGTTTTTGTACATTTGTTACATTAAAGTTCAAAAGGGTGTCCGGGTTTTTAGTCATCATATCCATCTGCGATGGGGCGGCTTTTGGCATGCCGCCAAGCCATTCAGACGTTTAACCCATTCTTGAAATTTAACATTAAAACGTGAAATTTCCATAATGCCCATATTCCACGTGTCTGTGATTAATAATAATGATTTAAATATGTATCTAAAACAAGACGCTCACAAGTGTAACACCAGCAGAATTTTATCAAAAATTATCAAAAATTAAAAACCCCTATACACTAGGAGACTTAATTCTTTGCTTCCTCCCCCCTCTCCAGGTACAAGATGGCTCCCCTGCTTTTAAGGCTGGTTTGGAGCCATACTTCGACTTCATAATTTCCATTGGAAACACAAGACTTGTGTGTAATCACGTTGAATTTACAAACCATACATTGGCCGTCTGTTACAGTTGCGGGCTAACATCTCTTGCTTTCTGCAGACCAAGGAAGGTGACTTGCTGAAAGACTTACTGAAGGCCAACGTGGAGAAGGCGGTGAAGCTCCAAGTGTACAACAGCAAGACGCAGCGGGTGAGAGAGCTGGAAGTGACACCCGGCAACATGTGGGGGGGCCAGGGCCTCCTGGGGGCTAGCGTCCGCTTCTGCAGCTTTGAGGGGGCTGCTGAAAACGTCTGGCATGTCCTGGTAGGTAACCAAACCAAAGGAGCAACCAAACAAATTATTATTATTTTGCCTTTTTTTTTTAATTGTAATTTTTTCTCCCAACTAAAGTAGCCGTCAAAAACATGTTGGCTATGTCATTTTTCAAATAGGGGACATGTTATGGAATTTTTAAAAACTTTTTTTTTGGTTCTCTATATAGTTATGTGACTACTGGAGTGCCTGTCCAACAACCAATTAAATCTTATGTTATCGAAGTTGACATGTCTGTTAGTGGCATATTCTAAACTTCTGCTTTACTTTTACATAACACTGTTGTCAATCTCTAAATGATCTCAGTAAATAGCCCCACGGCCAATTTCTTTACCCTTGACTTGAACAGACGGAGCCACTTTCAAGAAACAAATGCACATAATTATATGTGCAAAGTGCATTTCAAAGCACATTACTTGGAAAATGAATAGTAAAGTGAAATGAAAAGAAATATTTGATATTTCACTTATATTTCTGCATTGCCAGTATAAACTTAGTAGAAACGTGGGCTACATGTATATGGATGTGAAATTAAAAAGGCCCAGACTTCCCTACCTATTATTTTATTTTATTTTCCTCATTGCCCAAAAATCTATATTTTAAACAACACAAACTTTTTGCAATCCTTTGAGACTCACTGAAAAAAATCTATTTTATTGTTTTCCTTTTGCCAGGATGTTGAGGCCAACTCCCCCGCAGCCTCCGCCGGCCTCATTGCACATGTCGACTTCATCGTGGGAGCTGACCAGCTGTTGCAGAGTGTACGTCTATTTCTGTCGACAGTGAAAACCGAACTCTTCGGCCAACAAAGTTTTTTATTTTTATTTCTTCTTCTTTGCAGTCAGATGACTTATTTTCCCTAATCGAAGCCAACGAGGGCAAACGGCTCAAGCTGCTGGTGTACAACACGCAGAGTGAGCGGTGCAGAGAAGTGGTGGTGATACCCAATGGCGCTTGGGGGGGAGAAGGAAGGTACATCAAAACACGAGCCATGCCACCATGACTATTTGATCGTCCCCATATATGGTTTATAATGGCCCCAATTAACACGCTTTGCATGACATATATTCCCATATTGCCCGTGGGTCTGGAACATATCCATTCTCCAGCAATAAACGGGGGGTTTACTGTAGTTGTCATTTTTAGTTAACAGTAAAATCCGCTTGTACTGTTTCTTTGACGTCTTAGCTTAGGCTGCGGTATCGGCTACGGCTATTTGCACCGTATCCCGACTTGCCCACCCCCAGCCAGCGTCCCACCATCTGAAGCGGACGACAAGGCGGTACGCCTCGTGTCGAATCAAGTGGTTTGCATTTGATTAAGTATGCAGTAAATGCGTATTCAATTCCCAGGTGCCTTTCTTGAGTGGAGGTAAGACTTCTGAACAGCGTCAGTGGGGAATCACGCAACAGGCCGACTGCGGTAAGCTGAAATATACACTTAAAAGGACACTTATGTACTTTTTCCTGAATTAAAAATTGCTTCCTGATGTCTTGAAAAGACTGTTTGTTGACATTACTTCCAGATCCCTTATCCATCCCGTAAAGATGTCTTGAATTGGACTCACAGCGCCAGACAAGTGAGCAGGTCAGAGTTGCAGACCCGAATGAGGACTGCCACGGCGGTCTTGTGGTTGAAACGACGACGCTACCTGGCGTAGAGGTGCGACTCACTGAATCTGTCTGACATTCTTGATGCTATGACAAAGCCAAGACTAACTGGCATAGCCATACTAGGATAGCAAAAAAAAACAAAAAACATATCACTCGAGTTTCTTTGTTGCTGCTAATGCTAATTTGCACATTTTATCTCCGAAGACTTTTAGTTCTTTTTATGTGGGCATTCAGTGAAAACACTCACGACACTGCCTACAGTCTCAGGCATCTACTTTATAGACTATTTGCCTTTTTCCAACCTGCTTACTTGTAGACACATAGCAAGCGATCATGTTGATTCCCAATTGTAAGGGTTTTATTGAAATAAAATTGTCCCTCTTTCAGGGATCGAAATCCCACTTTGAGACAGGAGGTGTCAGCAAAACATCATCTTGTTCTTGCCACTGCAGCCTTTATTAAACTGTGAAACACAAAATAAGACTGCTTTCTGATTACCGTAATTAAGTCTGATAATAATTTATGACAATGCAATTCTGTAGTCCATCTTGGTATTGTATTGAAATTATTCCCGGTATGTCACTTGATCCCCATCATCGTGTGATTTCCTTCTAATTGCCCTCTCGTCCCCGAGATGACACCCATACATAATAAAGAGAACCAGGGTAGTGTGAGCTTCAGCAGAAGGGGGGCGAATAAGTCTAAATTATTTAGCAGGGCACTCCTCCGTGGAAAAACGGGGGGATGGGCATAAGGGGGGGGGGGGGGGGTTGCATGTGCGGATGAAACATGAGACGGATTTGTTGTAATTCGCAAAGAGAGCCTCACTCGAGTGTGCTTTTATGGACCTGCTTACATTGCTACCTTGCTATATGTATGCTTGCCCAACATGTTACTATTTTTTCAGTTATCATGTTATAGTACCTGTCCACAGAGCACAGTGTACAATTCTTATATATATATTTTTTTATCTTGCCATAATTGTCATAGCCACTCTTACCATGTTAGCATTTTATAAATTCTCATTTGAAATAATAGCTGATGACAGGGAGTTATATTAAATCTGATGATGATATGTTAGCTTACCAACTGTTTGCATGTTAGCATAAGATCAATTCTAGTGACGGATGTAAAATCCCTCCTTTAACACTCTCTCACTTGGGTTGCTAGCTACCTCGCTATGAATTAGTTAGTGTTACGAAGGATGACGGCATGGTTTAAAATCCTCAACTTTTTACTCAAATACGTTTTATTTATAAGCCTACTGTAGAAACCACCACAATACAATCGAACATTCAAAACAATAAAGCGGTTAAGTAAAAACAATAAGTTAAGAACTGCTGCGTTAAAGTGTATTGTTATAAGTTAGAGTACCAACTGTTAGCATGTTAGCATTCCTCCCGTCTCACTAATTTAGCACTTAAAGCACGTCAATTGGGACGTGATGTTATCCATTACCATCCATTTTAATCATTATTTAGTGCATTACCACTCTTGGATCATTGTTCAGTGGATTAAGCAAGCCAAATTAAACAAGACAACTGTTAGGTTTTGTTTAGGAACAATAATTTGGCCCCGACTTTGCGTTTGCCCTCACATTGCCCTTTTAGCTTTTGCAACGCTTAGCATTGTTAGCCCGAGGCTAGGGGAGAAACCTCCGGAACAACTGCAGAGCTTCGATGTCATTTCCCCACGCTATCACTCTCTCCTTTTTTTTTTTTTTTTTTAATTATGATGTTGCGAGTGTTTCGAAGGAAGCGATGACGCATCTGCACCCGCTTGTCATCTCGGCTTTATTTCAGGCTCACTGGCACCAGCATCGTGTTCAGCGCCGCCGCCTCGCGCCTGTCGCTGCAGCGTGACAAATTGTGGATTAGATGAACTCGCGACGCGTGCGGAGGGGGAAAGATTATGACGATTTTACGATACCTGTTAGGGAATTAAGTAGAATTTTGTACATTCTCACTTCACAAGGCAAGATGTCACATCAAGTTCAGACAATTCATCATTGTCATTTTATTTTTTCCACTTTTCTCTCTTTTTTGTGTAAGTTAAACTTCTAAATTCAACAGAATAATTACTCCCATACAGTATGCCACAATTTGACTTTTTTATTTTTTACGGTAATCCTGCTGAATAACAAAACAAATGCGTAGTAGCTATGGATGTGCTGCGAGGCATCTTGGTGTTGTTCCACATGCAGCAAACATACCACAGCCAGGGAACGAGTGCCTGCATGTGCTTTCCAAGGCTGTAATTGCATTCATTCTGCAAGGCCTAAATTAATTAGGAGGCCGGTTTTTGCCTTCAACCCTTAGGCTACAACAAGCATTACATCTCCGGTGCCGCGGCCCCCGAACAACGGCCAAAGGCGTTCATGGAAACATTGTGCTGTTTGTTTGTTGCCTCTTGGCATTTTCTCTCATTAATCCCGAGGGCGCGGCTTATGCTTGATACGATGCGAGGCAAAACTTCCACCCATCCGTTTACTAAATCTTAACTATGGTGGCAAGAAAATGGAGCTTATGCCAAGCTGACTTCAGGCGAGAGGCGGGGGTCAGAGGACACATGTTTACAAACAGCATTCACTCATGTTCACAACCCACGGGCAAATTACTCAACTGAAGTTTGTTTGTTGTTTGTTGTGGCGCCATGCTTTACACAGAGGTTGCAGTTACGCTTTATTTAGGCCCAAGGTAGCAGTCACGAGTATAAAAGTGACCAACTCCACAATGATCCTTTAACTTGACTCATTGAGCCATTTTCAGCAGTAAAAAGTTTAATTTTTTTCCAGAATTAATTTGATAACGTCATTATTTTTGTTGTACAATTTCTATTTTTTCCACTTTCTGTCGACTGAAGATGGCATCATCTGTGCTGAGGAAGTAGGTAACGACCAATCATCACCTGTTTTCTGGGTTTGGTCAGCAAACTGAGCCATGATTTGTCGTTACCTACTTCCTCAGCACAGATGTGGCAACATAATTTTTTAAAAGTATGAATTGTACAAGAAAAATAAGGAAGTTATCAAATTCATTCTGGACAAAATATTAACTTTTTTTCTGCTGAAAATGGCTCAATGAGTCAAGTATCCCTTTAAAGTCCATAGCAGCTAAAAGGGAAATATTTTTGCAGTGTGGGATGATGGCTATCGTGTGATTGTGAATTGACTTTTGAAAGGGGGAAAAAAAAAAATCTCACAGAATGTATCGTCAGGAGTTTCGTCTTGTGGTGTACCTAATGAAGTGGCCTGTTAGCGCCAATCAATGCAAAAGCATCATTTTCTTTCCGTCCCCCACTCAGTCACCCTTCACATCTGTGTGTGTGTGTGTGTATATGTATATATAGCACATGTGGAATGATATCTGCAAGCGCCGCAGTCAGCCACGTGATTTGTGGGCCACAATTGTTGCTCCTTCAACCACTGACAAATGACTGTGCATGTGCAATAAAAAAAAAAAAAAGCCCTGATCCAACAGATAGCTGAACAAATGCGTTTTTATGGGGTGTGACGTTTGCATGTTGGATGGGGGTGGACACGTCTGCTTTAAAAGAGGAAAATAGAGGCTGTACACTCACCAGTCACCATCAAATGTAACGCGTCAGTGAGGTCAATTCGCTTATTTTTTTGTGGACTGAAAACAAAAGATGAATTTGAATTTAGTTAATTTTTTATTTTTGGATGTTTACGTCTGAGTAGTTAGAAGATTGCATTACAGTCGTACCTCAAACCAGGAAATGGTCAGATGCTGCTCCACTGTAAACTTTCAGCTTGAACAAGCAGTTAACCACCTGTAGCAGATTATAATAGACAGACTGACCGAAATCATCAATGTTTTGGGCCTTGGGGGAGGTCTACGCTCTATTAACTCATGCATTGCCATTGAGGGCTTTCGATGTCAAAAATTCATTTGAACTATTCCTATTAGTTTAACATTTTTTCCCACTTTTAATAATCTTTTCTTCTTTAAAAAAAAAAAAGATTATTAAAAATTAGGGGCGTCAGGCATTTAGAATTTGTCATCGTAATTAATCGCATGACTTCACTAGTTAACTCACGATTAATCACAAATTTTATATCAGTTCTAAATGTTCCCCCCAAAAAATTCTAGGTTTTCATACTCTTGTTAACAAAAGTGGAAAAAAAATGTTAAACTAATAGAATTATTTTCAATGAATTTTTGACGCTTATAGCCGTCAATGGCAGTGAATGAATAAAAAAAAAAGATAAAAAATTTGGGCATCAGGTGATTAAAATTGTAATCGTAATTAATGGCATGACTTCAATAGTTAACTCACGATTAATCACGAAATTTTATATCTGTTCTAAATGTACAATATTTTTTTCTAGGTTTTCATACTCTTGTTAACAAAAGTGGAATTTTTTTTTAAACTAATATAAATAGTTCAAATGAATTTTTGACGTCTATAGCCGTCAATGGCAGTGAATGAGTTAATCAGGCTTCTGTTGCTTTGGATGTCATTAAATGGCGCAGGTGTACCTAATGATGCGCCTCAGCTTGGATATTATTAGCACGTCCCAACCTACGTCACTCTGTTATTTTTACTATTCCCCTCTTGTGCAATACTTTGGCTTGAAAGTATGAGTCATCATTGAAATCCTTGTTTAGGGGATACACACTGGTGCTGTTATCAGGTCGGGCCAGACAGCGAAATAACGCCCACCCCCCCTACTCTGCACTCATGAGACCACATGCACGACTAATGCGCCATCAAATCAGCGGCCATCTTTGGTCTTAATGCAAGACATTAAGTGCTTATTAGCGGACGCGTGAGCAGATGTTGCACGACGACGTTAGACGGTAATGACGGTGATTGCATGAGAGGACAAGCCTCCAGGGCAAAAAGGACCTTGTTTACCCAGCGAGAGAGGCAAACAGAAGAGGCAGGTGTGTGTGTGTATGCGGGCGTATACGTAGGTGTACATGTGCTCAAGAGTTTCCAATGCGGTCCTATTAGTCGCGTGGCTCCGCCCACACACGCAAATGCAAAGATGGACGCACGGCATCCTATAATGAAAAACATGGAGCACTGGGGATTTTGACAGATTACAATGCAAAGTTAATAAAGGGACTTTATGAATAACGAGTGGTTATTAATGTGTTATAAAGCCTTAATAAACTGCAAGAAATTATTAGCTACTTAATTTTGCACATGGGATTATTAATTTATTTTGAAAAATGTATGTGAACAGTTCCAAACAACTTAAGGCTTGTATTTTTAACCTAATATGCTTTTTAAAGGTAAAGAGTATAGAGACCATGTGTTCTTTAATTGATGCTAATGTCACCCATCGCCATGACAACCACACATCCTCATGCAGCAAGTAATTACACAGCACTGCGAGACCTGCTAAAAATTCACAGTGATAGATTTATTTCCGCGCATTAAGGAAAAGGCCAAGCTTGTGGAGCGTTAGTAACTCATTCTGAGTCATTTTGGGGAGACAGCAAAGAAAGCCCACTCTGGCGACTGCCATGTCGCCATGATGCATCTTCTGTGAACACGAGGTCGTGCGCGCGCATTATGACATCACAAACATGCGACACTACCATAGGAGAGGGGAGGGGTTGAGGAGTTAGGCACAACTTGAGCCACAACCACAACAGATGGACCAATGCGGCAGGTCTATTATTATCGGCGTAATTCATTATTTGGTTTATCGGTATGACATCAAATCGGTCCATAATTGCCGATAATTATCGGTGGATTTCTTTATTTTTTGGTTTATCTGTATGACGTCAAATTGGTCGATTATTGCAGATAATTATCTGTTACCGATATTATTGTGCATCTCTAGAAATTATGGGGAAAACTATTTGGAATTTATGGCCAAAAAGTTCAGTTTTTCACTCAAGCAGAAAATAATCAATTAATCGGGAAAATCTAGCTAAGCGAGATCCATTTGCTTCCAAGTCGTCACTGCCGTGGATTTACCGCTACATGGGTTGTCACCCATGTAGCGGTAAATGCTGCTAGATCTCTCCAAACCTCTTTTTTTGCCTGCTGATTATTGATTGTTGATGTCCTCACTTATTGATGCAACCCTCAACGTTCTTTCACTGTGATGCCAAAAGTTGAAGGCAAATATTGATCCATTTCTTAGGCTATGCCAATTTTGATGCAAGTTATCTTGCTGAGCTTATATTCTTGCTGCAGCTGTGCCATGCTGTTGATAAATCACGGCTCGTGTGCAAAGCTTTGAAAGTTGTATAAAAGCTACACTAAAAATAAGAAACAACATTATTCACAGTATTATTGTTGTTCGGATGACTGTTTTCTGGATTTTCAGGGTAATTACAGAGTGATTTAGCAATTTCCCAGTTCCGCCGCCTGCATGCAAACACACTCTTGCTCTCATCCGGGCTGTCACAGGCTCTTATCTCTCTTTGTTTTATTCAACGTGGACGCGGCAGCCTTTTATCTTGCTACGTGATTCAATAATAAAATGACTAAAATGCCGTCTGTACAGCGCGCACACTCAAACGTGCATGGCAGTTTTATGACACATGGAAGATGAACTGCACCGGCCTGTTATGTGGTTTGCTGACATTTTAGGGGAATACATCACATGTTCAATCATGCAGGTAATTAGTTTACACATTAAAACATACAACATGGCATGTGGCTTAGATTATGATCAAGTAAGAAAAAGAATCAATGGTACATACACAACAATAATTGCTCCTGGGAGGAATGTGACGTAGCAAAAGCTTTATTCTCAGTGTGGGATTCAGCACATTAAATCTGCCGCAGTGAGTCCTTTTTGCGGAACACAAAAGCATGGCGGGCGAGAGAGAGGCAGTATTTTTACACCAAATGGTGGAAATCATACAAACGTCAAGCGTGTGTTGCAACTGAAATTTGAAGGCTTTATTTTTGCTCAAATTTATTTTTTAGCGTATGCCACCAAATGCATGTAAAACCGTTTGGTTTGCCTTGAAAATGGTGTTTCAAAATATTTTAACGCGCCATCAAATGCAACATTTTACTGAAATAATTGTTTTCATTCATATTTTGCTGTTAAATTGTGATAATCAGAAAATTATTATAAATTGTCATACTGTACCAAAGACGAAAACCTGCTTCAGTCGGTGGTCAGTCCGTGTATTTCTTAGAAGCTTTGCATTATAACGCACTCGCTGAAAATGTGGGCATTCGTCAACAACGGGAATAGTCGAGAGATAGGAAGTGCCCACCTCCACATTTTACCATTGTATTTTCCGCTACACAACACTATTTTTCCATTTTAATTTGCTATGACATCAATTTATTGTGTGAAGGCTGTGGTTATGTTATTCCTATACTTCAAACTTCCCACTTTTTCGGCATCTATCTATTTCCACATAATTCATCCGATTCTCCTCATTCCAATTTTAACATGTTAAAAAAAAATCACGCCATTCGAGGGTGTATTTTTTTTAAATTGCAAATATTCACACCTTAGCCACAATTCCTGATTTTGTACCCTATTTTCCCCATTCATTCTTAATGGGAGATTCTACATTCCACATTTTTCATCCCACATACATGACCTCAGTATGTACTTTAAAAATGAGCGTAATGGCCATTATTGATTTTCTCATTGAAAAAAAAATCAAGATTGAGCTACAACAAATTATTGACACACACATCATCACTCAGCGTGTCTCATGCGGAAATTTTGTCACCCATCTTCCCCTCACTTCCTTCGTTACACCGCCCAAACGCAGAACAGAATAAAACATCATCTGCGGAAAACCAAAAGAAAACCCACAACAACAAACCCACGTGACCTGATTACCAAAATCTGCCAGGTTGCTATGTCGCTCGTTACACCGCATCCCAGATGTCGCATTTTAGGCGAGTGTGCTGTGTGCCAGGCCTCCCCTGTTGACAGCTGCCTGCTTTTGCGTGAAGCGCCCCCCCCGCCCCCCCAACCCAATAAACCGAACCCAAGAGACGGCCAATAAGGGGCTGTAAAAAAATAAATAAAAAAGCAAGCGGTTCATTGGTGCTCAGGTTGTAATACAAAAAGGAACTGAGCCAGAAACAAGCACTTTGCTTCGCCACTTCATCAGTGAGTCAGTGCAGTCGTCTCTAATGAGGCCATGTTGAGTGTTGTTGTTTTTTCTCAGGAAACGCATTCTATCTCCTCGTGCGGGCAGCAGTTCCAATGATTGTAAATGTCAAACCTGCTGAATATTAAGATCCCAAAGTCGATCTATCAACGTGAATTGTGATGAAAACGTAACTTGCCTCTCCAATTTCTATTACTCCGACTCTTTCTTGTTTCATATTTGTATGCTGCCTCTCTCAGGTCAGTCTTGGTATTACAATTGGGTTCTGCAACTCGTGTGGTGCGCTGCCTTGGTCACCTTGGGTATACTGCATACTCGGGCTGAGCACGAACGGGTGGTAATTCGGACATTCGTTCGAGTGTGCGTGGCAAATTAATAGTCGAGTACTAATTTGTGGACGTCACTGGAACCGGCGTTTTGTTTACATGGTAACTGATTGGCGTGAGTGCACTTTTTTGACAGTTACAGACTTAAACCGTGTTGAAATGCCGGTTGACGTAACCGGTATCTTAACGTAGAACGTGTACGCATGGAATCATACCCGAAGCCTTTGAAATGCCCTGAATCTTTTTAAGGCACCGCCTCCAAATCTATTTGTGATGTTTGTAAGAAAGCAATCCGCATCAAAATTACAAAAGAATACAATAAGTTCTATTTACTATTTTGGTCAAATTCGATTTATTTTCCGGGGGGGGAATACGTCATGTTAAGTTAACCGGAATTTGTTGGCTGACGTAGGCACGATTAGCAAATCAGGATTTTAGGAGCGAGTCCAAGCCCTTCCTCGTCATTTGAGGTCGCACGCATTTTAAAAAGTTGTACAAATGGTAAAAAAGAAAAAAAAATCAGCATGCATGTTACCCTGCTTTACTCCAATAGCCATCTTGAGTTGAGATTTTGAATTCCCGTGAAGGGTTGGACATTTTAATTCATTTTAAGCCTTTTTCATTTCTATGCATGTTCGCCAAGAAGCGCACTTATGTTCCAGCTAATCAATAAGTGGGAAAATGCTGCACTATTGATTGGCAAAATTCAGCTGCTCAGCCTTCCTCATGTTCCGTATGCAGCAAGTAATCACATCCACCGGAACGTACCATTTTTAGCCACCCCTGGCCTTCCTCTTTCTTGCTTCCATGTGTTCCATCTGGTTGCGCCACATGAAGATGGAAAGACGAACACGCACACACACACACACATCCGAGATGCATGCATTTGCATTGTGTGCCAACGTTGATCAGCTCCATCTGGTAACTAAACAGTGGAGGGTGATTACGGCCCTAGGGAGAGGCGGTCAGTCAATAACGGTTGCGGGTAACCTTGAACCCTTGTGTGAGTGTGTTGAACGAGGCGCGGTTGTGGTGGTCAGGGAAATTTGAGGATACGTTTGTTAATTTGTCTAGGATCTTTGACAGCACAGTGGTTGGGAACCACTGTTGCATTGTGTACTGTAAAGTAGCAGGTTAAACAATGACAAGCTCACCCATTATATGGCAGAAGGTACAATTAAACGTGTGTACTGTTGCCATGAATGTAACATTAATAGCGAAAACAATATTTCAGTGTCTTATCATTTTTGTGACAATTTCATGTCTGTGAAATATTTTCTAATGTTAAAGTATAAGGTTTAGGAAAAATTGTCTTAAGTGAAAGATCCCTGATGTTGGCGCCTCATTCTCACTTTGTTTGTGTGTGTGTGCGCGTGTGGTTTTTGTTCTCGCACCGTTGAAAAATGCGCTGAACGTCAAATTGAACGTCTGAGTGAAATCTACTCGCGTTGGAACTGAGTGACGAGTCGATAAAACGGAGAGAGCGCGAGCCGACAAACACAATAATTCAATGTGGGATTTCACAGGGCACAAAAGTGTTATTCCCACGTTTTCAAATTTCCCGATAATGATTTTGAGCCGTGGGTGCACATGTGGCCTTAAATCCAATGTTCTCATTTCTTTTCCTTTTCCTTCTTTGTGTTGTGTTTTGTCATGCAAAACCCGATACCTGTGATAGGCAAAAGGGAAAAGTATAACCATAGAAATGGAACGCAGTGCAATGTCATCAATACGGTTAATAAATATCAATTACAGATGCGCATTCATTTGACCAAACGGTGAATATAAAGTCATGCATACGTTGTAAATATTATTTTCAGCCACTAGATCTTAAAGAGTAGTAGCTTTTCTTTATTTTACTTTTACTTCACAGTGGTTCACTTTTTCATGTTAGAATGTTTCTTAAAGCAGTTGTCAATATTGAAACTTCACTTTTTTTATGTCTATAATAGTTGCGTCTTTGGTGTGCCGACGCAGCCATCAAGTGTGAAATTTAACCAAGTAAATCTTCTCTTGTCTGTTTCTGGAAATTCACATTCACACAAATAATGAATAAACGTCAAGGAGATAATCAGCTAGGGGGAGGGAAGGTCCACAGCCACTTTCGAGCAATGGCCATAAACACCCAAAGTCAAATGTTAAGCAGAGCTGCATTGCATTTCGTTGAGTGCACGCAGACGCACGAGCTACGTTTAAGCAGTGTTTGCTTCGGATTGCAGCTGAATTCATGTTTGAAAGCAAACATTTGTACATGCATGTAAAAGTTACATACAACAGAACGGTGCATAACAGATGGATTAGATTGGATTAAAAATAAATAAATAAGACACTGTAAATAGGAAGCATACTTTAAACATTCAATTCAGTGATTCTTCTGCATACCACTAGAGAGAGACCGCTTTACCATACATTGAGTTCTCGCTCTTATTCCACACTCGGCCCTCTGCTCTGGCAAGTCGCTCCCGTCAGATGAATTCACTTTACATCATTTCCTGTGTGGCAAATCGTGTTTTAAAAGTTCTTGGACCATCGTCGCCGAACGGATTGCGTTCAATTTGGGCAGAAAGAGGAAAAGGAAATGAACAACGGCTGCAGCCACGTTCCAATTATAAATTATACCCGGGCTGCGCCGCTCTAATGAGCTGATAACGGCACAGGGAGGGGGAAATGGAAATGTGTTTTTAAAAAAAATCATCTGCTCCAATGGTCGCAACTTCCATTGAAGGAAAAAAATCACACTTTGTTTGATCACTCGGGCTAATCAGCTCAATTGTCCCTGCATTAGCCAACAAATATTCGCTCCAGTTTTCAAACTCGCTTTCTTTGCGCTTTTATAGCGGGATATAAATATGAACATGAAAAAAAAAAATCTTCACAGAGGGATTGCTGGAATCCTCCTCCCGTCCTTCATGCATATTTAAAAAGGCCCCATTTAGAAAGTGCTGACTTCTCCCTGCGTGTGTGATTCATCGTATCAAGTCTAAGCCGTTTGGCCAAAACTTGCATTATGTTGTCTTGTCATATGCCTTCAGTCGTATTTCGAACTAGCGCCTTTATACAACTTAATTAAGGATATTTATCTCAGATGGAATTGTGATTGTCCTCGTATCTTTTTATTATATCACAACTAGCGTTTATCAGTTAAGCTAATTACCTGAACTCGGACCGCTACGCCGCTAAATGGCTTTTTGATGCTCTTCACACTTTATTCTGCGGCTTCGTTTTTAGGATTCAGTAGCAAATGACAGAAACTTCTCAATTGCTGATGTCTAACGAATACATGCAAATTGAAATGCAATATACAGTAGCTGAAAATACAAACAAAATAACGACGTGTAACGATGCTCATAAGGTAACAAAATAATAGGAAATTAGTACATTAGAGTAAATTCCTGTTGTGTTAATGATTGCAACAAACATGACGTCCTTGTTGGATGGCAGCTCTTGACCGGCTGTATGACATTTATTATAACCCGAGCTCCTGGTCACCGTGGCCCGGGGTGTATCTAAATTGAGTCCTTTCAACCTCCCCGTCTATAAATTTACAGCCGGCCTTTCATCACAGGAGCAGTCGCCGCACGTCAATATCCTTTGATAAATATTTTCACCCCTGCTTTCACGCTGATGAATCACTGACTTTCTCAATCCATTACCTTTTTATGTCGATCATAATTCAAAAGGCCTCTTGAGGTGACTTCACATCTGAACCGAAATCTGATCCCATTCGATTTGTTTTAATTGTGTCTAATGAGAGGATTATCTCAATCACTTCAAGATGTGACGCCACATTCCAAAACGAGTGAGTCAGTTGTGGATGAGCTTGGTTTGTGACATTATACACTATACACTTTTTTTTTAAATCTGATCTGAGAAAAATATACGTATTTAACCCACATATATGTTTTTAGGACACCTGGGAACTGTTTCAAATGGTGAAAAATCATTCCAATAAGTTTTCCTTTTATAATGGCTGAGTTTGTTGCTAACCAAAACAGCAGCACCTACCAAAACATAGAAACGGCCTCTCCAAGTATTACCGCCCATGTAAATGAGATCCCGGCACATTATTATGTAGAGTAGGCATCTTTAATGGAGGGTAAACATTCTTGTAGACTCTACCCTTGCTAACCAAAACAGCAGCATTATGTTCTGATGTGCTACACCACCAGTCTTCTCCTGCTATCCCAAAATAGCCCCTCTCATTTGGTTTAAAACCACACTTCTAACTGACATGAACTATAATATAATAACAAAAAAAAGAATGTAGGCCTTAGTCGTCTGTAGTTAGTTCATGTTAGTCGATTAAGAAAATGTGGGGTTTTTTTGGTCACATATTTTTTACAAAAAAAAAAGGACATTAACTAGTTACCAGCCCCAAACTCCATTGCCTAACCAAAACAGCAGCGTGGCAGTCTGCCCTCTTACTTAACAGTAGTGCCTTTTCTTTTTTTGTTTTCATTTGCAGTTTCAAGTGAAACTAATCAAGGTTACTGGTATGCAGATATTTGTCTGAAACTCCAATAATTGGCAATTAAATAATAATAACTTTGCACATTACCAAATTAACAGCTCAAAAATACTGTACTATGCACAATGCCAATGCGGTTGCTAGCCAAAACAGCAGCATTATGTTCCGCAGTCTGTCCATTTCTCTACAATAGTCCTTTTTTTTATTTTTTATATATTTTTCTTGACAATAAACATATGACCTGCTTTTTAATGGTCTTCCCCATCTGCAGTTGAGTAAGGCCACTATAATGAAAAAAAAAAAACCCTCCACTGATCAGGCAATTACGTCATATCTTCGTCATCAACACGCCCCAAAACTCAGCCAAGCTGGTACATGTGGCGCGGCCACAGAAAAACGAAGAGGAGGGACCACCTCCCGCCCCCCAGGCCCGCCCCCGGTGCCCTCCCCTCTCCTCCATCTTCATCCTCAGCATCACCAGCAGCAGACCCTCAGCTTCATCTTCATCATCTTCATCATCCCTGAAGAGCGCCACGTTTAGGAGGAAGAGGAGCGTCGAGAGCGCGCACCCTGCGACCCCCCCACCTCCTCCTCCCTCGTCTCAGGCGCGCGTTCCGCTCCACTCGTCGGAGGGGTTGAAGATGGAGAAATGGCTGTGGAGAGAAATGACGGCAAATTTATGACACCCGGAGCGGTCTAAAGAAAGCACGGTAAGGCTTTTATTTTTTATACCCCCCCCCCCCTAAATCCTCTAATAAATCCAAAAGCGAACAATTAAGATGATAATTTTGTGTGAAAAATGTGTCTTTAATTGACTCTGGGCTCCTCCTAGAAAGCAATGCATCCTTTTTGTTTGTATCGAAAACCGACCAGGCTAATATTTAAATCATTGCATTTTTCTTTGGCTCCTCTACAACAACGAAGAAAGGCTTTTATTCTATTTATTACAAGCAGTGAATAAATGCCAACGTGCGTTCTAATAAAGCATGAGCTGAACTGTACTGTATAAAGCGAATTATAGCTTGTGCCTGCCCCCTTGTGGTCTTGATGCTCTAAAAGGAACAGAGGAGGATTATTAATGATAATAAGTAAAAGGAAGGGGAGAGAGGGGGTGGGGGGGTGGTCTGTCATTAGCTTTTTAACCTTTGCACTTTTAGTTTTACCTCATAGTGTTGCCATGCTATAAAGGCCCACATTGGTGTTGTGTATGTATGTATGTGTGTGTGTGTGCTCCTGTTATGTAATGTCAACCCCCATCACACTGAATCAGCCTCACACCACTTGCTTACGTGAGGCTGCATGGCATATACTGTATACGACACCATAATATTACGACTATGGCGGGAATAAATTTATACAATTTGGTGTTCCATTTTCAGTGGTAATCAATCAGAGAGGTGTTCGTTTATTAATGCGGGGTGGAGTATATAGCAAAGTTTGGTGATCGTTTTGAGGATTAGTCACGGAAAAACGGGTGGACGTGTCTAATTTGGCCCAAAAAACACAAATCCATTTGGCAGGGGAAGAAATATGATGGCGGGGTGGGTCTGGTTGAGTTTGACACATGCGCTTTGCATCATTTTATAAAGTATGTCAGCAGCTGTGCTATTTTTTTTGTGTGTGGGTTGAGGGTGCACACAAAGAACACAAGTGAAGAAATATGCAAATATAGCTCTTGACTTGGCTAATTAGGTGAAGCTGTAATCACAGGTTAGGTGAGAAACATAATAAAATAAAATAAAAGCAAAATTTAATAAAATAGACTGTTTTTATAAGAACTAATCACGCACTCATTTTGTATTAGTGAGTTTGACTATTTTGTCCAATTCAGTCCACAACGTATTGTGCATCAGTTACTGTGGCTCTCCTTGCCCACATTTGAGGGCATACATTACAGTGCATACAAACAGTTGCACAAGTTTTCTTATTTTTTATTTTCCATTTTATCTGAGCGGTGGTGTACTTGAAGTGTGCTAATAGTAAAAAATTTGGCTAGCAAAAAATTTGTCAAGCGATGCATTGGAATGTCAACTTTTTTCTATTAGACAAGCCTATGGCCTTGAGGCACCCTATAATTAAATATTTTTTTGAAAATAAATATATATAATAAAATTACACTTAATGTAATTAAACCCATTAATGTAATAATTTTCTCTCCTTGGCCACATTTGAGGGTAAACATTACAGTGCATTAGTTGTCCAAGTTTATTTTATTTTATTTGAGCGGCGGTGTACTTGAAGTGAGCTAATATAAAAAAATCAATCAATTAAAATTTTAAAAAAAATGTATTAAGCGATGGATCTGAATTTAAACTTTTTTCTATTAGACAAGCCTATATGGCCTTGAGACACCCTATAATTAATTTTCTGAAACTGTAATAAAATTTGCACTTAACTCAAACAAAAATGTCATTAAACCCAATAATGTAATAATTTTCTCCAATAATGTAATTTAAAAAAAAATAATTCTAACTGCATCCAAATGACCTCTCACTGTCTCTCTTCAGGTTTAAGTTTGGATTCTTGAAGAGAGATGGACATGTCGTCACCCTCGCTGCCGTACGGCTCCAAAAAGCGGGTCAAGATTCACCCCAACGCCGTGACGGTGAAGTACGCCACCCACTTCCCCCAGCCGGGCGACGAGGGTTACGATGACGCCCCCTCCTTTGAAGACTTTGGCACGTTCGCCGAAGCTAACGTTGGAAAAAGGCTGGTGACTGACAACAAAGGTGGGAGGACTTTCTTTGGAACCATGGAGACCCAGGCCAAGCCGCCCGGCGCCCCCCGGGACAAGGGGGTGGGCGGGCAGTTGGCCAGCTTCGGCGAGGCCAACGTGCTGGCCTCCAGGGTGACCTGGATGGCCCTTTTCGGGGCGGCGGTCGCTCACGGTTGCGTGGCCTTGATTACCCGTCTGGCGGCGGACCGCTCCAAGGTGCCCTCCCTGGAGTTGCTCTTCATCCGCTCGGTGATCCAAGTGCTCTCCATCCTGGTGGTCTTCTACCACCACGAGGCGCCCTTCGGACCCAAAGGCTACCGGCTGCGTCTCTTCTTCTACGGCGTGTGCAACGTCATCTCCATCACGTGCGCCTACACATCCTTCGCCATCGTGCCGCCCAGCAACGGCACCATCATGTGGCGCGCCTCCACCACCGTCTTCAGCGCCGTGCTGGCGTTCCTGTTGCTGGACGAGCGTCTGGCGTACACGGATGTGGTCACGCTGGTGGGCAGCGTGTTCGGCCTGTGCCTGGTCATGGTGCCCAACGTGGCGGACGAGCAGAAGTCCAGGCTGGGCTTTTGGAAGGAAGCTTTTGGCTACACCATGACAGTGATGGCCGGCCTGACCGCCGCCCTCTCCATGATCGTCTACAGAGTTATCAAGGAGCGCGTGAGCATGTGGACGGCGCTCTTCACCTTCGGCTGGACGGGCACGGTGTGGGGCGCGTCCACTATGTTCATCATGCAGGAGCCCATCATCCCCCTGGATGGCGAGACTTGGGGATATCTGATCGGGATCTGCATCTGCTCCACCGTGGCGTTCCTGGGCGTCTACTACGCCCTCAACAAGTTCCATCCGGCCTTAGTGAGCACCGTGCAGCATCTGGAGATCGTGGTGGCCATGTTCCTGCAGCTCATCGTGCTGAGGATGATCCCGTCGGTGTACGACGTGGTGGGCGGCCTGGTCATCATGATCAGCGTTTTCACCCTCACCGGGCTCAAGCTGTACCGGGTCAGCAGGGCCATCCGGCAGGATTACCAGGAGATCCTCGACTCGCCCATCAAATGAGAGAGTTGTCTCTTTCGTCCTAGTCTTTGTTGTTTACAGCAGTGGTTCTCAAACTGGGCTCCATAATTTGCGAGAAATGTGGTATCATTAAAAGAAATAAAACCATAAAGCATACTAAACCATTTAGAGTGAACCATATAAAAACAAAACATTTTTTGTTGTCGTTTTACTCCTTCCACAATTTATTGAAACAGACTTAAACCTGTTGAAAACAACTTTTTAAAGCATTCGTCAGCACCCTCTCACTTTCACAGTTCTCCAACTAAGAGGTCAGCGTTCCTGTTCGAAGCTCTCCCAGTTGAATTTTACTGTAAAAGTGACGCAAAACAAATGGGAATAAAACGTTGTACATTTAAAGACTGCCGTGTTCAACCAAATCATATAATTTCATCTACCGAACATCAGCTATCTTAATGCTAACAAAGTAGCATAATGCAAAGTGCTATTTCACGGAAAGTAGCATAGATGCTACCATGAACCTCCAAACCAAACAAATAGGAATCAAACGTTCTACATTTAAAGACCAAAGTGTTCAACCAAATCATATAATTAGCTTAATGCTAACATAAAGTAGCATAATGCAAAAAGCTATTTCACAAAAAGTAGCATAGATGCTACCGTGATTAATCTAAACCTTTAAACCAAACAAATGCTACATGAAAACACAGAACAGCAACACATTGGTTGGAAAAGTTGCTAAATATAGCGGACAACTCGCCAAGTTGACCACGATGAGTGTCTAATAGTGTAAACTAGCTCATCTTTATCCGCACCCTTGTTGTTAGTGTAAGTAGTGCCTGTCAGCTAGCGACAATGGATAAATATTGAATTTGGTTGAAATCCTTTCTGTTCAACAGGTTAAGAATATTCAGTTTGACATATTCAAAAACAAATAATTCCCATGGCATTTAGGAGTGCATAAGTAGTTATGTTTAATTGGCATTTGCATTGTGAGAGGTCTCCTTGGACCCAAACGTTTGAGAACCCCTGGTTTGCTTGGTTGTGCAATTCAAAGGAGGTTTGTGCTGTCCAGATGATTTTTTTTGTAATGTCGTGTCAGTCGTTGGAAGAGTGCCAGTCATGTAACTAATGTCTTAATATTTGTATGTGAAATGAAAACAATGTGATACGGTGACCCCCCAACCCCCCCCCCCCCCCCCCTCTCTCTCTATAAAACATTCATATCAAATTGTTGGCATGAGAGACAAAATGGTATTAAAGGAGACCTATTATGCATTTTACCCACAATTTAAAACATTTCCCAGGTGTTTTAATAACATGTCTGTTACCATGACTACAAGTGGGCGAGGCTTCGTGGCCTGGCTCTCGTCATCTCGCCAGCAAGTGTATGCATTGCAAAAGGTTGGATATAGCCTGTGAGTGTATGTAACTTGTTCTCATTAGTGTGGCATTGCAGCCATCGTTCAGCCATCACCTCTTACACGTTGCTCGGCTGGTTGGCTCTTATCATCTCACCTGCAAGTGTATGCGTTAGAGAAGTTTGTCTCTCGCCAATAAGTGTGCGCGTAACAGCATGGCCAAGTCACACCAGCAAGTGTTTCTGTTCCGGGCAGCACTCTTGTCATCTCACCGGCAAGTGTATGCGGTGTCGATGTTTGAATCTCGCCAGTGAGTGTATGCGTTCTGGTGATCACTTGGCAGTCTCCTCTTTTGCGTCACTCTGTGTGTTGATCGGCTGCTTGCTTCTACTTATGGAATGAGAGGCAAATGTGTGGGGTCAAATAAAATTGTAAAAAAAAACGCCCATAAAGACAATAAAAACATTTAAACTCATGGAGGCAACAGCTCAGCAGCATGGAAACATCAGCAAACTTTCATAACAATGGAGCTGAGTAAATTAAATATTTTCAGAAATATGCAAATAAAAAAAAGATATGGCTGCTTAATTTCACATTTGACAGAGACCTAACTATTTGTAAACAAGCCATTAAAAGTAATTTTCCATAATATGCTTCCTTTAAGATTTTAATGGTATTGATTTCTTTGAACCATAACATCAGCCAGATGTTTATTTTTTTTTTTTATCATGCGACAACTCATCTAGCATAATCAAAATGAAACCACAAACACAAAACCCATCATCGCGCTTCATAACATTGATTTCTTCAGTGGAACCTATGAAGTTGAACATAAGCAGTTTTTTTTTTTTTTTTTTTTTTTTTTTTTTTTTTACATTATTAACTGAAGTTAATATGAACACAGCAGTCACATAATGTAGACTAATGGACGGTAAAACCGTATTTGTGGTTTGTTGGCAATCTTATAGTCACAGGCATGGACATCATTAGATTGTGATTGTTCATATGGACATCCAAATATTTTGCCTAATATCACAAACGATGATGGATTTGTTTGACTTCTGAAGCACATTTCCTCACTCAATTGGGGTTAAACTACAAACAGTATAATTTATGGCGGTTCCACTGCGTTTGCCGTTGGTTTGTAGTCTACAAATGCTCTTCGCATTTGCACCTCGCAGGCTCCGCTACGCTTTTTATTTTTTTTTTAGGTCAACGTGCTTCTGTTTGCTTTCAAACCCGTTGAAAACTTGTTCCCCGAGGCCATTATTAAATTAGCCTGCCCTCTGATGATAACATGTGGCCATCTGTTATTACCCAGGCGAGTGACTCATGTTGTAGCCTGCTGAGTCAGACGGTTTGTGCAATTTCCCAGAGGGAATGTGATCAACTGAAATACAGAGCATCCTTGGAATACGGCGGTCATGACATTCGACAGTTTGAGAAGAATACATTCATTGGTCATCGTCGTAGACTTAAAGATTTGGTCCCAAAACGCAAAGCCAAAGAAAACAACAACTGACATCTCATGTATGACAGAGAAAATGCAACGATAAGCTAAAGAAAAAGCTAAATGAACCGTTCATCCTCGATTACTGATTACACTGCAAAAATTCATTCTAACCAAGATTAAATATCTAAAATTAAGGATTTTGAGGCTAACTATAGTGGATAAACACCTTAAATTGACATCACCCCTCTCGTGCAATAAGAGTGGTTAAAATAAATTTCACAAAAGGCGCTTGCATACTAATTCACATTACGTCGCCGCCGTAGGAACGGGACTGCGTCGTAAACCGAGTAACCCCGGTCCCTGAGGATTATTGTATTTACCAATATGTACGTTAGAGGGCGCTGACGACTCACTTTTTATTAAAACACCCAGAATCAGTGGACTTCAGTGCAGTAACGAGTGTTAATAATTACGTAAATCAGTGGTGTGCATTATGACAACTATGCAGCTGGATGTCACACACCATGTTTTATTTCAACTGCTGCAGATGTTGAATGTTTAAAAAAAAAAATAATCCACAATACCACACATACAACACGTTTGTTTGTTTATAGAATAATTGTGTTTTTAAATATTCACAGTAACGATTAACGCTATCGCTTACGACCTCTCAAGGTACAACTTCATTTGAATTTGGAATAAACATTCTGTCACGTTGCATGTTTGCTCTTCAGTCAATGTTCATCACCTCAAATCCAAAAGGTGAATAAACATGAGAACAAAGATGGTTTCACCTCCAATGTACATTGGTTTTTTTGTACTTAGATATGTCCTTATTTTTGAAAGAAAAGCACTGTTTGTTTGTTTTTGCCCCCCTAGTGAAGATAATTTTCAAAGTATGGTACGCATATATTTTCTGCAATACATTTGTTTGTTCAGTTGAATTTAGCTTTTAAGTAGGCTACAGTATATTTGCATTTAAACCTTTTAAACATATTTTTAAACTATTTATGTAGGTACAATTTTTATTTAACTTTTCATATGCCATACATTTAAATGTAGTGTTGCAGTGAATTCAGTGTCGTACAACATTATCTCATATACTTTTTAGAACTAAAACAGGTCTCGACATTATTCATGTGTTTAAAAAAGTGCTCCCCCCAAAAAAAATCAAGTACATTTCTACGTTATGTAATATTTTGTATGCTTTTATGTGTTTTCATAGAAAACATTAAATAGTTTGGGTTACCCCAAACATTTGGACAGTTGTGTATGTACAGGTGCATCTCAATAAATGAGAATATCGTAGAAAAGTTCATTTATTTCTGTTTTGCAAATGAGTTCTAACGTTTTGAACGGCACGATTGAATTACATGATGTTTTATGCCATATTCAAATGTATTGCCATACACCTGTATCTACAGTATGTTAAGTGAAATCATTCACCTTAAGTCTTGTTTTAGGGTTCAGAATACATGTGGAGGAGGCCCCATCTGTTTGAACAGGAAACAGATTGCATCCTGCAAGCAGGTTGCAGAACCTTCCAAACCAACACTGCATACAACTCTGTTCTCCGTACACGCAGTTCATTAAAAAGTGACGTCATTTCCCAGGAGAGGCCTGACAGAAAGTACAGTAATTGTCTTGTATGTCTTTTTTGGGGAAAATAAAACTCAAAATGTACAGTGTAAATTTGTTTGTATTACTAATATTTTTTATTTGATCATTTACAATAAATCAACCAAACAATTATTTAATAAATTAAACAAAATGGGTAATAAGTATCGAAATGTGAAATAGTTTACTTAATCTTTCATTCATCATTTACTATTATTTAGCCAATTGTTAATAAAATAATTAAACATATAAGTATGATGGTGTCCAAAAACCACCAACCATGACGTCAGCATACTACATCAGCAGATGTCATGCATTTGATTTGCAAACCTGTCTTCCAATCATAAAACCGTTCATTCCTACAACCGGCCAATGGCGCGAGGAGTGGGCGGGACTTGGCGTCTGAACAGCTTGCGGTAAAGCTAGCTAGTTAGCCTAGCAAAAGCTATGACATGCTTGGATATACACAGCCATGCTACTTCCAACGGCGGCTAACGTAGCCCCTTGACGTGGAGCATTCTCTAACTTGGCCGCTCTCCGGCGACGTCTCCGGGCTGTTTCGGGGAGCACTACGCACGGGTGGATAGGCGAAAAAAGGTGGCCGTCGGCGAGAAGAAGGTAAGGCGTGCCTTGCAAAAATCGGCGGTGCCGCAGTGAGGCTTGTTCGAGACAAGCCCCGAGGCTAGCTCTTTTTCCACTTAACCGTACGTAACCTTACATCACATCACCACGTAGCTAACCAGAGGCTAGTTTCTCATGACTCTCATAAACGTGTCGTTTTTTTGTGTGTGTTTTTTTTAACAACGGCTGTATTGTTGTCTTACCAACGTAACGTGAAAGTTAGTCCAGGTTAAATTGTCGCAAAGCTTACTAAACGTGTCTTAATTTTTCCCTGATAAGAAAAGAAGGCAGTTAGCATCTCTGAATGTCTTCGAATTTTCTACTTTGAGACGCCCTGTTTTACATTAATTATTCGATTTTTAAAACATATATGGGGGGAAGGGGGGTTCTAATGTTTTGATGATTGAGGTCGTAATATCACTAAAGTAAAGTTGTGAATTTGGAAGAAAATATGTATATTTGGGATTACAGTTGAAATTTTACAAGAAAAAGTTACGGAAAAACACGTATATTTTGCAGCAAATAAACTTTTTTCGATATTGAAGTTATAACAACTATCAGGTTGAATATTTCCAGGTACAATTTTTTTAAATAATTTGTGGGGAGGGGGGAAGACGTGTGGTTTCAAGATTAAATTACAAATAGTTTTATATTTAGACAATAAAAGAGATTATCTTGATTTATGTCGTAACTTTATTTTCATAAAGTTACAACATAAATAAATAAGTATATATTATTTTATTTTTTCAACACAAATGTAATCTGTGGTTTTGAGGTTAAATTTGCAATACTGCAAGAATAAAGTTGGATATTTTTCAAGAAAAAAGTCAGATGTTTTTGGGAAAAATACATTTTCAAGTTTGGTTACGAAAATTAGTAAACTTGTAAACTGTAAGTTTTGTATGAAAATTTACTTCAGGCTTATAACTGAGCCACTGTATTTAACAAACGGGTTGCAATCTCTTTCATGTTTAAAACAGCATTGGAATAATTCTAACATGTTTAAAAGTGTGCACCCTAACTCTAGGTAAGACGTTTTGTTGAATATTTCTTATAAAAATTGATTCGGTTGCATATTGAATCGATACACGAGAATTGCGCATTGCCGAATCGATTTTTTAAATTGTATTTTTTTAACACCCCTAATGGGCATTAGTTATTTTGCCGTGACCGGAATATCTCCCACTGTGGTTATTTTTCTGTGAGCTGCTCTGATTGGTCGAATGCTGGAGCGACATATTCTTGACCTAGCATGACCTATGTTATCGTGATTATAATAGGCTGGTCGTAATGTGTATGTAGGCTGCTGGGAATCGGTTATTTTCAGTCCCCGGTCAGAAGCAATGACAACAGGTTTGTACAATAAACGGATAAAATCCATATACAAAAACATAGATAAAACGGAAGCACCAGCCAAAACGTACCGTTGGCAACACTCCAAATACATCACAAGCTACAACACACACACACACACACCAAACTCACAAAGGCTGTGTAATCGTATTTGCCTGTTATTTTGATGCATGTTGTTGCACTTGTAGCTTAAGCCCAAACATCAAAAAGTGTGGGTGGGTCTGCCCAATCGTACAGTTTGTCTACTTTTTGTCTGACTGATTGGCGGGCTTCTTCACAGCGAGTCTCTCATTAAGTTTTTGAGGAGGGAGTGAGGGACATTTGGTCGACTTTACACGTTCTTGCAGGAGGTTAGGAAGACCGCACACATGGATGTTGGAGACTAATTTGTGTGTTTTTTGTTTTTTTTAATCTGTAATTGCACATTGAGGCGTTTTGGTAAAGCTGGAATCTTTTGAGACATTTTGTACTTTTTTCACAATTTAAAACAGTTCCCTCCTGCCCAGGGTATAGAATACAAACTTTTACTTCTGAATCTTTTCAGAATCAATTTTTTCTATAATATCCATTCGAGTGAACTATTTAATTCTTTACCTTAAACAAATCCAAAAGCAAAAAGCGCGTCAAACTTGTACACACATTTTGGTTGAACTCACTGAGATTTTCAATGTCGAGGCCCGCCCGGCTGTATTTTTATTGTTGTTTTCTTAGGCTGCCAAGTCCTGACATAACTCACTTTCTCATAACTTGGAGAATTCATAACTGCATGAACGCTGTATTCAGCTCGATGTGTTGACACTGCAGCGATGAGGTCATTTTAAACCCGAATCCACGTTCACCAAGAGGCCCGTGTTGACGAGGCTTTGGCTGTTTTTATTTTTTATTTGATATACGTTCTTAAAGCGGTTCTCTCGGCTCCTGACCATGGAGCGACAGTGCGGGACTCCAGCAACCCAAGATCGGTCCCAACTGTGCTTATTTGTGACAGCCCCAAAATTTCCACAGTCCGCACTACTCTACTAAGTGGCTTAGGAAAGTTTCCTTTTCAGCCATGTGTTTTGTTTGATCTCCCTTTTTTGTAAACCCGAATCTACCATTTCCTCATTTTCACTTGAGCAAAGTAACAGATATTTTCCACAGACCTTCCATGCACGGAGGCGTCTCTAAACGGTCAGATGGCACATTTTTATATTAATAATCCTAATTGAACGTCATCTGTAAGGCGAGGGAAGAAAGTATGATTTTTAACTGCTGCATTTGTGTCCAAATTTGAATAGCTTAGCTTCATTATTTTCCCTTTTGAAAATATATATAGTCCATCCCTTTTAAATGTTAAAACTTTTTTTGTCAACTTGCTAATTAGGGTCTTGAATTGAGTTTTTTCATAAGACATTCAAATCGAATTTGGCACGGCCAAGTACATTAATGTCGTGAAGTTTTGTGGTGATATTTTGAAGATTTTCAAAGGCCAATACAACACAAAAGTGTTCCCCCACATTGTCACGTTAATAATTGTATTTTTTTGTGCACAGAAAATTTTAAATGTTCTGACAAGTACTTTTTTTTTTTTTTTTTTTTTTTTTTTACTTCCTCTTGTCACTTGTTTGTCTTTATTGACTTATTGTAACGCGTTTGGTGTGTAAAATCAGGATGTGTGGTCACTATGAGTTTCACGATGACACTGCGTATGGAGAACGGCCTCCGATAACGGATTCTCGGAGGCTTGTGGCCAAACTGTCTGCCTGGTGCTGACTGTTGAAATGAGCTTTGTTTCACCAACACGCAACCTGGAATGCCTCCTGCTCTCGAGATACTCTTGCACAAGTTCCGACACGTGTTTCTCGCAGACTTCCTTTTCCCAAGTGGCTTATTTAGTCCCATTGTGACAGCACCCGAGGGCTCGTATTTGCCATAATGTCGGAAGCCGGCGTATTAATTTCAACCACCCCTGTCTGCTATTATCAACATGCCGCTTTGCGAGTGATTTTTCAGAAGCACACGTCGCGTCGCGCAGAGAGATTGGGCGTCCCGCGTGTCATTTATGGCTTCTTTAATGAAGCAGGGTTTTAAGGAGCCCAACACCACAAGAGCGAAACATGAAGTCATATGACTTTTGTCTTTTTGTTGGCATGTGAGTTGAATTTGATGAGGTCATCAAATGAAGGCCAGCTCACACATCCTTCCTTCGCGGTCATTGCTGTTCAAGTGAAATGGGAAGCGAAAATGGGGACGTGAAAATGTGGCAATTAAACGATTTTGCTTCTTTCCTTCCAGTAGTTTGCGACGAAATCCAGGCATTTACCCAGGGATGGGCAGAATAACAATGGCCCATGTCTCAAGATGTTGATTAGGAAGGGTCCTTGATACCATGGATGCAAATTTCAGGAGTCACACAAGAAGGTAGTTTGTGCAGCAGCTGCGTATCAATGCATTGCCATATGTATGGACTTGGAAGTGTATTTCATACAAATATTTATTGTAATTCTGGCGACACTACTGCGTTAGCGTAGGTTGATGAGCGACTACGGCACGGTCTGATTTGCATACAATTAACTCATTCACTGCCATTGACGGCTGTAGACGTCAAAAATTCATTTCAACTATTTCTATTAGTTGACATTTTTCCCCCTTTTGTTAATAAGAGTATGAAAACCTAGATTTTTTTAATTGTACATTTAGAACAGATATAAAATTTGTGATTAATCTATTGAAGTCATGCAGTTAATTACCATCAAAAATTTAAATCGGCTGACACGATTTAAAGCAAAGAAAAAGATTCTTAAAAATTGGCGATTACAAATTTTAATCGTAATTAATCGCATGACTTCACTAGTTGACTCACGATTAATCACAAATTTTATATCTGTTCTAAATGTTCAATAAAAAATATAGGTTTTCATGCTCTTGTTAAGAAAAGTGGGGAAAAAATAAACTAATAGAAATAGTTCAAATGAATTTATTGACGTATATAGCCGTCAATGGCAGTGAATGAGTTAAACTACAAATGACTTACAACTTGTAAGTTTGTTCTGTACAATAATGCCAAAACACTGTTTCCAATCACGATGAATTCCCACCGTCTGTTCAGTACGCCATTCTCCACTGCAGGCATTGATCCCGGGGGTGCGTAGCCAACTGCTTTCACGCAGTCACGTGTGGCCTTATTGCTCAGCTCGAGAATGAAGGAATACACTTTTTACACGCTCGCAGGAGCGCTCGTGTAAAGGTCTCAACTGGCCCTGAACCAGATTTGAACCGCACCACATAAACAATGCCACTTTGCATCAAGACAAAGAAAATCTGATTTCATGTGGCCTGGTCAAGCCTGCACTCTGTCAGAATGCGTCACTTTCCCATCACCCGCTCACCCCTGTGTCCACACTTCCTGTCTCCCAGCTGGCCCAAGAAGGCTCCCATGACCCTTTGCTGTGATGCGGCTGTTTTGTTTTGGGAGAATCTCGGACAGCCGCGATGAGACGCCGTCCCGTGGGCTTCGGTTGCCGCAGCTCCATGTGAAAAGAGCGCAATTGCGCCTTCACGAGGCTGCTCGGACGCCGAAGGAAGACTTGTGGCTGGAAATCGAGGATTCGCTGTAAGTCGCAGGAAGTGTCGCCGTGCCAGAGGGGGCGAGTGCGCATGCAGAGCACATTCCAGAAGGCGAGAGAGCCCTGTGATTTTAGCAGGCTGTCACAGGGATTAGGTTACTGTCTGCCCCTGTGAGCTCATGCTGTTGCTGTGTCAGTGCCTCAGCAATCTCGCTGTGTAGCATTACGATACCCCCCCAACCCCTCCCTAACCAAAATGGGTCTATATTTGTCCCATTGGGCTTTAGGCCTACTTGTGACATCATTTTATTTTTTATTTTTTTTAACTAAAGACCGTTTTAAGACATTCGGGGCCATTTCGTGAAATTCAACACTGAGTTAGGGCTTCTCTCTTTAGCGCCCTATGCAATGCACGATTGCGAGAAGACACCGAGGCTGCTCTTTTAACTAGCTTGCCTATCGCTTTACCCTGCAGAGACAACCGGGTTATGCCTGCAGCTGTGGGTTTGCCGGATGTGGTCGTGTCAGTCGTGACGCAACTTGCGCGTGGTTTAACATATCAGCTCTATCACATAGAAATCTTGTATCACAGCTTCTTAACTTGATGAGATAAGAAGGTCTGCTTCCTCCTGCGTAGCCTAACAACTATTCAAAGTTGAACATTCATGGTTGTCATCCATGGCTGTTTTCCAAGCAGATCAAGGAACAGAGCAAACATACCCAAATTTGGCACATTTATTGGTACGCGTGTAGCCCACCTATCATTTTGTGGTTTATTTTTCTGAAATACCTTTCTACAAAATGCAACTTAAAGGTTATTGGACAGTGATGTTGTTTTCCTTGTTAAGTATCCACATTTTCAGACTGTTGCAAGGATACTTTGTTAAAACGTTTCACGGTGTTTCGTTTTCAATCTTACCCAAAGCCCCCTTTTCACGTACAGTTTTGGCGACTGGCATGCCAGTTGTGAGCGCTGTTGGCACAGTTGCAAGCACCAGTGGATTAATGATAATCTCCATGGTTGACCCGTCTTTGACCCGCAGCTGCCATCACGACAGTAGATAGTTGACCTCGGTCAGCTTTCACCGCGAGCTTTGCCACACGACATGTCAAAGTGCAGCTGATTTTGCTTTTCGTCAGGTAACAGGAAGTGTGATGCTTTAGTGGATCTCGTGAAAAGAAAACAAGGGTGCCCCCATATTCATTCTTTTTAATAGATTGAAAGTCATAAATGAGAGGCACGCTTAAATACGGAAAAGCCTTCATTTGCCACTACACTTGACCACCCGTCCACCATCCCATGTGGCTTGGCCGCCCATGTTGACCTTGACCACAAAACAAGCCTGCAAGTCCTGTTTCAACTGTACAATCTTCTCCGTGTTATTTTCAGACTGCTTTTCTAGCATACCTATATAATTACTTCTTCTTTTTTTTTTGTGGCAAAAGTCCAAGGTTAATGTACTTTGACTGCTGACTTGTGACTCTGCATCCCAAGTAAGGACGACTGCCCCTCATACTTGACAAATCCTGGTTTCCCCTCATCAGCATGCCTTTCTGAATAAATACAACCTCATACAGCAGCTTTTACACGTTTCCATGCAGGAAATTGTCCAAAAGGGGGTGGTATTGCACTCTCAGTTGACCCAATTTCAGGCTTACTATTTTGAGATGTAAAAACAAAAAGGTGGAAAGAAAAACTAAGTGTGTCTTTTAGTCTGCAGGGGGGGGGGGACTTGGGTAGTACAATAAAGCCTGAGGGTGGGGTTGGGTCATAGTTTACGGTCTGTGTGTGTGGCAAATGGACTGTGGATGTGACACCGTTCGAGCAGTTTGACCCGTCTGCCCTGGTCTTTTAGGACTTTGGCTTGGGAAGCGGCCTTGGCTCGTTGTGCAGCTGAGCGATTAGCTTGCAGCATCTGTCGCCAGGGTTTTTTTTTTTTTTTTTGATCCTCCCATACATCTGCACGGGCTGCAAGTCACTGCAAAGTTAATGTGCAGTTAGCGTTGAGCCGCCCCGCGTACAAGGGGCTTCAATAGCTCAAGGGAAGTGAGACTGAGGTGCCGACTGGAAGTAGAAATTTGGGGAAGCGTTCCCAATCATCTATTACTTGCCGTTATAAAGAGAAGACAAAAATTTTATCTGATGACGCGAAGGGATGTTGTAAGAGGAGAAGCGGCACATGAGGCACAAAATACAACATTGGGTACAAACCCCAACACTAGTATCTGCATGTTTCCTGGGCACTTGCATTTTGGAGATTTTGGGTATGAATCTGAGCTTAACTTGAAACGTATATTGGTATCGTAAACAAAGGACTAATTTGTACAATGCTGCATACTTTGAATTGAGTAGATTGTGATCCTTTGACTGTCATTTCCCAAATGATAAAAGTCTCAACACTTCCTACAGGTCTGGAAGAAGGCTCAACCGCAACCTTGTGATTATTTATTTATATTACCACTCGTGGCTAATCGCCCTGAAAATTGGTTTAGCTCCCTGTGGTCCTTGTGTTTGCCAAGGATCATGTTCTGGGTCAGTCCCAGCACCAGCTGCAGTTGAAACCTAGACCCAACACCAGTGCCTCCAAATGAAAACCAAACCAAGAGCCCCCCGATCAATGAGGTCAGTGTCTGGTTCCATCAGTCAGTCCGGAGGTTAGAGGTAGAACCAACAACCATCTCATGACTTTGGAGCTGCCAAACAGCCACTTTGATGCCTCCTCGCTCTCGTCGGTGCTAATGGTGGAATTAGTCATAAGACCAGTGATTGAATGTTGCTCTTTGTTTTTAGAGGCTCGTAGTGACACACTTGTATCATGCCTGGGGAGTGTTGCTGTTCTTGTGATGAGCAACATCCCTGCCTAATGGAGCAAGACTTTACTCAAGATCAGAAAATATCAGTTCTTTTGGATTTCTTTGGCAACATCTTGTGTTGAAAGATGCAAGCAATACTCATTTTTATAACTGTTGTTTCAACAAACAAATCATTTTGCCCAGCGAAAAAATGGCTGCAGAGGACAAACTTTGGCACTAGTGGCTTGCAGCGATTCAGGATTCTGCTCTTCTGCACTCCATTGTATTGCAGTTTATGCCTGTAACATTGCTAGTTTTAACACTCAGACTCAAGAATGGAAAATAGAGGGTGTCATCCAAATTCTTAAGGGGAACTCGATAGAAAGTCGTCATGTTTCTAAAATCTCATTGCATCATTTTGCTTCTTTTTCTTTTTTAGGCCACCCAAGTAAACTGGCCGTCACCAAAGAAGTTTGCAAGAAAATTTAATAAAAACATTTGGGGGGAAAACCCCACATAAAAAACGTGTCACGCCCTGATATTGATATTTTATTTTTATTGTTATTATTATATATATTTTTATTTTTATTCAAAATAAATGCAAAAAATATGGTGTCACTTAGTATTGTGTTATCAACATTTTTAGTCTGAAAATGCACTAGAATGCACGACATGACGTGAAAAATGGCCCAACATTTTTTTAAACCTCGCCGCCGGAGTCCACACACCCAAGTATATTTCAAATCTGATGCGGTACAGGTACAGCTGCAACCATTTCAGTCACACCTTTTAAATGTAGTTCTGCTGTTTATGTTGCACAAAACAAGACATTGAAGTTCTGGATTTGTGGGTAGCCAAATAATTTGTTCAACACATGACTCCAAATTGGCAAGCACTCTCTCAAGAGTATTACAACAAAATCCAAATATCACAGTTCTTTCCATAACCTTTTTCTTTGCAACCATCCCAGTCACTTTTTCTCAGATTCTGTTGGCGAGAGTTTTGTCATTGGGAGTGTTTGTTTCTTTGTTCGTGTTATTATTGTTCCCCTGCAGGCAAACTGCTTTTCTTAAAAGCCTCTTAACCCCATGTTTGTTTGAATCTTAAGTTACTATTTGAAATGTAGCAATGCAGTCAGCCCCTAAGTTTGAGCTATTACCGCTATAAGTTGTTTCTTGGTGACTCTAAAACATTGGTGACCTATAGAACGACGGTCTGTCATTTAGTTCATTCAAGTCCTGCAATTTGAGCTAACATTAGAGAATTTAAAATACTTACATCAATTCCATCTCCTCTTCTCCAGTTCCCGTTGTGCAAGATGACGGAAGAAGTGATTGTCATCGCCAAGTTTGATTACATGGCCCAGCAGGACCAGGAGCTTGACATCAAGAAGAACGAGCGCCTCTGGCTTCTTGATGACTCCAAGTCCTGGTGGAGGGTCCGGAATGCCACCAACAAAACGGGCTTTGTGCCATCCAACTACGTGGAGAGGAAAAACAGTGCCAGGAAGGCTTCAATTGTCAAGAACCTCAAGGACACGCTGGGTAAAGATCTTGTTTCTTCACCATGTCACACGTTCCCTTGTCTTAACCCAAAACATTGTTGTACCTGCATTCCCACATACCCTCTTTCATGGCAGCTTTGTGTGGCTTCTACTTTTGTGATAGCATTGCAGTAAGGACTCCTTTTCGCCTCACTGTCTTTATTCCAGAGTCCGGTTCACTTACTGTTCTGAATGAAAACTAGACCCAGAGAGAGTTATGTTGTATGAGTGGTACATTTCACCCTGCTGAGTCTTGCGTGTCCACATCAGGATGTCTAGGCCGGATGACCTGCCTACATACTGTAAAAAGTGTAACACCGTACCACAGAGACAATGCATAGAACTGCAGTATAAATTGATTTGTTTTGATTGTCTTTTAAAGTGTACAAAGGCAATTCTGTCAACCAATCAGCAAACGGACCCTTAAAGCGACTCGGCAACCAAGCAAAGGGGGTACAGTACTGAGAAGTGGACCCGTTTGTCAGATATTTTGAGCCTCTTTACATTAGAAATGCCAAAATAATGTGTACCAAACTTTCTTTAAAAGATGCCAATAGTCTCTTTTACACTTGTTCAAGAAGGGAATTATCGGCCTGTTTTCTGGATCACTGTTTTGTATACATTTTTCATTTCACACCTCTTGCCTTGTCATGTCGAATGCAATGTTGTTACGTGGCTGTGTAAAAACACACACCGTTGCCTTCATTAGGTGCGGAAGTCAAAGGCAGCGTATTGCCAGATCTACTACTCCATGAACGATACAGAGGAAGCATTCTGCAGTTCGAATGGTATCTCTCGCTGCAGTGCGTGCAAATTTCTTATCTTCAGACTATGGGAACATTGTCTTCCTGGTTGCATGGCAACAGCCCAAAAACGCTAGTAAAACGATTTGAGGTTGGTATGACTTGCACATTTAATGCTGCCCTTTCCAATGACCTTTTAATTTACAAGCATGTGATTGTTTTATTGCCGCACTTGGAAGCTTGCCTGTAATGTGCGACACGAGCCTCGTCGTGACGCAACCACCTGCTTGCGGCATCGGTTCGTGAACTAAGCGCAGGTGAACAGCTGCACAGGCGACACACTAAACGCAACCATAGACACAGTCGGGTCTCAGGTTTACATCCAGTAAACATGCCCTAATGCGAAACACGAGCTGAAAAGCATGGTGGGGCTTGTAAAATTATAATTACAGTCATAAGGAGCTTGTAAATACGCCGCCCTGATCTATCAGTGGATTCGAGAACACTTTAACTGGAGAATTGTGGATGATTACCACTTTTTTTGCATTATGAACAAGTGGGTGAAAAAACATTTTATTTATAAAAAAAAAAGAGAGAGAAAAAGCAAGAAACAAGTCTCTGTTTGGGCGTGGAGTGGTGTCATCCTCCTGAAAGAATGCGTAAGGGTATGAGCCGCTTTGGTGTGTGTAGGAGAGGGCTCGTCAAATTTTACAAACTGCAGTCATGTGATGGGTGAGCAGTGCATGAATCACCCAGTTGGTAGAGCCAACCCCCAGAGGAAAACATTTACTTTGAATTTTAAAGATCCACTACCCAAAAATAGCTCCTCTCCTTCCTTTTACGTCTTTACATCTCATTTTCTTCTGACTTAAAACAACTCCCCCCCTACCCCCCCATCCCTCCTCCTTCCTTCTTCCCCTCAACATGAGGGCCTCCCCGGCTCCTGCTCTGATTGGCTCCTCCATGGTCACATGGTCCGGAGAGTGGGCGGCCCCCCAAGCGCCAGCTCTCTGGGTGTTCACATGGAATAACTCTACAGCTGCAGTGGGAAGGAAGAGCAGCCGGGAGACGGATACCGAGAGGCGAGGCGGGCGGCGGCAAGCCAAAAATGGACATGGCTAACCTATTCAAACACTTCTTTCGTGAGTTCTATACTTTACTTATCATGCGCGGGGGGTCCTGTTTTAAGTTTGGTGGTCTTTTTTTGTTGTTGGTGTTTTGGTTTGGTTTCTTGGCCTTTCTAGCTGCGCGTGGTTTGACCGGGTTTTCGCTATTGGTTGTCAAACCGTTAAATCTTTGTTAGGCAAGTTCCCTCTTAGAAACAGATCTTTGTGATTGAGCTAATATGTGTTGGCAGAACAGAGGAAAGAGGGGGGTCTACGCACACGCGCACGCACACACACACACACACACACACACTGGGTAGATATTCCCTTGAAAAGCCTGCTGCCCAAGCTGAAGCCTGTAATTGCCTCAACTATCCTTCTGTCTCTCTTGCTTTTAAGTACATGGCGCACTGCAATCCTGCTTTTTCCTCGCGACCTTGCTCACCCCCTTGTGTCCCGCAACTTCACAGAAACCATTGTTGTTGATGAAGACCCTCGCGCCACTTTTGTTTGGGAATGTCTCAAGACGCTCCGTTTCCTTTCGTGCTACCCTAACCGAGTTCATTCTGGGAGGGCCCCCCACGCACCACCCCGCCGGTCATGAGCTATCGCTGCTCACGTAGAACAGGGTAGTCATTGTGTCGGGTGCCATCAATCGAAATACACCCCCATCTCCTGCACCTCGCTAACTTATCAGAGGAATGTCATTGGCTTGTTGATCTTTTACAGCCTTCCTTGTCGCACACCCTTTTCTGTCATCTCAAGCTTGTATCTGCCGAGTGCCTCCTCTCTGCCTTCCACGAAACACTTTCCATGGACCCCTGGTTGTTGTCCGAAGAGATTAGCTCAGCTAACGAACTTGTATTTTTTTTGGCAACTGCGGGAAGTTGCTCTGTCCCCTCCCTCTGTTTTCCTGTTTCTCTGCCTCCCCCAAGTGAGCGGAAACTCTAATTTGAGCCACATTTCTTACCTCCACTCCATTGGAGGAGAGCTGGCGAGAGAGGAAGTGAGAAGTCAGAAGGAAGTTGAATCATTGTGCAGGGGACTGTTTTTCAGGCGGTCGCTGGTTCCTGCTTCTCTCCTCTACTCGTGTCTTTTTCCCATCTTGTTCATCTATCTTACCGGTTAAACAATTGCTGAGTCTTTCAGATACAGGGGGGGTCCTTATGGCGTTGACCTATCCCGTATTTGTATGCAAGTTGGAACACTCTGTAGTCTATCACTAACGCAGAAGCTCGGGCTCAACTGTAGTAAATGTTGCTTTTAAAAAGTCATTGCAGACCGTAAATATAAAACAAATGATAAAAGTACGACAGTAGCTGAGTCTTCATGTGCCGCATAACTTGTTATGCCACGTTGATGACCCCAGAATGATGCAAACGGAAGACTTTCGTATGGCTGAATAAAATGCCTTAGTTGTAGCAACGTGACAAGTTTGTCTAAATACAAAGTTTGTTTGGAATGGCCACTGCCTGACAAGTATTTTGTGTCACACCAGACATAAGCACTGATGTCATCACACATCTGAAGATCTCATGGGGGAACGCACTGTCGCTGTGTGAAAGCGCACACAGTGGTGGATAATTCAGGGAATTCTCTCAGTATATAATAGACTCGACAGCAGGGGTGGGCCATCGGGAATTTGGGGAGTTTCCGAACGGTTCAGCAGTTTATCATGGGGGACATTCAGGTATCCAAGTACATAAATAAATGCATGGAAATTATGCAATTAAAAATAAGTTGTATAAAAAAAATATATCAAACTGCTTTCTCCCCCCAGACCTGTACGCTCTGGTCATCATTCAGCATGATAACCAAATGCATAATTGGTGGTAGCGATACATTCCTACTTTTACCTTGGAATGTGGAGAATCTTATCTTTTCCACGGAAATGGAATGTACACATCCACAAATATTTGCCATGTTAACATTCATAGCATTTGTCCATCAAAAGGGCAAACCATTCTTGTAATCCACCCTGACAAAAATGACACTTTTCAGCTACCTGTCTTTTTCTAGAATGCAGCTAATCTGGAGGAAGCCAACAAGTAACGTTCTAATTGTCTGCAATGCTTGTGACAACACGCTGCCCCATGAGACGCGCGTTTGATGTGGCTGACGGCAGTCTCGGGCAGCTGTGCAGTCGTTCGTCACCCTTTTGTTGACAGCGTCCAGATGGGATGCATGAAGAACTAATAATTATCACATCAAGTGTGTATTGTTGAAGCACTGTCGGCCGTTCTACTTTTCCAACATGCCAGGTAATGCTATTACCTGAAGTGGATACATCGGATTTGAAGTGGTTTTTGGTGGCGTTGAGCCGTAAATACTTTTTGACACATTGCTCATTAGTTGAGAGTTTGATGACATGGTAATGTAATAACATCAACACGGTTTCATTCTTGGTCCCTCAGTGGGGACTTACTCGACTTATTCCACTCTTAAGCACTATACAAAAATGCAATATAACAGCACACAACTGTGCTACATGCAGTACATAATCAATATTCATGTAATAGAATGACAAAAACATAAAATAAAAATACATAATGCTCACCAGACATGCTGTAGAGATTTGTTGTATGTAATAGTGTGTGCTTATTGCTACAGATGTATTTGCTCGTCTAGCACGCTACGGTTCGATCAAACGGATGACAGAAAATGCTGATGTCATTGAGGGTCAGCTGTTTCTGAAAGAAAGAATTTGAAATCAGATTGGTTAAAGACCGATATGTGATTTAAATGATTTGTTTCTAAATAGCTTATTAAATATGCTTGAAGATAAGTGCTGAAAACATGTGAAAAGACTGAGATTCCAGGTGACCTGCCTGGCCGCTGGTCTGATTGCTAGCCTGATAGCCCTTTGGCCCACTTAACTTAACGTGGAACCACACAGTGTGTCAGTGTCGTCCAGTCAGTCATCATCTCACTCAGGTTTTTGTCATGTGTCGGCCCACATAACAGAGGCACTTAAGCTGCCATGCAGCTGTTCTGATTTTGGTGCTATGCGCTTGTGTACAGTACCGCTGGTTGGGAAATACTGTCCTATTGCAACATAGTACTACAGTCCTAGTAATCACAATACATATAATGAAGAATATGTCTAGGCCATAAAGAAAGTAGTACACAGTAAATACAGCTATAACTGAGCATGCCTTCTTGTGCCGCTTGAAAACATATGTTATGCCGTTCACTGCGCATTGTTCATAACCTCAAAATGGCTAATGTCAGAGCAATCGTAAAGAGAGGAGTGTGTATATAGTATTAGCCTCAGGCACGTCTCCACACAGCCCAAACTGCAGCATGTGTCACTAGGAAAAAAACACGAGCCGAACGGCGCCTCTCACGTCTCCATTGTAGCCTGATGGAGGCCCACTTTGATGTGTCTAAGCGCCAAGAGGTTCCGCACGTTTACTGCACAGCCGTCAGCCAGCCGTGTTTAGGGCTGTCCTGACTCACTGCATTATTTTTAAAGAGGCACACTTCAAGACCACATTGTAAACTCTTTTTGGTTTGTGAACAATATTTGAGAAAAAGTGATATTGTGTATATGAAAGAAGTTTTAGATCTTTGAGTTCAACTCGTAAAAAATGGGAGCAAAAAAAAAAAGTGTTGTTTATATTTTTGTTGAGATTCATCAGTTGCATTTTGCTCATGACTCTACTTTTAGGTTCTTTGAGCGAAACACTGTTTAGCCAGTCCAACTGCTCGCATTGTGTCCGAAGATGGGGGATGTCCCGGCTTTGTCAGACAGCCTGACGCGGGGTGTTGTCATCCACAGAGGAAGAGCCCTGAAATGAAGGGAAGCCGAGGGTCGAGAGGGCCGCGGGCGGACAATAGACAAGCTGCAAGGCAAAGGCAGACCACAGTCAAAAAACAAAACCAGTTCCTGTGTGCGGCCTGTTTGCCGAACAAACCCCCCTCGCCACTCCGGCACGTTCTCCTCGCTGTGCCACGCACACCCCATCTGTAAACAGTCTCCAGCAAGCTTTTTGGTGGTCATTAACATACGAGTGTTACGCTGACTTTGTTTTCGGCATCGCCCCCTCTCAGGAAATGCACAGCGTTTTTCTTCCCAAGACCTATTGTAGGTAGCGTCCATGAGGTATCACACTTTGCGGGTTTGAGGGGCAAGCACTCAGGGCGCGCACGCGTGCAAAGATCAAGCAGTCGGCCGTGTTTACAAGCCGTCAAATGGTCGTCTTCCTACCACTCTTTGTTAGTAGGAATTTGCAAATACAAGTCATTTTAATTGTAACCTTTTTTTTCCTTAAGGGGTATCTCATTATTCTGACCCAAAACTGTCAGTGGTGGATATCTGTGAAGATTTCCCATTCAGTGCTAATCCAAATTAGGATTGATTGGTCTAATCCAACAGATTGCCTCAATAACAACACCCCCAGTATTTTCCTACTACCGCCTACCTGTCGCTTTGCACAACATGCAAATCCTCCTTTTTTTTCTTTTTTTATCACTCTGACCCAGTTTGCGCATCTAGTCAAATCAGGTAGCCATAAGCAACATTCAGTTTTCAATGCAAAGCCTTCAGCAGAAGCCCCTAACGGGGCAATATCTTCGGGAACCTGGCCCGTTCGATAAAACTCTCGGTTATCATGTTCAGCAACCAGAGCTAAGGATGCTTTATTTATGCAGCGCTGACCTCAGCTTGTTTGAAGCTAACCCGAGCAGTTCCAGCTGTGAAGACGAACGAGGCTTCCAGCAACTTGCACCTGATAAAACATCCCATAAGGCCTATTGTGGTTGTGCATGTTTCATCACTTACAGAACAAGTGTTTGTTAAGTCGGGCATGAGTAAACCTTAACTCCACATGGCAACGTCGACTTGCATCTGAAGTCTGTACTTAAATGCATAAGCGTGACTAATAACAGGCTCTACCTGGAAGCAATTCCACCTCTCGGCACTTGTGTTGCATTTTGTCGTGGTTTTTGGATCCCTATATTTCTCCGGAACAATTCATCTGCAACTTCTCAGAAAATAAACGTGTCATCCATCCAGCATCGTCCTGGAAACGCCACCCTGCCTCCCCGTATAATTTCTAACAGCTGACTTTTGATTATGCAAGTCTTGCAAACGTAATCGGAACGAGAGTTTTCCTACAATACGTCATCGGCCGCTGATAGCGTTGAGAGCAAAGTCATTCCCAGCGCCCGGTGTACTGTTGCATCGCTCGTTTGCACCAAACAGCTATTTCGTAGTTCAGAAAAGGAGTCCTGGAAGTCCTCTGTTGTCTCTCGGAAAGTGGGAACAAAAGTGTGACCCGCATCATCTGCGAGCGCGACAGGCTGCCAACTGCCAAGTGGAAATTCTTGTCCACTAAGATGGACCTCACAGGCCTGCCAAAGCTCGGCCTCAGCTTCTACAAGCACCGTGAGAGAGAGGGCCGGAGAATCTGGTAATCCCCTCCTTTTGGATTACAGTAGACCCGTCCTGTGTGGTTCTGATCATGTTTAACATCAAATTCTCCTTTCTGTGGGCTGCTTGCGAAGGTTGAGTTCGCAGAGATCCGGCATCCAGCTGCTAAGGAGTCAGGCTGCCGAGGTGATTAGTGGACCGTGATTAGCAGCAACAAAATCTCACTGAGCCTTTAGCCTACACAGTTGACAATTTTCAACGCAAACATTTCTTTTTTTTCCACCACTTAATAATTTATTTAATGTATCTTAACAAGCCTCCAACCCTAAATTTTCCACTAGATTTAGAACGCAGGTGTTTTTCTTAAATAACTATGGCGGCATTGTGTTTTTTTCCTTCCTGGCTCTAATCCGTAAGAATGCAGTATGTCTGTTAGTCCTACTTACCCGCTCTTATTTTGGCCTGACCCCCTAATTCTTATCGCAGCCTGGGGTGGGATTTTGTTATTTTATTCGCCCTAATGGCGCATAGCGTCACTTAAATTTTTTTGGGTAGGCTTGCCCCTAAATGCTTGAAATGTTGAAGTTCTGATTTTGTTTATGAGCAACAATATACAATGGCCTTTATGATAGACAACACAGGGTCCTTGATTTACGACAGTCCCGACAGTTGGTCACGCATCTTTAGTTTTCACTATACTGTAAAATAGTTTTTCATTTTAACTCCTGTAATGGATGCATGAATGTAGCAAACTCTTTGAGACAGACTCGATTGTACGTCGACTGGTTACAGCCATGTATTGTCCTCCATTTCTCCTCTATAGCTTTAGGTTGCCATTAAGAAGCAATCGGTTAATTATTGTGTACGTCTGCTTTGCTCGTGTTAACTCTTGTGATTGGTCGTTCTCTTCAGGAATTGGGAAGGTGAAGAGCAGGAAAGGGGGCATGAGGGATACAGCCTCTAATGCCGACGCCGACATGTACGCAGACAACGGCGAGCGGCTGTACGACCTGAACCTGCCCGCCCTGGTCAAGTTCAGCTACACGGCGGAGCGCGAGGACGAGCTCTCCTTGGTCAAAGGCACTCGCGTGGTGGTGATGGAGAAGTGCAGCGACGGCTGGTGGCGCGGCAGCTACAACGGACGCTCCGGCTGGTTCCCGTCCAACTACGTGACGGAGGACGTGGACGGGACGGCGGGGGGAGGGGGGCCGGGCGGCCTCGGGGACCCGTCGGGGTCGCTCACGGAGAAGCTGGCGGCCGTGGTCAACAGCACGGCCAACGGAAACCGAGTGTTACACACGGTGCAGGCGCTCTATCCCTTCAGCTCGGACAACGAGGAGGAGCTGAACTTTGAAAAGGGGGAGGTGATGGAGGTGGTGGAGAAGCCCGAGAACGACCCGGAGTGGTGGAAATGTCGCAAGGCCGACGGCCAGCTCGGCTTGGTGCCCAAGAACTACGTGACTGTGCTGGACTCGGCCTCACACAAAACCACAGCGGGGCCCGCCGGCCCGCCCACGCCCGACTGTGACTACATTTCGCCGTCCAGCAGCGGCCGATTCGCAGGCAAGGAGTGGTACTACGGCAAGGTGACGCGCCACCAGGCGGAGGTGGCACTCAACCAGCGAGGCATGGAGGGAGACTTCCTCATTCGAGACAGCGAGTCATCGGTGAGTTGATATTTTGGACCGTTTTCACGTTTCTATTGGACACGTTGTTTAGAGTAATCCCAGGTGTGCGGTATTTGTGATTCACTATTCATTATTATACTATAGACTCTGTGTTGTTACTTTGTAAACATGGGGTAAAAATATATAAATCTCATGAATTGTTTATTAAATAACTGAGAAATAGTGGAACAGTTGTAAATTAACCAACAGCTCCCCTAGCTCGGATAGGAGCATCCCTATATACAATGCATATCACAATACCTGGGTTACGATGCGTATCGTGATACATGTGCATCGCGATTCCCGATACATGGCCTTCAAGGCGATACGCAACCCGATATTTTACATTACATACATTTGAATGAAAACAGATCTGTATTTTTATTATGCTGGATGGCAAACCTTGTTTCCTTCTTCTAATGTTAGCAGCACTTGCGGTTTACATTTCTGTGCATGAACTACAAAAAAAAACCTTGTATTGGTTGTCAAAGACGTTTCACCTTGAGGCTTCTTCTGGTAATTCGTGGCCACTTTACCCATTGCTCGAGATGATCGTTTGGGGATCGATGTCATGACTGTTAGTTGATGACAAGTCGTGACACAAACCTCCTCCTCTTTTTAGAGAGGGACAATCTACATTCTTAAACAAGCAGTCATCACTCTCCTGAATCTGGACATTGTTGTCCTCAAAGGAATGTCTTTTCTTTTCGAGATGCAAATGAACTGCTGACTCTGGACCAAAGTTGTCACGTGTTTGTGTTTGTAGTGGTTGCTTGGTCACTCCAATGTCAAGGGCACTGCACTCCTCACTGCAGCGCGCTGCATAAACAAAATTGCTGCGTTTGCTTCTCAGAATTTTGTTCTTGGGTTTGAAGCGACTTTTGTCTGAGGGAGTTGCTGGGGTTCAAGTGCATTGATATGTTATGTTTGAAGAAAATTCTTTGGAGATTCTCTGACAAACCAGCCATGTAAAAAAAAATAAAAAAATACAAGTTTGTTGAAGGGGAAGTCAACCTCCCCCCCCCCAATTAATTTTTTTACAACAATATGTTCTATGCAGCCCCACTAGTCTAACTTTGGTAATCTGGTTAATATTGCGTTAGTTGAATATGAGTTAAGCAGCAAAGTCCAGGCAATTTTATCCATCTCAGGAGATCTTGCCACTTGCTGTCAACTGAAGATGACATCAATGTTGCTCAGGTAACAACCAATCACAGCGCAGCTTCAGAAAACAGGTGCGCCCTGATTGGTTGTTGCCTGAGCCCCTGAGCAGCAATGATGTCATCTTCAGTCAACAGCAAGTGGCAAACTGGCCGCCCCCTGAGATGGATAAAAAACGGCTTGGATTTTGCTGCTCATATCCCACAAATGTAATATTAATCAGAATGTCATGTTTAGACAAGTGAGGTCACATATAACATGCAGGAAATGATGTCACGGCATTTCCTATTTTTCGGATTATATGATGTTATCTGCTCACAGCCCTATAGCCTCTTCGTTAACAACGGCACAAACGATGATGCACAATGAACTCGTTTTCATTATGGCGTATGAATGTTGTCATCCAGCGCAAAAACGATGTTCAGTTAACAACACTAATTATTATCTTCTTCGAATTGTTTTCTTTTTACGGTCTAGGGATGTTAGACATTAGGCTACAGTGTCGCCACACGAGGATCGTGCGTTTTGTAAACGACTCACCTGCTTCCTTCCTGTCTTCCAGCCAAACGACTTCTCCATCTCGCTGAAGGCGCAGAGCAAGAACAAACATTTCAAGGTGCAGCTGAAGGAGAGCCTCTATTGCATCGGACAGCGCAAGTTCAACTCCATGGAGGAGCTTGTGGAACACTACAAAAAGGCGCCCATCTTCACCAGTGAGCAGGGTGACAAACTCTACCTGGTCAAGGCCCTGTCCGCCTCCTGATCCCGCACCCAAAAAACACAATCTCATCTAGACACACACACACACACACTTGTAAATGACACACACACACACACACACACACACAGACACTATACAGACCGGAACACACACTAACATTAAGCCTGAAGACTTTGCACGTCATCAGGACTTCTTATGCCTGGTTGAGCATTCCAAGAGGAGGATGGGAAAAAGGCACGAAAGGAGGAAGAATGTTGGGAGTGTTGGGAGACAAAAAAAAAAGAAAGAAAAAAAAAAGACTATGGAGTCCTGAGAGCAGATGATGGACCTCTTGGCCACTTATTTATGATGTGATCCAGATGTTTTCGCTGGCAGTCATATATTTCCGCCTCCATAGCTTAGTTGCATTTAGTTTGTCGGGAAAATGTATAATCCTTTTAACGGTTTATTTTTCTTTTCTTTTTTTTTAAACTATAGACAGAGCCCCTCCGGTATAAATCTTTTTCTTTCTTTTTTTTTTTTTTTAACCCCCAGCTCTATATGTCTATTGTTAAGGCGAATCCACGACATCTCCTCATTTTGTGACCAAAATTTATATTTATTGATGTAACATGCTTTTTTTTTTTTTTTACCTGCATTTTTTTTGTTATTCAATTGCCTGAACTGCAGAGGAACTGTTAGTGGGAAAACCCCAAAAACATTTAAGCCACAGATGTCTAAAATAGTCAACATTTGTTGACTTTTACATTATATCTAATCCATGCTTTAAAGGAGACATTATTTCTAATCTCAAAGCAAGCAATACTTACATTTTGGCTTTGGCTTGTACATGATATTGCCCACTGCATGATGGCGTTTCAGATCATTGCTTGAAAGTGGCTCTAGATCTTTACCCATATGAGCATTTCACTATTGTGCCAAAAACAACACCACAGATAAAGGATTATTTTTTTTCAGTTTAATTTTAGGCACCTAACTTGTATGCAAGCCATTAAAAAGTCAATTTTCTATAATATGTCTCCTTTTTAGTATGGCCCTTATTCACATGAATGCTACAAAGACGGTCTTCACAAAACATGCGTGTACAACCTGGGATTCATTGTGGGTGTTGCGAGGTCATGTGAAAAAGAAGAAATCACGGGACACTTTCTCTGGAGGAAGTGGGCTTGGTGGGGAAGGCCTGAGGGGGGCTTCAAAACACCCGCCATCTCAACAGAGCCGCAGGGTGAACTGAGTCCAAAAGATGATGTCACCGCTGCTAAATTAGCATGGCTGCAGGGAACCGAGGAGGGGTGGTCACTGGAGGTTGGACGTTAGAAAGTGGGAGATTCCATCTGGCGGAGTCGTGGGAGTGTTTGTCGTTTTGTCTCATAGAAAGTGTCTTGTCGCTAATCCAGATTGAGCACTGCGCATCCGTGTTTCCTTCGATGATGACTTGTCCATCTGGTGCGCGAGGGAGGACGAGGGATTTCAGACAAGGGGTGTGGTGGGGGGTGAGTGGAAAAAGGAGGGAGGGAGGGAGGAGAACGGAGTCCCGTGTCGTAGAGCATCTGGAATTGCGCTCCTCGTCTTGGCTTGGGCGGGCAACGGGGATGCAATCTCAGCGTTCTCCAGGTGTACGTCGAGCTGAGCGATGACTCGCTAAAGAGCCAAGTCGATTCCCACTTTTAGATTTATGACGAGCTGATCGGGCTCACATTCCAGGATGAAACGTCCGGAAGGTATTTGTCAAGTGAACGCCTGTTTCTTTCTGCCAAAAATCAACTTCCTCACAGGATTCATGTTGCATTGCGTATTATTATTGGGTCTTACGTTATTGTCGTGACACTTCAGTGTCTTGTGAAACTTCCTCTCTTGCGTCCACTCTGATGTAAAGTGCAGTGGAAGATTTGGGAGATCCCCCCCCCCCCTTTTTTTGTTGTTGTTGTCTTCAAATAATGTGCCTTCACAGATTTCTGTCAAACAAAGTTTCATTTATTACTTTATTTTTGGTGGTCTAGCGTGCTCACTTGTAATGCTGCGTGCCATTTGTTTTTAAAGCAGGGGTGGGGAACTTACGCCCGGGGTCATATACGGCCAACAGCAGCAGGAGCCAATCACGGCTTTTGGGTCGACAAGCCAAAGCCTGAGGCATTTGATAAGACGCTCCACGTAATTTTATAAACAAACTAGAGCCGTCAAACGACTGCGTTTTTAATCAGATTGATCACATCTTGGAATTTTTATTAAAAAAGCCTTTTTTTTTTGCCCGCCAAATTTGAAGAGCACCTGTTGTTTGTAATTGCTTGCAAAATTTGAAATAAAAATACCCCTATATTTTGACATGAACAAATATTTTGAATGTCATACGCAAAAAAATGATTAAATGCTTTACTTTAATGCATGTAGTTACGTTTATTGCTCAAACACAACCTGTGCTACCTTTAACGTCACCATCCGCTGTCAAGGTAAAGAATCATCTGCGGTCAAAATTAATAGTGTGATTAATCTGCGCCAATGATCAATGCGATACATTTTTTCCTCAAAAAAAAAAAAAGACTAATGGTCCTGAGAGGACTTTAGAATGTAGTTGTAACTTGTCCACCTCTGCTTTAAAGCTTTGCATGTTACATGCAATGAGTTATCGGGATGTTCATTGTCAACTTTTTTTTTTTTGTTTGCCCCTCCCACACCCACGTGCATAAAATGCCCTTTGTGTGTAGTCTTCAAGTGTCCTTACATAGCAACCGTAAGTGAATGCCTACATGTACAGTTAAGAGAAATAATACATGGAGACATACATATGTAATGTGATGTAATCATGGCCGGAGCACCTGAAGTGTCATTTGTTAATTATCATTCATTTTTTTAATGCTTTTTTTTTTTAAGCAGTGCAGCCTCATACAGTAGATGTAAATGTCGGTATTCAAATACAAGAATGACAGAATCTCCCTGCTTTTTAGATTTGAGTAGAACAGCTGTAGCTTTTGTCTCTGCCCCAATGGAGGCCACATGAGCGGCTGTACAGAACACAAAACTCCTTAAAAAACTTTGGAAGTCACTTGAGACAAATATTCTAAACAAGTGACCCGTGTTAACGTTGGTGCTTTTGTGCTGCTTACATTTTATTTCACCCCCCCCCCCCCCCGTCCCCCCTGTGTGTGTGAGAGAGTGAAGCAAACAGATCCACGCTGATGTGGAATGGTAAGAAGGCAGTGCTGTGAAATTTATTGTCATGCTCTTAATGCTGTTTTTAACGGAGGAGAGGTCATCTTCAGGTGTTATAACTTAGAAGAGTTTATTAGTGTTTCAAAGATGTAATAAACAATATAAAACAGCCATGTAGCCTTATTGTTTTAATTTGCCCTGACATCCAAATATACCAACATATTGTGAAGCAAGCATCAGCTGACCTGTTTAAATATAAAGTATTTGTTATGGCCAAGGCCTTTATTTGTTGACTTTCTATAACAAATCAAATATTTCCAATAAAGAAATTAAATGAAGGGCTTTTCTATTCATAACCAATTTCAAAGATTTACAAAATAGTAGAAAGTCATTCATCCAGTTGAGTAGACAAGGTTTTGTTTTGAAATATCTGCACTTGTCACCGATGTATTATTTATTTATTTAGTCCACTGCTTCCGGCTTTTTCACCGTTGAGAACGCTGATTGGTGCCGGCTTCAACGCCGCGACATTTAAACAATATGGCGGCCACCAAAATGTTTGATGGACGCAATGTAAATTTCCGAAACAATCGACAGCAGCACCTGAACGCCTCAAGGTAAATTATGCAGTCATGGCCAGCGTAGACGAGCACTTAACTAATATGCCTGCTGTGTCAGTTTTGGGCCCCTCAATGGACATACTCTCATGCTAAGGATTTAGTCTTTAGTGTTTGGGTTTCACTTGAGTGCTACCATTGGACCTGGCCTTGTATCAATGAAATGATGGTTAAAGAGTAAACTCTAGTGGACGATGAGTGGTTTACAGTCACTCGTCCATTTTTAGTTTTCAATTCATTTATTGCTAATTTACTAAATTCTTATGCAATATATGGTTTTATACGTATTTATGAAATGATTGGCGTCTATGCAGTTGTAAAGGGGATTCTTGGTTTGCGTCACGACGGGGTTCCATTGCCACGTTGAAGACTGGGATTCGAAGGTACGTCGTAACCTCCTCTAACGCACTAGAGAAGTTATATCGTTTTTGTAAATATATGAGCATTACTGTTATGTCAAACATATAAAACAAATCAAATGCAAATTAACTAGTAAACTGACAATATCATGATGCTAAGTTGCTAACCCTGATACAATCATACACACTGAATTCAACATGCAAATCTAATTTAAACTTGTATCTTGTTTTCCCTTTTCTTCCTTCTATCTAATTGTGTATTCATTCTGCAATTTAATTATTTGTGATGCTACAGCGCCACCCGGTGGCAATTTGAATCCATATTTTGATTCATGTAATCCATTGTTGGGTTTCCCTTTTTCCTACCCCACTTTATGTAAGCTACAGACAAACCAGCAGGGTCTGCCCTTATCTATCTGGTTCTGGTTGGCGGTCATTGTGGACTACACACAAAAACAAAGACACAAACAGTAAAATCAAAATATATATTTTTTCAACAGATCACAGCAGTTTTTACCTATAAGTACATTCCTGCTGGTACAATACATTAAAAGGTTGCTCTGATTTTTTTTTATCTACAACATGGAGCCCCAGATGGAAATATACTCATTCGTAGCCACAGAGTAACTGTGGCTCATTCTGGGTATGATTGGATTTTTATTTTAGGCTGGGCATGAGCCACCAAAATATTGTGATTTCGATTGGAGGGCACTATTTGTGCACAGTTATTTTGTGGCCAAAACTAGTACAATGGTACATTGACTTACAAGTGCCCCAATTTATGAGTTTTTGTGGATTAAAAAACATTGCTTTTTCCTTTTTTCGGGTGCAATATACTTTTTCCAAGCAATTGAAATTTAAGGCTTGATCGGTGAAAGTCTTCAAGCGCTAAGGAATAGAGCAAAGATGGAATGTTGCCAGTTAGAAGTACAGCAGGTCGGACAGTGCGGCAGGAAGGTGCGTCATCAACTGCATTCGGATCCACCAGTGAGGTTCCATGTTGTTATACCTGACGTACGGACGCTTGGACGTAACGGCGTCCGCAATGTCATCCAAAACGGGACTCGGGTCCTTCTGTCCACCCTTGCACTGTGAACGCGTCAGCGCCGTGATCTGATCGAAGCGGGCTTTGCCGTAATCCTCCCTGATGTCCCGCGGGGCCTCGGCCCACAGTTTGTTGGCCGTGTTGAACAAGGCGTCGCGGCTCAGGATGCCCGTGGCGGCGGCGAAGTTCCCCGGCTCGACGATGCACACTTTGATGCCCCAGGACTTCATCTCGTAGCGGAGGCAGTCGGAGAACGCTTCCACGCCGTACTTGGACACGCAGATGGGCGACTGCGCGATATTTCCCATCCGGCCGTGCAAGCCAGACACGTTTACGACACGACCTGCGAGGGAAATGCATATTTTAGATTTTCTTTTAGATGAAAGCTACATTTGAAATTCAAATACCTTTTTACACTGGCTGTACAGGGGCCCTGTGGTTACGGCGGTACTAGTAAATTGTTTGTTTTTCATACAAATATTTACTGCATTTGCCAACGTCAGCTGGGATATGAAGGCAAGACAAGAAATAATTGTATGAAAAACACCAAATAGTTCCAAATAAAACACAATAGTAAAGCCTTGGGGGTCCAAAGTTGAGCTGTCTTAAGATAATTACTCCTGCCAAGAATGCGGCCTGCAGCTTCACAAGTGAGTCATTTGTTGGCACCCTAATAGCAGCAAACCACACGGAACAGTCTGAGCATGACGTGTACTGTAGATTCCAAACCGTAGGAAAGCAAAGTGACACAACCTTGTCATTTGCAGTGATTGTGCCATTCATACAAACGGCGTAGCTAGCATATATGGAGGACAAAAACTGCCAAAATTAAAAAATATCTTGACTTAATAAAAGTGAAAATAAAAACCGACAAAATATAATTCAAAATTTCTAAATTCAGTGTAAAAAAATAAAAAAATAATCCATTCTTTAAAAAGGAAAGAAGGGACAGAAAGAAGTGAAACTTAATAAGTATAATAATATATACAATTAAAAGAAATATAAATGGAAATAAAAACAACAATATATATATATATATATCCCTAAATAAATAAAAGTAAAAATAAATATAAATGGAAATAAAACAACAAATATATATATCCCTAAATAAATACAAGTAAAAATAAATAAAAAACAAGATTAAAAAATTAATAAGATAAAAAAAAGTTGAAATAAATGCAAAAATATATATATTTAATAATAATTGCAACAGCGGAGCCCAACCCAAGACACGCTTAGAACCGTCCCCTCATTTGAATAACATTTCGACCTGACAGAGCGCCTGCAGCATGAAATAAATAAATGTGAGAGCAGAGCGTTTTTATTTATTGATTGATATTTAATTCTATTCAAATATTTATTTTTGTATTTCAATATTTATTTGTATATTTCTTTTTTGAGTCTCGTTATATACTTTTGTTTTTATTTCCATTTATATTTATTTTTTGCATTTAATTTTTTACATGTTTTTATTTGACCTTTTATTCATTCATTTATTTATTTAGTCTTTTTTTTTTTAATTTTGGCAGTTTTGGTCCTCCATAGGCATAAGCCTCTTAAAAATAGTCCCCTCGATGACCGCAAAGCCGAACCTGGCGTTCTTGACTGGACTTGTTGCCCCTTACCTTTGGCCCGGCGAATGAGCGGCAGAAGCGCTTTGGTGACCCGGATGGTGCCCCACAAGTTGACTTCGGAAACCTCTTTGTAAGCTTCCATGGAGGTGAACTCCACCCCTCCGAACGCGGACACGCCAGCATTGTTGACCAGCGCCCACAGACCTCGACGACGGAGCGGGACACAATAAGTTACAAGACAAGCAAAGATGTCTGCTGACCACCGATTGTTCTACCTCTCTCAGAGTCCTCCAGGTTGTCTCGGACGAACCGGGCGGCGCTGTTCACCTGCTCGTCACTGCACACGTCCAGCTGGACCACCTTCATGCGCTCTGAGTGGAACTCCTCCAGGACCTTGGCACCCTCCCCACCTTTATCCTGCAAAAAAACGATCCTCCATTTTGTAGCTCGTCATGTCAAAAGACCAGACATGCTACATGTGGTCACTGCCACACTTGGCCACAATGAAGAGAGACTACAGGGGCCGTAAGGATTCAAATTACGTTGTGAACCATTGCTTGATGCTCCTGTACAAGTTCTTCTCTGAAGCGTTTATTGAAACTGATGCAGATGAGGTTACTGTAATTCTAAATTGCATTTTCCCGAACCTCGTGCAGTTGAGTGCCACACACCTTAAGCAGGCATCCCGCAAAGACTGTGAAGCCAAGTTTGTGCAGATGTTGAGCGAGAGCCAGACCAAAGTTGCTGTCACAACCTGTAATGAACACCGCTTTGCCCGTTGCCTGCACCAAAAGAAAAAACAATGTAGTGCCGATGTACTTTATTCCTTAAGGCACTGGTTCTCAAACTGGGTTCCCAGGATCTCCAGGGGTCTGTGAGCCACGCCTTAGCAGTCCGTAAACTACGTGCTTATCTACTGTGTGGTGCACCAATAAAACAAACATACTCAAGGACCAATTAGACCTCCTTATTTTAATTAAAACAAACATTTACAAGAACAATGAAAAAACATACTGTCATACAAATAGGGATTAGGGACTGAGCCCTGTAGCAAATTAGCAAAAACATGCTGGTAATTGACTCAATGACTCCCTACAATTTTTTTTTTTTTTTTAATCCTTGACATCAGTTACTACTTTATTGTAAGGCAGGGCATTGGCGCCATCTTGGGGCATTTTAAGGTGTTACAGCTGAGAACTAAAAAAAAAAAACGTAAATTCTCCATATTTTTACTTAAATAAAAAAACACTATCGTATATTGTATTACATTTCCCCCATTGAAAATAGTAAGTACATTTAATTTATACTCCGTATCTCGATGATGTTGCTCGTGATGCGTTCACGGCCCCACTAATTACCTTCACCAGTCCTCGGGGGATCCGAGGTGTCGCGACGTACAGGACCAAGAGAAAATAGCAGACCACCACGCACTCGCTAACGCTCGCCCCCGGCACTCCCAGCAGCCCCGTGGCGGCGTTCAGCAGGGCCGGCAGCCCGAACCCCAGTGACAGTGTCACGAACGCGGAGAAGGAGACGAGAAGGCACACTCGGAGCGCAGGCAGCGGCGCCATCTTAGCCGAATGCTGCCTTTACGTTCCGGGCACGCCTCTCGGTTGACAGCGTTTAATAAGATGTACTTGTTAGATTATCAATATAGAATAACAATTTTATTCACTTGCTCATTGCTGGTCAGATGTCAATACTGTCACTAAGATCAATTAGCGAGAATTCTTGAAACTATTGTCGGCGAAACCGGAAGTGTATCTGACTAAAGCATCTTCCTTCGTGTCAGGTTCATTTGCGTTACTTCGTCCATTGCACATTTAAAACGTTGAGTCTTCTTTTTTTTCATGGGTATTATTTTAAAATGTCTATAACGGGGACCTCATAAAATTAAAAATGATATTTTTCGTTCAAACACTTTTTCGGGTAAGCACAATTCGACTACCATGGTGAGATCTGAATTCAAAAGTCATCATCACTCTTCTCCAGCAGATGGCGTTTCAAGACTCCCCTGGAAGTGCTTGACACCCTTGCCTCTGGAACCTTCAAAAAGCCATCATATCCCAGGCCCTCATCTTCTTCGTCTTCATCTCTCTCACTGTCCTCTGACTGAAAGGTAGAATTACACACAGAAAAAAATAAATAATTACACACAGCTTGTCAACCTCTTTCCATGTCTAGGGTGTATTTACAAACTAAAGAAAATAATGCACGTTCAATATTTCTATCGATTTACCTCATCACTGTCAACACCCAGCATTTTTCCAATGGCTGTTCCTAAGTGAAACAAAACATAAATACACCGAACCCAATCTATGTAGATATTGGGAGTCATAATCTGTGTAATGGGTTATGCATTTTGTGGCTCCTATTTTTAGCAGGCCACATTTAGCAATAAACAAAATGAAAATGTACAATTATGACATTTTGGACTAATATGAAACAGTAGTTCTGGCATCTGGATCAATTTGTTTACCTGCTACAATATCGTTTAGAGGGAGCTGTGGATGAGACGTTTGACACTCATCAGTGTCTCCATCTAGGCTTTTGTCCTCAACAGTGTCCTCTTCATCATCTGCAAAACACAAAAACACATCGAGTGCCACAAGTTATCAGCACCACTAAGTAAACGTGAGCTATATACGTTTTGAAGCTGCGTTTCTCACTTGAACTAACAGATTCCCCACAATTCTCCTTCACTTGCTGCATGATCCTCTTTCTTTCCTGCAGGCATACAGACACTTTACGAAAGCCAAATGAATAGGTCTCTTTATTGTCTGTTTTTATCCACCTAAGTTAAAGTATTTTCAGTCTCATTCTAAGTAGATTGTTGACTGCTTTAAGAAGTCTCTTGCCGTGGTTATCCTTCAGTTGTCAAAACATCATTGTTGAACACGTCCCCTCATTTCTTTGTCATGTTTAATATAACGATCATTTGTCAAGTTAATGTACATAAAGAAACATGTCTCATAAGCTTTACCTGAAACCTGCCTGTGGCCCCAAAAAAGGTTGGAAATGGTTTAGACAACTTATAAATATGGTTGGAAGGAACATTTAATATCCTCTTTGCAGGTGATTTAAGGAATGGTTACATTTAATGAGCAACATTTTGTTGATAATGTTTGACTAAACCAAAATAATAAATAAAACATTAAAAAAATCCCCTTTACTTCACGCACCTCAAACATCTTCTCTTGTTTGATCTGTTTTTCCTGCTGGCACTCGAGGTAATAAAAGTTAGCAAAGTTTTCCACTTGCAACTTGTATTGCTCCTCCAGCTTCTCCTCGATCTTCTCATATTCATCCATGAATAATGGCCTGAGAGATGGAAAGGAGCATTAAGTCTTGTTTACGATTTCCCTGAGAATGATGATGCCGTTCAAACAAAAGGTTAAAGTCATCCTAGTTGCTCTGTGTGGTAGTTTTTCACCATATTCCATGTCGTTATAATATTTTAGTTCATTTTTTCCCTCCCGTTCGTAGTAAAATTGTACACAAACCTGACACTCTGCAGTGTCTGGAGTCTCCTCTGATTCATCTCCAACTGCCAGTGTTTCTTTTCTTTCTTGGCATCCAGACTGGCAACATCAGAAACAACATTCTTCATCATGACTTTAGTCTTCTCCACATTTTCCTTCATAAAAGGACAAAAAAAATGTAGGCTGCAATACGAAGGAAATGATTGAACATGATAAATAAATATGTCAAAATGGATACAAACCAAGACCTCCTTGATGGCATGTCTCATGGCTTTTTCTGTCTCACTGATCTCCAGAGGTCTCGCAATGGCAGCCGTTCTCAGTTTCTAAAGAGGAACACAAATGTTTGAGTGTAATTTTACTGAGAACTCCAGATATCAATTCAAAAAAACCTTGGCCAGTGAATATTTTCTCTCACTCTTAGGTCCACCTCCTTTCCTAATAAATCATACAGAGACGCTCCTTTTGACGTGGCCTCGGATGCTAGCTGCCGAGCTGCTTTCAGATCCGAAATCTCGGAAAAATAAAGGAATGAAAAATGACACAGACTGAGGACGTTCAAAATATAGTTCAAATGTGAGGTACTGTTGAATCCATGTTGAAAAGAAGTTTCCAACTTATAGGTGTAACCACCAGTTGAGTCTAACACAAGCGAAATAGAGAACAGAAATTTAGGAGTGGGTTTTTCACCCCGACATCCTTTTAAAATCCTTTCTACCTAAGATAGAAGTTCAAACTATTCGCTTTAGTGCCATGTTTTCTCCCCAAAAATGTGAACGTGACTCTAAATGAAACAATAAATGTTCTCACTCGAGTTCCCAGTTCAAACTTGAATTTGGTGTTTTCCTCCTCCACGCTGTCCTCCAGGGCCATCTGCTTGGTCTTCATTGCATTGTAGAGCACTGAAGTGATCTTTAACATCTCTTTCACTGCATAACCGTCAGCCTGGTAAAGGCGCTTGGTGTTCATTTTGATGTGAGCTTTGGTCGCCTGTTGCATGAAGAGATGCTTATTGTTTTTTCATAGGAAAAAGGACTTGAGTTTTATTTTTTTTTTTAACTTAATATGTCACCATGAACTGAGCCACAGTCTTGATAAGGAATATTCTGTCCGACTCTGTGTTCATGTCAGTTGCAAGTTCCATCTGGGGTTCATAACTACATTAGAGAGGAGAAAGGAGTACATCGTGTCATGTGTTAACATACAGTAATACTGTATAATCATATGTATACCACGGGATACGTGGAATGATGGACAGAATAACTTTATAGTCCTACAATAAGGGGCAATATGGATTCTGTCAGCAGTAATAGTGGATACAGAAAATTACAATATTAATACTGTATAGCATATTTAATGACTTATTATGTTACATAAACCATGATTGACATTCCATGTTTTCCAAAATATGTATAAAACATCTCATTAGTCGAATGAATATAGATTTTTGTAAACATACCATTTAGCAAGCCATATTAGGATTTCTGTAACTAGTGTAAAGTTGGGCGTTCGGAAGTTTTCCACAGATATCAAGCGAGGAAACCCCAACGCTCTCATCATCTCTGTGAAATCTATCAAAGAAATCATTTCAACAGTAAGCTTGAAATTAACACTTAAAAATAAAATACAACTCCAACGTAGCATAATGAGTACTTACTTTGCAAGTCCCTGAAAGACATCCTGCAAATGAGCAGTGAATTACGAAGCTTATTAAGGGTGCTCAAATAAAAACAATCAACCAAAAAGCTTTAGGAAAATACACACAACCATCCATGCATTTTCAATACAAATATGCACGTTAAATGACCCGTTTCTAAGACCACAAAGACGCGTTTCTCTTTGGCTTTGTGATCTTTCTTTTTTCTCGCCGTCTTTTTCATTCCCTTTCTGGCATTGCAAACCTATCTTGCACTTCGCTACGACGACGACGACAACGACGACAGAGCGCGACTGCAAAGCCTTTGTTTACGTTCGCGTTGCCGCCAACAGGTTCGTCACACCCACAATGTGGTAATATAGCATATATGGCCTACGTAGCAGCAGTCGTTCATCGATGTAGTGTGACGTAATGCGCAGTAGTTAACGAGCGCAATAATAGTCTGTTGATCTGGGATACAAGTCATGCAAAAATTGACATTACATATTGATTCGACTTGTACTGTACAGCCATTTTAACTTTACAAACATAGAACAATTTAACTATTTGCATCATGAGGATTTAGGGAAAAAATGCCCCCCCCCCCCCCCCCCCCCCCGCAAACGTGGGCAATTATTATAAAAGGCTGACGTTATACAATTTTTAATCTAAAAAAAAAAATTCTGTATCATGAAAACATATGTTCGTCATATTCTAAATATATTAGTTTCGATCATGGATAATGCGCTACTTGTTTCAGATTTTTCTTAAATGCTGTTTATGACTTATACAAACAATAATAAGCAAAAATAACAGAAAAAAACAGGTGAGTGCTAATATCAGAAGCATACAGATTTATTGTTTAAATAATACAAAGATACGGTAAACCATAAACGTACAGTAGTAACAAGTGCAATGATAATGATAGTGTACTTCTCTAGTATACAAGTCATGTCAAACATTTCGAAGGAAGTTTCATTCACAATTACTCCGAGTAGCTCATCATAGTTAAAATCGTTAAAATAAACACACTTGAGCAAATTTCAATTTTAAAAAGTTATTTTTATTTTTTTGAATTAATACTTCCGGATGAAAGATATTGTCACACATCCTGGTCAAGTAAAATGTCGAAATGTACAGCATAGCACGCCTATGCTCCACGAGGCTTCCAGAAGTACTGTAGACGTTTGATCCATTTTGTTCAACAGACCTTGTGAAAATGCTCACTCATTTTTTTTTAAATAAAAAGGCAAAAATGAAAATATACAGATAAATGTTATATGTTGTGAGCAAAACGTATAGTAGGAAAGGCTTTCGTCACCTTTCGATGCAATAACCTATGGCAGCATGTAGCAAGCAAAACATAATTATGGCAGAACAAAAAACATTTAACTGCTATCTTTGGAGAGTGGCAAGGTAAGGCTGGTGGATTATATTTATACAGGTGCATCGCAACTAATTACAATATGGTAAATATTCAAGTAGTTCGATTGAAAAAGTGAAACTGGTATATGACAGATGCACTACACATGGAGTGAACAATTCCATGATTTATTATTTTGATGATTATGGTGTACAATGAACAAAAACCTCAAAGTTTACTTTCAAGAAATTACAAAATAGTAGGGCAATCTCCTGCATATTTGCAGTGCACTTTTCACAAATTCACCAAATCTGCATCAATTTATTTAAGTATATTTCCTCGGCAACAAGATGGCAAACGGAAACGGAGCACAAAATATGCGCGGGTTCACTATTACAAGTTTCACTTTTTGAATCCAACTAATGAAATAAATGCACTCCTTCTATCATATTCTACTGAACTGAGGTGTACCTGCACTGTGTATGTGTTGTGGTAGTGTAAGTGCATCCCTCCACTCCCCCTCTCATTTGAGAAAAGTGTCGAGCTTCCTCTTGATATTGTCAAAGGAGTCCGTTCCCATGTAGTCCGCCTGGCCTTGCTCCCATTTCTGCTTGCGCTGCTCGGAAGACGGCTGCTGCTGCTGTTGCTGCTGCGGCGGCGACAGGTGGACCGCTGCGGCCATAGACGCCAGGCTCTCCTCCATGGCCTGAGGAAACCAGTGAAAACAACTCAAATTAGTCCAAACTAAAACACCGCGTATAAAAAAAGAAGAAGAAAGTAATCAGCGTAAATGAATGCCGCAGAAGCTCTTGTGTGAAGTCGCAGTTAAGCCAACAAACTTGTGTTGAGCGTCTTCCATACCTGTGCGCTCCCAAAAGTATTGTCACTGTAGGGGAACTTTACGGGAAAGACAGGGACATCATCCACCACCAAAAATACACAACAACAATCATATTTACATCAACTGTCATGATTTAAAAAAAAAAAAAAAGAAAAAAAAAAGCACATCACAATCCAAACTTGTAGACGGTGTAGTTACCTCCGCGACGCCTTCCGAGATGAAGGGCTGGTCTCCGTATTGCTCCTGTAGCATAGGCACCACGCTGGTGGAGTATAAGGCCCACCAGTCAAGGAGGAAGGAAGGGTGCGCGCCACCGGAAACACCTTTGGTTTTGGCGTCCAAGCCGCGGCTCCAAGGTTTGGTCTTCCCCAGGAAGTGGACCACCTTGGCATTGAGGCCATAACTGAAATGAGACCAGGCGAAGTAAAATACAGTATACGACTCCTTGTAATATTATTCTTTAAAATGTTGTCTTTTAAATGAATATGGCGGTCCAATACTAAAATTTTTTCCTCAAATAAGATTTTTTAAATCGGAAATATAGAACTCAGAAATGTACGACTGAAACAAGACCAGCATTTTGTGGAGTCGGTCAATGTGGAGTGGCGTCGCTGTTCTATGAGCACAATTTCCTTGCCTTGTCAGGATGTTCATTGGCCACAGCTCTGCTCAACTGACAAGTGGCGACGGGTAAAAACACGTTCACCATTCCCGCTATGGCGGGTGAAAACATCTTCATCGTTCCCACTAAGTTGCCAAGAAAAACAAACCTCAAGCTTGTCAATGAGCTTTGTGTCTGAAGGGGGGATTTTACGGCCACAGGGACAGAAAGAGTGAACGCACAATGAACTGGCTGAGTGGTAAACATAAAAGGTCTTTAAATAAACGGCTCTATTTGGGGATTTGCTATCAGCTGTTGGGGTGGGAAACCCTATCCGGCGTTGCAGGCGTCCCACTACTCATCTTGCTCTGAACTCCATGTCAGCATGTGATTACGAGAGCTCGTGGCTTGCTTGTGCGTCGTCACAGCTTACGCAGATTCTTTGCTGTAGTACGATTTTATATTTTCCTACGCCACAACTTTAAAAATAAGCCAGTGCCCCACGCCTCTTTCCACTATGGAGCCAATGAGGGCGACGACCCAGGACTTTTACTCGCAACATTTATCCAACCCTGCCCACTCTAAGTATTCAAGGCACCCGCACCAATATGTCAGTGTGACTTACTGCTTGAAGGCTGGTAGGTACGTATAAATGGCGATGCTGCTGAGGTTGTAGATGAAGGGGAGATGTTTTGAAATGTCGGCCGTGGCCCAGTCGCTGAAGAAGCCGTTCAGAACCCCTTGGTCTCCCCCTGAAACAGATAAGACATTAGGTCATTGGGACATTGTCCCACAATTGAAATTGTATTTAGATTCCAGAGAGATGACATTAAAACAAGTACAGGGATGGGATCTTTGTGTGGTTGGTGAGAAGTATCTTAGATTATATTCAAAATAATTGGGACGTAAAGCAGGTAATGGAGAAATGTTGTGAATGTGATGTGGTGTCTGGACTGGGGGGTAATCAGTCCAGTTTTGGTGAGTAGTAGGTTAGTAGACATTGTAGTCACTGATGATAATATTGGTGCTGACTTCGATGCAGGCAGTGTGGGTTCAATTTCCACTCTGCGACTACAGTGAGCGTGAATTGATATTTTGGGCTAGTTGTAAAAAAATAAAAATGCTTGAAAAATACTTCCAGGCCACACTGTAAACCCAAACAGGCGTACGAACACATCATTTATAAGGCTGTGAAAGTCAAATGTTGGTAGTTAGTTGATAAATTAAACATTTTGAGTGTATATTTCACACACAATTTTTTAAAAATATTTCACATACTATGAGTTGAGAAATCCAAAACTTTTATTTTATGTCACCTCAATTAACTCATTTACTCCCAGCCATTTTCACTGAAGCAACCCCCTTCGCTCCCGGCTGTTTTACTAGATTTTGACTGATTTTGCAAGGCCCACTGAATATTGTGTTCTATTGCTATAAAAACATGGAACATACTAAACGAAAGATTAGAGTATCTCTTTTCATCAGGAGAAAAAAAAAGTATATTTGTATCTGTCTCCGTTTTGCAGCAATTAGCATTAGAATATAGCTAAGTTTCAACATTATTCACAAACCCGTTGAAAACATATTGATCTCTGGTTGATCTCTTATACTCTGCTGCCACCCGCTGGCCGTTATTGTAATAACTACCATTGCTTCATGCATTCTCTTCAGTTCAGCGGCTGCATGAAAGCTTTATGTATGCTATAGCAAAACAAAAAAAAAGACACGCACACACATAACAATCGTATAAATACATCTTTGGGAGTATGGTAATATTGAAAATAGAACGTATTTATACGTTTTTTGAAGCAAATGAGTTAAATTACAATTTTGTAATTTGACTGTTATGTCCAGGAAGAGAAGAGTTTCTTCAGAACATTATTACAGCAATTTCAGTTATGTGATTTTGACACTCTGGACATAAAAAGAACATTTCTATTTTTACTATGCTATCTTGCATAAATGCACCCTAAACTTAAAAACGCGCAGTAGCGAGAAAATCACGTTCTAATATACAGTTACGTGTGGCCTATATTGCTAGTTCTCACAGTTGCTGTCCAGAGCTTACAGTATGTATCACATGAGCATTACAGTTGACACCCAACCCTCTTCTTCACCGTGGCAAATATCAAAGATCAATGTGTTGCTTTAAATAGAGAGGCCTGCTTCCTTAGGGCTCGCCATAAATTTATTTAAATGGGGGTTTGACAATGACGGATCGCCTGCTGTTGGGACAACGAGCCCCCCCGTCAAAATACGTGTAAGAACTGGATTGCTTGATAGCTGATATCACAATTGGCAAACATCATACTGTAAAACTTGGAAGCGACATTTCTGTCCAAGTGAGTGATTAAACTTCAAACTTTCAGTTTCCACCCACTCCTGAGGGCAACATTGCTTAGCAGGTAGCGTGCGGAGCCTTTATCTGAGGGTTTTTTGTCTATTGCATCTTGAAAATGACAAACAATCAGCCTAAAGTGAAAACATCAGAGTGGGTGCACCCTGGATTTTTGATTAGTTTTTACCGTTCTTCACGGTTTAATTGCATCCACGATGTTTCATGAGTCATTTTCCTTCATAAAAAACAAAAACACATTTACACTCAAAGCATCTGTTAAATGCCAAGGGGGGTGCGTCACACACTTTTAAAGATTATAATGGCTGTAATGTCTTCTTTTGTTAATTGCCCCTTACCCCATTATAGTAGCGGTATACAACATCCCGTCGTGAAATATTCTGCAAATAATGCTTGTAAGTCATCAAGCGAGGAAGGTCGTTAGCTGCGGCGTCTTAATTGACTTGCGTTGCTTTAGAAAAGTTTGAAGCGCATCGTTTCATCCCTCATTTGGTTTATGGCAATGACACCTAATGCAGTTTACCGCGTCCTTTTTTTCAACAAAATAACATTATCCCTCAAGGGATGGAAATAATTCAGGTAATGCACCGGCGCTGCTTTGCTGATATTCGCAGTCAACTTTAAGCGCATGGCTGATGAACTATTTTCTTCATTAACGTTCCTTTCTAAGTCTGTACATGATGTCCCAGAGTGGCGGGCTGGCCAGCCACTAAGCTCCACTCACAGCTGACTCGGCTTACATTTAATGCAATGTGGAAGAGAGTTTAAGGAGCGTCTTGGTTCATGTTGTGTTTCTTATTCAGAGTAGGTTCCATTACAAAATTCTGTTTTTATATTATATTAATATTGAACTCAATCACTCCGTTCCCGACTGTTTTACTGGATTTTGACTGATTTTGCAAGTCCCACAGAATATTGTGTTCTATTGCTATAAAAACATGGAACCTTATCAGAAAAAAAGTATATTTGTATCTGTTTCCGTTTTGCAGCAATTAGCATTTGAATATAGTTAAGTTGCATCGTTATTCACATTCCTGTTGAAAATACTGGCAAAAAAAAAGAAGCTTGTTGCAACATGGCCCTGGCTGATCTCTTATACTCTGCTACCACCTGCTTTTTTTAAAGTAATAACTGCCATTGCTTTAATCCACCTCATGTCAGAAGGGGTGGGTGGTTATTTTCCTTTAATATACATACAGTCTCGGTCTTGTCTCCGTCTTGGCGCCCAAAAGTCTTGGTCAGTTCTCGGTCTGGATATAGTATTGGTCTCGGTTAGTGTGGTCTTGACTAGAACACTATTATCACGGATATGATATAAACCCCACTGTGAAGGGAAGCGGAGTCCTTATAAAAACTCACATTTGAGACTAACGTGAGGTACACAGTCAAATTTGAGCAATCGATGTCAGCAAAGCCCAGATTTTTGGGACGTCTCTAAATGGATTATCCTGAGTTGTGGGGTGTGTTAAGATTTCCAACTCGATCTGCTCGGAAAATTAGGGTTGAAAATTGTAAATGTTAAACCTGTAACCAATATCAACACCAAGTTTGGCTGAGCCACGGACCCATTCTGTGTGGTATGTAATTTTTTTTTTAATTGGTTATGTTAATTCTCTTTGTTTTGAATGACTAGTGGATGTCTGGTATGTACTGATTGGTGTCCTGCCATTTTATTGTCTTATATCAATGTCCATTTGGAGCCGGGCATGCAGGGACAGGATGCACTGGATTCCAACGCTATCTCCGTGATTTTTTTTTATAAATATCATTCATAATCTGTAGCGTGATGGATAGCTTAAGTGTCATCCTGACTAAAAGGTCAAAACAGCTTCCAGTCATGCCTGCCTGTTGAACAACAGTTTGAACTTTTTGGTGCACTGACGGTGGATGCAAGGTATACAGCCTCCAGGTGCTGATCCCTGCAATAAACCTGACAGCTGACCCGAGGCCAAACTGTGACGATCGCAAGTCATTTATGGTACACCGGCGCTAGATTGTTTGTCTGAAAGTGAGCGTCCCTTAGCAAGCACCTGTGAATAACTTCAACCGGTGGTGAGTTAAGGGAAGCCTTGTCAGCGAGACAGCAGGCTTGTTAAGGGCCTTGCATGGGGAGAAACAATAACTTGTTAACATAAAAGTGGGATTTTTTTTTAAACATTTTGCCTTTTACTACCACTTGCTGTTAACTGAAAATGACATTATAGTGCCCAAGGGCTCAGGTACCTGTTTTCTGTATTTGATCATTGCAAGCTGAGCCCTTAGACACTGTGATGTCACTTTCAGTCAACAGCAAGTAGCAGAATACTATGTAAATCATATTCCACAAACGCAACATTTTTCAAAATACCATGTTTAGACTAGTGGGGGCACCTAGAACATATTGTAAAGCAAAATTTTCACTTGACTTCCCCTTTACGCCTGTTTTCTTCTAATAGCCATTGTTGCCAAACCAAGTTTCCACTTTGCTAATGTGTTTGTTTGTGCTATGAATCATTTAAATGCAGTACGATGTTCCGTTTGTCAATAATAGTCCTATTTATAGAAAGGCAGTTAGTAAACTGGGGATTGCTTCAGAGTACGGCTGCCCTCCGGACTGATTTAGATTCATCCAAGTAGAGCGGAACCTCTAAAGTCAAAAGTCACTGAGGTCGTACCATTTGGAATTTGAAGAAAAATATGTCTTTGCGTAGCATAATTTGGAGTTTGAACTGCCGTCATCCAGGACGTCTTAACTCTGGGTGTATGTTTTGCTCTTTCTTTGCTATTTCTAAACCGAGGACCCCCTGTAACGTGTTTATGAAGGTGACAGCGTGTCTCTGGAACATAGTCAACTTCCAGCTCCGTCCGAAACAAGAGACAACAAACCCAAGTGTGGTCTGATGTCTGCATCATATAGACAAAAAGATGCATTCATTTTATCTACTTAAACCCCCTCAAATTTCTAAATATAAACAACCTAGGAAGTTTTTTTCCCCCCCTTGACTTGCACAAAATGTGCGTGCTTGGCTTACCGTCAAAGCTGCCGTGTTCTGTGCAGTACTGGAGCAATTTGTCATAAGTCTCCACAGACGGACGAAAAACAAACACGCCAGAGTTGAAGCAGTCAGGCCAGCCAGGATCGGGGGCAGCAGACAGTTCTTCTCTGTCAAAGAGCTCGTCTATATTGGACAGCACCTGAGGCGTGCACAAACAGAGGCGGAAAAACACGCTCACACACCTTTTTTTTGATTTAGCGCGGTTATTTGACATGCCCTCGTGGTCTCACCAGAGTGTCTGCGTCCATGAAGACACACTTAGAGTAATGTGTGAGGGTCCAGCAGTGGAGTTTCGTGAAGGTGACGCCCAATTCGGGCCTCTTCAATAGCGCCAGGTGGGCCACGTCGCCGCTGTCTAGCACGTCAACCAGCCGAACCTCGTCGAAGATCCTCCTCAGCACGGACCTGATGGTTTTTGAAGTGTCAAACAACAACACGGGACTGCTGCTTTGGATGGGAATGGAGCTTCCTTACTGGCAAGGTTCCGACACCTGGGGCCCGATGAGGGCTGCCAGCTTTTTGGAGGTTTTGTGGCGGCGCAGGGACTGGCCCAGAACCATGGCTCCCTTCGCATAGCTGTCATTGGTAGCCAATGTCACAAAAGCTTGGTCTGTGGACGAGGAAGAGACAGAATTTGAGTTGTTTTACAATTCCCAGCGCAACGGGTGATATTTAGATATTTATATTTATCCCTCCATCCAACCAACTTTGTTTTTACCAACACTAATGTTTTTTTATGTTGAAATGATGCACTGCAGGCTATGAGGAGAAATGTTTGGCCAGGCCTCCATTCTCCCGCACCCCCTTTTCTATTGGTGCTATTGAGATTCATATGATCAACTTTTAAAACATTTCCCTTGAGTTTTAATAATATTACAACATTAATAATAATAAGACATTAAAATATATTTTTCCATCTTCTTTCCAAAGAGAGCTTGACTATGATTATGACATGTTTAAGCCAGATTTAGATGACATATTATGTTCATCAACCTATATATAAGTGGTCGCCACAGCAAGTCATTGCGCATGATTTGTTTGGCACAGTTTTTATGCCAGATGCCCTTCCTGACGCAACCCACCCATTTTATATCCGGGCTTAGGACCAGATGAGGCTGGGTAAAACAATACCAGACAATACTAAGCATCAATAATTCATACTGCTGACCAGTGTCCTCCCTCGCCTCCAGGGATGTCCCCTGCCTTAGCCAGGACATTCCGCATCCATTTTGGTTGATGAAAGTGATGTCATCACAACACAAGCTAACATAGAAATTCACAAAAAGGTCCTCATATGTTGCTGTTATTTGTACAGGTAGAATTGGATTAAAAGAGGATTTAAACTAAATTGAACATTAGTAGTTGACACTGCCTGACTGTATGTCAATTGTCATCCGTGTTTAGTAGTCATGGCGACTCGATGTAATGCCATATATATAAAGCAACACAAGCTAACATGCTAACAAAAACAGTATTAAACAGAATGTCATCACTCGTGGCAGTAAATAATACACTGTCAGAGGAACTCGAGAATGGATGGGAAAATAATGTCACTTGTTGCTGTAAATTTTAATTATGCAAAATAAAGTAACGTAACAAGATGAGACTGAGCGTTAATTAATTGTTGGACGTCACTGCGCGGTACAGCACGAGCGATGACGTCACATTACCAACAGAAGGCCAAGCTCAATGCTTATATTAACCGAAAAGAGATGACTTAAAAGCTGTGCACACAAACAAGTTGGACGTTGACGTGACTGGACGACACGCTGCTATTGTCACAACATGTGCTGTATAACTCGCGCTACGTCATTCCGTTGACATTTTAACGTGTCAACTCACCGCTGTGGTTTTATCTTACAACCTTTTCCACGCTACAAGTCTCAGTTCTCGCCCCTTAGGCAATATCGCGGTATTTGGAGGAAAAGTCGTGTTCCGTCGTCCCCCTACCTGTCATGACTGAAGGAAGAAAGTCCAAGCTACGTTGTCGTAGCTTCGTGGACGCGTCCACCACCACCACCACGCATACGCACACACGCGCACACGCACACACGCGCACACGCACACACACTCAAGGCAGCGTTGGCGTAGAAACGAAAAGGAGCGACTAAAGTATAGCGAGGTGTATTTATAGCAGCGGGACAGTGGTCAGAGTCATGTGACTGAGGGGGGCTGTGTCCAGTCAAGTGTCAACACACATACGCACACACTCCAGGCAGTGTGTGAAGAGGAGTGCGTGCGCACGTGGCATAAGCCATTAGTATGCTCTGTCAATAGTTTTAATACACAATATTTGCTTTGGACTGAGATATTAATTTAAGGAAGGATGGAAGCAGCTGGTGTTTCCTTCCACCCGCCATTATTTCCTTATCCCTTCCTTAAGTGGCAGTTTATTGTCCTAACCAGGTCAACAAACAGGACTTGAAACCCTAATTTGAAACTTGATTAAAACGCTAATGTTGGTTTGAAACCATGATTGGACTACAAACTAGAACTCCGGGCTAGAAATCTGAATATGTTGGAAACCCTACTTTGAAAACCTAACCCGTATTTTAAACCCTCGACTTGCTTGAAACCGTGGACTCTATTCCTGTCTTGAAACCTTACTTTGAATTTAAACTCCAAACCCGCCATGAAAGTTTAACAATGAACCCCTATCAGAACAAACACTTTCTCTTCAATAATTGGAGCGTACCGCAAACAAAATACTATAACAACAAATGACATATTTAGGACACAAACACACTTTTTCTAAATGTTTTTTTTTCTTTGCTCGATGCCGCTCTAACTTAGAAGAGGTCATCTCAATGTCATTTCAAGCAACTCTGTTCATTATAAATATAATGGCTATATATAATGCTCTAGCGCCATCTTGTGGACAGTGAGCCATAGATTAGTGAGCGTTTCCCCAGTCTTTATTTTTATTTATTGCCAAGGTCCAGGCATATAAGTAAGAACATCGCGGCAAATCATGACACATTTCACAAAAAGTATATATACTGGAATAATGACGATGTCTTCTGAAAATTTTTACCCTCTATTGTTAATTTGGGCCTGCTTAGTTAAACACACTTTGAGTATAAGTAGGCCTATATGATAACCTTATTTTATTCATCATTCTGTTGTATGAATGGCAATCGGTTAATACATAGGTTAACTGTACAGAACATTTGATTAATCTGCCTGTCATTAAATTCTATTGTTGGCAAATATTTTTATTTAATTTATTTTTTACATTTGAAGTTGATATAATGGAGTGAATTTATTTGCTATTTGGCACTTTATTGTTAATGTTGCTGTTGCAGTATTTTAAGTGAGTTTAGTGTTAAGTGAGTAAAATATATTTCAAAAAGTAACATTCAAAAACAATTCATTTTTAAATTGAATGCAGTGGAGCCATTGTTTTTTACTCGCTATACATTAGTGTTTTATTCCAAAAAAAAAATTCCCCCCTCCCATCAGACAAAGCAGCAGACACTCTATTATCATACACGCATAAAGCTTTGATTCAGCACGTGGGAATGGATCATTGATTTTATTGTTCGCCATCATCTTGACATTCTGTCAAGCACAGCAAGGAAACATGGCGGGTGGTGACCGTTCCCATGGATACGGGGCTGGAGATGGCGGAGAGGTTGCCAGGGGCCAGGGGGGAAGCTGGAGAACCAGTTGGCGGGGGTCCTCGGCTTCTGTGTTACCCCGCTCCTTTTAATAGAGGTTCTTTTGCACATAGGCAGCGATGTACTTGACGGCCAGCATGGTCTCCTCGCACGTGGGCTTGATCTGAGACTCGGGCAGCAGGAAGCCGTAACGACCGGTGTCACGCAACTCGAAGGTGAAGGAGTATTTCACACCCAGGTCGTAGGCCCAGTCGTCGGAGCCTCCGGCGGCGGGGTCTGAGGGTTCGTAAGCGTGGGAGGGTTAATCGAAAGAGATGCCGTATTCGCCTGCGGGATGCTAAACAATTTGAGTCCCGCAACAAGGCCTGAAGCTGCGCACAGGAAGAGAGAGACGAGCTTTGTATGCAGGGGAGAAGCTAAGTTTAGCTTGGGATGTGAGTGAGTCTTTGCATGCAATTTTCACCTTAGGAGGTAGCATAAAAGCCATATGCTCAACCTTGCACAATAGATAAGCTAAACGAAACCGTCAAGCCTTTCACATTTTACTCACAGATGGTTGCTGCACCAGGTCCACTTGTATAGCGGGTTCCATACAGACCTCGAAGAGCAGCAGAAGCTCCCTGAGCAATCTTCATCTGCAATGTGGAGGATTAAAATGTCATGAGTCTACTTGTCTTTTGCATTATTTATAGCTGTTATGCTACCTGTCATTATAGACTAGGAGGTTTAAGGACGGTCTCGTCATGCCATGTTTTGAAGTTACAAATGGTGTACGGTCTAAGAATAAAACAAACGGACTTCATGAATATAGATACATTTTGATGACATAATGGTTTGAACCCGAACTTGAAAACATCGTCAACGTTTAAAGTAAAACTGCATTGGTATAAGTTAGTGATAGAAGTTAGTGACGGAATGTTTAGACTTGTGTACAAATTGAAATGGCATATGCCCGGTGGTGCTATTCAATTATTATTTTTCTCCATTTTACCTCAAGAGACTGGTCCACAATTTAGAGGGAACAGCCTATTAATCAATGTTCAATAAAGAGAGCAAACTGAACCAATAAACATCAGTGGTAGAGCTACGTGGTAGCCAAGGGTGGTCAGGAATTGGGCTGGGCCGACGGGCCCAAGTCAAAAGGCCACACTCTAAAAACAGCTGGGTCAAAAATAACCCAAATATTGGGTCAATTTGAGCTAACTTTGAGTCAAGAAATGTGCCTTTTAGTGGAAAAACAACGCATGAATATTGGTCAGTTCCCTTACTCGGGTCAAAAAATTGGGTCATTTTGTATAAAACAACCCAGAAAGTTGGGTCAAATTGATACATGCTTCGAATTGGGTGGTGGTGGGAGTAGCACTAGCTGGTGGACAAATACAAATCTAAATCGGCAATTTACTGCTTTACTTATTCTTTTTTTATTTGATAGTTTTATATTTACGCTCTTAACTCATTCACCCACAGCCATTTTCACTGAAGCAACCCTTTTCGCTCCCGGCTGTCTTACTGGATTTTGACAGATTTTGCAAGGCCCACAGAATATTGTGTTCTATTGCTATAAAAACATGGAACCTACCAATTTTTTTTGCAGCAATTAGCATTAGAATATAGCTAAGTTGCATCATTATTCACAAATCTGTTTCAAACAGTGGGGGAAAGAGCTGGTTGATCTCTTATACTCTGCTGCCACCTGCTGGCCGTTTTTGTCAAGCATTCTTTTCAGTTCAGAGGCTGCATCCAAGCCTTTTGTATGCTCTAGCATAAAAAACATAAACATATAAATACGTCTTTGGGAGCATGGCGATATTAAAAACAATTTTTTTTTTAAATATGTTTTTGGGAGCAAATTAGTTAAAGTGTTTTTTTGTTTTTTTTTACACAGATAATGATAGACTACGGTGGGTTCTAACATCAGGTTAGTGTTAGGAGCGGAACTCCATTAAAAACCAAGGATCGAGTGTATTTGCGATAGAACTGGTAAATCAAGTCGAGTAAAAAGAACCGCTTGCCCTTCGATTTATGACTGGAATTTCTTGTTAAAATGTAAAGACTGACAAGAATCCACGAACGCCATCCAGATGATAACGGCAAAAGACACGTGTATATGCACATGCAACACATTTTTGCGGAAATTGTGACAGCGCCCGGCAGGAAATGAAATCAAGGCAAGAAATGCACACTCGGGAAATGAAATTCCTCAACTGCGAGACTTCGTTTGTTCTAGTGTCATAAATTACACGCGAGGTCGCAGAGAGATGTGCCTAGTGTGAGTGCTAGAGACCAGATGCAAGTGTTAACGAACTCCATCCTCCCAGCTGAGAAGCAAAAAAACCGGCGCGGGGATAAAAATGAAGTCTGATAACGAGGTTCCCACGAGGACATACTGACCAGCTCGCTGTGGTGCGCGGCCAGGTTGTAGGTGTACGAGTAAGGGAAGAGCAGCAGCTGCGAGTAGGAGTGGATGGTGACGTAGGCCTTGATGGCAGACTTGTTCCTGCGGATGAAGTCGGCCACGTTCTTGACCTCTATCTCGGACTCGGGTCTGTAGCCGCAGAAGGTGTCGCTGCAGGGGCTGCTTGAGGCGCCGGTGGCTGAAATGAAGACCTCGATTATTGTCTTTGGACTAGAAATTGTGTGTGAATGTGGACAGATGTGATATATGTAGCGTAGCAACATTCTCCATGGGCCGCAAGGAAGAAAGGATTAGGTGCCCTGGTGGCCATTTGTAGAAAAAAAAAGACCTTACTATACATTTTGTTTTTTTAAATACAAATTTATGAAAAATAATCAGCCTTACTACACCTTTTTTTTTTTAATTAAGAAAAAAAAAACACACCTGACTCAGGGAATTTGAGACGGTCAATTGTCATTGCTGCGCTGCTAATGTGAAGCATATGTGGTTTGTGTCAAATCTGCTGGCCCCCTGAGGGCCCCTGCTGGCTAAGGGGCCCCAAGCATTTGCCTGCCTCGCCTAATGGCAAACTGCGCCTCAAAGATATTTAAGATTGGGGGTGTCAAAATTAGTGCATTAATTTAAAGTTATTTTAATGCCACTATTTTTTACTATTTTTAATTTTTATATGCGACTGACCCTTACTTGTAAAGCCTGTATTGGGGGGGGGGGGGGGGGGGGGATTCCAGTCGCAATGCAGCAGACACATCCACATACATTTAATAATAATGCACATATTTGTAGAGACTGGGGTCAAGTTGTATTTAATTTTTTTTTTTTTAAATGTGTAGAAGTTACTTCATGTTAAAAATTAAATAGCTCTTCATATCAAAAGAAAAATGCTCTGAGCTGTCACCAACAAATCAATTCTGCCATCTAGTGGCAGAAAAATGACCAACACAAGTCAATATCACACATCTTTTTATTTTTAACTCAATTTTAGGAATTATTATTAAATTAGTGTATCGGTGACTAAACGATGCAATCATATTTCTATTAGTTTAACATTCTTTCCACTTTTTTGTTAAGAGTATGAAACTTAGAAAAAAAAATACTATACATTTTATTGTACATTTAGAACAGAAATCAAATTTGCGATTAATTGTGAGTTATCGATTGAAGTCGTGCCATTAATTACCATAAAACATTCGAATCGCCTGACACCTCTACTTACTGCACCAGCCAGCATTCCAATTCCTGTTGGGATCAGCTCCGATGCAGCTGGATCCAGACCTCCTGGAGCGAGTTTTCCTCCACATCCTATTCTAAAGAGCATACAGCGCAAACACAATCGGTCACACGCGAGCCTCGCCGCATGGCGGCGTAGTGACTTACGCGCTTGTGTGTGTAGTCGTAACCGTCAATATTGAAGACTGGAAGGACGTAGACGTCCATCTGGTTGAGCAGGCTGGTCATCTGGGAATCTTTGCCATAGGTGGACAGAGCCTGACGACACGTGAACATTTTTGAAAAACGACCCCTCGTGTGATTCTCGGGTCCTTAGGCTCGTACCTCCTTGACAAACCATTGGCAGAAAGCGGGGGAGATCCACTCTCTGGCGTGGATGCCGCAGTCCATGAAGATGGCAGGCTTGCTGGCGCTGGACTTCTTGCCGAGCTGCGATGAGAAACAAATTTCAGATGCAATCACGTTCATAACACACTCGCCGGGATCATTTGTTAGAAAAGTCTCACTGGATACCTTGAGGAGAGTCATGGTGCGTCCCTCGTAGGTTTTCCCAATCACCTGTTTGCTGATCAGACCCGAGTTTGAAGAGGAAATGGATGCAATCCATGCCTGGACCTAAAACCATTAACAGTACATCAAATATAAAACTGGATTCCTCGTTCGAGTCCTATTTCTGTGAGTGTTGGTGCAAACGCTTTCTCTTACCTTGTCCCAGCTGTTGTACTTAGTGTAGCTGTGGGTTCTGGGTGAAGCCTTGTTGTCGGCCTGGTCCTCAACAGCACCCTGCAGGTCGTCGATCAGGATGCTATCGAAACATTAAATCCCCCCACCCCCCTTCTTGTTATTCTGTTGTCCCAAAGTGTCCTTTAAGCTGTTTAATGACATCCCAGTTAGAGTTAACTGTCAAACTAAACACACGACAAAAATAATTACATCCACTGTATATTTAAATAAAAAACTGTCATTTTTAAGACATCGCTAGCCTAGTGCTAATGCTAAAAGTGAAGGGAGGGATCTCATTTAAATGCTAATGGGAAGTTAGCATCAACTTCAGGAGTGTTTTTCTTTCAAATAACGAATATTCACACACAAATGCTGTGGGAACACATAAACACAGGTAAGATAACAAATGCTTCCAAATGTATGAAAAATTCTTTATTTTAATCTAATACAATCGTATTTTTTTTCCTGCCAAAAGTCGGTATCGAAAATGCATATCGGTCGGGCCCTAACTATGAATCAGTTTTGGTGACAAAATTCACTTTTAAGCCCAAGTTTCCGCCTGGTGTCTAACTTACTCGTATCCCATGTTACTCTGCAGCAGCATGGTGTGCACCATATCCTGGTACAAGGCGGGCACGCGGACGTCCACGTCGATGTCGATGGTCACCAGCTCGGCGCTCTCGGGGCTCCAGAAGTCGAGCTGTCAAGAAGACAATGGTGGTGAGCTCTGCCTGCAGTACGCCTCGCGAAGGTACGTTTGAGGTGTACCTCAATGCTCTCTGCCAGATCCTTAATGAGGGTCACATGTTCGTCATACACCGGCTTCAGACGCAACACTCGGTCGCTTGGGGGGGGGAAGGGGGGGATGGTTAGTTACATTAGACTGGACACTAGTCATGCCAGTGCCCAGGTTCCAACCCAGAACATTAAAACTGTGGGCCAGACATGCTAACCACTTGCACCTGCTGCCGCCAGATGAGATCCAATACAAATTCTGCCTTTCCGAATACCCCAATTCTCAATTTTGGTTGGTATTGATGGCGAAATACAAGAAACAGCTCTCAGTATGGCGGAGTGCAGTTCGACGAAAACGCCAATGATCAACTGTGTCACCGTGGGGGTAAAAAAAATCTCTCGAAGATGACAACTTTCTTGTTTGTCGGAAAATTGCAATACTCTGAGTTGATGGGAGGCTAATTGAACTGGATCAGAAGCCTACGCCACCATGATGGATCTCAGGCAGTTGTCACAGTATGCGGCAGAAGCAAAGACTATGATTTGCTCAGCGTGGCTTGCATCATACCCCAAAGAGAAAAATGCAATTGTCTTTTCATCAGAAGATTGGAAAATGTTACCCGTCGAAGCGAGTGACGTCCGCCAAGGCGACGGCGACCAGTCCGAAAAGCAGGAGGATCCTCATGTTGGCAAGTGGGGATGATGTGGCCTCTGGACGGCTCTTATAAACGCGGGCTGGACCCCCCCCCAACCCGCCCCCCGCCCAAATCACAATCAGTCCTGGCATACTGAAGTCAATCATTAATAGAGCACAGAGGTTTAAACTTGCAAGGTGAATTTTTTATTTTTTTAGGAATGATGACATATTTTATTATCAACCTAGGAAGTAAGAAAGATAGAATAGCATCCACTTTAATGTTATATTTTATTAATCATCTCACATATTCACAACTGTACACACAGATAGTAGAAAACAATATATCCACATATTTAAATACCACAAAAGACAACCACCCCATGTCAAACATTTTTTTTGGTACATTATGTTTTGACATTTTCACGAGGAGCACATTGGACAGTACAACTACCAGATAGCATCCTCAATATTTTTATGCTGTACAGTACATTTACGTTTGTTGCTTCATGACACACCATTTTTTTTCTTTTGCACTTCCGACTGGTGAAGTAGCTGCTGAGCACACAAGACGTTTTATCGCTGGGATGCACGATGACGCCGCGTCCAACATCATGCTGCATGCAAACACTCGGCTAAATCGGAATACACGTATACCAATCTGTACTATTTAGATGATTTTTAGAATGAGACACCAGTTTCAGCTGATGCTAAATTATATGGGTGGGAATCTCACGATTCGATTCAGAACGATTTGTGATTCAAAATCATTTGACAATCGCGGCTTACGTGGATCGCGGTGTTTTTGCCGATTTTGATTGCAAGTGAGGAAATATGCTCAGACGTAGTCTGATTGTCGGCATGTGTATATTCTGAATTAACCCCTTCAGGCCCACATTTTTCCTGCTGGGCAAATTAACTCATTCACTGCCATTGACGGCTATAGATGTCAAAAATGTATTTCAATTTCAATTGGTTTAGCATTTTTTTCCCCACTTTTGTTAACAAGAGTATGAAAACCTAGAAAACAAACATATTGTACATTTAGAACAGATATATAAAATTTGTGATTAATTGTGAGTTAACTAGTGAAATCATGCGAGTAATTACGAAAAAAAATGACGTCCCAAATTCAGGCGATTCAATTTTTAATCATAATTAATCGCATGACTTCACGAGTTGACTCTTGATTAATCACAAATTTTATATCGGTTCTAAATGTAAAGTAAAAAAAAATGTCTAGGTTTTCATACTCTTTTTAACAAAAGTGAATGAGTTAATTGTATTTATTTATTTATTTACTGATTTTGACTTTTCCCACACAAGAACAACATGGACATTTTTTTTTGGGGGGGGGGGGGGTCATCTCATGTTTTTATTTGTTATAGCTGACGCCAGGATGGTATGGCTGTAATGTGTTGTAAACTCAGCAAACTTTCATGTAACATTTTGAACATGCACGTCGTGCAAATCAACTTGCGAGTGCGATTGGTTAGCTAGGATCCAATCATGAACCACAAGTGTTGACATCATCCAAATTCTGCGTTTTATTGGTTTAGACGCGCAAATATGTCATGTCCACTGCAACCATGTACGGGTCCGAAGGCGTTAGCTATCATTTTGTTTTTTCTTTGCGAACCCTTATACGTAACGATCTGTCATCGGAAAGTTTGAATATTTGCATTTGTCAGCCTTGACAGTTTTTTTTAGCATCACCCCATGCCACAGGTTAATCTTTTAGAGACATCCAGTCATTGGGCCTGATTGCAAGGGATGGAAAATGCTGATTGTTGGTATGCGTGTACCCCGCTTCAGCAAAGAAGGCATTTACATTTAGCGACGTATATTTCTTCTAAGTATTCCCTGCGGAGCAGCATGCTACAGAACAATCAAGACAGTCGCCGCGTGCTTCAGTGCTTGGAGTGTTTTCCAACCGTGGACTGTGTTCTCCTTCAGCTCACTCTTTCCCCCCCTCCCCCGTTACTTCCCGTCAGACGAAGCTTTGCTCTTGAGGGCCGTCAGGCTCAGAGCCTCGGAGGCCCGAAAGGACAGCGCGCTCATCTTGGAGCTGATGCTCGGATGCGTCCCCGGTGGTCTGGCGGGCGAGCAGCGCAGCAGCCTCTTGCAGTTCTTACGGAAATTTCGCCCCACGAAGCCGTAGAGGATGGGATTGACGCAACTGTTGAGGTAAGCCAGGCAGATGGTGAAGGGCATGGCGGTGTCGATGATTTCCACCATGGCGCAGTTTTCCACCTGCATGAGTTGAGTGAGAACCTGCAGGAAGTGGAACACCTGGTGCGGCATCCAGCACAGGAAGAAGGCCAGGACGGCGGCGGCGAGCATGCGCAGAACTTCGTCGTCGCGGGACCTCGAGCTCTTCTGTATGCGCCTGGCGCCCACCAGCGCCCGCCCGATTAGGCAGTAACACGTGATGATGATGACGAAAGGCACCACAAAGCCCATCAGGCTCTTCATCAGGTTGATAGCCAGGAGGAGACCCTTCAGCCTGTCGCGGTTCTCGGTGGTCGGGTGCAGGACGCCGCACCAGGTGTTGTTGGAGTTGGTGATGTTGAGCACGTCCCGCGTCAACAGCGTGGGCACGCTGAGGATGAAGGCCAGAAGCCACACCACCACGCAGGTGATGCGGGCGTACGCCACCGTGCGGAAGCGCCGGGAGCGCACGGGGTGCACGATGGCCAGGTAGCGGTCGATGCTGAGCGCGGTGAGGAAGAAGGTGCTGGTGTACAGGTTGAGCATGACCAGTCCGGCGCTGGTCTTGCACAGAAATCCCCCGAAGGGCCAGTGGTAGCCCATGGCGGTGAACGTGGCCCACATGGGCAACGTGATGAGGAAAGTCAGGTCGGACACGGCCAGGTTGAGCACGAATATGTTGGCCACCGTCTTCAGCTTCATGTAGCAGTAGATGACCGCCACCACCATGCTGTTGCCCACCACGCCAACGACAAAATTGCAACTGTAGACGATGGGCACCAAGGTGTAGATGATACTGTGATTTCCGGAAATGCCGCATGTCAGGTTTATCGCCTTCGTCGCGCCTGCTGTGCCGTTCTCCATTTTTGATCGCTTTTCACTGCCAAATGCCAGAATCGGTCAACAGACCTTGGGCGCGAGGGGCCTTAGCTAGTTCTGTAGCGGGAACACAAGAAGAAGAAAAAGAAAAATGTCAGAAGGCGGCAGCGGCTTTTGTCTGAGCATACTGTACATACATTGTTACCATTAGTAGTCTTCTTTTTTTTTGTTGCATTTTTTGAGGTCAGTATTTGTGGGAATGCAGAACATTCCCACTAGGGGTGGGAATCTTTGAACGTCTCACGATTCGATTCAGATTTTTGGTTCAATTATTTCTTTTAGAGGCATTTAAGAGGCAAATTTCTTTAATTTTGTGGTTGTGGAAGTAGTATTTTTCTTTCTTAAAGTTTACTCTTGATCCCATCTGGACTTGGACTTGGACTCGGACTTGACTTAGACTCGATAAAGGTGGACTTAAGGGATACTTGACTCATTGAGCCATTTTCAGCAATAAAAAGTAAATATTTTGTCCATAACATCATGATTTTTCATGTACAATTAATACCTTAGAAACGGATGATATATATATATATATATATATATATATATATATATATATATATATATATATATATATATATATATATATATATATATATATATATATATATATATATATATATATATATATATATATATATATATATATATATATATATACATTTTTTTTTTACCTTAAAAACTAATTTCACCTTTGCTGAGGAAATAGGTAACGACCAATCAAGGCTCACAGCACAGGTGATGTCGTCTTCAGTTCACAGTAAGTGGAAAATTAGTTTTTAAAGTAAAAAGAAAAAAAAAGAAAATGTTTTTAAGGTATTAATTGTACAAATGATCAAATTAATTCTGGACAAATTATTAACTTTTTACTGCTGAAAATGGCTCAATGAGCCAATTATTCCTTTAACCACAGCACTGCCTTATTTAAAAAAAGCGTTTGATGTAGTCAGTCTGATTTGTGGTGTATCCGTTGTCTTGTAACAGCCTAAAAATCAGTAGCTTCTAATCTAAATTTCGTTTTCAAATAAAAAAAAACAAAAAACAAAACACATACAAGTTTCAAGTGTGAGCTAATTAGCCAGCTTAGCATTTTTGTTCTTGTTCACAATGTTTGCAAAACTATAGAAAGAAATTGTTTTGAAAACGTGTCCAGTGACAGCCCCTCAAACCTCCCCCACCAACTCGCCTTCTTCTATACAAGCACAATGCAAGTCAATAAAAGAGAGAAACTATTTTGAGTGCGAGTACTATTGCCACCTCTGGCACCAGCACGGCCCATAAACGCTAAATCCGCACGAAAGCGCTCACCCCTACACACGAGCTCATTACAGACCCCCACATTAAAACCATCCTTACGCTTTATGCTACCTCGCTAAAAGAGGAGGCCGTGAAAAAAAACAGATGTCGGGATGCCCTTCTATTCCAAAAATGCTCCTCAGGAACATCGTTACTCGGATGTTCAACGTCCCGACTCCTCATTTAATAGTCTCTCGGCTAATGAACGGCGACATTCCGTCCATCTGGGTGGACTCTTAAGCCCCCAGAAGGAGAACATTATTAATAACTGGAGAATGCAATTTCTGTAACAAAGTAGAATGAATGTTGAAGAGCCATGGCTGCGGTGAAACGCTGCACAAGTAAATGAATTGTTGAAATGTAAAATGAGACTTAGGAAAGATAATTATGAAAAAAATGCCACAATTTTTTGTACAAAATAAATGATTAGGCAAAAATGACATGGATGCTAGAAAAAAAGCACATATTTTAATTAAAAATATGATTGTGGAATAAACCGATCCCAGGTATTATTAGGTACTAGCAGAGGCTACCAATACCAGTCACTGATACTTAAGCCAAAAAAAAAAAAATCAGACATCAATTAAGTCCTCCACTGCAGTAGAAAGGTCGTTGCTCACAATTTTTGACACTAAGCGCACCATTAAAACATGGAAGGTATAAGAAGACTCATTTCAAAAAGCTCGCCTCGATAAGTTGTGCCCCAGCGTGAGAACTTCTAATCAGCGTGCACCTAAACAAACAAGACAGCGGGGATTCGGCTCTCTGGGAACTTTTTTTTGCGTGGTGAGAAAATCAAACCTGCGTGCAGTGGAAAATTTGAATGCGTGTGAGTTAATCAAATCTGTCAATATTACATCAAAGTTCATAGATTTATACTAAAATGCAGATTCACTGACACACAAGAATAATAATAATAAAAAATATTTGGACCGCCCCCTATATATGAACATTGGAACTAAACCTTGATTTTTTTTCACATTAAAAATATGCCTTATCTCTATTTATTCCGACACTTAACCTAAAAATGCCAAAAACTGACTTGGCCCACTCTAGTTCAGTGGCTCACAATTGCAATGTTTGTAACCTATTTTGGGAAATTGAAACTGAAGAATGAGTGCCTTAAAGAATAAATAAAATAAAAAAAGAAATAATGCAGTATGGTTTATCTTATTTTTGTGTTATGTAAGCTAAATTGTCATGCAGGTTTTTTGATAAAGTGCTGACTGAAGTAGACAATTCACTATGAGCTGTTTTGCCACAAGATGGCGGTATTGCTTCACGATAGTAATTGTAGTTGAGCAACGTCTGAAGTATTAGTACGTTTCATATATATATATATATATATATATATATATATATATATATATAAAATAGGAATAAAAAAACTAATTGAAATGTATTATAATTGTAAAAATATTAAGGGTTGTACAGCACACTCAAAACAATTAAGTGCTACATTTTTACATTCATTAATATGATAAAAAAAATATTAATAATGGTCACTACATTTACATTTTTTGAGTGCTTTAATATGATAGTTTATAACACAGAGGCATCATGTAATAGTATTCCAATCAGTAATTTTTCACAATAATAATTTTTTTATGTATATTAATGATTGCAGATATTTCAATACAATAATTTTTTTTATGATTTTTAATATCTAGTAGAGTAGATTTTTTTTCTCTCTTTTGTTTTCTTTATTTTTTTATAGATATGTGTGTGTTTGAAAAAAAAATACATTAATTAGTCCTTAATAGGTTTCTTGAAACATTCATTATTGCAAAAGTATTCAAATACATGTTGCGAGTTGAGACATCTTAATAGTTTCTTATTGACCAGTGGCATTCCTGTCTAAAATAATATTCTAATCATTTTCACTTTTACACTGGAAGTTGCTCTGTAATTTTCTGTTAAACAATTTTTAAAAATGTGAAAAAATCTGAATAAAAACATGAATAAATAGAATTAAAAAATACTTCAATAATGCATTTTTTTTATTGTGTTAAAAGAATATTGGAAGATTTCATGAATACAGTAAATATATTTTGTATGTGGTGCTTTAAATAAAAAATCTACACAAATGATAACACTATATAATGACGTAACAAAAAAAATGTGTACAAAAAAAACACCTTTAATATCTTGCATCATTCCCAGAACAATTTTATCTTGCCACTTCTTCGAATGTTCCACCAACTTTGTTGAGGCACAACAAACTTTACTTGTGGAGGACGACTTGGCACTGGCAAGGGCAACACAATGATGGGCTATCTTGCACGCTTTCCTGCACAGGCCCTGGCATTGCACGTCATTGCTTTATTAGTCACTTGTACAGTATGTTGCTTTCCATTGTTAATGATTAGAACAGCCGTTCAACTGCATAGCTGCAGGTGAGCACGTGGCGCCTATATGTTGAAAAGTCTATACACTCCTGTTCAAATAGCAGGTTTTGGGGATTTAAAAACATGAGACCATGATAAATAATTGACAAGAACTGGATGTCCGTCCAAAATTGATGAAAGCAAAACTGGTCAGAGAGTCAGCCAATAGGCTGACAGCAACACAGAAGGAGTTGCTAGAAAGCAAAGAAATGTCAGGAAAAAGCCTACTGGAACATCTGAACTTGATTTTGGGGTTAATCAGAGGTTCCTTTTTGATTGACAAATATTAACAATATATTTCTTATTGTGGTTTCAGTGGTGATAACTGCACGATAAACGTCCTAAAAATGTTTTTTTCATGTAATATTTTTGATACTTTCCCCCCAAATGTATTTCTTTTAATCATTCACAAATATTTAAGTAGGCTATGTTGGCTAATTGTTCTTCTGTCAAATTATGTATGTATTTTCTGATGTAATATTTCTTCATTGTAATATGTTGCATTTTTAAATATTTTTTCTTTCCGTTTTCTAAATATTGTGCAAAGGGTTTTTCTAAAAAGTTAGATTTTTTAAAAAACATTCTTATAATTGTGCATTTATAAAAAAAAAAAGAAAATAAATTAATCCTAAAATTTATGAATTTTTGTGTGTAATATTTTTGTACTACTCTTTTTTATGTTTTTGTATTTCACTTGAACATTTTCCACCCATTTTTTTTTTAATACAATTATTTACTATTTTACTCCTAACATTAGCTCTTTGTAGTTTTTGTGGTATCTAGTACTTTGTTTTAGTTTTTTGCCCAATATGTGTTTTGTCAAACAATTTAGTCTTTGTTATTGCTTCTCATTGAACTGTGCACATAAGTGAGCGTAATATTTTTAATCACATTTTTGGAACTACTGTACCAGGGTAATGTGAAAATTCATACTGCTTCATCTCTTGTCTTCATAATAGAAGAGCCAAGATCCATGCCAAGATCTTTTGCACCAAAGTTCCTTTTAAGGCAGAATTTTGTGTTGCCTCTAGCAGGTGTTGTTAATAAAATGTCCGAACATTGGTTTCACTTTTGAAGCATTTCCGACAAAGTCTCTCGTTTCACAGAGGATTTCTGATAAGCGCCTATGTAAATAATGTCGAAAATCTCCACCATGTGCCACGTTTATGATTTGATGAGAATTTCAAGTGTTTTTCCATCAGGGAAGTGCACAAAGGCAAACAACGAGGTGTGACAGACGGGAGCCTAGGTGCTCGGAAGCCGGTGATTTTTTAATGGCGCAGATATGCCGAGATGGCACATTACAGAATGGCCACCATAAAGCCAGGGTGACCGCAAAACAGGAAGGTAAACATCGAGGTCGAACCTGCATCCTCATCCAGGGAAAAAGCGTAAAGGTCAAGCAAGGCTTATTGGTGAACAATCAAGACAGCAACAGCAGGATGTTGGAGGTCGGCGGTGGGGGGAACCCACTGCCTGAAAGAATGGCCACATTTTTAAGTACAGTGGATAGAAAAAGTCTACACACCCCAGTTCAAATGCCAGGTTTTGCCATAGGCTACAATATAAAAAAAATAAGGCCAAGATTAGTAACTTCAAAACTTTTGACATGGCCTATAACCTGTGTACACACATCCAATATCATGTGGTTGCACAAGTGTGCACACCCTCTTATAAGTGCGTCTGTGTTCAGAATTAACCAGAAATCACATTCAAATTCCCGATAAAGGGGAGTCAGCTGTCAGACACCCTTCAAAGAGCCTCTGATTCAATGAATTTCAGATGTTCTAGTAGGCTTTTCCTGACATTTTAGCTTTGTAGCACAAACGTCAAGGTTTTGTGCTAACAATGGTTCTTATTTGGAACTGTTCTTAATTCCCAAAGCATGATGCTGCCACTGCGCCACCACTATGCTTCACTACCGGCATGGTGTCGTTTTGGTGATGGACATTGTTACGTTTGCGTCAAACATATCATTTGCGCATTATGTCCGAAAAGTTCAACCTTTTTCCCCACATGCATTTGGGAGATTTCAAGTGTGCTTTTGCAAAATGTAGTTGGTTTGAATGTTTTTCTTTGTTCTTCTCTCTTGCCACCCCACCTATACCCCAGACACTTAGAGTATGACGATACAGTGGAAGCTGTCTGCAAACCCTGGCTTGCGATGTAAGACACTCAAGAAAAGCCTACTAGAACATTTTGACTTTATTTGGGGTTAATCAGAAACATTTCAAACGGTGTTATCAGGTGTGTGCCGAATTCAATTTAACATGAGGGTATATGTGATGGGTCAATTCTGAACACAGCCACAACCTCAGTACAACCTCATTAGTTCAGATTGTTTACTTGTACTCCCTCCCCCTAGAAAGGTTTTGAAATGCTTTATTTTGCGCTCATTTTTTTGTTTTTTGTATATGACAAAAAAAAAATTGGCACTTGATCAAGGGGAGTGTAGACTTTTTATATCCATTGTATTTGAAAATGACCTCCTTTTGGAATCGTAGCAAGTTTGTGTCAGTGAAATCACAGCCCGAGTTTGAGCGAGTAAATAAAAAACACGCTTCCCATCAACAGAGCTATGCGAGGCTGCCCTTGGACTGCGCAACGGCTCCCACCTTCCACTCGCCACCCGTCGTGCGTGTGCAAGTCTGGCCACACGCACAGCCAAGCGTAATGTGGGCTTGATGGAGTTAATGATTGATGCCAGACCGTCATCAAAGAGGCTTCCTCTGGACGGACAGTTCTATGAAAGATGCTGTAAGGCTGTCACAATAGTCAATATTTATGTTTTTTTTGGTTTGATATTTAATTTAAAAAAAAATCTGTATTTGTGTTGATTATTTTGTCTAGTATTTTTTAGGTCAATTTATTTTGGATTTATTAATTTTAAATATTTGTGTTTTAATCAAGTATTTTTGCATTTTTTCCTAATATTTCTGTATTTAGGAATATTTCCATATTCATATCCATAAATGTTCCTTTACGTTTTTTGTTAAAATTTTTTTTAGTGTAATATTTAATGTTTTTGTATTTGTAATATTTCTATATTTCTAATATTTGCCCTTTTTAAGCTAATATTTTTTTATTGCTTGTGTTTTGTATTTTTTGATTATTATTATTGTTCATTTTAATCCAATATTTTAGTATTCTTTTCAAAGAGTTTTTGTCTTTATTTTTACCTTTATCTAATATTTATTGAGTTTTCGTTTAATTCTAATTAAATAATGCCCCCCCCCCCCACACACACACATTTTGCATTTTTTTCCTAATATTTTTGTTTTTTTTGTCTCAATATTTCTAATGTTTTTGTATTTTGTTCTCCTTTATTTAATCTATCTATGAATTCTTTACTTCCTCTTCATGACCAATTTCCATGGGCGTAAAGTCTCGATGCGCAATCCCCGGAAGGAAATGCGACTGAGGGCAAGTGTGATCCATCCACACAATGATGATGACAGCCAGTTAAAAAGCAGCACAGCCTCTGCATTCTTCATTGAAGTATGTGTGCATGTGTCATTATCTAAATAAGGGGCAGCTAATGGCTCGTTTGTCATGGATACGGGTGCTGTCCAAAGTAAAACGAGTAAATCCACGATTCAGTACAATATTTTGGCAAGAATAGAATCACTGCTTATGGATAGAGTCGCAAGCCTTTGAAAAGTTGTATCTTCAATTTTAAAATCTAATGCACGAATAAGAAAATACATGCTATATATATAAAACAACAACCGCAATACGTCACATTTGTAAGTAAAAAAAGAAAAGAAGATACATCGTTATCTCTTAGTGTACTGTTTTTATAAACATTTTCTTGTGTATTGGATAAAAAGAAAAAAAAAATCTCACAAAATTTAGAGATAGGCGACAAGTATATTTATCATTACCATTCACTGTACCGTAGAAGTGAAAAGCAGTATTTGCATTTTTAAAAAAAAGAAGTTTTTTCACCAAAACACAATAAAAACCAAAAAAAATTAGTTCCGCACTTTTCATTATAGACGCTAACCATATAGAGGAAAACTACCTGTGATGTCATGATACATCGGTGTTCATCCAAAGTACATGTTTGGTGTATACATGCCTATTGTGCGGTAAACAAACAAAACACAGGTTTAAACAGTTATTTGATGCTTGTGTATAGATCAAGTGTTAGTGAGTTGATAGTAATATTAAAAAAATAACGTCCCGCTCCCACGCATACCAGTACTTTAAATCCGTAGCTAAAAAAAAAAACGAAACAAAAAGATTTTCAATGCAAGCACGTTTTATAATGCAATCTTTGTAACTTTGCTTCTAAATACGCATCTCCTCTTTAGACCATCCCTCCAACATTCATTTTTGTTGTGACGGCAATCAAAAACTGGACAGCAGAGAGCTGATGGAATGTTTGCAAATTGAAATTGAAATTTAAATTGCGAGCTGCCTATTTCTAAAAAAAAATTCTGTTCGAAAACTGTGTTAAACACGTGCCATTCATTTGCAACTTCAATGCGGAAGGCTTGCACATCTGCTCTGGAGGGATTCTGTCTCTGCAAAAGTCTCCACAAAAAGTCACTAGATTATTTTTTTTTTTTTTTTTTGCTCATCACTTTTGGGGAAAAATTGTTACTCAAGGCTTGAAAAAAATCCCTATATAGGGAAACAAAGTCCCTAAATTGGCAATGCTGAGTAGTTGCTTGCTCCCTAGCTCTCATCCCTGGTTGCAATGGTAATCAAAACCATACTCACAAAGAATTTGCGCCTCCATAATTCAATGTACCCAATAAGAATAATTGTGGAATGCACGAGACAAAAAACGGATGCAAGGACAGGGAGAGCAGGCAAACTTCACAGATGAATCCCAGAGCCTCCAAGCTGTGAGGCAGACATTGCTAACCAGTAGCTTGATGTGCTGACGCCAGTTTCGCCATGAGATCCAATTAAAGGAGCTAACGGTCAGCTTTGATAGGTAGAGACTACGAATTACTTCAACCTGCTGTCGGTATGATTCAGTGCAGTTGTGCATCACTTGGAATGAGAACCACAATGAACTTAGTGGGGCAAAATTCTCAATCCAAATGTATTCATAGACCGCATTTTAAAAAACAACCGAGTTGATCAAATCACAGTTCAGTCCCTTCTAACCAATTTAAATAATGATAATTTTCTGTTTCGTATTAGCTCCCCAGAACATCGCAGTACTCCGAGTTGACGGAAGGCTAACTGAAGCAAATGATCTTAACATGCACATTTTGTGGAATGTGGGAGGAAGCCAGACGGCAGGAGAAAACCCCAGCAATCACCATGAAAACATGCAAATTGAACCCACAACCTCAGATCTGGGACGCAGACATACCAACCACTAAATGCATTTAACACACACGCACACACATAAATGGGGGCTACTTACTGTAGATGGCAAAAACTGTACTCGATTTGTATAATCATTGTAATAACTAAGAATATTTTTTGAGGGAAATGCCTCACAATACGGGCTACAACGAAAGATTATTTTAATAATGGATTAATGTGTTGATTATTTATTTATTTATTTATTCAGATGATGAAAATGTCTTCATTTCCATCCTTTATTCAAGTACCGGACATTATTTTAAATGGGCAGTGCAGAAAATGCGACCACATTAGTTATGCGTGATTTTGTTACTGGTTTGGTTTGCAAATATTATTTACCAAAATAAAAGCAGATGTTTGCAAATGTTTTGTTTTGATTCATAGCAAAGACAGTTAGTCTGCTTTCGTGAAGGACTACAGAAATGGGAGAATGCCGGTATTTACTGTCGAGGGGCTGAAATTGCAACAATTTGGACAATTTGAAATGAAACGGGGTCCCTAAATGATCAATCGATTTTACAGATGAATTTGAGAATCAATTAGTCGATTAATTCATTCATCGTTGCACCTCTTTCTAACTTCAAATCCTGTTTAAAAAGACGCAGTTTTCATCCACAAACGTAAGCTCTAACAAATCTCAGGCTTTGTAGTCAATACTTTTCAAGTTCCCGAGCAGCCCGTGTCCCCCACATGGAATCCAATAAGCGTTGGGAAACGTGATGTTAGGCAGAACCTGTCGTCAAACAAGCTCGTCTTCACTTTACGGAAAGACAGCAGCCCCTTTAAAAGCCGCATTAGGGGCCCTTATTGACGCTCGTCCACAGTTTCCTCCTCTTTAAACTCTTGCTTGTCCTCGTTAGCCTCACACGCTCTCACTCGGAAAATTATTTATGGAAAGTGAGGAATTCATCAGACCAGATTGGGATTCACACGCCCCCCCCACCCTTTCATCCTCTACCCCCCCAGTCACGTCCACATGAACTACTTGGCCAAACAGCGGCAACAGGTGGAAAAGAACCAGCCGGTCAATTTACCGCCAATTACAAACATATAGAAAGTTAATCTTTACCTGAAGCGATGCTGTGAGTGAAAGAGCCCACCAGTGAGAGACCACCGCCGTGCGCCACCGGTTGCCTCTGATTCAACTTAACTGGCGCAGCCAGACGAGCAGGAATACCATCCGACACACACCAACTCGGACTGACCGCCCCCCTTCATACACACACAAAGTGATGAATGAGTTACACTGGAGCGGCTACACACTCACATTGTCCTGGCCCATCTCTTGAGTGCACACACACACACGCACGCACAAATAAACACAATCTTTCACAACAGCAACTCTCCAGCCCTCCCTCTTTGCTTCCCTCTCCCCGTGTCTGCTTTTAATCACTCACTTTCATGCTCATATGAAGGCTGCTTTTTCTTGCCGGGTTCGAAATCAACACTCGGTCGTAAATAACACTTTCAAAGAGTTCTATTTATGTCATAATTTGACTTGGAAATATTCCCTTCAAAGCAAGGTTATTATAGTAAGAAAACTTTACAAAAAAAAAAAAAATGTGTTAACGAAATAAAGATATGCTTTTTATGTTTATAAAACTAAATCATAAAGAAAATGTATTTTGTCGTCTTTGACCTTTCGGGGTTTATTTGAAATGTTTTGTATTTATCTTAGTATTACTGTATGGTCTTATAGGAGAAGGAAGTTTGAACGGTAATATGGGAATTGGCGTTTACTTTATTACACAATACTTGACCTAATAGCCTACTCCATATATATATATATATATTTTTTTTAAACAACAACAACCTAAATCTAACACTAAAACAAATTTTCAAAACAAAACAAAACAGTTGCACTATGTCAAAACAAAATAAAAACAAACTATAATGATAATTCCCAAACTGTTATCGCCCTGCCCCTATTGTGAGCATGTTCGCATCACAGCTCAGAAGTTCCGGGTTCGAATCTCATGGTCTGGCCTTGCTGTGTGGACTTTGCACCTTCCGCGTGCACTCGTTTTCTCCAGATGCTGCGGCTTTCCCTCCACATTCCAAAAACTGGTTGAAGACTCAAAGTTTCCATTTGTGTGAGTGGGTGATTGTGTAAATGTGCCCCGCGATTGACTGGCGACCACTCAGGTCTGACTTCCTCCCACTTTCCCAAAACATGCATGTTCGCTTCATGGAAACCTTTGAGGTGTCCAGATGTGTCAATGCTTGTTTGTCTATCCCTGCAATTGAAGTTCCGTTTTTTAGCCTTAAGTCCCTCGTCCCGGCGGATTTTGCCAACCTCATTGTTTTGTCCCGATATTACGCAGGTCTGTTTTTTTTCTGCCATCTTTCCATTCTGTAGCCCAGTTTAAAAAATGATCGGTTTCAAGCTCCGAAAACCGCGCCATCGTGTGGACGAACGGCCGAAGCGGTAAGAAACTTGTGAGGATGCATTGAAACTGGTTTTCATGCGGACGGGGCCTAAATACACTTACACAGGTGGACGTGGTAAGACATAACGAGACAAGGGAAGAAACCAGGAACACATGACAAAAACACCAACCACAGACAAAAACCCAACCCGTACAGAACCGTAACATGACAGTTTGAAATAAAAATTTTGCTGAGCTTTGGCTTTTTTTCATGATTTCAGTGTTCCTCTTTTGTGACTAAAACGGCGCACATTGATGCACTTCAGAATCCTATCCCACTATGTAAAACTTGAGCACCTTCGTTCACATAAGTGGCCATCCAACATTACTTAGATATTATTATTCGGCCCAAGCCTGTTAGCTTGGAAGCTAGCTCGTGGTTAGCGCGGTTTACTGTAACAGCTTTTGACATGCATCAAAAGTGAGCCAAGTGGAAAAGAGGCATTATAAAGGCCAAATGCCAAATACGCATCCCTTCCGAGTGCTTTAAGTATCTCCGCCACCTTTCTTGGTCCACTCTTGTGCCCATCTTTCATCCGTTGCCCCCCCACCCCCACCCCCACCCCGGCCGAAACACCGCACATGAAAGAGACAAGCATTCTGATTGTGACAAGCTCTGTCATCACTCTCTATAATAATAGCCAATTCAAGCCGGGCTATTATAAGGGTGGAGCTGGGCAGTTTGTTTACCGAAGTTCTTTCCAACTCTTCCAGAACCGTTTGGCTGTCACTCATTCATCCAACGGTTTTTCTCAGATACATTGTCGAAATGGCCTTTACAGAAGCGTAAAACAAAGTATTGTGCAAATTGCATCCATCCATCAGTGCTCTAAACCACATTCTTTTCTTTCTAAAATTTTCAACAGGTGGTGAGAAGTGGGTCACATTTGTCCTCGCCCTCGGGCCACACGGTCCAAAGTCGCCGCAGCATAAATGGATCGTGATGGATGAGGCGTCCGTCAGCGGCCACGGCATCGACAAACGAGGGAAGAAAGGAAAAACAAACACGCTCGGGGGCCGGCTGGGGGGGGGGCCTTAAGTCGCGGTCCGGCTGGGTGACTTTGGGGCGCTCAGGTGTGACCAAGTCATCGGTTTACACAGCCGACAGGTGACGGCGGGTCAAAAGGAGCGAGATGGGAGAGTTGTTTGTGAATTCATGTACCCAAGGCCTCTTCAGTCTTTATGCCTGTCATTAGTCAGGTCCAGCCTGAAACGCGGCAACCGAGCCATTTTTACACCTCCGGAGCCTCGTATCGCTTCCATTACGCCTGCGAATGAAGAATCCGCTCATTAGACGCCGTGCACGTTCTCCGGGCTATCAAACAATGTGGATCTGACCCGCGAGAATGCTCAGGATGTCCTTTATGTATCGAGCAGTGCATCTCCAAGAGGGGCTCTTCGCAAAACAAATACTTCTCAGAGGAGACAGGATGTTGTTGCAATAGCAAGCGCTGCACACAACACTGATTTACACCCCTCGGGTACGAGCAGAAACAGATGGCGACGTTTTGAGAGTGAAGAAAAGATTGTGAAAAGCTATTGTTTTTTTTTTTTAAAAGATGGATAGTACGTGTTCAGTTCAGGTTAGCAAGGTGAAATGTCAACCTGCGACAGCTTCTAAATGAACACTGTTATTCAACTCAGGCACCTGCAACATAACATTCAGTTGAGGAAACAAAATCACTCTTAACACATCCCAGACCAACAGATAATCGCTCAAGATAATCTTTTAGCGTCAACTGAAAATCGAGCCTTTGCTGGGAAGGGGGGAAAAAAAATGCTAAAATTCGGCTTGATTAATCAGTATGTGTGCACTTTACCTCCGTCACCGAAGTTGAATCCCCAACAGGGTACGATTCAATTTGGAATTGAACTGATGAGGAAAAATACACTTCTGAAATTAAAGCACAACAAAAGTGTCATTCAAACACCTGTCATGACGTCAAGCCAGAGATGGACTGGCCATCTGGCATTCAGGGCAAATGCACGGTGGGCCGGCCTCTTTTGGTACTTTTTAATGATTCTTTTCATACATTTTACCCCAAGAGGCTGGCTCGCAATTTAGCGGGACTATTCCAATAATCCAGTTCGAATATAGATCACAAACTGAAACATCATCAATAAACATCAGTGGCAGACATGTGAGGCAGGAGTCAGGCTTGGCCTAAGTCAAAAAGCCGGTGCCGATTTGTTGTTGTTGTGCCAGTCCAGTCCTGCTTCAAGTGAGACCTTAACTCGGACACCTTTTGGTTCGAACTCGTCAAACAAATTCAAGTTGAACGGCAAATCCCCAATTTCTTACTTCATCCATCAATTTTCTCTGCTGCTTATCCTGTTATAAAACCGGTCATATGACTATTTACCGTGATCATATTTTGAAATATGAATAAATCAAATGCTAACTAACTCAGAATATTTTTATGTCGCACTTTGCAGGTTCCATTTGAAAAACTGTTGTTTTCTTGTCAGTTTGAATCATTAGCAGGCGAAGAGGACAAGACTCGACCTCGAACGCTCCTCGCCTGGAGGTGCGATGGTTCGGCCATGTTCTTGCTAATCAGATCCCTATAACATGATAAGCAGCATTCACGCTTAAGCGCCGGTCGAACGAATCGCAGATTACCAGCAGCGGGGGAGGTACGGACGTCTTTTTTCGAAATGCCAATCCGTTTCCCACAGCCACCTGCTGAAGGAAAAATGATACCCTGTGATGTGTCACCGCAAAAATGGCTCATCTCCAGTAAATGCACCTCTAAACAAAAAAGAATCCTACTCGCGCATGTTGTTCCCCAGCGTAGGTGCTTTCGCTGTTATCCAAACGTCATGTTTTGCTTTCACACGTGTTTCTCATTTGTTGCTGTTGCACAATTTGAGTTTTGCATTACAGCATCAGTGAAGTTTGATATCTTCATCTTTTGGCTTTGTCTGATGTTTTATTGATGAGCTAGACTTTCACTAAACTGTCTTGTGTATTTTGTACTTTTTTTTTAATTTTCCAAAGCCCCCTCCCCTCCCCTCCCCTCCCCTCCCCTCCCCTCCCCTCCCCTCCCCTCCCCTCCCCCAAAATGCATTCATATGTCTTCACCTCAGATTCTGTATGTACTTAAGACACTATGAGTCATACATTAGGTTATTATTAGGAGTGTGATACTGTTGTGGAGTTAGTCTTAAAACCGTTTGTACAGCTCTATGGTCAGGTCATGATTAATGACAGAGGAAAGTTGGAAACAAAAATGTTCATCTGTTTTGTTTCTTTTTCTTGTTGGCTGAGATGCTCATTTCTGTCAAATTAAATGAAACCTAAATAACATTTACCACTGAAATGCAACAATAGTACAGTATCGACAAAAACCGAGTTGGAAATATGGTACATTAGGTTATTTTTGCTATGCAGAAAAAAAACTAAACACAGTGAAATGTTAATACATCCCTCACTAACTTTTTAATCAGTGATATTAGGATGAGTGAGGTTAATTTTATAATTGATTGTGAGTGATCCAGTCGTTTGGGGCAGCTAGTGGGAACAATGTTGAACGGAGGGTGTGGGTGGTGGTGTGCATGGTGAACACAGAGCGAAGATGGGGTGGGATCTTGCCAAATGAATACCAAAATGATAAGTTAATCAAAAGGTACATTTTTAATTGAATTGCGTTTTACTCGAAAAACTCAACTTAAACGCTACTATTAATCAAATGTTACTATTAAAATATTTTTCTGTATGATTACAGGAAAAGACCATCATTTAGTTTTTTTATATATATTTTCAAAAATAACATTATATAAATGTTTTAATCGAAAATTGTTATTAATGGATTGCTAGACCTACAAAGAACACTAATCTAAATCAAATATCAGTAGAAATATTATTAGTCCTTATAGCCTAAGAAATTATCATATTTAAAATAAATTAAAATGTAGTCATTGAATTACTACATTATTCGAACAATAATGGCTCAAGAAATTAACTTAAAATGCCAATTTTAAAGTTCAATTTGTTTTTCTTAAATATATACAAAATATTCGATTTGTATTAAATATAACAAAAATAATTCAAGAATTTCATTTTGAATCAAATTACTACTTCATGGCAGGAAAAATGCCCCATGTTTTTTATGGTTCATCCAATGTTGTTGTTTTGTAACGGATGTGTATTTTTATTCATTGTCATTTATATTTCACCATACTACTATTGCTGCTCAAACTTTGTGGCAAACAATGAGGAGTCACGTGCAACAAATCCAACGCACCTCTCCAAGTCACTTCGCACTTGGCACCGGAAATTACTTTCATTGGACTTCCTGCGTCGCACCTAATCTGGAACACGCTCTCTTCCTCCTTCACTTCCAAGGTAGGAATTTTTAATTATTTAATTATCTATTGTGTTTAGGATTAAGTTGGTCAATAATGGTCACATTTTTGTGAAATATGAGCCACAGGACGGCTGGTGTTGATTGAGGCTTATTTAACTTAATGAGCTTCACTTGTTGCTATTTGTTCCCCCCATTCAATGTATGCACTCTTCCATTTTATTTTAGTGACACGTTTGTTTATTATTATTTTTTACTGACATGCATGTTTGAAAATTATCTCACTATACATATAAATTTCTGCCAAGTAATGACAACACTGTCTTGCCCTTCCTCCAGCTTGTGCCCAGTCAGGAGTGTGGCTAAGCTACGAGCTAGCCTGGCATCCCAGCAGGTTAGTTTGTGTTTTTAAATGCTTTTGCATGCTGACTAAATCTACTTAAAATGCTATTGTTATGACCGTGTGTGTGCTTTTTCTAAATGCTTAAAACGGTAGGATTGCTTTTTAATAACATTTTCAATATGGTTGATACAACATTGCTCAAATGTTAAACAGTATTATTCTGCCCAAGCAGTATTCTCCTGCTGAAAAGAGACATTCCTACACATTTTAAAACATTCAGCGTGGTCCAATTTCCCCTTCATTTCGTGCCCAGTTAAAAGTGTGGCAATGTATAGTTATTGGTGTAGACTCAAGTTTTTTTTTTTTTCACCAGCTGTCTAGGGCTGGGTGATATGACCATCAAGAAAAAAAGAAGAAGAAGAAAAAAAACTATATTGGAGTTCCAATTTGAATAATGGAACAAGCAAATTTTCTGGGATTTGCTGTATTTCTCTTGATGCCATAAAAGCATTGAAGCGATTTTCCTCCCATCAAGTGTTTTTTTTTTCCAGCATCAACTTCCACATAAGTAGTATACTTTTCTCTCTCTTTACAGATAATGCGAAAATAAGTGCTTCCTTTTGGAAAAAAAGCCCCTCCAGTCACAAAAGGTAAGCACGGCTCTTTATAAATTATTGTTTCAAACACTGTAACCTAAAATGAGCTGTCAAATGTCATTACTCAGCTGGTCATACACAAGAGTAAAAATTAGAGTTGTTATACTTGGTTTCGCATGTAGAATTTTACAGAGAAGGCAACCTCAGAAAAGTACTTTCAGCCTGGAAGCGCATACCTCAGGTCGAAAGTTTGCTTTAAAAATAAATAAATAAATACAATCCTGTCAAATCATTTGAGCTACTCGCCCAGCCCTATTGCTGACTAAATTGTTTTACTGCTTTGCTGTACTTCTGCCTCAGAAATTCTTAAAATGCCATTGCTATGATTATGGATACTGTTTCTAAACGCTTGAAAAAAAAAATGTTATTCTTGCTGGACATTCCCTGCTTTACCACTGCCACATGTTAAGTCCCATAGTCCCCATTTTTTGGGGAGGTAAATTTAGGATAAGCGATCTTGACTGTTTATGGTGAACCTCCCTGACAAGGTGAGTAACAATGGCAGTCTTGTCTACACGTAGCCGCAACATATGCTTGACGTTGGAATAATGTTTTTATATGCGCGCTGCCGCCTTTTTCGAACCTCATAAATGTCCAAATGTTATAACCATTTCTCCCGTTTTCGTGTGTTATATAACATTTGTTGGACTTTGACCGAATTCCAAACATTATTTGCATTTAATATTCTATTCCCAGATATTTGCGCAAAATCTAGTGTAAGCCCCATTCAACTTGAATACATAATGCCCCAATGTAGCAATGAAATCAAATGAATAATAATAATATAATCTCATATTTAAAAAGTTGATTTGAACTTGCCCAACGTTACTTACAAAAAAACAAGCGTATACAGTGTTTTAATTATTGGTGTAGTTGCTTAATGTCGTACAAGTAGTGCCAATTAAGGTAATTGTGTCCCCCCCCCCCCCCCCCCGAAAAAAAAAACTTCTAGCACGATAGTAATTGATTACATGTAGAAAATTCTTGTTGTGTGGCAATGCTTCAAGGCAGAACAAAACGCTAAAGCTGACTGCAAAATTGCCAAGATGAGGGTTGAAGCCTCGCCCATTCAACATGAGCAATTTGATTAAACATCTGAAGAAATTCAGTTAGTGGCATACCTTGGAGAGACCACAAGTGCTTGAGAAGACCACCCACTGTAGTACAGCGGGGTTAATAAAGTGCTTACAGCTGACAACGTGGAGAAAAGCTGTGTTGTGCATAAGAAGTGTTAGATTTGAGTGAAACGTCTGCCGTGTTCAATAAATGTTTGCTTTGTATTTTGGAATAATAGGATTAAAACAAAACACAATTTTGAAGACAAGATGGCGTGATCAAGTACTGTTGGTTGTTATTGGTTTGAGAATGGGCCGGCTTTAACACTGTTATTCTTGATCCTTGGGGTATTTTGACGAAAGCATGTGACAGACATGTTGTTAAAACACATAATGTCTCTTTTGCCCAAATAGCTAATAAGGTGAGTACATAATGCTTCGTAGGTAGTGTCACAAATTAGATTGTTCAGTTTTTTCAACTGTCATTTTCCGCTTAGCTAAAGTAACCAGCGATACAATGATCTGCTTTTACCAGGCATAACAAAGAAAAATGTACAGAATAGACCAAGGCAACAATACTGTGCCAGTACCAGCGCCCAGTCCCGTGGGAACAATGCTCATGTTTTGTCCGTGGGCAGTACACGTCTCAAGGACAGACCGGACTGTGTCCCTCAGGGGCAGTCAAGGCTTGGACAATATTTGTTGGCGTCACTACCTTTTGATTAGCGTGTGACTCAATCTGTTCTTCCGAGACGGGATGACGGAAGTTCCGCCGCTTATGTAGGATCATGAGATTAGAATCTTGTACAGCCAAAGGCACAATAAGCGTTTATGTTATCAAAAATTCTGTAACATTTACCACATTCATTTAGATAAAAAAAAAAAAATCTTAACAGATTGCAATAAAAAATGGCTTATTTATTGCAATTTTTTTTTTAGTACAATAAACAATTTTTTGACTAATTTAAAATTTCAGAAATTACTTATTGTAAACAATAATATATTAAAATAAACACTTTTTATACTTAATTTCCTCAATAAAATAACAATTTAAGTTAAATTGTAATTTGTCAATTTATCGTGAATAATGAAATACATTTTTTTTTAATCAGTTTTACATATAGATTCATTATTTAAAAAATATAATTCTATACAATTTTACATGTTGCTGGCATCGGGAAGAATTATTTTACCTCCAAAATCATCACTTTTCAGGAGCCCCCCAAAACCATTAACATTGTGTCATCAAGATTGGTCAATTTGTACTCATACTGACCAATACAATAGATTTGTGAAAAAATACAACATTTATAAAATTGTGACATGAGACATTTCTGCCCAACACCAGTTATGTACATATAATGACTTTTAAATAATTGATTGATTAAGTTATTGTTAATACCAAATAATGAATAAACCATTTTAATGTGTGCATTTAACATTAGTTAAAATCATTTACTATTTTTTAGATAAAACATATCATTAAATAAAAATTAAAAATACATGTACTGTACACTAAAATGTATAGTTAAGTTTATTGAATATTATTAAAATGATTATTTTTTTTTTTTTACCGTTACATGGTACGGTTTGTCCATTGATTGCTATTTGAGACCCCCGCCCCCCGTTACGTCACGTCATGGAAATGTCTGATCCCTAAAAGATGTTGCCGCAGCACACTCTGTGTTGCAGATATGCGAAAGACAACAAATGTTTTACACAAACAGGAAGCGGCCCCGAGGTGGTTAATGGTGGGGGGAGCCTGGTGGTGGGAAGAGCCGTTATGGGCCTCCAAAGAGTCACATTGTTTAGGTCAGGCCTCCCCAAGGTTGACTTTTTCAATCTACACAAAAGGAAGGATGGGAACATCTGCCCGTTCCTCTGCGCGTACAGTTGTGAAGTACGTTATTGGATCTTTTTGAAAATGACAAGATTGATACTTTCCTCAACCGCTTTGAGATTCAGCAGGGGATATTTTGAATTGAAATCACAGCAAACTGTCATGCGCCACAGCGTCGGCGGCCTTCAAACAGGAAGTCCCTTGTCATTTGACAGGCTTTTATGAAAGACATTTATCTTTTAAGTACACATGACAGCCATTATAAGAAGAGGGTAAACAAACAAATGTTGATCTAATCTAATGGTTCTTCAACTGAAGTGTTTAATTATTTTCACTCGTATGTTTTTGTCCTTGTAGGGTCGTATGCGCTTGTGGTGTGCATTATCGTCAATCCCTAACGTCTGTAACGTACAACAGGTCTGCTGGTTTCCTATGCATTTGTTTTTTATTAGCGTGTACCCTCTCGAGACTAGGAATAGACCGATTATCGGCTGGGCCGGTTATCGTGCCGAAATTCAGCCATTTTGAAGAATCATATAGCCGATAATGGATCCATTTAAAAAAAGTGTTAACCTCAGGGAACTAATTATTTGAATGTTCACAAATGTTGCTGAGCCTGGGAACTCTTTGTACCTTCTGTTTTGGTTTGAAAATAACATTTTAATACTTCAGATATTTTGAAATTTTGGAAAAATGTATTTACTGTAGCAAAAAAAAAAAGCAATAGGGAGCTATTTACTTACTTTTTTAAATTTAACTTTGAAGACACGTAACTGCCCCTGGGAGATCCCTGAACTTTTTGTTAGATTTTTAAAACAAAGATGTCTATTTACTAAGATTTTTTTTTTAAACTACAATATTTTACAAACCCTAAAATGTGTTCAATAAACATATGCTTAAAAAATAAAACTATTTAAGAGCTGGAGTTTGTATTTGTATGTATCAAATTTTGATGCCATTTTCCGTTTTAATGAAAAGGAATATCGGCTACTATATTAGGCAATTTGTATGTTAATTCCGACAATCCATGTTAACATTAGCTCTGTAATTAGTGTAATTCGTAAGCTAGTTGTGCATTATCATAGTACAGTATAAGTAACAAGTTTGCTCGCTGCCCTTAGTCTCTTAAACAAAGTCTCTTTGTCATTATAACATATGAGGCTACACTACTCGAATCGACAAAACAAACCCAAGCTAATATTAGCTTACCCTGTCCATTTTTGAATGGCAGAGCCATTATATTTGAGGTTACACAGCTAGAAATGACAAAAACAAGCAGACATGCTAATGCTAATATCAGTTCTGTATAAGGCTATATAATAATCCACAGTCACTACTTTCTTGCTGGCCTCTGTCATAACATTTGAGGCTACAGTACAAATGGCAACATAAGCGCAAGCTAATATTAGCATACCATGTTGTTTTTGCAGTGAGCTACCCCACAGTCTCCACTTTGCAATTTCCTCAGCACCCCTTAGTCTCCTCTTGGATAAAATTGCAGCGTCACAGCATAGTACAAGTACGTGCGAAAATAAAGTTGTACGGCGTCTCTGGTTCCCGTGGGTGTATGCCAATATCTTATGTATGGCCTCTTCCTCTCAGCCTCTGCAGGGGAGGCCCAGCTAAGTCAATAGCCGCGGGGCCCTCCAGAGCACATAAACAAGCTTGTCCTCGGGGAAAGAGGGTGACTCGCGCCATGCTGGCGATGTTATGTCATGCGTTTATCATCTTGCGCGGCAACACGTTTGACAGATTTATTTACAGCATTTTTCCTCACTCTTTGACAAGCCAATCATCCAACTAATGACTTGCGTCGGGGACTCTGCAACTTTGTACTCATCATGTTGTATATGTAAAACAAACGGAGGCCGAGTATTTATTTGACTTTTTGGCGAGAGACATTTTTCACTTCAGGCTGATGAAATGGTGTGTCCTCTATGGATTTGTTGGCCTTGCATAGCCACATTAGGTTGACTTGGCCACTTCTTGGTCTTCTGAGTTTGGGAAACGATCAGTAATGTTTTGTGGGTCGGTCTTTCTTTTACGCACTACGCCAGTCTTGCAATCGTCTGTAGCGATATTGTTACGTGTGTGGTGTACTGTGGTGGTCATCTGGAGTACAGCAGACACTTTTTTGGGTGTGTCAGAAGAATTCCAGGATTTGTGTCAGAAAAGATCTATTTCAAATGCAAACCACAAGTTTTCCCCTTCAATGTAATCCCTCTGGAGTCTAGCACACTTTACCAACCTCCTCTGTTACGCTTTCATGCACTCGTGCAGGGATTTTTCCGGGATCCTCTGCAACTCCGTCGTCACAATCATCTGTCTTGATGTCGTCCCCTTGATGACGCTCTTGAGCTTGGAAAAAAATGACACAGAGCCAGGTCTGGCGAGTGAGGGTGTACGTTCAGGACGACGATGTTCTGCTTGACCAGGAAATGTTGGATGCTCAGTTTTGCACTCGTTTTGAGCCGTCAATTTGTCAAGTTGTCCTGCCACAACTCTTTCCTGTTCTCACACGCTAAATGCATTAAACAGGAAGTCAAACCCCTCAAAAATTCTTGACAATAGCTTGTTATATGCATAGTCTGGTTAACATTGAGTTCGTGGAATATGAGTGAAGCAACAAAATCAAGCAGTTTTCGTCAATATCAGAAGGCGGCCATTTTGTTACTTGCTGTCGTGTGAAAATGACATCACAGTTGCTCAGGTGACAACCAATCACAACCCAGCTTCAGACAACAGGTGAGCTGTGATTGGTCGTTGCCTGAGCCCTGCAACTGTGATGTCATCTTCAATCGACAGCAAGTGGCAAAATGGCCGCCCCCCTGAGATTGATAAAAAACGGCTGGAATTTGCTTCATGACTCATATTCCACAAATGTCAGAATCTCATGTTTGATTAGTGAGCTCACATATAACATATTATTGTCAAGAAATGTTTATGTTCGACTTCCCCTGTAAATGCCATGCGATTCCTTTGTCGACGTGCCAAAAAAGTTGTAGTTTGTAATTTGGGTTTGCAACACATCTCGTAAGAGTAGTAAGAAAACACGCCCATTTTTTTCCGTTGGTTTTTTAAATGGAAAAACCTTGTAAAGATGTAAAAAAATTAATGTGTATGTTCCCCTCTGACCGACAGACGTAAATACAGGAGACCCTCATTCTCTCTCCCTTGTCTTTTTTTTACTGGCGTGTTACGTGTCAATAAGGTGTGCTTTTCGATGTTGTGGAAACTGGCTAGTAATGCTCTAAATTGAGGTGGGCCCCACAGGATTAGGTTTCATTTTTGTGTGTGCATTTTTTGTGTCGTTATGAAGTCAAAATGTGTGGTTGGATATATAAGCCATCTGTTTTTGCTTTATTTTTTATTTTTAAACCTCTTTATAACCTCTGAACATGAGCATAGTGTATACTGTAAACACAAGCTTCATTACTGGCAAGAAGTGTAAACAGTGTACTCATGTATTTGAGAAAAAACTAAATAGGCCAACCTCGTATCTTTTAAAAGCTCTTTTTCGTCATCAGCCCCCAGCGAGGTTGCAACATTTTCTGGGACACGGAGTTGACTTGACCTGATGCTGGTAATAGGTCGAGAGATTATTTCAGACTCTCCCAGTGACCTTTTCCTTCACTCAGCTCCTGTTTGTGTGTGTGTGTGTGTGTGTTTGTGTGTGTACTGTACTCATTTGCAATCGCTGGGCAAACAGTTGTTTAGCTGTGCTTCCTGACAAATCTTTCATATTGTAATGCAACAATGAAATTCCCTTATGTGTCTACTTCAACACCCCAAGGTGATGTTTTTCAACATTCCCGCATCACATTGTCAGAGTTAATGTGGCTTGGCTGGTGTGCCAGTTCCTGGATTCTCGTTCTTCTCCAACACTCCCTTTTGTATTTTCATTTCGGGACTTTCTTGGACCATGAAGTGATGTGAATGTTAGGTGGGACATCTTTACTAGTGAAACAGAATATTGGCATTGCTTCAATCTGATGATAGGTTAATCGTCATAATATGGCTGAATGTTCTGATCTAAGTGAGGGTTTGGGAAAGTATTTGCCTTTCACTTCAAAGTGTGAATGCAATTTGCCAACATCATTTTTTTTTTCTTTAGACCTGCCTTATAAAAGCAAACCAGTCTCTTCTCTTTATCTTCTGCAATGAATCACATCAGAAATGTTACTTTGCTGATCTCCTGAGAACACACACTTTACTCCCAAATAAGAAAAACAACTCACTTTTATTCCATCTCAGAGAAAACTAATACACTTGGCGCCCTCCGTTTTATTTGTTATTTTGGAGAAAAGCAAAATACTTTTGTTCATATTTCATACTTATTACGAAGTCGAATGTAAGGCTCCTAAATTGGTCATATGTTGTGCTGTCTTTTCCCAGTGGTAATCACAAGAGGCACTGGGAGGCCCCCTCGTTGCTCGTACTGTTTGTTTCTGGGGTCAGCTCACCCCTGCTGCGGAGGGGAAGAAGCAGAGCCAGAGGAAATAACGCAGCAGCGGGATATCTCATGCCAATCAACGCACAGCAAAGTGAGAAGCATTAGCCTGTATATGGATGCGCTCAGATTTACCACTTGATATTTTACCCTTAGGAAAAGGCTATGAGTGATAATTCAAAGGTATACGTTATTCAGTCATTTAGCCCCTCATGGACTTTTGAGTGCCACTAAGTTTTTTTCTGTTGACGCCCAACATGGTATTTAACTGTTGGTCAAGGTTCAGTGATCCCACAACATTACTGTAGAGAAGGCACCTCGCCACAAAAAGCCACACAGAATAAAAACCCTCTCAGAGAGCTCTGTAAATATTTTCTGCCCCTCCCGCAGACTAATTCCACTCACTAATTAATCAGCCGGGAGTGGGGCGAGGCTGACACGGGAGGAACTGGACAAGTGGTCAGCGTTGCTTATGTTGGAAACCGTCCATCTATCAGCATCTCGTACACAACGCGACCTTGCCTCGTGCCCAGAGTCATGTGTGCAGGCGTATATACAAAACACTGGCCAGGAATTCCTTTTGATATCAATACTACTTCCTGGATTAGCCAATTAATTGGTGACCTCGATAACGAAGTCCAAAATAATCTTGTTCCATCTTGAATTGCCGTGTGGCGGGTTCAGAAAGACTTTGACGGTGTTATTGAGGGTATCATTCATTTTACATCACAATAATATTTCGATAGCCCTCTGCAGTCATCGCCTGTTGAAGGACTTGGTGACTCAGCTCTTTCAGGGATGTTCTACCTCCTGTTAGTTAACACATCTTTAAACACAAACACACCAATTGGCTGTGATGGTAAACAGGTGGTCCTGGTTTTATGAATGCGTTGCGTTCCTACGGCAGTGACGTAGGAAGGTTGTTAAAGAGAAATGAAACATCACAAAAGTGAGTTTGTGTGTGCACATTCAAGAATCCTGAATGCTCAATGTGGAAGCGATACATTTAAATTTGTACGAAAGTCACAGGAGTAAATTTTCAGCCTTCGCTTAAACGGTAGTAAAGTCAGAATTGCAGTAAGAAAAACACTTCTAGGACTTAAATATAGAACAATGTCAAACTAATTACAATAATAAATGAGCGTGCCTTCGACACATTCTTATATCGCTGGACTAGGCCAAAAATATAATATACCAATCCAATTTAAAAAAAATTATATATGGTAACTGAATGAAACATTCTATTGCAGTTATGGAACCAGTTCATTGCGCACAGGTCATAATCTTGTCAGAAAAATGGTAAACAAAGTACCCCTGCATTTCATCAACAGATAACAAAAAAAAGAAGAAGAAAAAACTATGTTTGTGCAGACTGAGTTTCCCCCCCTATGGAATTAGAATGTAGCTTTATCCTTGTCAAAGGGAAACTGCCTCCACTTGGTTCCTTTCCCAAGCTTTTGTTAAAACGGATTCTCCAGAAAATACCCTCAACTGGTACCATGTTGTTCATGGTATACGATGGCTTGTTTATTCATCAATAACTTAAGTAAATTGATGAAATATATGAACCCCCCCCCCCTAATAAATAATAAAATAAATACATGAAGAAACCAAGTGAAGCTTTTGCTGTGTTATTCTATTCTTCTATTGTTTTGACTGATGTGAATATTCACTCATTCACTCGCAGCCATTTTCACTGAAGCAACCCCCTTCCCTCCCGGCTGTTTTACTGGATTTTGACTGATTTTGCAAGGTCCACAGAATATTTTGTTCTATTGCTATAAAAATATGGAACCTACCAAAAGAAGATTAGAGTCTCTTCTTTCATCAGGAAAAAAAAAGTATATATCTATCTGTTTCCGTTTTGCAGCAATTAGCATTAGAATATAGCTAAGTTTCATCATTATTCAAAAATCTGTTGAAAACACTGGGGAAAAGAGCTTATGGCAACATTGGCCTGGTTGTTCTCTTATACTCTGCTGCCACCTACTGGATGTTTTTGTAATTACTACCGTTGTTTCACCCGTTCTCTGCAGTTCAGTTCTAGCGCAGGGATGGCCAAGTTTGGTCCTGGAGAGCCACTATCCAGCCTGGACTATTTTTCCTAGACTGATAGTTTTTACGGGGTTAAAGAATCCAAAATGACACAGTTTTTATTAGTTTATGCTAGATGGTTAGGGGGTACTGCAAGGATTTACGTCATATGGTATCATGAGCCTTGTCATACAGAAACACGTACAAAACATAACGTTTGTTGGAGAAGTGTCCATCATTCACTGCATCTAATCTCACTTTGATGGACTTTGGGTGCACGTAGATATTGGACTCTGAGCTAGCGCAGCGCAAATCAGGTTAGCTCTCGCACCGAATGTGGCGGAGAGGGCCCTGCGAGCGGCGGCCCCTGTTCCATTTCCCCCGGCTGCATTAGCCACTTGTAACAGAATTACCGCTCTCATCTCATTTTTCATTGCATTAAAAGGGCCATCGAGAGTTGGGCACAAAGCGGCGACTCGCATTAATCCCCAAGTGTACCTGCACTACTGTCATTACACGCACACACATTTCCCCCTTATCTCCCTCCGAAGGACTCATCACTTTTTGCTCTTATATGGAGTCCGTCACTAATCCCTCTGCAAAGCACACACTCCTCATTAGCCTTTTGGCTCAGTCGCCGTCTTAATTGCATTTGAACGAGAACAGCGACGCTGACGATGACCATTACAATGACTCAGACCCATTAAAAAGCTTTAACAAGGCAATAGAGAGACAGGCGTTATTGCTAACCTGAAATAGTTTGTGTTTTTAGCTGGATTAGTTTGGGCGAGCACACTGTCGACTGTCGTCCATCAAAACAAAGAGCGCCCTCTGTTTAACACGGCTGCAAGTTGTAGATGTGCCTTTTCAATCTTTATCCAAGGGAGGTTTATATTTTCTATATGTAGTCACTCATTGTAGTCATTGGGGATGTGTTGCTCGCGTGTTAATTATTGGCAACCTCCAAAGAAATTTCCATGTCCCAAAATGCAAGACACGGAACGCACACAGGTTCCAAAAGGACATTTGTCGTTACTCATTAGTTCTATTACATATGTTTCATATTTCTTTCAGCATAATCACTCCCCAGGGCAAATTTCAGTCCAATATTATTGCTTGAGGGATATCTTCACAACAAACTTCAAATTTATTGTGTTTTTTTTTTTCTCATCCCCAATCCAACCGTCCACTACTCACAAGAGTTTGTATCCCACCACCGGAAAATTTGGATCTCTGGATAGCGGGGGATGGCGTGTTGGCAAGAGGAGTTTCCCATGCGTGTTTCCCACGTAGGTTGTGCAATTAGTTTGAGAGATGTACTTCACTTGAGCAGCAGGGTGCAAAAAAATAAATACATCCAGATCTAGTATGCTTCATGGTTTAATTGATCACAGAAGTTAGTACAATAGAAACAACCTGGTATTCTGACATGCTTTTTTTTTCCTTTTGCATACTTCTTTTTCAGATTTGTCTCTTCCATTATTAATTCAATATATTGTTTTGGTGGCAAATGACTTAAATGTTGTTGTTTAAAGGCCTCAGTAGTATGAACGGTATTTCAAGTCCATTAGCTTGTGCTCTATACCCATCCTAACAAATCAAAACACCAATTATTGTATTCTTTTGAGCTTGTCAGGCGCTTGTGGTACCAAGATAATAATTATTATTACTTTTTTTGCTGTATGGTAACATATCGCTAGGTACACCAGCTGCTCGAACCACACTTGCAGCACTCTGCTGACGTCATTCAAGTTTTATTTTTTTATTAGTGTTCCCACATGAAAGGGCCATCCTGTGCCATATTTCTCAAGCTTTACGTCCATCGCGCCACTCATGTGGCGCATGTGAGTCACAGCAATGCAGGCAGGCAGGTTGTTAAGTGTGCAGTTAAGCAGGCTGCGCTGATGTCACAGCCCAGGATGTAAACAAATACTCATCGCGGTTCACAGAAATAGAGTAGCTTGTGGATTATTCTCTGCAGTCACTTCCAGGCATTGTTTGCAGTGTGCACTTTTGCACGTCCGCTCCATCACTATAGGTTTGTTTGGGAGATTTCTGCAATTTGTAAATAACTGTTTTCAAATGTGACTTCTTTTGGTAGTCATCAATTAGTTATCTACTCGGGATACTTGATACTAGCGAACTGTTAGCTCTCTCTATGGGGTCCTGGCCGTGTCGTCACTCTGCCACCTGGTGGAAACATTCATACACAGCTGGGTTATTCTTGCCTTTGGCGCATACGAGTCTTCTATTTCTGATGTATTTAAAAACACAAATGTGTCTAATTGGATCTATGTATGTCTGTGAAATTGTATCAAAGAAACCCAGGAGTTGTTCAAATGCCTGCTGTGAAAGGTTTTTATGGTAAAATTGATACATTACATGTTTTCTGTTCATTAGAACAAATTAGAACACAGCAAGACCTTAATAACAATCTTGTACTGCATGGTTACTAAGAGCTGTGGTTTTAATATTACATTGAAAATGTGATCGGTGACATCTTGTGGATTTTGACCTCAACTGCAGCTGAACTTTTGACTTGCCCCATTTTGTAATGAAACGTCCAACTTTTTGTTTTTATAGGATAAGTAGGGAGAGTAGTTTCAGATAATTGCAATGAATCCACGCCAGCACTTCAGTTTTACATACATTATACCACAGCTGGCAAAGAGTCCCTGAACGCGTCGGGTGTGTTTTCACAAGCAGTTTGATGCGTGAATGTTTGCAAGTCTCATGTTGAGCAGTTATTGTTGTATTTAAAGTATTTGCCTGTGCTTGCCTCGGGCAAACACGCACTGGAAGCGCTGGAGTGAGTGTGCATCCCTAATGTCACAACAAAAACAAAACGGCGGCCCCGGCAGTAACGTGCTTTGCCTTGTTTATTTATTTCTAATCTCGCCCTTGTCCTCAATTTTTAATTAGTCAATTAGCATAGTAAATTAGCAAAACAATTATAATGCATGGAGAACTTCCAGCACACTCAGTGATATTTGTGGTTTGGGTGGTGCTTAGAAAGTGAAGCCAGAGTTGGTAGGAATAACATATTTGAAGAAATGATGTGATCTCCACTACTCTGCGTGAGAGGTAATAAATGGAATGTGAACGTATTTATTAGCAATGTATAAAGAGTAACGAATTAATTCTCCGTGCTATTTCATGCACACCATTAAATGTAATCTTTATTAGTTCCTCATATAAAGCCACTTATGTCATTTGCGCTTTCGCCCCGCTTGTGTTGTAACACAGCTTGCACGCCCTTTTTCACCTCAACGCGATTTCACGCAGCAGTGGCACATCTTTACGTAGACACTAATGATGATTTGTTAAGTTCCATTAGTGCCAGTTGCTTGTAGTCCACAATCAGAAGATGAGACAAGCTTGTTGTGGAAATACATTTTCATTAAATACCAAACACCTTGACCACTAACTCGTTCTTGCCATGTTACTTTGAGGCCTCTCATGATCATTCTGACTTCACGAGCAAGATCGTGCATGGAGCTTTTGTCCGAGGGCCGTCGGATGATTTTGTTTCTTCCACTCCCACTGAGACTCATTTCACAAAATATCTGATCTGTGTGTTTACACCACAATCATGTTGACTATCTGATCTGTATCAATGTGTGATCCAGACCTGATTCATATGTAAGGATACACAGTATAATTCCATGCCTATTTTTTTATTTTTTTGGTTACACTATCTGAACTGGGGCTGGACAAAAGCAGAAATAGTTTTTGACTGTCCTCTCATATTGAATCAAAATTTACTGTCCATTTTTTTAAAAAACATTTCTAAAACAAAAAGTTTTTTCAGATTAAAAGAAAACATGTGGCGATTTAAAACTAGGGATGGACGATTACTTTTTACTAAATACCGGGTCAATATCAGGCCTTATTTCAAGGTATCGGATTCGGTACTCGTGACGGTTTACGATCAGGAACTAGAAATTAGAAGAATAGAAAATTGCCATTCATTTCCTTAAATTTTCAGTGAAAATGCAATTATGCATTGAAAAAAAGTCTGCTGGAATTACATACATGTGCTGTGCAATATTCATGTTACGTGCAACTAATATCCATATTTCCCCCCTTCCTAGTGGGGTTTATGTCTTTCTTTAAAATTGTCTGTCTTTTTTGGGGGGGGTACATTTTATGTATCAAAATACTAGTGGTATCGGTGCTACTGACTACTCAGGAGTTGAGTACTCCTACTGGTATCGGTCTGAAAAAAGTGGTATTGACCATCCCTTAGATTTAACAACTATGCGCTCAAATGACGATGTACTTTCTCATTCATCCCGAGGTACGATTTTTTTCCCCCGAATGTGGGACTTTATGGGCAGTGTCGCCGTTTTCCCTCCACTGAAATGCTCCCGATGGCACAAGTTCCTTGTGAATATCACATATCTCATTACGCTCCACTCAGTTTACGTTCAGTGTGTAATTAGTTTAATGAGTGTTGTCCACTGAGAGTACAGTGGGGGGGGGGATTGGGGGAAAAGAGGCGTCTCTTAAGCTCTTGTATTTGCATGTGAGCAGATTGCACATCACAGTGTAACAGTAGGCGTCTCTCCTATGTGTAATAAAAGATCCAAAAGTCACCGGTGGTTGCAGTGAGTGGGCGCAAACACCGCACACCACCACAGCCGCCCATTTCATATCTTATTATTTTTAATTGTGTTTGGCAAATATCGTCTTTCATTTGTCCCATTTTTTTTTTTGGGGTGTCCTCATCTCCGACGCAATCTGTTCTGTCTTGTCATGTAAATAAAAGATGCGACTTGAATAGAATGAATTCAAAGTGGAAGCGTCCCACTGGCTTCCTGGCAGCCCCATCACATGGCCGAGAACGAGAAGTTCTTTCATGCTTTCAATGTGTTGTCTGTTGTTCAAAAACCTTCCTCTGAACAAAAGGCAATTTAGCGGCCGGCGTGAAGGTTATCTCAAACCAGGCCAGTGAATAAAAGACGGTACATCAAATGTGCCCTACTCGCCAATGTTAAGTGTTTGTAATATGTGATCCGAGACATTACTTCCTGTAGTCAGACATGAAAAGCTGGCGGCATTTAAGAACACTGTTCAAACTTATTTAAACTAAAATGGCAGACCACTGCTAAGCGTTCTTTGTTTTATATAACAGACAACTCTCACATATGGCACAAAGTTGTTCAATAAATTCAAGTTAAGAACTAGAATTTGTAAAAAAAATTTCATGCCAATATTTTGTTTCCTTTTTACTGAAAAAATTAATATCGGCTCCAAATATTGGGCATCGGCCTCCTTCACTATCTAATTATCGGCATGGAAAAAAACATCGATCTATCTTTCTTGATCGATATTGTCAACTTTCTTCCTTCTGAAATATAACTTTTCTGCAAATACCATTCCAAACAAGCTTGTCCAATGACTAACATAAATCTGACGAGAGGTTGTTGGGTAGTTAGTATTCCACTCCTGTCCTATAAGTGGCAGTAATGCATATTAAACAACTTGACAGCTCTCAAACTAAGATGTGGTAGTATCTAATGACCTCAATTTTTGTTGAGGTAAAACAGTGTTTGCTCTTGATGTCCATGCATTTGGGGGGACGGAACGAGGAAACAACCAACGTTCATAGTTATATACGCTTGCCCCAAGTTTCCACAATAATGCTTTTTTTTTTTTTTCAATGTATTATCCAGACTTAATGCAAAAACAAAAAAGAGAGAACCCATCTGCTTTGCTTAACGTACTTCCTGTCAAGATCAAAATTCACCGATTATTCTCGCCTTTGCACCCCTCTCGCCTCATCCTTCCGCCAGGAAAGTCACCAGTTGGAACGTCAGCAGTACTCGCCTGTCAAGGCTGTCACAGCTGGACTCCTTGTGCGAGTTGATTAAAATAGGAGAGTCCACAGCTAATTAAAAAGCTCTTCCTCCTTTTTTTTTTTTTTTTTATATAAACGTGAGAGTGTTAAATAAAGGAGCGGGAGAGAGGATACAAACAGCCTCCTGACAGATCGTTCATTTGCAGAAACGCCGGGGCTCCCCGTCGACTGGAGCCAAGCGTGTGAGGAGAGTGTTGATTTGCACTGCCGAATGTCACCTCTATGCAGTTGTGGCACTGGTGTGTCCATCCGGTAGGGCGGGGTACTGGGGGGGGGGCTTTAAGGCGTAAAAAGTTTATTTTCTAATTGCATTTACGTTTATTGCATTATCGAATCGTCTTGTTTCCACTACCCGCAGTGAAGATGGCTCTGGGTAGGGGGCTTGCAAAGTACAATTGCTTCCTTACTGTATGCATTCCTTCTCTCTTGCCAGGCCCAAAGGGTAAGGTAAAGACTTCTTTTTTTTTTTTTTTTTTTTTTTTTTTTTTTAAATGAGTGGAGGCGTCTACTGCTGGGTGGTAAGAGCTCCCCCTGGAGGTAAAAGACGACGGGGTGTGTGGGGAGTGTCTTGACATTTGGAGCCGTTTCCCCCCCAAACTTTATTGAACCAAGGTATATAATTTACTAAAGAAAATCTCATGGCACACCACCAAGCAAATGTCACACAAAGTTTATTTCTTGGAGCATTTTATTTAATCTACTCCAAAAATGACGCAATGCAAAATCAGTTTGAATGACAGCAGGTGGATGTACAATTGTGCCTTCTGCCATCTAGTGGAAGAGTATTTAATTGTGCTGCCTGTCACTATACCTCACTGGCATAGCTAACATTTTTTTAGTACTAAAATTAATTGTAGTAAATAATCTGTGGAGCAATCAAGTTAAATCTTGAATCAGTATCTTAGAGTTGCAGTCTTTTTGGATCATCACACACAGTCAGTGCCATGTTTTTTTAAGAGACCCCATTAGTTCATATTTCTTCTGCTGTATTTTGTCATGTTGACAAATTGAGCATCTTGCACATTTTGTAACATACCTTCACTTCAACACTTCAATAGTTTTTTGTACACCTAAAATAAATGATACCGGATATTTGGCTGTGCTGCTGAACTTTGCCATTTTCAACACCTCAGTGGTTCCATTCAATCAAGCTGCAATTTGATCACCATAATCATAGACACAATTTTTTACTCCTTTGCTGGTTCCCCTCTTGATACTTAATAATGGTGTGCGCTCACTGTGGGTTGATAAAAAATGAACCCCACGTAGATTGAAGATGTGTTTTTTCAGCTTGTTAACGCCCCCGCAGCAGCATCGTTGCTTTCATGTTCTGTTGTGTGTCCAGACTTCTACTCACTGGTTCAATAAGTCAAACGAGACCTGCGTTACCCAACGTTGTAAACAGCGGATAAATATTTTCAAGTCCTGCAAAGCTAGTGCAACAAAAAAAAAAATTGGTTTTGAGTGTAATATAAAACAGACACTGATAGGCTGCAGTTGCGCAAATAGTCGGCCTCGCACAACAGAGGTCCTCTAGAGCTTTTGTGTGGCCGGCACGTTTTTATGGTCCTAATTCTTTCACATATAATGCCAGCATAAATATGGCGTTTCACAGTGGGATGCTCCATGGTGGCTCGTAAAAAGCGAGACTCGACAGTAACAGGTTCAGATGCACATCATTTTATGGCCGGCCTATGAATTTTCCCATCAGCGGCCTTGCTGCGCGTTTGGTGCGAGTGCAGGCCGCATACTGCGCTGGACTTTTAACAGTGTGGATTTGTGCTCATGATGATTTAGAGCCTTAGTGTAACTAGTTTGAGCATGTTAACACCGTTGGCTTTTTAATGCCTGTGGATGGTTTTGATGCAACATGGATTCCTGAGTCACCGTGAAATATTTGGCCTTAAAGATATCCCTCTGAATATATTTTATACATGAATCTACTGATAGTTAATTTTATGGCTATAAGATATTTTTCGGAGAAGTCTTTGCAGTTCATTGTTTTAGCTCCCGTGATATAGATTTTTGTTTTTGTGTGTGATACTTTTGATGTTTTTTTCAGTATACTTACCCTTGCATGTGGGCAAGGAGGGCCACAGTCGCAGATGCTCTATTCTAGCCATTTATTAAACACTAGGATTACAATGACCAGGTCCACCACAGCTTTTATGACTGGACAGACTTGCCAACACACCTGGCCCCGCCTCTTAATGGCACAGTTCTAACAGACACAAAAATACATATGCTATTTCTATACTTTAAAATTATTATTTTTTTTTTTTAAAGATGTGTTCTTATATGATTACAATGATTTAAAAAGGTGATTTGTTAATTTTAAAGCATTTGGGAAGAATACAAACTATAAGTAAGTACTCCGGGATGAATGCCCTGTGATAAACGGGGGATCCACAGCCTATTTCTTTCTGGCTCTTTGGCCCACTATCCCGGTGAGGTTGCTATTAGTGTTGTTTTTGCTAAGCCGGCTATCACATAGCACCATTTGATAGGGTTTCACTTGCGGCACTTACTGTTACCAGATCTCATTACGTTATACTTTCGCAATGTTTGCCAGCTGTGCGTGCGGCTGGGCAGCATGACCAACAGAATCCTTAAAAAGCAGTCGGCAGCACCTGTCATCAGAGATGAGGCAAGTGTTAAATGACAGAAATGGATGATACAGATTAAATAATGATTGATTACATGGGTACGTTACCTTACCAGTAGAGTTACTGCAAGTCAGAACACATCGTAGTCTATCCTTGTGCCGATTGTAACCCTTTGTAAATGTTAAAGGTCAGGCTAAAGATAATGACACTCAAGTCTTTGCAAAATTCAAGAAGTTTCAAATACAATTGGTGTTTAAGACTGCAACACTCAATTTGTGGGGATTCAATTTAATTCATTCAGTGCCATTGACGATTATGCACGTCCAAGTACCAATCTATGGCTGGGTCATATTGCCTTAAAATAAAGTCTCATATTATTTTTTGTTTTGTTTTGTTTACAAAAATCAGATTTCAGATTTTAACAGATCCCACCCATGGGTTATAGAAAAAAAAGAAATGATAATGACATAATTTTCTTGTTCCCTTATGGAATTTGCTTTATTTTTCCTCATACCAAGTATGTAGCATTTACGAACAAATGTACTCAATAAGTAAAATTGAACATTTTTAGATATTAAAATTGAGTTATTTTCAGATGAATTTTTCACCAAGTTTTGAGTGTGATAAAAAAAAAATTACTATCATACTGTACACCAGATTGAGTGTATTACTCCACCTTTGGCCAACCGGATGCAAGAACGTCAAAGGCTACTATGCACAACGGGGGTTGAGGGAAAAAACAGTTGACTAAATCATCATAACCCTTTGGCAACAACGCTGTGGTGTGTGATTCAGAAACATGTGCTGCCATTTTATCATGCCGTGGGCCAAGTTTTGGAGCCTTAAACACCCCGCCAAGGCTTGATAAATCTGGCTAGCAAAATCTCATTTGCAGAGAGTTAAGCATCTGCAACAGTATTTATCTTCTTCCCCGTCCAAGGGTAATGGCTTGGGCAGGATGGATGAGGGCACAGTCCCGTTGCCTTCAGGTGTCGCCATCTTGAAAAAAGGTGGAAAAAAAGGCGGGTAGACTGACACAACACAGGAAGCACATCAAGTCTCTCAGTAAACATATCACCACGGTTGAACAATTGCTTATTAGCATAATTAGCTGGCCTGATCTTACCGTTCATTCTGGAATGCGTGTGATCGAGGGGGAGTTCTTTTTTTTATTTATTTTTACCGTTATGCCACAGCAATTAAACTCATCTCATTTCATGAAGAGCAAATATTCTTTAGTGTTGAGGGGAAAGCTTTAGGGCACCCAAACTTCAGGAAAATTAAGGTCCTTTGTGGCAGCAAGACTTGTCTGATGATTGCCAATTATGGAGCCAAACACTTCCTGGTGATAATAGGCACATGTCTGCGCCCGAAGCTTATCAAGCAGACAACTCTATCTGGCGCTGCATGTAGCCATTTTGTTTCTCATACAAGAAAACGGAAAGGACAGCTGAGAACCAAACCATTTCAAAGGTCAAGTTCTCATCGTACAATGCTATTAACCTCCTGATTTATCTTGTAAGCAAGCCAGCAATTAGTATAGTTTGCCGTCATTTGCATAGAGTGACCTCTAATCTCCATTGAAAATGTTTTTTTTTTTAGGTGGAACTTGTAACAAAATATTCCCCTGAAGTCATGTCATCTTTTAGATACATCTTGCTTGAGTGTGTTTAATACCAACCAGGTACAACTCACTGTATATGTCCTCTCAAAGAATACTCAACATCCATATGAAGTTTTCTGAAGAAAGTTGTTTGAAATGTGAATTCGGACAGTCCAGAATCAAAACTGTGAACTCCTCTTGGTGCTATCATGCCTTTCAGACAGCTTCAGATCTCTTTAGAAAAAGATACAGCAATGACATGGCCTGTGAGGATAAGCCAGAAAACCACAGGGTAGTAAGATGTGTGAAATGCTCTTCTCTCAGCAAGGGCTGCAGATGTAAAAATATGACCTGTTATTACGGAGCGCACACACTCTAAGGGTGGACTTTGAAGCAGATGCCACTATTTCCTCCCTTACACTCGCTTAAATACATTGCTAAAGCAAGATACAGTATTTATCCGATGTGTTTTATTTTTGAAAGTTCACACCTGCAACATGTAAGATGAGGAAAGTATTTAAAAAAAAAAACCACTAACAATTTGAATTGTACCACCCCCGTGTCAAAGGTTTGAATACGCAGCCCAGCCCAATTTTAGTCAATCAATGTTAATCAATGCAATGTAATCGCAGAATCATTTTTAGGACTTTCTGAACTTCAATGGCAATGTCGTACGGAATAAAAATAATGTTGCCTGGGAGCATCTGATCACTGTTATTCATATCGTGCAGCGTTGTGTCCGAGTTCGAGTGCCATACTCAACTAGCTTATATCATGGTGTCCTTATTTAGTCTATAAGGGGTCCCCTGGTTTATGTTTCTTTTCCATGATGGCAACGTAACTGTAAGCATAAATGTGGCGTTAGCCTATCACTAAGCTACGCAAATGCAGGAGTAAAGTCATAGTTACAGTAGATATTTGTATGAAAAACTGTTCTGGGTCATACATAAACCATTAAATGGCAGTATAAGAATGGCGGTAACATGACGTAATGCTTCCATTGCGAGCTGTCCGTAACCCCGATACCATGTATGTTGAGAGAGCTGTAAGCAGAGGATCCCCTGTAGTGCATTCCATTTAGCCACATTTTCTTCAAGGCACCATTAATTCTCACCAATTCCACCCAATCGACCTTACTTTAAAAGAAATGTATTCTGCTTACCCTTACCCTCAATGATGGTGTACATACTGTATATAGTGAGTGAGTGAAATATGTCATACTTACCCCTTAGAAAAAAACGGCTCTGTTTGCGAAATATATCTGAATGCTAAAGTGTGAATAGCTCCAGTTTACAGTGCAGTAAGAAGACATTTGCCACCATATCTTGAGCTCATTAATTTTGTTTACTAGTAGAGCTGTTTTGTCCTCCACCCCTCGCACCCCCCAATGGAAACAGATTGACTCAGATGTTGCACTTCACTGTGGAAGTTGCTGATGAGCACTCCATCCGTAAAACCAAGCACATTTTGTGACCATATGTGGCTGCTAATGCTCGTTTAAGGACGATTAGGCCAGACTTTTTACTTAAAGATGCTGTGCATATCTCTGGATGCACAGCTTTTGTGTTTAGGATGGCATTTTAAATATATGAGGAAGTGATTGAACGACTTGATCACTATTTGGCTGCTCGTGTCAGCTGGAATCTTCGTAACACCTAGAAACCAAAAACAATATTTTTGGTCACCTCTTGGATATAAGCAAACTGTAGGAGTGGCATAACTCAGGTGGTAGAGTGGCAGTCTCAGTCAAGTTGTGGATTTGACTTTTATTTTTATTCCCCCCCCCCCCCCCCCCCATCAAATTTACTCTAAAACTGAGTCTATTTGGTCCCATGCTAAATAGTCAAATGTACTCTACAGAATTTACTATGTATGCTTTTCAGGATTATTTATCAGTCGATAGCCTCTCATTTACAAGCCGCAAAGCGTATGTAAAGACTCATACCACAGAGTTTTGTTTCTTCGGCGGCAACATAGCAATTTGCAAGTTGGAACGCACCCTACTCTTAAGCAGTAGTGAAGCCATAATTACAGTAAATATTTGTATGATAAACATTTGTAGGCCATCAGTGCAAAACAGTCAATACCCTTTTCCCCACATGACGACCATCTCATGCCACTTTGCCTTTTATTAACTTAGTGTAGCATGTCTGGACTGTCGCGAACTCAGGACCCCCTGTCATTGGACAGTACAGTCTTTATAAAAAAAAAGAAAAAAAAGTGCTTTTCTTTCCAAAGGTTACTCGTTGATAGCCCCTTATTGACAAACCGCAAAAGAAGATAGAGCATATGTCGTTGGTAATTGTAGCCCATGGTAGTTGTTTATGACTTGCTCTGAAGCCTAATCATCTCGGGCGCCGACTGTTGTCGAGGACGCCAACCCGCTCGATTCAAAATGGCAGCCGGTCATATCAGGCGTGTGCCCGCACAGTCTCGCTCTTTAAACTCCAACAATGCTCGGCCATATGCCCCTTAGACAGAGCGCTATTCAGCACACCGTTCGCAATGAAAGCGCTTGATTGGAATGAACTGATTGGAAACAGTGGATCCAAAGGGGGCGTGAAAAGGGAAAACAAAGGTGTCTGTACTTCAAAACATCTTGATTGGCCATGTTTTGCGCGGTGTCCAGATCGTCCGTCGCCGACATCAAAGCTGTCGGGCTCCAGCTGAGATGTTTATCTGCTTCCAAGTCTTGAAGCCACCCGGCCAAGAGGATCAATAGTGGGCTCTCGCCATCTGTGTCCCATGCTCGGCTCGATGCAAACGGTCAGCATCCCAGAGTTCATAGTCAGTGGCGCCATTAAACGCAGCCTAATGTCAGACCGAGAGCATCTCTGTAACTGCTTTGAGGGGGGGGAAAAACGGAAACTTCCTCATGTTTGACTCCCAACTAGGTTGCCAGATGTGCCAGGGGTCAGGGGTTAAAGATAAAAGTGCCAGGATGTGGCGGTACCTCCACTTGAAGGCAGTTGCAGTGTGCGCATTCCTCACCGGAGGGGGCCGACGAGCCGAGTGCCTTGCGTTTCTTCTTTCCACCGCTCGCAGTCGGAGGCCTCGTTTCGCAGCCGAGAGTTACGACACCGCAACTTCTACTTACTGGCCGTGTTTACCAAAAGGTAAAATGTCAGCCGTGTTAAACATAGCGCGGGGAAGTTGTTCGCTGCTCTTAAATTCGCCTCCGACCATCCCTGCAGGGGGCGGCCACCAGACGTGTTAAAATCATACATCTTTTATTACCTAGCAAAATGAAATCATTTAGCACCACATCCGTGATTAGAAACCTTCCAAAGGAAGTTAAAGTGCGTAGCTTAACGGGCCGAGCAGCGAGAGGGGCAGGACTCGTAGCGTTCCACCCCCTGCCTGGCACCCAGCGCCAATAGAGACATCACAACTTGTGTAGGAAAGTCTATTACATCAATGTCCCCCCAGAAATTGGGCTAATTTCACAAAAAATGCTAATACGATTATTTCAAGTGTGTCAAAGGCTTAATAAGTGTGAAAATTGGCCTGTCATATAAGACCTGGGAGCGCTGCTAAATTGCGTGATTACAGCGGCAAAGCCTCGACCTCCCTTATTGTTTCTTTACATATCGTAATCTGCAAAAATTGAAAATAGATCGCATAACTTCATTAGGATTCCTAAAAGTGTTAATATGACAGCGACAACTTTATTTTGCGGTATTATGCTAATAATGAGATTTAGAGGATGTAAAAAGATTACACGTCCCCTTGAGAGCAATTCTCTTATTATTCAATTTGAACTTTAAGGTTGCGGGCTCGCCTCCAAAAACGGTGTATCGGATTGGTTTCACTAAGTCAGTGATGTAAAAATATTAGTATGTTGAACTTTTTACCAAAATTCCTGTTTGTTAATATTAAAGTACTGGAGTGATTTTTCTGCATAATGCATTGTAGCTCAACTAGTAGCTAGCTAGGCTTTTTTCCCCTCGATGGTAATGCAGGTATTATTAAAAACACAAACTCAGATGCCACGTTTGTTTTCAAACGTGTAACATTGTGTTAGCATTGTGACAATTCCATTGTCTACATGGATTATTTATTAAATTATATATAATTTTTTTTTTAGCCATGGCTACTAGGATGTGTTTAGTGAGCCACCTAAACAAAAGAAGCTGCAATTTTGATGCATGTCACGGGAGGACTAGGAGAAAAAAAAAATCATGAAATTGTATTGCTTCAGATCAGAATCAAGTCCCATCCCAATGTGAATATAAATCTCACATATTCCATTTTGGCTAGTGCAAGTGCTGCATTAGCACACAGATTGGATATACTTTGCAACTGTTGACGCTTGTGTAGTTGCTTACATGCCATTTGGAAGTCTGCGCATGTTTGTTTTGTGTAAACATCGAGTCTCTCCCTTCAAATGCACATACAGTTTAAGTAGACAGTCACAAATATTATTAATAGGGTAGGCTTGGCCCTGCACTGCAAAAGCAGCCTTAGATATGGCTTCAAAAATAATTTATGAATTGAAATACCTTTTTTTTTTATGTTATCAGTTTTAAGGTTGTAGCATTTTCTTTCAAAAGAGGTGGACTGTGTGTGTGTGTGTGTGTGTGTGTGTGAGTGAGTGTGATGGGAGGAGGCCATAGCTTGTGTCTGACTTGTTGAAGAGCTTGTGCAGCGCCACTAGATGGCGACAGATCCTTCAGGAGAGCTCCGGGACCCCCACCGGAGCCCTGACAAACCCATGAAAGTACAGCACAGGACACCACAGACATGCACTGAGACCACAACCTAGTCTTCCAGTGGCCTCGCACCCTCGGAGAAGCACAGCCCGCAGAATGTTTTTTTTAGCCATAGTGACAATTATAACCGCATTTTGATAGCGTTTGGATTATCCGCGAAGATGTAAGTATGTAGAAAATGCCTAGGATTGGAAGGATTGGGTTGGAAGTTTTGTTATGAATATACCACACCAAATAGATGTGATTACAAGTGAAAAATAGATTGGCTTTGAAAGTAGAAACAGATGCATGCCCCAGCCACTAATGTAGTTTCGAGAGTATCCAACGGGTAGCCTTATTAAGTGTTGATAAAAGTGGAATAAATTGTTGTGATTGAAACAATAGTAGCAACACCCCCCCCCCCCCCACTGGGACCAGTATTGCTGTTGCCACGCCGACGCGATGTCACCCGTCCTGACACAACATATTTAAGCGTTTGTCCCACAGGAGTCAACTCTTGTCAGTGGACGTTTAATGCTGTGAAATGAGGCACAAGAAAAAAGACAACTAGTTTCACTCCATCTCTCGTGCACCGTTTAGCATGCGCCACTCGTGACAGGTAATTGACTTGGAGTGTTTTGCGTCACACTAGTAAATAATGCATCGTTCCACACGGCCTTTATGAATATTCAGTGTATGTTTGGACAACCGGTGCTTTTTCATTGCGCCAGACTAAATGATTTTTTTTTTGTTGTATTAAATCAATTGGTGCCCCTCTTCAATATAAAACGCCGTCCATTAGGAATACCGCAGTGAATGACCGATTGTTGGGAGTGGGTGCTGCTTGTGAAATATTAAAAGCCCAATATGTCATCTGTCGTGAGTGTCATTTGTCATGGAGTCGTGTCCCGTGGGCGTGTCAAGATTTCCCTCCAATTACTTTTTATTAAGTTCCACACATTTGTTCCCGTTTTAATATGCCTGTCCGTCCGGTTTTTATTCCCGCTTTGGCTCCATTAGCAGCTGCCCGTCGTTCTCTTTCTTTCTTTCTCCTCCCACCACTCCCACTCCCCATTTTCCAAATGACCCAACATCCACGTTTTTCTGTATGGCAGCTGAACTGATTAAGAAGTTGCCTTTTGAGCGCTAATGTATTCCGCTTTTTTTCTCCCTTCCTACGTGGCCATTGTTTTATTTCAAGTTTGGAAGTCACGCTCGTTGTGAAAAGCTATTTGGCCTCACAATGTATGATGGATCTTATTAGCCATTCATGCCGGCCTCTGCCTTTATGCTTACATTAACTAACACAAAGAGCCCCCCTACAGGTTAAAGTTTAAATGTGGATTAGCAGATAAAGCAACTCCTGATTAGGTTACCGTGGGGGCTTTGGCGGGGGCAGAAAAAATGGATTTTTTTCCTTCCCAAACATTTTCACTTGTTCCTTTTCTTCTTCGTACTCCGACTCTCGCTCAGCATGGATGTCTATTTCGCCGCAAAATCTTTGAACAATTATGCAAATGCCAGTACAGCGATGCACAATACAGTATGGAAATGGCGCAGGGAGAAAATTGACTCATTAAGGACAGATGGCATAAGTGCTAGAAGCCATTTGTTATCGACACGGGAAGACTTTCTCATGCCACGTCACCAGTAGAGAAGCAGTTTGTGCTGCTCTGCTTCTTGACTAGTTCAATGTGTTGTATATATTAAAAAATACTTTATTACAGATTAGGAGTGGGATTAAGTGATCAGTAAGAATTTGGGTGGAGAATGATTGATGTTATTATGCACTGCTTGGCCGCAACAAGACAAGAAAAAGGGGTAAAAAATTCATTTTTTAGATTTCTGCTCAATTGTGCTATAGGTTAAAGCATACTATCATTAACAAACAATTAAATTGTGATTCAAAAACCTAGGGATCCATATAATTGATTATGGGTTCTGTCAAAGTAAGATGGAGTGCATCTCTTGGCAACAACCAACAACAACAATTCTAAATCTGTTCTTCCTTCGAGTTCTGTTCAATCGGTTCTACGATTTTACCAAAATCTTGCTAACCAACAAAAGTTCATTCAAATTAAGGGTTCTTTCTGTCAAAACAAAATGGAACACGACCAACATCCACTACATTTTTATTGTAGTCCTGCATCTGCACCAACAATCAATCAGTTCTCCAGGTTTAATTCTGCTGAAATGAACCAAAAGTTGAAGGCGATCCTGCAAATGGTGATCAATTAGAGTTCTACCAAATTAAATTGGAGCATGCAGCTATGTCCGGCGACTCCTATTTGAAACGGGCAGGTGAACTGTAAACCTGCTTCATATTCAAGAATGATTCAAGGTGGAGGTTCTGGTTTTGATGCAGCCTGCCCACATTTATTGTCATCTTTGTCACCTTTATAGTGCAACCTACAGCATGTGCCATAATTTCGGCATGCCGTGCGATACGATCCATCATGAACAGGGGAGGAGCGGAGGGTCGGGTGCAGCCATGATTTAAACTGATGAAATTACACAGGTGCCGATAATACAGACGTTCCATCGTCACATGGCCTCGCATAAAGCGGAGCGGCGGCAAAGATTAGACCGCGCATATTGAAACCCGCTTTTGAAAGGACATGCGAGACGCATAAAGTGAACAGTGGGGCTTTGCACGTCCAATTAAGATAATTAGTTCTTTCTTCCCTGCTCCTCTCTTATGCTTGAGAAGGATAAGTATTATCACTGAGGCCATGTTAACCCCTGGGTGGCAGAAATATATGAAGATTAAGCTTTGTATGCATCAGTAGTGTAAACACGGTAAACGCATGGAGGGGGAAGTTAAAGATGGAGAACGTATACTTGATAGCGCCGCTGTTTGGGCCGCGGCTCTCTGTGGACTCGCCCACCATCACTTTCCGAGCCTTCCGAGGTTATTGTGGACTCCACTCTGTGCCTGGCGGCCTCCATATTGCTCGTGGTGAGCAGAGAAGGCAAATAGGCCACCACTTTATTTTTGCACTCATTTTCCTTTGTGATGGATGGCTTTCTTATTGTGTCATTTGAGAAATGCTCGTCGGAGCAAAGGAAGTTAATGGCTTCAAAATTGTACATTCATGTGATGGTAGAATGAGAAAGACGCTCGCACGAGCACATAAAAACAACTTCAGATTTGTGTGCAAATGAGCTGATCTAACCAGCTTTAAAAAACAAAAAACATGTTGCCCAGTTTAAATACATATTCAAATAATACAAATTCTTCAACTCTCCCTATGCTATACATTTTCTTAATTAACCTGGGAAAGGATTTTATCTAATTTTGGACATATATATATATATATATATATATATATATATATATATATAAAACCTAGCAACAATTTTTTTTTGCCAGACAATGTCACTTTCGATGATTGAAATCTTATTTGCTAACTAGACAAAGTGCAATTTCTGCAGAAATTGCGTGGGAATGCTGAAAAGCTGAATGCTAAGATTTAAATGCAAGCGCTTATTGAAAGATAAATTACATGAAAATTACACATTTCTACTTGTGCTTAAATGACAAATTAATAAAAGAAAACTTGAACTGCAATCTGTCTAAGGTGGGATGTAATAATTTCAGAGAAATTTCCTGATATGATAGTCAGTTAGTATCGAACCATCCAATGTACTTGTTTAATCCAAGCACTTTTTTTTTGGTAAACTCTTGAGTGTTAAGCTGCGAGTGAAGGTGCCTCATAAAAAACAAATCCCCAGAGAGAAAAAAAGTCACGGAACAAACGAATCAAAGGCTGTGGCATTCAGGACGCCCCCTTTGTTGCATTCACGTTGTCTTTTATGCAGCCGTCGACTATTGTGACAGAACACAGAGACTTCTGAAGGCCACAGACTCTTATTGAATTATTTCTGGGTGAGATGAAGAGCAGCCTGAATGGCATCATTAAAGTTCACCAGTTATAGGAATGCGTGCACGCCGTCTGCAAGCGAGACTAAAAGCTGCACGTTTTCATGCTCCTTCACAAACCTTTAACCGGCCATGAAAAGATATGACATCAATCCTGGCAAAAACACAAGGGGGCAAATGAATGATGCCATTGTGATGCCTAAAACATCAATCATGCTCAATACTTAGCAAAAACAATGATTTTTTTTTGTTTGCATTTCATTGGTGGCAAACAACACATGTGACTGCCTTAAAATTGTCAATCCTCATTACTCAAAAAGCTGAAGCAAATCAGACCTCGGCCGTGGCCCTGTTGCTAGGCAGCAGACTTCTCTTGACATGGTGGTTAGTTTTTCTTTCATGGCTTGACAAGAGCCCAATGAAAGGAGTTAAGAAAAAGTTGCTTCAAGGCGCTCGGAGGAAGGGGATAATTGGGGCGCCGCGGATTGTGTGGAAACTTCCCGAGCTGGAAACAGAGAGAGTCGGACGCAACCAAATTTTAACTTTTGTACACAAACTTGACCCTCGGGAGCAGCTGAGGGCTCCCCCAGCCACCCCCCCCCCCTTCACCTCGTTCGCCGAGTGTCAACACTAGCAAGCTAGCTAGCTTCAAAACGGTCAATGCACCTTGGTTGGTTTTACACAGCAGGCATAAGTGCCCAATTCACATGTACAGTAAAACTTAGACCGAGGGTCAAGCAGGGCGGTAATAGGTCCCATTTTTTTTGTCTTTGGTATATTGAACCCACAACCAACCAGTCTGAAGGTTTGACACTCTGAGCTGAAACAGGAAAGAGGAAAAATGAGGTTAGTAAATATAACGAAACGAACCACGCGCTAGATTACACTTTATATTTTTGTTTTCATATTTGTATTTTTTCCATTTATCTTATCTTACAATAAGAAAACTCAACTTTTCAACAAGCTTTTGATCTTGGCTAGTAGTCATCTTAGAATGTGGAAAATGTTTGTTTTAAGCCTCACGGTACTCAAAAACTGGCTGTGGACAGAGTAGAATGATCTTGTCTGACAATTTCATTTGAAGTATAAATAACGTTTCAAAGCAAAATAAGCAAATTTAGGTTGAATTTAAGAAATGATATCTTACTTAAGATTTCAGTTTAGTGATGATGAAGAAATAAACAAAATTCCATAAACAATATATTAAATATCACATAACCTTTATTTGGCCAGGCCAGACTCGTCCTCTAATTTAGCATATTCAACCATCTTTTAATAGTTTATGCTTTTGTTTAGTGGTATTCTTTTCCCCAATTTTTTATTTCTGCTCTTTGAGAAGGTGCGTGTGTGCACATGTCGCCAATCTGTATTTTGATGACACCAAGCTGGCAAGACGATGGGGTGTAGGCCTATCCAATCTGCACTCGCATTGGCAGACATTTTTCCAATACATATATTGCATTTGGAAGAGGCCTGATTCTGATCTGAAGATTTCCCATTCCAAGCATTTTTCTTTGTCACAAATGCAAATTGTTCTCGTTGAGAGAAACGAAATTGTGTCACTTGAACCATGTCGTGTAAAGCCTTGGACAAAAACACGAGACTTGTATTTGTTTTTCATTGGTCTTAGCCAATCGCATGAGTAACGGAAGCAGGTCAAGTCAACAATGTAAAGGGGGCCTAGGTCTTTGGCCCGCGAGAGTGCACACCCAATTTAAAATGCAACCAATTAATGCAGGATTAGCATTCATGCCTATTTACAGTTGCTTTTGTGCTCATTTCTGCACTCCTAACTTCCTCGCAGAGGCAGCGAAAGCAAAAAGGGGCGAGCGGCGCGAGGGGCTCCGGTAGCTGGGCTGGGGGGGTTTGTTTGGCCGCAAGAGGTGCAGTGAGGTCCATTGTAAGGACACCACCTCTCTCATTATGCCCTCTCAATCAACACTACCGCTCACAGGAAGCCCCTGTAAAGCCCATCTGCCATAGCTAATCTAAATGCAGCCCCGTGCTAGCGTCTGGGCCCGCTAGCCGCTGCCGCATTATTCTCCCATCCGAGGCTTTCGCGTAGGGATCAGCCAAAGCCCATTAAAGTAAATAATGGCCAGAAATGACAGGCTTAGTGAGGATTGGGAAGGAAGTTGAAGACTAGTTTGAGCGGTGAGCTCTGATTTAATAGAGAAAAGCATTTTTTTTTTTTTTAAAGGGCGGAGGGTGGTAAAGAAAAAAATGACCTTCGCTCGCTGTAAAGAATTCTTGAACCTTTTGCCGGGTTGTTAGCGCTGGTGCTACCATCTGAAGCATTAGCGATCCGGGAGCTCCTTCTGCTTTGATGAAGCTCGGGCGGGATGGAGTGAAGGGGTGTGTGGAAAGGGCGGGGAGGGGGCGGGGGTTCTTAGAGTCAGCCTCAGCAATGGAAAAAATGAAGTTAGGGCTTCACCCATTTTATGATTGAGATCTTAACAAATGAGACACTTTTTGGTTACAGTGTTGGTGCATTGAAGCTTAAAATGCACCTGAGTTTGTTTTAATCAGTCATTTCGCCAATAGTGATTGAAATTCGTCTTGATCCTCGATCCTAATTTGTTGGAAATTTCAATTGCTGAGAGGAATCAACAGTACTTGGCAATGTGTCAAACCAGAAACTTAAGTGACATTTTTATTTTATTTATTTTCGGCTGCCATCACCATCACTTCTTTAAACATTTGACGTATAGTCACGTTTGAGTTGTCGCCAGACATTCTTTGTCCTCGAGTAAGTCTGTTGGCAGCATTGTGAAAGGGCCACTTTGTCATGGTCAGCTTAAGGTTAAACAATTAAAGCTGCCTCCTGGGATCAAGTTAGTGTCAAGTTAGCCATGCAAAATGACTAGTTTGCTTGGTAAAAGAGGAGGAAAAAATAACCCTGACCTGGGTAATGGTTAACTGATCTTCGGCTGCACCCTGCCCATTGCGTGACCTGATTGCTTCAGCCCTGAATCCAATCCAGTGCTAGTTATTTATTTATGTATTTATTTATTTATTTATCTGTGTTGTGTCAGAAGCTGCTATTGGACGTTGAATTTCAGCTACTTTTGGAAAAGACGCTTGAACATCCGGTGTCGCAAGCTGTGACTTGCGGTGGGCGGAGGATGTTTAAGCGTTCGGAAAAAGAGGATAACACCGATCGCGGCAGTGTTTGCACTGTCCGTCCCGGAGTGTTTATTGCACAAAGAAGAAGAAGAAGAAAAAAGAAAAAGACAAAAGAAGCTTACTCCACTTTGTGCTTGAGCTCAGCCCGAGGATTTTAACAGGATCTGTCACTGGGCCGACAGTGGAGACGGTCTAAGTGAGATTATGTGAAGCAGTTCCACCTCTGCTTAACTACTGTAAAAATTGCTTATACGCCTGTGAAGGAATTGGAATGCCTTCGGGAAGCGGATGATCGGGGCGCTTGCGGTCGGAGCGCCTTGCAACGGTTCTCGTGTGATTGGACGCATTGGCCCAGACGGGAAGAAACAAGTTAGCGCCGCATGAAAGGCGCCTGCGCTCCTCCCAAGATTTCTCTCTATTGATCTTGCCGTTGGCGGGACCTTCAAAAAAAACGCGCTTCCTCTGAGATGTAATGAAGAATTTAAGATGCTCCCAATGTTTTATTGACAAGCGTCTGTAAAAAGATACCATTCATACAAACTGACAGCGGCCTCTGGGGGGGAACACTTAAAGAAGTGTTTAATGGTATCGATTTTTATTGTTCGTCGAGCCGTGTGAAACCTTTGACTGTTTTATTGAACGTTTTCAGACACATGCTCTTCAACACCTAGCGCGAGGCGGGGAGAGACTTTCACGTCTTACATTGAAATCCATCAAGCAAAAGCGTGCATGGAATCTGACGAAAGCAGGCCCGCTTATAAGCCACAGCGGACGGCGCCGAGCTCGGCTTTCACACGTTACAGTAGCTGCTTCCTGCGAGAATGCCTCTCATGTCAGGAAGTGGTTTGTTTCTCCACTAAGACGGCTGTGTTAGGACCCTGACAGCCAGTAGAGGCCTCTCAAGACTTCTTGAGAATGTGCTTTGAGGTGAGGTGCAAAACTGCTTGTAGCCATCGGAGCCTTTCTTTGGGGGGGGGGGAAGCCTCCCCTTCACTGATCTTTCCTCTTCAGAGCGCCGAAATGCTCATCTTTGACCGCTTCATCTGCATGAAGCCGACTTCTCCTTGGCGTGCCACAAAAGTGCCACTGTGACGAGGCGTCGCCCGGCCTTTCTTCCCCACGAGATGTTGTGATTTCTGTATCTGTTGTCATGGCGACGTGGCAGCGAGACGGGAGCATGGAGCTCTAACCTCTGGCTTTAGCTCGGCATCCAGGCCAGGCGGGGAGGGGTGGGGAGGAAAAAAACGCACTGGCTTGTTGGACTGACTGGATGCTGACGATTTGTAGGATTCGTGGAAGGTAAACGAGGGGCATTTGCTGTGTTATCTGTCAAACTAACTGAATAGATTAAAATAATTCAACTCAATTCAAAAATGTTATTTCGTTCTTTAAAAAAAGAAAATAAATGAAAGAGGACGCAAATAAGTAAAATGGATATCTTCCCCTGATCGACACAAAATAAATGGCAGCAAGCAGTCGAGATGCTTTCAATGTTACAAAATAATTCAACAGCATGACCTTGTGCTATTTATATTTTTCCACTAATTGTGCTTTTATACTGTAGATTTAAAAAAAATACAAATTAGATGATTTAGTTTTATAATCCAGATATATCCACAAACTGGCACCATGTGTTGAAATTGTTCTGTATTAAGGTTCGGAAAAAATATTTGTTCCTCTTAATTTGTACTCTCCCTTTAAAAATAAATAAATAAATATTTGATTGCATGATAATTGGTAACATTTCATGATGGGCTTTATACATCATTTTAAGGCGTTTAAGACTCTATCAATTCATTAAATTTTTAAAGTTTTTAGTTGTTTAAATATTGGATTAGTGTGATCTCTGTATCCACATCCGAAAACGACACAAATAGCACGTTTGTGTAAAATAATTGATTGACAATTGATGCGGAATTAATTGGAATCACTCATTAAAGCTCAGACATTTAAATACTTTTTTGTCCTGTGGAAGCAAATGTTTTTCTTTCATGCAGATACATTTCCTTGATCTAGTTTGCTGTATAACACCCCCCTACCAAATACACTCCAACACCTTCCTGGAGCAGGGAAATCAAAGGTGTCTTTCCTGTACTTCAAACCAAAATCCCACCATTTACTTGAGGCTACAAGGCAACATGAAGTTATTACAATCAAATCAGGAACAGGTCGCAAGCACTCCCGGCTTAATGGCGACAGAGTGCCACGGCTGCTTGGAAGGGAAGCGAGCGCCGTTTTCCATTCATTTGGCATCGTGCCCAGATCTCATTCAGCCAAAAAGTGGACTTAATGCCAACTTCGTCCTAACCAATTAAAACGATTGTGTTACTTTGTCCCTCTGTTATTATGATGTTGATGCAGCTGCATTCACTGAACACCTTAAGTAACCTGCATCCAAAATGCAAGTGCCCAATTCTGATTTCATGTCCATCTTTCTCGTTCCATGTATTTTTTTCAACTGGCAGCTTTCAAATATGGCGGTGTTTGCGCTAGGACTGTAACTAACGATTATTGCGTTAATCGATTATTATCGAATATTTGTGTTCATTTATCGATGAATCGGAGAAAAATGATTAAATTCCCTTGTTTCAAATCGACTGTGCAAAAAATATCAATTCATTATGATTCAGTTCTTCTTTTTGTTACTGGTTTGGTCTGTAACGTGAAAAAATGTTGATCGTTGTTTTCCAAAGTAAAAGCAATCGTTTTATTTTGGTTCAAAAGAAATATAATCAGTTCGCTTTAATGAAGGAGTACAGAAATCTGAGAATACTGTATTTACAGTAGCGGAAGTGAAATTCCAAGTATTCTAATCTATACGATTCATTGATTATCAAAAATAATTATGGATTAATTTGATAATCGATTAATCATTGCACCTCTAGGTTACATTGACAGAGCACATGAAATGGCAATTTTCCTAATTTTAATGTTATTGACCAAGCATTACTAAATCATGATGAGATACGAGTTGTGTAAGAAATAACACATTTCTTATTTCTATGGCATCTGGATTAAATTAGCAGGATGTACCCCCATTTGTCCACGTACACATTGGCAGATATCAGACTTGAAACAGATTTTTAATCTCAGTATCCTTTTTCGTGTGCGTTTTGCTTTTCCATCGTTGCTTACCCTGCCACAAAATATCAGCACTCCAAAACCAGGAACTGCCGCTTGGATTATGTCGCGTTAATCCAACCTGTGGGAATAATTCTTAAATCCCCTAATATGTTGGCCGCAAATATTTATTATAATCTGGATAGTTGTTGATCTCTTTGCTCTGATCAGTAGTAATATGTTGTTGTGTTAGTGACACACTTGGAAAAAAGGCGATTGATCTGAGCGCAAAATTAATATTTATTGACATTGGAAAGTATGCTTTGTGTTGTCTCCCGGGCTCCTGGGGGGAAAGTGTGAAATCTAATAGAGGCGTTCTCAAGGGGGGGCCGCTTTGATCAGCGAGTCTCTAAACAAGCAGCCGCTCCCAAGTGAATGGGGATCCATAGCCTCCAACATGTGCTATCTTTGCATCTCCACTGCTGTTTTCGCTAAAGGAGAGTTTTGTATTGGAAACAGCTGAAGCGTCTCACCCTTTGCCTCAGGCAACATTCTGAAAAGTAGCGTGGAGATGTATGTCAAAAATATTTTCCATGAAGAGGCTCTCTTTTGAATCCCCCCCCCCCCCCGCCTTCCCCTACTCCACACTCTGACGTCTGAATTTCACGCCAGAAATGACTAAAAATATTTATTTGCAACAACATGATTGGCGTGAAAATAAGGTCGCGTATATGCTCGGCTGTTTTGAAGGCGGCATGAAAACCACGCTTGCCATATCCGCTGAGTGATAATACGCGGTGTTGCTGGCAATTTACACAGGATGCTAATAATTAGGTATGAAAACGAATGGAGTCGGGGGGGCAAAAAATAGGCCTGGAAGCGGCAGAAGTGCTTCGGTGTGCTGAGCTCTCCAAGATGTGAAGTGGGCACTGTTGGCTTGGCACGACATGCCAACTCTTGCTGTGGCTCCTCTCACACTGTCCAAGGTCACGCACAAGCTGGCTGGTCCCCACAAGCGTGACTTATCAGGCCGCATGCAAAAATGTTCTCTGCAGTAATTCTGATTAGATTGTTGAAGAGGAAAATAAGTCCAAACATTCCGAATTAATTAGGGCGAAACTCCAGGTCTTCCTTTTTATTGCTTACCCTTAACTTCCTTGTTTGAATGATCCAATTACCCGAAGGTGCTGCAGGCTTCCTGCATGGGCCACCAAAAGAGACCAACACATTTCGCAGCTTTTCTGTTTAACATAATCAGCATTTTTCTTTTTCTCACTGGCTTTGGCACGCATCGATGCTCCAGTGTGTGCGTGCGTACAGGATGACTTACCAAAAACCACCAGCCTGACTTTCGCAAAACTTTAGGGTTGGGCGCGTGGGCCAAAAATGAACCTAATCCATCTTGTGGTGGATCTGCTGAGCTTGCTTTTTTTGACATGTGCACTGACTAAGCTATGTTCCCCATCACACTTTTTACGGTGGTGCCATTTACAAATTTGGAAGATTTTGTCGATGCAAGAGGTTCTTGGTTTACGTCGATTAATCGGATGGCTGATTTCATTGGAAGATATCTTTTTTAAAATTGGTGCTGCTTCTGATTTTTTTCTTTTTTTTCCCTACCCTCCAAAAAAGGCAAAAAAAAATCTGCAAATTTTTGGCAATTTTTTTACCCGTCACACTAAATTAAACAAATATTAATTATTTATTGTGTTAGGGGACCCAAAACATTTTTGGGGGGTTAAATGTTTATTAATTCGGTATTTTATTCTGCCAAATACTGGAATTGGCCTAAAAAAAACAACCCTCAACAAAACTAGTGTAGATTAGAAATAACGATGTGATGTGATTTTTGACTTAATTAGTGTTAGAGGTGCAACAATTAATCAATTAATCGACAACTAATTGATCATCAAATTAATCTGTAATTACTCTTGATAACCAATTAATCGTTTAGATATCTTTTCTAATTTAAAATTGTCCAAATGTTGAGAATTTCAGCTCCTCGGCAGTAAATATTCTTCAAATTCTGTAGTCGTCCGTGATTGCATTGATTTGCTTTAGTTCAGTAACTGAATCATAATTAATTTGTTTGTGCTCTGTCAGTTTGAAATAATGTGCCGTTTTTTGTAAATAGGGATAGGAATTTTGTTTAAAGTTCCTTTAACGCCACCATTTTTTGGAAAGCCTGTAACTGGGGAAATTCCAGTCGCAATGCAGCAGACACGTCCATGTCAAAATTCAGCAGTAACAAATTTAATAATAATGCATATATTTGTGGAGAATTGTATTCAAAAAATTTAAATTTAATGTTAAAGATTAGATAGCTCTTAATATGAAAAGAGAAATGCAAAGCTGTCATAAATGTCTTACAAATGCAATCATGCCATCTAGTGGCAGAAAAATGACCAACACAAATCAATATCACACTTGTTTTGTTTTTTTACAGTACATATTTTTAAATTAACTAAATTTTAGGAATTATTATGAAATTACTGTATCAATGACTAAAAGATGCACCCGTATTTCTATTGGTTTAATTTTTCCCCCACTTTTATGTTAACAAGAGTATGAAAACTCTATTGCACGCTTAGAACGGATTTAAAATGTGCGATTAATCGTGAAACTATTGACCTCATGCGATTAATTACAATTACAAATTGTAATCGCCTGACACCCCTACTTACTAGTATAACTTTTTTTTTTTTTTTACATACATTTTGCTAAAGTGAAACATTGCTTGTTCTGTATATTAACATTTGTATGGGATTAAATAACCTTTAGTTTATATCGGGAAACTTGAAATTCTAACAAATCAATTCTTGAATGGCCTCCTTGAAGAGAGTGACACTTACATGGAAGACAGCTTCTGCAAGTCCCAGGGGGAGGCAAGAAACCACTGTTGTGGTACGACCACGCGGCCGTGACGCCGGGCTAAACCTACTTAACCACTTCCTTCACATTGGATGCACTTTGACAAACAGCCCCGCTCCTCGCTGCTTACGACATGTTGCCTGAACATTAACGCCAACACCCTGCGGTATGGTCGGCTGGACAGCTACTTGACTGATGGCTCTATTAGACGTCATCCAGTTCTAGACCGGGCCTTTCTCCAGACCGGACCTGATGGGCTGAGGTGTGGGGGGGTACGACTAAGTGGAGGTTCTAAACACACCAGCAAGCACATTGAGAGATGCACTGCACACAAAACTCAATTCATGGGAGGGAAGGGCCTCGCTTGAGCGCACATACAAGAACCTGGAACGGAAGTATGCCAGGATTTAGCCATGCTTCACCTTTTTGTAGCCGCCTGCAACAATGGCTTAGACAAATACAACACCCAGCTGATCCGCACCCCTCCGATTCTGCTTCTGTGGCGGCTTGTTCCTGGGACCACCATGAAACATTGGGGGCCGCCGAAAGGCTGGATCCCGATAATCAGCTCGGAAGGGGGTGGAAAATACAATTCATATCGGCGCTCTCGCCGCGAAAGCAACCACTGGAGCAGGAAATGACAGTGGATGTTTTAATCTTCAAACGTTGAGCACCACTCTCCCTCAGGCTAGATGGAAGGATCTGCTCAAATGTGACGGCACTGCCTTCACTTTTTTTTTCTTCACATAAGGGGGGGGGGGGATCCTTTATAAATGTCTATTCAACTGCAAAGATGGTTCTAAGAACGTCACCAGAGACTCTCTCGTCCTCATTTCGCACCGCAAAGCTCATCTGTGGGTGAGCTTGTCGAGATCCTGACTGTACTGGCTCTTCAGGCCCGGCTTGGGTGACACTATAAACACCCCCCCCCCCCCCCCTTGTTCTCTGGAACCTGTCATCCACGGCTGCCTGGTCCCTTCCAACAGGACTCAAATGGCTGAAATGACATGACAATTATTTCCCAACACCTCTCAATGGCTATGTTGCTCCTTTTGAGCGCGACCAGTCCTCAATCGGATTCGCATGCGCAAGATTTAATCAAAGCAGCAAGTTTAGAGCAGAGTAAAAAACGGATGACACCAAAGAAAATGGAGTATCTCTGGCCTAGATTCCAGTCACAATGAGCTCAATTTATCAACGTCAATAGGTGTGGCGTTTCCAAGACAGAAGGGCATGCATATTAATTGAAAATAATCAGATTAAGCTACTTGTATTTGACATTTTCAAATGGGCACTTTATCTTCATGTCGGCCGAGATGCAAGACTGTACAAATCCGAGATCGCGACTTAATTGCATGTTATCACCTCCTGATTGCCTCGACGTTATACAAGACGGTATGGTAATTACTCCGTGCGTCGTGACGTCGCCAGCTAGCCTTGGGGCCGCAGCAACTGGGCCTGAACATCTGGGGGGGGGCGTGATTCCAAGTGCGAAGTCCGGGTTAGTGTTGATTCGATCAGACATTTTGAAATTTAGTCTCCGTTTTAGGCCAATTTCAATCACACTTGTTAGCTTTTTATCATAGTTAGTCAACCATTTTTATTTAGTCGACGACAAGTCGAGCATTTCCGTTTTTATTTTAGTCCAAGAAAACATAATTTTATTTGTCTAATTTTAGTCAACAGAAACTGTCAACATTTTAGTCAGAGGTGGCAAACCCAGGTCCAGAAAGAAAAAAACCCTGCCACACTTTGGCTTTAGCCATTGATGCTAGCGAAGTTATCTCCCTAGCAGGTAAACGAGCACCATGGGAGCTGCCACCTCTGATTTTAGTCTAGTTTTAGTCGGGACAATCATTTGACCCTTTAAAATTTTTTGTCAACAGATAATATTGAACATTTTCATCTAATCTAAAACTACTTCACATAACATTTTCTCTCATCTCTTTGGTTTAAAACAACTTCACACACAATTACAGTATATCAACAAGTGGCTAGCATCACTCCATGCTACACGCTAGTAAGTTAGCTAGCATTAGTTAGCGGTCAGATTAACATCGTTTGAATGTTAGCCTATTGCTGTTGCATTAATGTTACATTGCACTCGCTCGCTGCAGGTTTGAAAGGGTGTGTGTCGCTGTGTGTTAGTGACTGATTAGCAGAGACAGCATTTTACAAAATCATCATTTCCATCTCGCTTTTGTTTGTGAACTAAAATGTCCATAGATTTGTCCAGTCTTCATTTAAGTAAGATACATTTTCGTCTTGTCTTTATGAGTTGATGAAAATTCATTCTGATTTTGTCACAATTATTGTTTATTAATGGGGCTTTTAGTCTAGTCTAGTCTAGTTTTGTGAAAATTGTGTGTTGATGAAAATATTTTTATTTAGTTTTTGTTAACAAAATTAACACCAGTCAGGATTAGACATGGTACATCACTGAGGCGTTAGTAGAAATACGCTTGACGGCGCAGTCTTCCACCATCAAATACCAAACTGGGAATATAGAGCTTGAAGGTGGAAGTGGCCCTCATGGTGTCACTGCCGCCCAGTTCCGTGAACAGATGCACTGTAGGCCAGCTGGCTGTACCCCCCTCTCCCCCCCGCCCGCCTCTCCCCTCTAAAGCCCCGGAGGAAACACAGCTTTGCGGGCCGCCGTCATATGTTTTCAACGTTTGTACAACGGCTGATAAATGTAATGTAAAAGCGGGCTTTGTGTGCAGGGTAGTGGGGGTTGACTGTGATTGCTGGTAATAACTGACTAATAGAATAAAGCAATAACGCGAGGCCTTGGGGCTGAGAACGTTGCAACGGCAGTTTCATACCGCAGATTTATCATCGTATGGAAATTTGCCGTCTGAAGGAGCGCCGCCGTGAGAGCGCGTCGACCCGCTGACTCGAGGTGCTCCTTGCAAAGATGCTTCATAACTCATAAAGTCCCCGTGTACGCCGACGTGACGAGCTGAGAAGTGACGGGCTACGATAACGCTTATTTGCGGCAGCCCTTTATTGACAAATTATGAAATACGCGGCCACACTTGTTGCACGGCACGCTATTGTGTTCATTCAAAAATGGCTCATTTGCATTGTTCTTTAACCAATCCTAGCTTTGTACGCTTTTAATAAATATGTAGAATTCATTACTCTGAGCATTTGCCATAAGATTGATTAGTACTTATTTATGAAGATCTAATTAAAAACTTAACGTCACAATATTTTTCATAGACCAGCACAGTTTTCTTTATGCTTTGCTTTTTCCCCTTGATTGCTTTGGTTCTTGAAGATCTATTTTCCAAAACTCTGCAACACAACATTCTTAATTATTTTGGCTTTATAACTTTACCATTTCTCTGAGTGACACGCCAAACCAATGTTCCTTCGTGGCTTATCTGGCGTATAATGCGAGAAGGCCTATGATAGGAATATTAATTAGGCCCATCTATGACAGTCAGATAATAACAATGTCAGGCATCTGAATGGATTCCGTGACCTGTAAAAGGGCCTATTCACAATCTCCAGTCTGCCATAGTTCATTCTTTTGGCCACAGGCAGCAGACTTTTTCACAACCTTTTTTCTTCTTTCTTTTTTCTTTTTTCTTAAACACCCCAATTGTCCCGCACTGAAACACTGTGACTGAAGTCTCTTGGGGTATACAAATATGTCAAAATTGAAGTTCAGCTCCCATTCTCATTCTTTTTTTAACCCTTTCACTCCAGTACATTTTCTGAAAAGATGCCAATTAAGGCGTATCCCTTTTCCTGAAAAGCTGTCTTTTAATTACATGTCATGGATCACAAACATCAAAGTAGATGAGACAAAACCCCAATGTTAACTCACAATAATGTGTTGTTGAACTTTACAAAAAAGGAGGCCGATAAAGTCCCTTTAAGCATAAAAGTATGCTAACTTTGTTGTGTGCGCAGTATTATGGTAATTATCTCTTAGGATGGTGAGTGTCTGGCAGATTGATCTGAAATGAGAAACATTTGGTTTGTGATCATGCAAAAAGTCTGCAAAAAGTCTACCTTGGGATTTGTGGAAAGTTATGCACAGTACAAATGTACACACCATTTTTATTTTGTATTATTATTATTTTTTAAATAAGTTCAAATCATCAACCCTTCCCGCCAGCCAAGAGTATGTACGAGTCATCTCTTTTTGAATAGACTTTACCAGTTGAAAGATTTTGCCCATTGTCAATATTATCCCATGTGCAGATATTTTATGTCATGACACAATGAATGATTTAAGCTGCCTTTGTAATCACCATCCAATAAGGATGGGAATTTGAAAGTATTATTCATCTACTATGTGGAAGAATCAGTGATCAGTTTTTAATCTCATTCACTCCCAGACATTTTCACTGAAGCAACCCCCTTCACTCCCGGCTGTTTTGCTGGATTTTGACTGATTTTCCCGTTTTGCAGCAATTAGCTTTAGAATATAGCTAAGTTTCATCATTTTGTGCAAATCTGTTTAAAAGAGTGGGGGAAACAATTTTTTGCAACATGGCCCTGTTTGATTTCTTATACTCTGCTGCCAACTGCTGGCCGTTTTTGTAATAACTACCATTGGTAAGAGCAAATGAGTTCACTTAAATGGGTTAACTCAGATTTTGATGCCAGTAACGCATGTCGGATTTTCTTGTAGCTTTAATGTAGTTCAGCTTCTTATGTGTTCATGTTGTTTAGACTGCAAACTAGTTGATTCAATGGTGCTTCTTTTGCATGCAGCATAGTTCAACATTTTTAGCAATCAAGTGATCAATTTAATGGGATGATTTTAAATCAATGGGAATGTTGTCATTTTCGTTTTGGATGAATTTCTGGTACTACGAGGGAGTCATAACCGAAATTTATAAAGATTGTGCGTCTATCACTTAACTATGCTAGCGCAATAGTACAGTCATAAATACTGCAAATATTTGTATCTATCACACAAAGTGATAAATACAAAACGATTTAAAAAAAATATATATATACTGACGTACAGTGGTAATTGAGTGTGACTTTTTGCGGCATGTGATGACATAAATCTAAGAATCCTCATTTACAATCATAGGCTAGTTGAGTAAATCAACAGCACCTCTGCTGTTTGCAGCCAAGTAGTGCCTTCCATTTTGCTTCCAAGGCATTACACATCAATCAGCAATCAATTCCACACACATCGAAACGGCCAACGAATCAATTACCAAGCCCATCCCTATTAGCCATTAAATACTCATGAAACCCTTGTCAGCTGACAAATCTGTTAAAGGGAGTGAAATTGCATCCAAACTCATGTGGGATAAATAAGTTTTAATATTTAGAGTTGTAAAGAGAATAAACCTCAGTACTCAGCATAAATCAACACATCACACCACATTAAAAAATAAATAAATATTTGAATCGGCTCAAAGAGGCATTTTGCCTCCTCATTTCAGGAGCACTTAGCGTCGTGTTGGGGTCTCTGAGCTGGCAGGCATGTGGCTAGTGGCAGTGGACCGCGGTGAACAAGTTAAATCAACCCCACGCCAACTCGACCTCATATCGTCACACGAGATAGGGGGAAGCAAAAAAAAAAAAGGCCAACGACGCACGCAACGAGGGAAATCCAACAGTGAGCTGGTGTGGCAGCCCCCCCCCCCCCACTGCTCCCAGAATGCCTTCAATAAGTCAGCCAAGGAGAGCAGAGAGGACAGCCATGGATCAGATGGCTGACTGGATGTAGAAGGCAGGAAGGATTTGTCTTACACTTCCTTATAGAGATTGTCCAAATGTGGCAACCACCTCCTTGTTGTTTTAGCACCATCAATCGTGCCCAGAGTGGACTCATTGAACGAGGAGCTGATGACTCCTGACTCCTGTCACCAAGAGAGGTTACCATCCACCTCAGACTGTCTGCCCCCCACCCATTTTGTTTCTCAGTATGGCGTTAAGGCATAGTGTTGTAGCGGTAATGCGTTATGTCACCAACTGCCTAAGGAAGGGCATTATAGTCAAATTCATACGATTGTTGGTGATTTTAGGGATTAGTTTAATCGTGTCTTAAGCAATTGAGGAAGAACGGAGTCAAGAGAGTTGCTATTCGTTCACTCAATTTGTACTGTACATGGAGCCCCCAACATGGTGTCATATTGGCATCGGGCCACCATAAATGTTGGTCCTTGCTACTCATTGCCAAAATCATTAAGGTTGGATTTGCACTCCAGGGTTCAATTGACACAAGTGCAACTGTTTTTGCTCTCCAGTGACACAATTCGAATATGCGTCATGGCAGCGTAAACAAACAAAAAAACACATATTAGATATTTTCAAATCAGAATCAGGCCTCAAATTGGGATCAAATTCCGATATGCCAATGGGCAGACCAGCCCCCATCAACATGATCTTGACAAAATTTCAAATACGTGTGATGTATACACACCCACGTTTGCCCAACAACACAAATACGCATCATAACACTATAAATCAAAACGACAGATTATAAAATTTGGGAGGAAGAAATTAATATTTGTACCGTAATTTCTGGACTGCAGTCACAGTAGTGGTACAGTATAACAGAACAAAAATGACAGCGCTTGACTAGGCAATTATGTCAAATGGCTAAATGGCATCTGTTCTTAAAAGTGCTTGCCAGTAACACGGCAGTAAAGGTGCATTTATAACACGGCTGTACAAAAATAACCAGACTACTATAGCAGCAAAGTCAGTCATTACCGGCAATTCTCGTGCCATCGTCCTCCTCCTGCGTACTACGTAAAACTATTGAAGTCCTCTTCCTCAGTGTCGGAACCGAACAGACCCAGAATGGCCTCGTCAGCCTCTCTCTCTCTTTTGCTTTCGCTCTCAAAACCAAAAAATTCCTCTTCCTCTTCGTCAGTGTCAGAATTGAACAGGCCGATTGCCTTTAACTTAAATGCAGCATCTTATGCCCTTCTCCGTTTCTTGTCCGTAATGAGGCCGCAAACCATCTCGCTCACGTTCTGTCTCTCCTACTGTATTTGGGCTCCCTTGGGTTCTTATGCTCTGCCTGGCGCCCCTCCGTTGTATTAGCCGCAGGGTCGAATGCAAGTGAAAAAAGTAGCGTCTTATAATCTGGAAATTACAGTATTTGTTGTTGTTTGCTTCCACGTTTCCGCTTGTGGGGGCAACTTGAGCATTTCCACATAAGGTTTTTTTATACAGTATTCAGTATAAACACAGCGACTACATGGATATAGCTATTAAATCGGAACTGGGCCGTGGGAACTGCAAAATCCAAATCATTGAAAGAAACATTGTAGACATAATTTCAAAGCTTCAGCCAAGTTGGTTTCCAGCAGTAATGAAAGATGAGTGTCAGTCAAGCAGGACCCTCCCTGCTGTCCGACATTAAAATAGGAGCCCTAGGCAGTCTGTGTGTTGTGTGTGTCGTTCACGGGGTCGTTGGGGTGATCGCCCCGACCGGCAGCCGACCACCTGCTTTGCTTGTTCACGCTGTCACTGGTGCCCTTTTTTGGTGCTTGCCGCCTCTTTAAGAGTTTAGCTATGCCTTTGATGCGGCCTTTGAATTTCAGGAATATGCAGTGGATCAATAAGGGCCCAGGACCTTCAAAGCGTTGGCCGGCAGTCACCTGCTGCTTCCCGCCATTCCAAATCGTGACGCGTTTCCAATCAGGACTGAACAAACAACCTCCGCGTGACTGCCACATGAAATGTTGGCACCTGGATCAGACCGCAAATATCCAAACGGCCACTTGGGGCGCGCTCTCATTTGATACCTTTTCTGTATTTTCAAAGTGACAACATGCAAGGCTTTTAAATGTACCCTTAAAATGTGTTTTATAATTCCGCACACATGCTCACTTCAAAGCCTTCCGATTAACGCTTGATAATCTCCAAGCTCCATAACGGTTTAACACCTCACTTAGATGTCTCTAATGTGCCACTCGTCTCTCCAACACGAAACATTTTTGAACAATTTTTTCCCCTCCCAAATCGAACCTAAGTGGCTGCTAAGTTCAAAGAAGCAGATTGTAAAGCATGTTATGGAAATAAACCCACCGCTGATTATCCTTTAAATCTCCCACCGCCACCCCCCCTCTCCAAAAAAATGGCTGCCATGATGAAATGACTATCCTTTTATTACATTCTTCTCCCTTAATCCTGCCCAATTTTTTAGAGGGGGGAGTGCCTCTCCACAACAATGCCAAAACTCATTTCCATGGGAGCCCACACGGCATGGTGTCCACCAAGGCACAGACAACTGATTTCCTATGCAAAGGTCCTTTTGTATGGGGGGAGGGTGAATCAGGGGGCACTTTTATTACAAATGACTTCAGTATTTTGTTTGGGGGCTGAGCCAGCATGACTCCTGCTTTCACACTTTAATTTGGTCCGATGCAGGTGCGTGGCTAATTGCAGGTGTTGCATCAGTCAAGCGAGGTACACACACACACTCTAAAAACAGTTGGGTCAAAAGTAACCAATTATGGATTAAAAAATGGACCGATCTACTTTATGGGTCAATTTGACCCAACTGTCTCGGTTTTTTTTTTTTTTAATACAAAATGACCCAATTTTTGACCAAAGTAAAGAATCTGACCAATGTTTATGAGTTGTTTTACACTAAAAGACCCATTTCTTGACTCAGAGTTGGGTCGCATTGACCCAGAGGATCAGTCCTTTTTTCACCCATCGTTGGGTTATCTTTGACCCAACTGTTTTTAGAGTGCGCATGCAATTTGGTCGAAGCATCTCCCTCGCTTTATGATCAGCTTCGATTGTCGGATGTAAAAAAAAATCATCCTGAGTGATTATCCTGTGGTGCGGGGTCTTTGGATCAGTCCGAGAAGCAGCCAGACAATGATTGTAAATGTTAAACATGTTCAATATGTTTTATCGTAAATCTTTGTATGTGGTCAACACCAAGTTCAGTCGAGCCATAGACTCTATGAGGGTGATGTGGAACAGGGGCAATTAGGAAGTTAGTTACCAGGTAAGCTAATGCTTAGCCTAGCTTCTATTTCTTCTACTTCCTCTTGTTCTTTGTGTTTTATGGCAATCTAGATTCTCTGGTGCACCTTGCTTCCTCAAACTAGTTAGTCCTGGTATTACTTTTTGTTTTTGTTTTTTTGGGTACGTGCGTGAGTATGTGCGGATGTATGTGTGCGTGCGTGTGAGTGTGTACTCATTAATTCACCTAAAACCTAATAAAAATCCCATACCGTTCACCTAAACCGAATGCTTCAGAAACCCAAGCTAGAGTCGTGAGGTAGTCGGGAGAACCGAGGAAGGATCAAAGAAAAGACAGGAAAGTGAAATCCAGCACAGAGTCCTGGTATTACAATAGACTTGGTTTTGAGCAGGAGAATAAATCACTTCATAACTCAATTGAGTAAATTGAGAAAAATGTCCGTCTTTTAAAGTAACATTTTTTAGTCCGTTTTTTTCCCCTTTTGCATTGACCCTTATTTACTTCTGTTTTTAAGAGGGAGAAAAAAAAGCAACTTCATAAGGAAACCTTACTCTCCAAATCCCAAATGAGAGGAAATTACTCAAGTGATTATGAAACTGTTGGCAGTATAGAAATCAAGGTGCAAAGAATGGATCCAGGAGGGAGGGAGGGCTTGGGCAATTTGTTCTCAATGGACAGCCGATGAAGAGGAGGCAAGTTAGTCTTCTGTCTGAAGGGGTCCCCTCGGAAAGCTAATTCCAGTTAATGGCCATTGACTGGGGGGGGCTGGGCAGCGCTCACCCCCGGCTGCATGTGACATCCTGGCCGGCAGGTAATCAGACTGACATTAATGCAGCCTCCAAAAGAGACACCTCGTCATCGGGAATTTTCCTCATTGGCACCGAAAATGCCAGACCACGCACCTCTGACTGCGTGGCCCCCACATCTATTAACCTTATTGATTTTGAGCCCCGCTGAGCCCCTCCGGAGCTCCCCGCCTCCCCGCTGCTGGACTGAAGTGGATCAATCCTCCGCCAGGGGCCACAACTCAATAACAACCCGGTGCTCCCTGGCTACTGTTTACCACCTGAAATGAATACACTCCGTCTACACGCTTGCAGCCAACACTCATCTGTTGACATTGTTGCAAAGGAAGATGTCCTAACCTTTAACTTTCAACAGAAATTAGTCCAGAAACTAAGCAAAAGTCAGCTCTGATAATCTCCAGGTTACTACCCACAACCCTGAGGACAAACATTGTGGAAAACGAATGGGTGGATAGAGACATTTGATTTGCTTGAATGAAATCAGAATATCTCTCTGAATGTTTTAAACTCCTCTTGCATCCCAGTCTTATATTGTGTTGTAATTGCCATGATCCTTAACCAGCAGTATCATTTTGTGTTAATTATAACAACTCTTAAAGGGATACTTGATTCATTGAGACATTTTCAGCAGTAAAAAGTTAATATTTTGTCCAGAATGAATTTGATTAAAAAAATAAAATAAAATCATGTACAATTAATACCTTTAAAAACAATTTTTTCCACTTGCTGTCGATTGAAGATGACATCACCTGTGCTGAGGAAGTAGGGAATGACCAATCATGGCTCAGTTTGCTGACCAAACCCAGAAACCAGGTGAGCCATGATTGGTCGTTACCTACTTCCTCAGCACAGGTGATGTCATCTTCAGTCGACAGCAAGTGGAAAAATTTGTTTTTAAAAGGTATTAATGTATACAAAAAATAATGTAATTATCAAATTCATTCTGGACGAAATGCAAACTTTTTATTGCTGAAAATGGCTCAATGAGTATCCCTCTAACCGCTTGTGCACTATTGATTTATTTTTAATCCATTGCTGTTCATTCGAACTAACAAAGTGCCATTCAGAATACATTTTCTGCATCCCGCACTTGAGGCAATCAGCAAGTCACCCCCTCACTTAAAGATTAATCAATGCAAATTTCAGGTAACAAACTGCTTTTTTTTCATCATACCACTGGGACAATTCCGGCTTTTGTTTGTTTGGTGGAGGAGTACTTTTGTGTGTGTGTCGAAAGTACTACATTTCATTTGATTGCATGTCAATTATGCACATTTCATTGTTTGTAATGGCTATTGACTGTAGTGTGCGGCTGATTATTACATCATTATGAAGCCATGTTGGGCCAGTGCAGCCTTAAAAAATGGCAAAGTCGCCATAGAGGTTATAATTGAGGTGGGAGAAGAAATGTGTCTCGTATCTATTGTGTGGACACTAACTTCTGAGAAGGTCAATATTATGTATGTGCGGTGATGTTAGAAACGATCCATTTTGGTGACCAAATAATGACTTTGGATTTGCCGATTTAGGCGTTTTAGGGCTTTGTATAAACATGTTTCAAAATCATTTGAACACTTTTTATACAGTATCAAACCGCTGCTTGGCATTTGTGTTTTTGAAATACGCTGTGGGTAATTCTGTCGCGGATTTTCATATTTTTCGTATTTACACAGACACATTGGAGACACATTGGAACTGGCCGTAAAGAATTTTTCTCGGCAAGCATTGGAAATTTATCAGCGAAATTGTCTGGAGACAAAAAAATGTCTCAATTCCGTTTCGAGTGATTCCCATAAAAAGCAAACTGGTGCCTTGTGATGAGCCAAGCTCCCTCCCCGTTTCTCTTTTGATGTGCGCACCAAAGAGGGGAGGAAAAAAAAGGCATCTGTGAAAACAACCCACTGTGTCTTTAAACTCTGAGCACATTCTTCACTTAGCAGCTGTAACAACCCGAGCTGTTCAATAACACTGGCGAGTCATGGCTGTCTATTGTAGCGCTATGGGACCTTCTGGGTTGGGGTCTACCATCAACATATGCCTGTTTAAATTCCTCGATGACATTTCAATTTTCCTCCGCTGCGCAGCAAGCCAGTAACGGCCAAGGCAGCGATTTATATATTTGGGGGGCAGGAATGTAAAGTAAATAGTTGTTAATAGTGTCTCATTTAGTGCGCCAGAGTGCAGAGTGCACACTGCGGCTGTTGCCGGATGCCTGGTGTAAGCCACGGCGGGCCAGCCCCCCGCATGATGGAAACATCAGCGTCAGTGTCAAAACGCTCATCTGCGACTCATCATCAGCCAGTGAAAACCCAGCAGGGGGAAAAAATGTACACCCAGGGCAAATCTGTAAACACCAATTTAATCTGCATGGAGAAAGTTACTGTCATCGGCGGTGACAGCAAAAGCCTCTGGGCCACACCAACGCGCAAAGAGTCACTCGTTCCCCCCCCCTTCCCCACCAATCTCTCTGTCAAAAAACGACATTAAGCCATTATGGATGTCAAGAATCTGCCATTGAGAAGTTCTTTTCCGTCTGCCACTCATCAGCGCTTCGTACCGGATTTGCTACCAGCCTAAATGTGTGCATGCCCTGAACAACTTCCTTTTTACAGGAGGGGGGGGGGGGAAACTTGACCTTTTCAACGTTGGGATGTACGACCATAAAATGATTAATCTTCCTTTCATTTAGGATTTGACAATAATAATCAAGTGATGAGGAAACCCTTTTAAATGGGTCCGGTCTTGTAGTAATTAATTTAGGGTTAGTCAGACTTAAGAGGATTTCCCCCACCCCCAAATCTATTTCTTTTGAAAGTGACGGCAGGCGGATTTGTGTTGTTTCTCGGCAGACGGAGGAAAAGTCAACACCAAGGGACGACGAACATTTAACAATAATGAGAATTACTTGCGGTCCCACCCCTGTTTTTCATACCCTAACATTTTGATTTCATGGGTGACACTTAGGGACCCCCCCGGGCTCCCTAATGTGCGCTTGGGGACCCATGTGGTAGTCATAGCCAAGGCTCTTTATCAAGCACAAAGTTGTCGTGGAAACCAGGGATTTAACACCGTTTGTGTTAAATCAAGCTGCGAATATCACAACAAACTGATTTTATTTCATTTTATTGATCTTATGATGTTTTGTTAGATTGTACTTACATGGGTCATGTTGATTAATATTGCTTTGTTTAGGCCATAAATGTGCGTGGAATGTAACCAACTGCCGTTTTCTTGTCACCAGCGGCGGTTGCTGCTGAACTGGTGTCCTCGCGCCCATGGTTTGCGATCTGTCAATCCCATTTGGGGTCACCGTGTTGCGATGGTAGGGACTTACACGGTTCAGCTGACTTGGGCCTAGGGAAGGAACGGGGGCTATTGCGGCGCCCCCCCCGGAGCGCCTCCTGACAGACTCAGAACATCAGGACAGATTTGGGAAGGCAATGCCGACGGGGGAGTGAGGGAGGCTCGCCGGCAGCGAGGGTGCAGATCTGCAGCAGGGCAACTTCCGAGAAGTCATTACTCATAGCTTATTTGGAAACGGGTCAAGCCGGGCTGCAGGTTGGACTTGGGCTATTAGTAAGGGCGTTGGGCGTAATCAATCAGTCGTTAAAAATTCTGTGTGGAATTGGTTGTTGATGAAGCATGTCACAAATGGTGTGCATTCCTACTTAGCAACGCTGAAATTAAAGTAGATATTCAGCAAAATCAGTGAGAGTCTCTCCTTGGGCTACAAGTAAGTTAGTCGATTAATCGCTTGAGTATTTTTTTTTTTATTCTTTGATGAGTCCAGTTAAATATATATATATATGTTTTTAAATTCAAATAGGTTTACAATAGACCATGCACCAACACACACAAAAATACATATTTATGCTATACAATATCTGCCAAATTTATATATATATTTACATTAAAGTGCTCCAAAATAGACACCTTCTTATTTTTAAAAAGGGCCTGAGTTGGCAGAACAATACACAATTAATATGAAAGAAAAATGAAAACCTGATAAACAGAAAGGGGTGTTTGATACTCCCTTTTTTTATGAGTACGAGTACTCAACTCTTGGGTAGTCACCAATACCACGAGTACTTTTGATACATAAAATCCACCCCACCCCCTTCCCCTACAAAACGATGACATATAATTTTACAGAAAGCCCTAGATATGTCAATATAGGGTTTTTCCTTTAAGTTGCATGAAATTAATTTCCTGAGCATAAAATGGCCACAAGAGGCAGCTGATACCAGTGTCGGCCGCCATCGCAAGTACCGAAACCTTGAAATAAGGCTGGGTATAGGCCTGATACGACATCTGGTTATAGGTACGCGCCCATCCCTATATACAGAGATACAGTAGACCAGGCCTACCCACATATAGTGAAAATGTGTTCTAATTGACGGCAGGGTTATTAGTAGTACCTGTCACGTTTTCACATCTCCATTTTGCATAGCCGAGCTAGCATTAGCGGTAGCCACAGTTTTGCTCTGGTCAGATGACTGTGACTGGAAAAGTAGCCACATGATGTGCAGTTGGAGGAGGCTTGCTGAATACATGTATCTTCTATCTGAGCTTTTGTTGTTGTTGGTTGAACAAGGAGCTCACATGGCTGTATCTGAATTGATCATTTTAAAGTTGGCTGTTTTGTGTCTTATCATATTGTAACTTTTCATTTCAATACTATTACGTTACTGGCTTATTTGCACGTATCACTTTAGCGACTTCTCAAGACCAAAGGATGTGGGTGCAACGAATGCTATTTTGACCTTTGCACATAAAGTCGTCTGCTCATAAACTTGCATTTAAAAAGAAGTGATTTCATTTAGTCAGCACAGCATATATTTCCTATCTAATCAAATTGCCACCCCGCAGGTCCGTGATTCATTTTTAAGATGGTTGAGGTTGAGGAACACCTCCAGGAGAGCCACATTGTGCATGGCCCCCCCACAGCGTGAACCGATTTACTTCATATCTCCAAGCCAAGGCTGGGGATTCCAGCACGGGAGTGGTTTTGCGTAGTGCTGGGCTAAAATAATTAGATGACACCTTCAATTGTCTCGTCACCCCTTTAACCGAGACATTCACAGCCGCTAATTGAATGAGCTGGAGGGAGGGAAAGCCCAGACAATTCAAGTCACTCGTAAATCTTCCATAAACGTTATTTGTTGGGGGAAAAATTGGGAATCTCATGCTGTTAAATTCCTTAGGCCTGCTGTTGTCGATTAAAAGGACAGTCAGCTGGACACCCTTGTCCTACTGTGTAATGGTCAGTGGCCCGGCCGTTGACCCCTACTGCTTTGAGTAAATTAACACTGGGCAGGACATTCTCTCTTGTTTCAAATCACTACACAAATACATGGGCAGCGACGTCAGGAGGCTTAACTGTGGACTCAGAGTGAAAGCGTACTGTTTGGAGATCCTATATGTATGGAGCATGTAGCCGCGCTAGATTTATTCTTCTCTCGTCTTGATTCACATGAGCTACAATGAACAATTAGTAGACATTTGTAATCAGACGGGAGACTCTCTTAGCCAGTTTTGACTGTGGGAACACGATGCGTAATCTATGAAATTTTGGAGGACCATTCTGTTAGGAGCCATTGTCTGAGTTTAGCTATTCAGTAGTTTATCGCTACTTTTGCAAAATCCAGCAGTCTTAGCGGAGGGATCTGCAGCACTGAATGCACCGAAGATCCAAGATCAACAGGATTCTTAATGATCTAATAATTGCTTGTAATGCACATTATCAGTATGTACTTGAGTAGCAATTGACTGAACTGAACTGATTACATTGACAAGAAACACCTCGGATTAAACTGGTTGTCTTGTAAATCCTAGTTTATTCCTGTTAAAAAGCTAGATAGTATGAAGGTGACCCTAGCAATATAAATACGTACTTTTAGAGTCCACACTATAACTTGCAAAGAAATTGAATTAAGATGAAACCTAATTAGATGGCAACTCTTCCTTAGCGATAGCCTAATTACTGGTGAAGCCACTTAAGTTGCTTTTGCTCCTTAATTGAAGTAGATCATGAATCCAGTGCGGATCTGTCTTGGCATGTTCCGAGCAAATCTAAATCTTAATTAAATTTTGCGCAAAAGAAAGTGTTGGGCGAGAGGGGCTTTAATCCATTTAGGGGAGGACTGGCGAAGGGCTATTAGAGGGTGTTAATTTGTTAATCAGAGCTCGGTGTGGCTATCCTTGACTGTATTGAAGGCTGCGCTAGATGTGAAGCACGCAGCAGGTGGCGTACACAAACAGCCTGAAGCCATTGTGGATGCAGTCGGTGCCGGGCCGGCAAATGACAAAAAAAAAAAAAAAAAGGGGCATTGAGCGAATTCTTGTGATGATGAAATATTCTCTCCAGTTTTTCCATCATGTTGGCCCATTATGCCCCTCTGTTGATATTTCCTATTGTAATGGGATCATCCCAAACAAGTACCCAAGCAGGTAAGCCCATGAGTGGTCAGATCAACAAAAGCACGGCAGGGGTCAAGTTCCTGCGTAAAGCCTTGTTAATGAGGCTATAATGGACACAGGAGCTTGTTCTTACTACCTTGGACTTCAAAGGAGCTTAGCAGATGAGAAGACCTCTTCTGTGGCTCCCTAAGCCCTCCAACCACAACACAAATACATGCACAAAAATGCACAACAAAGCCAATTGCTTTTAAGCCCACAATTGAGTTGTGCAGTTCTAATACAGCTGCTGATGGAGTAGCACTCCATTCATGACGCAGTGCTGCTGAAAAGGAAAAGTTGAGGACACATCCTTGACAAAATCCTCTTTTCACACCTAATCCACCTTTTACTCGAGGACTGGAGTGTGTAACATCTGATCTCATCCCCAAAAAGCCATTCAGCGCTATAGCGCAGGCTTGATTATGTTCTGGCGCACACAGACAAGACCCTTTCACTCCTCAGTGCCTTCCCATCACACCTGGGATAATAAAGAGGATTTAAACAGGTCTGAATAGGTTAACCAGGTGTTGAAACAAATAATGGTTTAAAATTGTAATTAACATGGCTTGAATAGAGCATTGCTCTTAGTAAAGGTTGAATGACTTTGGTATGCGGGAACACAGGACTGAAAGGGCTTTGTCACTGGAGAGAATAAGGAACTAATGGGGAATTAAGATCTTTACAGCCTGTGTGCTTCTCTTATGGCTTCTCCCCCGCTTTTCCTCCACAATGTAACGTCACAGTTCACCGTATCGCCCGGTGCGAAAATGTCACCTAATTAATAGTGCATGCGCTCGGTTTAAGACCACAGCTAATTCCAGAGAAACATGCGATGGAACTGCAGAAAGGCAAACATCACTTTAAGAATAAAAAAATAAAAAAATGTGTGTCATGATCTACAGAACAGGGCGCGATGCACTGTCGAATATGTTTCAATCCTTCCCTAACATGCACTGCATACTGCATACACCCATCGTGTGTTTAATTAAAGAGCCTCTGTGGTCAGAAACACGTGCTGTTGCACGCTGGCTGAAGACAAATTGCGGCGATACAGTCATGCTTCACAATAAGAGTTGGCACGCCGTTCTGGTGATAACTGTTTTCCCTGTGAGTACTCCCAACATTTGTACTTCCACTCGGTCGTAAGCAAGTCAAAGCCAAAAGGGTCGGCAAAGTTTTCCAACATGGGCTGCAGACTTGCACATGCGTCTTCATTTCCTTTGACTGTTTTCTAACCCCCCGTCGAGTGGGTTCTAATCTTGACGCATCAAGCAATGAAGAGAGAGAGAGCGAGCGAGAGAGAGAGAAGGGGTGGGGGTTACCGTAGGCTGATTGCAAGTGATTGACAGGCCATGTGGTTGCCACAGTAACTCCTTTTTTAGCTTTCTGTGGTAGTCCAATTCATCATCAGAATTAGATGACTAAAAGGGTGCCTATTATGATAAGAGGCACAATCGACTAACCTGCCAATCGATGAAAACCTCTGAGTCGGGCTCTTGTCGTATGTAACAAAAATCAGCACAAGTGTGAGGCCAACAATTGCATTTTATTTATTTTTTGACATGACAGTGTACTTTAAACAGCATGTTTTTGTTTTCAACCCGCAAATCCACTTGATTGACCCCATAGGTTTGAGGTTAGGTTCTTGATGCATGTTTCTGTCGTCACACACTTGAAATTGAAAATCTCACACAAAATTCCAGTCAAGAAATGACGATGTCTTGAGTTGAAAAAAGTTCGGAACGCTATAGATGATTTGACCAACCGCAACAACGCAGGATAATGACTTCATGGAATGTGCCTCCCTGCTTTACTTGCTGCTCTGGAGCTACCGGAGGAATGCTAGCCGTTAAGTTAGCTAGTTTGCTCTGCACAAGCTACGTGCTGTAGCTGGCTAGCTCTAGTAGTGGTGCAACGGATCACAAAAGTCGGTTAGGATCGGATCACAGGTTTGAATCACGGATTGGATCATTTTTCGGATCAGCAAAAAAAATTAAAAATATAGTATACTTTGTTTTCATTTTTTTTGTAAAACGCTTTTCCCATTAAAAAAAAAAATCTATTCAAAATGTCTTATATAGCTCTTTAGGATTTAGTGTCTTTATTTTGTAAAACACTTTTTCCCATGAAAAAAACAAAATAAAAAAACATCAATTCAAAATTTTTAATATAGCCGTTTAGGATTTAGGAACACAACTTTAAGTGCAATATGAGGCAGAAACAATATTATTTTGGGATCGTCCATGTGTAAAATAAAAAAATATGAATGGCTTAAAGTTGTGTTCCTATAATCTAAACGGCTAAATTTGACATTTTGAATTGAATGTTTTACTTTGTTAATAGGCAAAAGTGTTTCATAAAATAAATGAAGACAGTTCTATTTATCTTCTTTTTTTAATTGTTTTTTTTTAAATAATGAAAAGACCTATAAGTGCAATTTAAGGCACATTCCCTTCCTTTAAACATGGAGAGTGAATTGCAAAGTAGCCTTGGCTGGTAATTAATTAGCGGTTTCTTAGCGTCCTAAAATAGCAATTGAACATGACCATGGATCAATGATGATCCGTTGCACTACTACTTGCTAGCATGGCTAAATATTGCCATTCGACGGTCGCTAATCAAGCAAACAAGAAATAATCATAGCACCACTTAAACGTGCTCTGCAGACGCTTCGAGTTTAGCAATTGAAGAAGCTGTATCTCAGCCTGGTGGTCCTATTCTGGATGCTACGTAGCCTCCTGCCTGAGGGGAAAGGATGGAAGAGGGAATCCTTACCCCCGTGGCGGTGAATAATAAATTAAATACAAGGCTGTGCCATACCCTCATGGCCTTTTTAAGAATTCATGTACAAAGCAGGATGTTTCTAAGGGCAATTCATTTCCAAAGGACAGCGGCAGGTTTTGGTTAAGCAGTGGTCAGGAAGTAGCGTCAGCGCAGTCGTCAGTGTTGAGTAGCATCACTGTGTCAGAGGCAGCGGGGGTCATGGCACCCATGCGGGTTTCCTATCAAGCGCAGCCGCGCAAGTGAACCGGCCAGACAGCACCGCGGCGCACTCCCAACTTACTTAGTGTAATTAAAGTTGAGAAAGGTTAAAGTTTGACGCTGAGGGGAGACGAAGGCAGCGTTCTCCCCGGCGCGGGAGCATGGAGGGGACCTCGTCAAAGCCGCTAACCGCTGAAGCCGCCGGCCCTCCTGGAAAGCAAGGGAGACACGCTGGAAATGTGGACGCACATCCAGTATTATGATTAGGTGTTGGCCGCTGAGAGGAGGGGACAATCGGGCGCCCGTGTAATTAGGCTGACCAACCTTTTGTGGCATTCTGCCTCATTCCAACTGATCCAAGAACAACCAACCGGAAAGAGAAGCGTGTAATGGCGTGTCATCCGTGTCTACGAGGACCAAGCATGTAATCCTTAGAAATAAACACAACGAGATGTAACGTCAACTCCAGGGCTTGTGGGAGGCTTCAAGGTTGAACAATGCTACAAATGTGCTTGTCAGCAAGTGGAACTCTTGTGTGGCGTTTGTGGAAGCTGCTACATGCAGAAGAAGCAAGACCTCAGGAAATCCATGTTTTGACTAATAGACTAAACGTGAAAACATTTTCATCCCTCTAGGGAAATTTGGCCTTCATCTTGCATCATCATTTTGTTTCAATTTACAGGGGGTCCTTTGCTTTAGGACAGTTGCTAAAGCGGGACACATAACCTGAATTTGTATTTGAGAACGCTTGGCATTATTATCAAAAGAAGTTTCTTTATTATACCACATTAGTTAATACTGGTGTGATAGGTTAGAAACACTCAGGAGACCTTGAGTACTTTATTGCTACACACATCTTAGCCACTTTTCAAGCAGTCTTGGCTCATTGAAGGTGAAGAGATGGAACACATGTCCAAGGTTTTGTTGTAGTCAGGAGCCCATACAGGAAGCCCGACCGGGTTTTGTTGACGTGTCACTTGCACCCTCTCCGCCTGAAGCCCACTTTCTGTAAATGATAGTCCCCTTTGTCCGCCATCAAAAGGACTCCTTCACTTGCCGCTGTGCTTTAAATAGACCCAAGCAGCTGTCATGCAAAAGTGCCTGAATATCATTAGAAAATGAATTTATCCTATCTTGATGAAACACCCCCCCCGCCCACACCCACCCACTCTCATTCCTGCAAAAGTCCCTCCCGTTCCACCCACCCACACCTTACCTCAACCTTGACATAACCATCGCTCCCAGCGGCCATCTATGACTAAACAAACAACGGAATCGTTTATAAAGTGAGCGGCGACCCCGAATAGAAGCATCATTGGAGTGAGACAGTTATTATGCAAACGCTGATGGGGTTTGTTATGTGTGTCCAAACGTCTGCCAGAGCAATGCCTCTTTTGATTAACTGTCAAATTTGATTACAGATGGATTATATATTTAACATTTGTAGGTTTAGTACATACTGGTGGGCTCTCCATTAGGGGTTTCTGCTCAGCTCATTAGCATACCATTTACATATATACTGTAAGTGGGCATTTTACTGCATTTCAGTTGATCATGTGAAAAATTCACAACTGGTTTGAAATGGCAGAAAATAGTAAAAAATATCGTCTTCATTGACGTACTTCACAAAGTTATTCCACTTCTACTTTTTAGATGCATGTTTTTATTAGACAGTGATATGTAACATGAATCCTAGTGAGATTTTTGAGTGAAATTTTCTGAGCAGTTCAAAATGGTCTCATCTCGAGTCAGCAAGATATTAGCGTGTAATGTGTTCGTTCATACCTCCTTCAAAATGAAGAAGTAATTATTTCTTTTTGATGTCTCATCCGTTACCTTATTATTTTTTTTCTTCCAACAGTCAGGCATTATTAATCCAGTTCAGATTAAAACACTCCCCTGTTCACATTCTGCAGATCCGCCATATAAATCTCCTAATCTCTGGTTCCCAACCGCAGAAAATCCTATTAAGATCACCTTCAGTTTAACACATACATTGTTGCCAAATGCAAAATATGCAGCTTCACCGGTGCACTTTTAATTGAGGGTAAAGTGGCCCCCGGTTGTTAGATACTGCACTGTATGCAAAACCATTAGAGTAATTCTGTGAGTGTCTGTCAAGGAGAAATTCCCAACCAGCAGATCCTCCCTCGCGGGGGTTCCCTCAGGGCTGAGCCACGGGTGGGGGGCACCGGGGTTCAGGGGGGTCTCGTTGGGCGCCGCACAAGAGGTGTCAGCTCGGGAGGATTTGACTGATTAGGTAATATTCCCCCGTGTTCCCGTGTAAGCAACATTCGCAGAACTCATTTCCCTGCCGCCTATCGCCCTGTAATTCTTGTCCTTCGCTGGCTTTTTTTTTTTTTTTTCCCCCGCCGGCGTTCATCCTTTAACGTGGTAGCGTTGCGCTTAAAGAGCCGCCTGGTGACAACAACCTTGACGGCAGTGGCAGGCGTCAGCTTTCCGCCGCAAAGCCACTTACCCGAGAGGGCAGCCGTTCGCCCTCGCTCGGCTCCCTCCCTTCCCCAGCGGATACGTTGACGCTTAAATTGCCCCGTGGCCGCCGTAGCAACCGTGAGGTGACATGGTGGAAAAGTGTCTCGACAGAGGTTGGCTGCCATTCATCATCAGGAGCTCATGACCCCCTCGATTCATGCAACTGATGAGAGGTTGCTAACCTGTTGTTAAGAGACCGCGGTGTCACTCTCCGCCAGGAAACAAAGACCATTCCCTTAGGTGGCTTTTCGATGGCCAGGTAAAATGTGTTAGTTTATTTCTTTTAAATAACTTCTGCATTACAGTTAGATGTTTTGACTTATTTTTTCTTAATGCATTGCCGAGGTGTCAGATCGGGACTCTGTATCAGCACCTACTCAAAATGAAGTGACTCGGGTGCAAATTGCGATCCGTAGTATTAATGCTGATTGACATGACGACATCATCAGGAAAGTTAATTTTACGAGTCTCCGCTTTGAGATCTGTTATCAAAGTCCAAAATCTCGTAAATTTTTTTCTGGTTTTAGGTAGTTGGATTTGATTTGTTGAACGTAAACATTAAATGTAAATTGAAGCTTGATGAAAAATTAATGAATCATTTTTCTGTTTCGCGGATTTTTGTGTGTGCAATTTTGCATGCATTTTTTTCCAACAGTAATGTACCTATTTTGTACAATTTATGAAGGTTTGAACATTGATGTATAAATGAGAGAAATGTGAAAAAATGTAAATGCTTCAATGAGAAATGTGTATAAACTGTGCGGTGAGGGGTTTTAGAGCCTTAACATTTTTTAATAAATGTAAAACATAAAGCTAACGACTCCGCGGATTTCATTTATTGCGGGTATTTTGGGGAAACTAACCCCAGCAAAACACAAGGAAACACTGTATTGTACAATATTAGCAATTCTGGGGAAAGTCAAGTCCGAAAATGTATTTACAGAAATTACCCACGGTGGCCTAAAGTTTGAATTAAGCAAATAAATCCACCTGTTTTAGCCATCACATGGCGCGGCCATTTTGCCTTGAACTGCCTCATGCTGTCGACTGAAAATGACATCACAGGGCCTCAGCTAACGACCGGCTTTTATTTGATATATACATCCAAGTGTCCTTGGGTCCTCTCAGAAACGTGGATTAAAATGATTACACGCTATTGCTAACCGGGCTTTTAGATGACCTGTTGATTCATTTAAACACATGCGTTTGACATATGAATAATATAATGTACATACTTGGGATCAGCTACAGTGCAAAATGTGTCTTTAAAAGGAGACACGATGCACTTCTGTGATATGCTTTTTGTCAATCAAGAATATGGTGTCATGCATGTGAGCCAGCTGTCGTCCCGCCTCATATTCCGCGGGGCCATTGGCGAGTCAGTTTGAAAATGTCTTTCGTACATGACGACCAAGGAGCAAGTGTATGCGTAATGCATGTTGGCAAGGTTGTGTGTAACAGTGTGCTGAAGTCCAAAGTTTGGAAAAAAGTTTTCAAATGTTACTTCAGGGAGACAGCAGTGCGCATGACCAAACAAACCTAAATTGGCACAAAAAAAAGGTACATTTTCCATAATATAGTTCGACATGTCAAATGGATGTTGCAGCTTTTATTGTTTGTTTCTTTGCTTTCCTTTTAAATGTCTTTAACTTTTTGGTTTGTAAATGCTTTTAATAATGTAATACACATTGAGTTTCCTTGTGTCAGAAATACGTTCTCCATAAAACTGCCTTGCCTCGTCTTTAAATTCAGCTACGGTGCAAAATGTTGTCTTTAACGTTTCAATGAATTGCGATTTATGGAGTTCAAGGCGTGCTGCTGATATAAACAGGATGGTGGTCAGTCACCTGTCTCAAAGACAAACGTGTGATCAAAGTGCATTTTGAAAAGTGTAAAAAGGGCACTTGGGCTCCCTCCTCCTCCCCATTCTTCTTTTTTTTTTTCATTCTGGAGTTTAAAGAATGTGGAGCAGTTTCCAGGGGATACCAGTGAAAAGCTGTGGGAAATGTGTGCAGGGATGAAGCTTGAAGGGGTGTCTTCGGAGGGAAAAGGTTCGAGTCGTGTTTGGTGCCATCACTGGGGTTGCAAATAAAGAGGAAGGTATGCTTATATTCATTGAGGGTCAAGCCTGTCTCATCAATGCTGATTGCATTTAACCCTGACCACTCTGTCTCATGTCATGTGACTTCAACCTTTACAAATACATATAGATGCTATAATTAAATGTATGTAAAATTAAGAACAAATCAATAAAATGTATATAGATATACAGTGTTCAAAATTGTAATACATTATTGTGTAAAAAATTACATTATATTATTCATAAAAAAAACTAGGGGTGTCAAAATGAGTGCGTTCATTTTGAGTTAATTTAAAGTTCCTTTAATACCACGATTGTTTTTGAACACGCGATTGACCGCCCCTTACTTGTACTGTACTGGGGGAATTCCAGTCACAACGTAGCAGACACGTTCACGTCAAAATTGAACAGTAACAAATGTAATAATAATGCATATATTTGTGGAGACTGGGGTCAGGTTGTACTTTGTACTTTCAAAATGTGCAGAATTTCACAAGATATATTCATGTTAAAGATTAGATAGCTCATAATATGAAAATAAAATGCACTGAGCTGTCAATATCAATATCATATTGTTTTTTTGTTTATAGTACAGTACATCTTTTTAATTTGAACTCAGTTTTATCAATTATTATGAAATTATTGTATCAATGACTAAAAGATGCAGCCATATTTCTATTTAACATACTTTTTCACTTTTACCTTAACAAGAGTATGAAAAAGTTAACTATTGAAGCCATGCGATTGATTATGATTTTTTTTTTTAAATATCGCCTGACACCCTTAAAAAAACATTTGGGTTTTGTGTCACGGGGATGAGTAACGAATAATTTCAACATTCATGTTTTTGTTCTTTAATATAAAAAAAATGGTCACTTATATTTAACAATATAAAACTTGAAGTCACGCATCAAAATGTTACACTAAATTGCAATTTTTTGCTTGTCTGATTGTGAGAAATGTTTATATTTATATTTGATTGTCAATCGTATATTAAATTGGCCTTATTTCCCACAATTCCAATGGAAAATGTTCAATTCATAAAATTTGCTAAATTCCTGAACTGAACTTGAAACTTTCCTAATATAGTAGTTTCTGATGCTGGTCGGTCAAATGTTTTTTCTAAATTGAGAGGGACAAGACAGTGCAGTTCTACAGCCAGGAAGTATTTTAGGCCTATTAAGTTCATCACTTGTAATCTGTTGGCTTGGCCCTCTTGTATTTACTTAAATGGGTTCATGGGATAGTTTGAGGGCCGTCCTTTACTCCAGCCGGAGCACGCCTGCCTCTTGACCTTCTTCCACTCTGAGGATTAGCACGAATGAGATGCTTCTGAGGGAGCACGCGGCGTACATACTCTGCCCACGAGTAGGTTACGAAATTGAACGGATAGACATCGAATGCCATAATGAGAATATGCAGTACACTCGACACCACAGGATAGTCAGTTAGGCTCATTTTATATAGACATCCGATAATCGGAAAAAGTCCAATGTGCTTCAACCAGGTCTGTTTCCTCCCGTTTTAGCAGCCACTCGTAGCGTTGTTTACATCTCCAGAAGGCCGTCTCGTATGCAGATCTAAAGCAAGATAGATGCGGTCAGCGTGTGACGCTCTCATTATCGCTCTGTTCCTAACCCGACTGGCCTCATTAGGTCTGACAAGTCACGCAGTGATTAGAAATTGGAATGCTGCTGCAACAGCGCCGGCATTAGGATCAGTGACTGCCTTAACCGCCAGTGACAAGGAAAGGCTGGCCGACGACTCCTCTCCAGTCAGTGGGAAGCCTTCAGCCTGACTGCCTTGCGTCCATTCAAAGTGACGGCGAAGGACTCCTTTGGGCGCTCCTTGGCTTTTTTTTACGCCTCATACCGCTGTTAGAAAAATAACGCGGCAAGATGGCATGGAAAAGGCCGGATGATTGTCAGCACCATATGCTGTTGTTGTTTCATACACAATAGAATGAATCCATCTATTTTACATATAAGAAGCATTCACACTTACGGACGCCTGAAATGTGGAAGGAAGCCAGGTTACCCAGAGAAAACCCGCACAGGCATGGGGAGAGGAAGGTCGGAGCCAAGATAAGACAAGCCGAATTCAAACATAATACTCGGCATTTTGTTTTGCTGTCAGCTGGCAAAGGTGACGACTGGCTGGGAAGCGAGCCAGAGGGTCGCTGACTTTTCCACCCACAGGAAGCGAACAACATGTGCTGGCTCAACACTGGCCTGCCACCAGACCCAGTCATCGCCTCCTCCTGCCGGGAACACAAACCTACGCGCGCCCAGAAAACTGCCCCCCCAAAAAAATTCCTTTTTGCCCACCGGTGTCAAACTGCAAGCCCGCGGGCCAGATTCTGGCCCTCTGCATCGTTTTATTACCTCACATTTTCCTTTATTGTTTCAAACACTTCTTATCCATTGTAAAAAAAACAACAACACACACACACAAAAAACAATATTAATCTAATACAAGGACAATTGTGAAGTATCATTTTTATATTCATGTTGCATAACATATTAGGTAAGGTACAGAAAGTATAACCACACATAACACAAATGTAGCTCAGCTTCTGGTTTGTGGATTTTTTTTTTAATGCACTATTCATGCTAGATTTGCATATTTCTTGTTTGGCGCACACAATATCAATAATATTCAACAATGTAATGCAGAAGGCACAAAGTCCATAAATTGGCAGTTTTCTCAATGATTATCTCGTCAATTAAAATTCATCCAAACATAGTAAGCATTGAATACTTGGCCATCCTGCTTGAACCGTTTCTTCGTATTATGGCACTCGGCAAAGTTCACTGCAGAGTCTTGGGCGACATTTTTTAGCTTATTCCTCTGTCACCCTTTTTTTTTTTTTAATTATATGTTGGCAGGGCTTAAGATCTCATTAAATTTGAGAGTATCATTTGGACGCTTGAGAGACAGCTTAGTGTCACTCGGCGCTACGTTGATGGATACAATAAATCCCGCGCCTTTTAATCCTGAGATGTTAAATTCATTTTCCCCAAACCTTGCAAATAAATCGGCAAAGACAAGCCCTCCAAAAAGCCTAATAGCACGTGTCAGCGCTCTCGCCGACAAGTTGGGAATGTCGTCGTTTCGCGAGTGTCAGATCAAGACTGAGAGGAGTCAAAGAAGGAAGTCGGTCGGCTCGTGGGTGCCAAAGTTTGATGGCAAAGTATTTAACGATGCACATTTGACTTTTGACTTGCATGCTGTATGCTTTTATCATATTAAGACCCTTGATTGTCACGTAAGCAGAATTACTACTGCAATAAAGCAAATTTGAGTTTTGATCGACACTCTACGGGGTTTACGTTTATCCGTTTACTGTATTTTTAGTTGTTTTAAAGCATCATGCCCAAACATATTTATAATATCAAATCACACATTTGGTCTTTTCCAATTTAAGTAATTGTACAATTTATATTATGCGTAAAATAATGATATGCATTTGTTAGCAAAAGTTATTTTAAGCCCTTTTTTTTGTTTTGTTTGCGATGCTAGCTAACTGTTCCTGGTTACCCTTTTACGTTTTAGTGATTTGAATCATAAATAGAAAACTGAAAATCATTTTCAAATTAACAAATGGACAATAATTGTAAATATCAAATCTACCAGCAGTGGAATTACTAAGAAATGCCGATTTGTAATATTGCCAACGAAGACAGTTGAGCGTCCAATGAAAATGCGCCTGAAGAGCACCCTGCAATTAAAAGAATCAAGCCTGATTCCCAACGTCTGTCCAGACACATTAGGACGTTTTCCGGCTTCCTCAATCAGTGAACGGAATCACATTAAGGGATTAAAGTCATTGAGCCAAGTTTTGCTCGGTGTTCACTTTGATAACGAGTGGAAGGCCAACAGGTAATTACTTCCGCTGATATCGACCGAGGCCGTTGACTTCTTCACTTGAGTTTACAACTACTTCTAAGGTCATTCGACTTGGGATTATTTTTTGCATTTATTGTATTAACATTTTATCTTCAGCGCCATTCATAAGTCTTGAGTACGGTTCGGTTTTCATGTTAGTAAAAAGAAGCTAGCTAAGACCTTTGCATGGTAGTGGAGTCTTCAAGTTCCATTTCCACGTTGGCAATATCCTTTTGTATACAACATTACAAATGCATCGTCATGTGACGCACGCTGAGTTACGTCCATACTTTCAGGATCACCGTTTTGTCGTGATTGTTTCATATTTATGACCAAAACGTGATTTCCATATAAATATTTGATAGGCTACAAATGTGAATTAGGTTAGGTAGAACCCCCTTCCCCCGATTAAAAATAATAATAATAAAAAATCAGAACCTATATTTTACATTTTGACTCACGGAGTAATAAATGAGGGTGCCATCTTGTTACACCCAATTGATGCCCACGTGACACTAAACCCACTCGAGCCGGAATGGATGTGATGTTTATTCAGTTAACTCGTAAACGGAACAATCTCTCTACTCAATGAGATTTTCTCGTCGGCGCTCGATAAGCATCCCCCGCTGTTTGTTTGTATTTTGGCGCCGTCCGCGTATACCTCGGAGAGCGCTTCCCTCTGCATCTTCCAAAATTAGATCAAAACAATATAAAACACGCCAAGCCCACAGCCACTGGTCCGGAAATGCAATAACACGCGTTTTCTCATTTGCAGCATTAATGAAGTTCATGCATTACAGTTTAGTGTAATTCGTACAAATTGAACGATGAGCTCTCGGCATTAGCGGCAGTGAACAAGCGCCACGACAACTTCATTAGCATAAGTAGAAGTGTGTGTCATAAAAATCATATTGAAAATTGTTCCCCAAATTGCTATCTGGCTTTTCTTTATGGGGTTATTTCTACCCGACGTACGGTAATAGAATGTTCTTTACCCTCCGGTGCATATTAAACTCGCTAATCTTCTGCTCTTATGCCGGTGTTATGAACTCAAAAGGGGAAGTTGGCTCTCATTTCGGGCTTGATTTATCCACTATATAAAATCCTTACTTTCTTTAGAGGTGTACAAATAGCCACTTAGCATTGTAGCAAGAAAGCATTTGACTCTTAAAACAGGTTTTCATGAGTGATAAACAGAGCTGCTGTTTTTTTTTCCCAGCACTCTGTGTGGAATAAAAGGCATCAGTGCAATGGAGTAGCAATACGTGCTAGCATTGCCCCACATGTACTTTGCTGACGTTCATGATAGAAAAAGGTTGAATTATCTGTTAGCATTTGTTTTAGGGTTGTCAGGCGATCATCATTAATCGTTAACTTAAATTTTATATCAGTTTTAAATGTACAATAAAAAAAAGTTTTCATACTTTTGTTAACAGAAAAGTGGAGAAAAAATGTTAAACTAATAGAAATACGGCTTCACTTTTTAATCGATCATTTTTTTCATAATAATTCATAAAAAGATGTACTGTACTGTAAAAAAAACAGCGTGATATTGACTTGTGTTGAGGTAATTTTTCTGCCACTAGATGGCATAATTGCATATGTAAGACATTGGTGACAGCTCAGTGCATTTTTATTTTTATGTTGAGAGTTATCTCATCTTTAACATGAAGTAGCTTGTGAAAATTCTGCACATTTTAAAAATTGCAAAATACAACTTGATCCCAGTCTCCACAAATATATGCATTATTATTATTATCACATTTATTACTGCTACATTTTGACGTTGACGTGTCGGCCGCGATGCGACTGGAATTCCCCCAGTGCAGGCTTTTCAAGTAAAAAAAATTGTGGGGTTAAAGGAACTTAAAATGAACTCAAAATTAACGCACTAAATTTGACACCCCTGTTGTTTGTAAAAATGTTAGGAACCACTGGTCTAAAAAAAAATACAGCCAATTAAATCCTTTACGGTGTCTACCGTAATACCTCAGATCCCGCAATTTGGTTTACCGGCAATGCGGTATGCCTGCATGTTGACGTGCTTAAAATGTTTGCCAAAGGGTGCTTTAAATCTTAAATTGACGGTGAAGGGCTATCGTGGTTTGTCGCCTGACGAATCAATAGGGTGGCGCAGAGTACATTGGCCCATCATTGTTTGAAAGGGATGTTGATTAATTATGTCATTTAATTGCATTGCAGGCAGGTGCACAATGAACACCTCAGCCAAAGCGGTCAATGTCTGCTAAAGGCCTGAGTGCCACTTCCTGGCTTTTTCTATTAGCAACCAGCATGTCCCCTGTCTACTGGAAGTGCCGTGCTCTTTATTGATTAATGGCCCTAATTCATTACAAAGAGCCAAGCCTGGAAGTTGCGCTAAATGCTCTATTAATCAACGCTGGCCGTCACGTTATGAGGACCCGCTTTGCAAATTAGCCCAACGCGTGATGCCGATTTTGTTTTTGTTTTCCTCATTCTGCAGCCAGAAGTCAAGTTGCCAATTTTAGTGGGAATGAAATGTCGTCAGCCTCATATGGGTTTTGTCCTGAATGACAAATGTCTTTGCGAGACGCCGGACATCGTTTCTCACGATCGCCGTCTTGCCACGGTTCAGTCAAAAGCCGCCACGAGGATGAAATACCCCCGAAAAAAACGTCTATTCATTTCACAATCGGCCCGGCAAACGCCCGCGGCGCCAAATTTATCACAGATAAATCAACAATATTATATTAAGCTGAAAACGGATGAGGGGTTAAAAGACTGGAGGCAAGGCGACAATGAATTTCGACTCTCGTGAGGCTCAACAGGGCTATTATTTTCCTACTGTATGGTGACATTTATGACACTTTAAATCAAGCGTTGTAAAAAGCGACAATTGATCATCATTTGCGAATGCAGTCAGCACTTCATCCGCACGCATTTCAATGCTTCCCCACAGCTGTGTTATCCGGTATTCAACCGGCTGAGAGCAAAATGTTACAACGAGCACATGTAGTAGACTGAAATTGTCAGGAAGTACCACTGAAAGTGTTCACATTAAACCCGGGCATTTCTTTATTAAAGCGCAGATTTGTGCTATGATGGTGTTGATTGATTTCATAGCAAGAAGTCTGTTTGGGTGGAGGTGACGTCACCAGAATTAAGTTATGTTAAGTCAGAAAATGATGTTACAGTACAGTTGTTTTTTCGGGGGGACGGGGGGGGGGGGGCTGGGGGGTCTCAGAATTCTGACTTTCTAACCCCCCCCTACTATTCATAGCTCTACATCACAGTTAGAATTCTCACTTTAAAGTCAGAATTCTGAGATTGAAGTCAGAATTCCTTTTCTGTAAATATTTAACTATCATGCGATGAAAAAAAATTACTAATGGTATTTAGTTTGTAACATGCTGGGACCATTGGACTACTTACGTTTATTTTATTTATTTTTTATTACTAACACAATAAGTGAATGACTTGCACTTTGGAGAATGTCGTTTTGTGATCCAGTTTGTTTTAATTTTTTTTGTCAGCTTGAGTTGAGTGCCTCTGCAGGGATTTGGAGTCCGTCACCCCTCGTAGTTTATTTTGATCTAAAGCATTTGATTAGCATTTTTTTTTCTTCCAGGAAATGTTGACAGTTCACTTTCAAAACAGTATTTAGTCCAGCTGAGTAAATCATTAGTAAGAGTTCACATTAACGTGACAAACAGATTGTTAGTTGCGGTCTCGGCTACAGAATTAAAGCCAATTGATGAAATGTTGCCTCTACCAAGGAAAATACACTTTGACACACTGTCTTTTGGGGGCTAACTTTCCTTATCACAGATTCTTTGAGACAGAGTAGCTGCTTGCTTAGTTTGGCTAGCACCTTAGCCCCAGACCACACGTTAAGAAACCTGCAACAGCGACTTGTCTAAAAGTCATGATCTCCAAATCGACCAAAATGAAGACCAGTCATCAAAACCCTCAAATGCAACATAATGGCTTACAAAACCTAATGTGGCTCATCATCAAATTTTTCATGCGTCGCTCCCATTAAGGTGAATAGGAAGCTGCACGCATGGCTAGGCTGCGGGGCCGGGTGGTTGGGGGAGCAAACGTCCCGTGATGATCGGGCATCAATCCGCCGGATTGTCAGAACCCGGCTCCAGCAATAGCACCTTGTTAGATGGAGGCGCTCAATCAAGGGGAACGCTGGAGTACCCGGGCCAGGTCGGTGAGAGTGGTGATTACCGGGCGGCGGCTGTCCAAAGCCGGCGAAACGCTCCACCTCGCCACAGGAGGCCCTCTGACATTCAAGCCTGCATTTTCTGAATCAGTCTTGAGTGATTAGGGCAGCGCCGGCCGGGCGAAAGGACAGATCAAACAATTATTTCTCCTCAACCTCCCTTGCCATCCTTTTGACGTGCGTCGCAGCAAGAAGAGCACCCGTCTGAAAATGTCCACTATTTAATAAACCCTAATAAAAATATCGCTAAATGTTTTTTTGTTTTTTTTAATAACTAATGTTTTGATATTGAGTCAATATTGGTGATCTATATTAACTCATTCACTCCAAGCCATTTTCACTGAAGCAACCCCCTTCGCTCCCGGCAGTTTTACTGGATTTTGACAGATTTTGCAAGGCCCACAGAATATTGTGTTCTATTGCTATAAAAACATGGAACCTACCAAAAGATTAGATTAGGGTCTCTTCTTTCATCAGGAAAAAAGTACATTTGTATCTGTTTCCATTTTGCAGCAATTAACATTAGAATATAGATATAGATGGGAAAAAGAAGCTTCATGAAGCACTAATAAAATGTATTTACTCTTCTAGATGGTGCCCTTTGTTTAAAATATAAAGGCTAGTGTAATGGAAGTTGATTAATTTCTACTGCATGAAGCTTCATTTGTCCATCACTAAATATAGCTACGTTAAATCATTATTTAAAAACCTGTTGAAAACAATGGGGGAAAAGAGCCTGTGGCAACATGGCCCTGGTTGATCTCTTATACTCTTCTGCCACTTCATGGCCGTTTTTTGTAATAACTACCATTGCTTTAAGCGACCTATTCAGGTCAAAGGCTGCATCAAAGCCTACTGTATGCTCTTGCATTAAAAAACAAAATAAACAAAAAATGTATAAATACGTTTTTGGGACCATGGCAATATTTAAAATAGAACGTAAAATAGAACGTTTTTATACGTTTTTGGGAGTAAATGAGTTAAAAGAAACGTCATCCACATGCAGCTAAACTATCAACTGCGCTATTGCAAAATGTTGTTACAAACACTACAATCTAATATTGAATCCACACCGCCCACTCCTTGTGGTTATATTTGGTAATTGACAGGACAAAAGTTTGATTAAAGTGGCATTAAAAAGAGAATACTTTTTTTTTTACCTGCAAATAAACCATATCATTAAAGCATATTATTGCAAAATATCGTATGGAGCGCATGTCGCCCACTCCAAAATGATCACACTTTAGTGGCCTTAAAAATCGTCTTTTTAAAGCTGCACATGAACCAAAAGGGGAAAATAATCGTTTTGTTAGTAAATCTGTACAGTGAGCATGAGCAATAATCTCATTCACAGCTCCCACATCGACACAAACCATTATCTTCATCCCCAGAAGCTTGTAAAAAATCAATAACGTGACTGTAAAGTGCACGTTTCCCCCTCATTGTCAGCCCTTGTGCCATCGATAGAATCGTGCGCCATCGTCCCGTGTCCTCCCGCCCAACTTTTTGCCTCCCACCTGAAAAAGCAGCCGTTAAAAAAATAAATATATATATATATATTTTTTTTTTTTAATGGCCGGGAATCTCCAGCCGAGATTTTCCTTCATAAAGCTCACGCCTGAAATCGGATTAGAAAGAAGTGGACGGCGGTGGGGACAGTCTTGTATAACGTTCAGCAGGGGGCACTACTTTGATGTTTGGGGTGGGCGGTTGGGTTGCGGGGGCTTTGGGGAGGGACGTTGCACTTTCCATGTGTTGGAATGTGATTTCAGTTGTAACAACAAACTGCATTCATAATCCAAGAATGACCCCAACCCTTCCCCCGCCACCTTTGCAACCTCTGTTGTGATGTCATCACATTTTGAATATTGGAACGTGAAGACACATTGGAGACGTTCTTTGATTTTGGGGGTCCCTGTGTGAAAAACGCCATTGACATTATTCGTGTACATTGCTACTGACTGTTTCTTCACATTCACTTCTGCATATGAAGTATTTATTGCATCTCCCGTTCACAAACACAAATGAGCAAAACGACAGCGTCTACGCAGTCTGATTCATAATGAAAATAATCCCGTGTAAATGTGAGCATATGTTTTCAGGCCATTTTGAATCTTAAAGCAATTTTTTTTTCTTCTTGCATTTCCGTCTTGTTTTCAATTCATTTCAACGTCCCTCTTTTGGTGATGCGTAATTAAGAAATTGACATTTCTTGCTGCTCAAGTGTCGGCTGGACGACTACAGGTTAAAGGTTACACAGCTTTTGAGAGGGAATGCTGATTTGAAATTTGCAGCAGTTGTTTTGGAGAATTTTCTCGCTCACTTTGAAGTTTGCTCCCTGCGGAGTGTCCTAACTTTGACACGAGCAGCACAGTGGCTGCGGCTATTTATACATCTTGTGGGAGAATAGGTCCGCTCATCCCCCATCTAACATGACTGTCATTTCAGCCACTAGTAGTCAGTCGCTATTTGACAGATGCTGTATGTACGAAGAGCATTTGAGAATTTGGTGCATTCAACAGGAATCACTTTATTTTATTTTTTTTGTGAAAGAGTAAAATCCCCATTGCCGTTACAAATGTAAGTGTACAACTGTGTTTAAATGTACATTATGTACCGGTATATATATTTTTTAAAACAATGGTGTTTAGTAGTATTTTTGTAAAGAAATTCCGTTGGAGATAACGTGACACTTTTTCCTGATCTCGCCAAAGCAAAATTGTCATACAATTTTAACAGTAGGTGAATTGTAGTGCTTTGTTTGGCCTCTAGGGTGTCTGTGGTTGGGTACTCCACGTTTGTTTACTATCAGTGGTCGGCTGTAGGGACGACCATTTGGTTATGTTTCCAAGAATTAACGATGAGTTGACTATTTTCAAAACTATCAACACTAAACTACCGTTCCATGTAAATAGACGATTGTGTACATACACACGTCTGTGCTTCACTTCCAAAAATATTGAACCTCAAATTAATTCACCAAAATAAAACAAACAGCTTTACTTCATTTTAAATCCTACAATTTCCTTAAAAAAATATTGGGGGGAAAATAGAAAATTCTGTTCTGACTGTGGGGTTTGAGGTTTGAATAATCTATTCCAGCAACAAGTAGCGTTCAACTAATTGACTCATGGATTGTTATGCCCATCTTGAATTGTTGCAATCCATTTAGTTACAATTAATCAACAACCAATTTCAGACAATGGACAAATGTAATGATCATTCCTTCAGTTAGAAAAAATTAGGGCTTGGTATCGATTCAAATTTCCTCAATCGATTCGATTTTGAGTTCAATCCGATATTGATTAATTATATGAAATATGATTCATTATTATACATTTTTCTTAAACAAAGACATGATAAAAACTCCACAAACATTAAATATAAATTAAAAATAATTGTCAAAGAGCAATAAGTCAGGTCTTTCATAAATATAAGAAAATTCTTTAAAATTCACGTAAACAGTAAAGACACAAAAAAAATGGCTGTTAAAATTATATTTTGTTGTTTAATTTATGGGGGGAAAAAGAGGTATTAAAATAATTGATTCATGGTTTAATGAATTGATATCATGCTGGAGAAGAAAAATTGATTCGATATCGATTATCCGATTTTTAAAACCCAGCCCTAATAAAAATAGTGACTTTTTCAGGTTATTACCAGCGTTGGTTTGTTGTTTTCCCTCTTGTTGTCTGCAGTATATAGCAAAGCATCAGGGTCACAGTCAGAGAGTCCAAACCAATGCATCTCCTCCAATTCTCACAGTCTATTGATTCCCCCTCTGAAATTTATGTTGCCTTTCAGCGGGGCCCCCCTGCTGGGGCCCTCGCTGCTTCCCCCACCGGGGGGGGTCACGGTGACACAAGAGTGTCGGGCCAGATGCCGAGTGATCCCCTCCGATCCAGCTCTTCTTCTAAAAAGCCACATCCATCGCCGCCGCCAGTACAATCAGCGCCGACCCCGTTGAAATACCACACTTCAAACCTGAATCCCCGGCGCGGCTCGGATTCTCTTGTTTTTACCGCACAACACAACGTGTAAATCTTCCGCGCAAATGCTCCGGGAAAAGAAAGATTGGAAGTGTTGACGACGCGGAGAGGCAAAAGAAAAGGAGGAAAACAAAAATGCAGAACAAAACAAGCCAGCTGGTCCACCTTTTGGATTTGTTTTTTGTCAGGGTGTGTGTGAACCAAACACCCTTTGAAGTCTGCTTACAACACTGTACTGTGGCGTCACTACGGCCACTACTAAGCCCCGTGCAAAAATGCGCTGGCCGATTATAGGAAAGGCAATAGAATTGAGTCATAAATCACCGAAATTTTCATGCAAATGGCCGCCTCGGCGGGGCGTTTGTCGTGTGTGTACAGCGGCGTCAATGGCACATAAAAAAGGTGCGTTTTCGGCACTTAAAAGGAGAACTCCCTGAGACATCTCGGCCCCGAATGCACACAGAAACTTCAAGGTCAAACAGCGCCACATAATAACTCTGACAAGCGCACACAATCGGGACGTACAACAAGACCGGGGAGTCGTTAAGGCTTTTATCTTGCGGCTGAAGGGGGAAAGATCCACCCGACATCCCAGAGGGGGCTGATCAATCACAGCCTGAGTGGTTCAAACTGTTTGTGCCCGATTCGACATCTATCACTGTCCCGTGCAGTCTATTAAAAAAGAAGAAGAAGAAGAAAAAAGTACTTTTCAATTAGGCCATGGCGAAATAGAATCACAGCACTTGATTTATAGCGCAAGACTAATTACACGAGCTTTTGGGCTGCGACTTGAGGTTATTGTCTTTTGTGAAATGTCCGCCTGTGACTCAAGTGTGCGCGTCCTTTCAAAGACGCCTCCCGATCATGACATGGAGGCTCGCAGGAAAACAAAAGAAAGGAGAAACACGCTCGAGTGTCCCTATGGCCGACGAGCATCCGCAAAACGTATGCACGGCTTACTCGAGGGTTGGATTTACACTGCAAGGTTCGAGTGAGGCCATTTTTTTTGTGGACGCGGCGTTCCCACGCTATATTGCGACATCGCGGATTCCTTGCGGGAGCTCGTCTTTGGCCGTCATATCGTGGAAATTTGTTTTTATAGCAAGCGTTGTTGCTTTTAACAGTGTACATGCCCCCACATGTGGGAAAGGAGAGCTACAGTCACCAAATACGAATTGCGTGAGTCGATTTGATTTTCGAGTCACAAGAGTTCAATTCGATTCAATTGAGTCCAATATCGATGAATGTCCATCCATCCATCCATCCATCCATCCATCCCCGCGACCCTTGTGAGGACAAGCGGTACAGAAAATGGATGGATGGATGGATCGATGAATGTACATATATTTCTGGAAAATCAATTATTTTAAAATATCAGGGAAAAATACATAAATTCATGCATACGTTCAACTGTGATTCAGTTCACCAAAAATGTGATGAGGTACCGTTCAATTTCTTTCATTTCTCGCGAACAAGGAAGTGGGTGGTGGGAGATTTACAGTACATTCAAGCTTAAAGGCGCAGCGCGGCCCATGAATACCATTAACTGGGAGCTCAATTGGCTATGCTATGGGCTCAACCCTGGAACAGCATGCTAATAACATATGTAAAACAAAATGTACAAATAAAAAGCATTAAAAGGCCCTTTGACACATTCCTAGGGAAATTGGATTCCATGTAAACGCACAACTACTTATAATGTACACGCAACAATGGCAGATATTGTCAACGACGCGATGAAGCTCGGCATTATCTGCAAACATGCCGACATTTAACGATGGAATCGGCTTCCAAAGTGAGCGGGAACATCTCCAAATCAAGATGGTGCGCTTTAAAGCCTTCCGCTAGCCGTAAGATGCCGCGTGCCGTGCCACATATAGAGTATGTAATGGAGATGGGAGAAGCTGGATGTCACATTCTCCATCAGTGAGCCTTAAAAGGATTTCACACCAGCCTAAGAAGGTCTGCACCTCCCAGTCAGGTGCTACGCCGGAGACAAGCGGTGGCACTTTGGAGTAATCACTTTTTTTCTTTTTAAAGACTTGTCACACTACTACTGGTAGAAAGGGTCCTCAGATATAGTACAGAGGTTTGACGTGTCTTTATGGTTACACCATTGTTTTTAACGGAAATGGAATATTGTGCTCCAGCTCAAAGTCTGTCTCTGGGCTTTTTTTTTTTTTTGCACTAAAGGATAGAAACAGGCAAGCGTCAAGTCTGACGCCACAACAATCGCCTTTGCTATCCATGTACAGTATTGCTCGTTTCGGTTTTATTTTGAAGTTGACCCTCACCAGCCTATCGTCAACCGTTGCATCGGCTAGCTTGACTAGCTAATGGTACTTTTGCGGTAATTTGGCCAGCTGTGCAGCTGGACAGCAGTTGGCTAGCCAAGAGAACTGTGCTAAGTAAGCTAACTGAACACAGGCTAGCAAGTCAGAGGTGGGCAACTCTCAGTTGTGTTAAATATTAATTTAATATATTAATATAAAAGCAATACATTTAAGTAATTTGCTCCCAAAAACGTATAAATACGTTCTATTTTAAATATTACCATGCTCCCAAAGACGCGTTTGTTTTTTTATACTAGAGCATACAGAAGGCTTTGATGCGGCCTATATACTGAAGAGAATGCTTGAAGCAATGGTAGTTATTACAAAAACGGCCAGCAGGTGGCAGCAGAGTATACGAGATCAACCAGGGCCATGTTGAAAAAAAGCCCTCCCCCCCCACAGTTTTAAACAGATTTGTGAATAATGATGGAACTTGGCTATATTCTAATGCTAATTGCTGCAACACGGAAACAAATAGAAATATACTTTTTTTTCTGATGAAAGAAGAGACTCTAATCTGTCTTTTGGTAGGTTTTATGTTTTTATAGCAATAGAAAATAATATTCTGTGGGCCTTGCAAAATCCGTCAAAATCCAGTAAAACAGCCGTGAGCGAAGGGAGTTGCTTCAGTGAAAATGGCTGGGAGTGAATGAGTTAAATTAGCTGACATTGTGTAGCCCCCGTATAAGTATGTTGTAATCAAGACAAAAAAAGCATTCACGGTTCATATTTGAGTTTTGTTTCGAAGGCCTTGAGATCAGGACGACGATGTTCATTTCCCAGCTTAGTAAGATGAAAGAACCTTCCAAATTGCACGCACCTTCACACATTGACGGCCGCCGTGGACCGGCACGCCCCCTCCCTCGAGAGAGGCAACGTGACAACACGTCTGCAAGGTAGACGCCATCTCGCTTTTCAAAGTGCTTGGCGTTGCAACTCCTCATAAGAGGTTGATTTCAAAGTCAGTCGGCTCGACAGATTTTCCTGCCCGTGCGGTTGCGTGCCGGAGTCACGCATGTCTGCGAGGCGCAGGTGATAATGGGGCCTTAATCGCCCCGCTGGTTCTGCTTGTCCCTCTCGATGTCACATATCCGGATGAACGTGCTAAACATCAGCCCGCAGTCTCCATAAGAGCATTTTTATCTGCTTTTGTCAGGCCAAGGTGCTGGTCACGTTGAAGCGGGCGAGAGATGAAAGGTGTGTGCGTGTATATGAAAGCGCGTACGCCCTAATCACCGGGTTAATACTATTTGGATGGTGCAAGTTTGGAACTGTTGGATTAAAAAAAATAAAGCCGAAATGAATGATTTTGCATGCGAGACGTAACGGAAAAAAAACGGCGGCTGCTTTAAGGCTAATTAGCATTTTCGACACTTGCGAGTGATCACAGCAGACGAGTGTAACGCTCCAGTCGTCGGTCAATAGCTTTTGTGTTCATGTAATTGGAGAATAATAACAATTAGGGCTTTATCGACTGTTAAAATCGGCTCTACTTACTTTGTATTTGCTAGCAATTCTGCTAATAGAAAATAGCTTCTTTTTTGGGGGGTTCGTTACCTCAACCGGCAAAGATTTCCAAAAACCTTTCAAGCTGTCTATGGGAAAGAGCTCAATGAAATTTGGTGAGTCCCCCCCCCCCCCCCCCCCCTCATTTTTGGTTTAAATTGTACCAGGGAATATTATTGTGGGAATGCTGAAGAATTCCCACATATGTTATTGTGATTTTTGATTCTCCACACTTTTTGCCGTGTAACTACTCCCACATAAGACTTCCGATTTACACCGTTCGAATTTCAACTTGCTTCAAAAATTCATGCCTCCCGGGGTATATATATCGTCTGATTCCACATTACTTACAGTATTGGCACAATTTAATGTTAAATATCAACTTTTCCCCATTTATTTTATTTATTTTATTTATTTTATTTGTTTTATATATTTTATTTATTTTATTATATTATTATTATTTTTATTTTTTTTTATTCATTTTCAATGGGACTGACATTGAACTTTTTCTTAGTACCAATTTCCACACCCACTTATATGCATACAATCAGTCATCATTGCCAGGTGTCTGGTAAAGTGCAATGTCCAGTAACCAGGAGGTTGCAAGTTTGAATCCCACCTCCGACATTGTACATTGCAAATATATCCATGGCCGTTATGCTAAGTCATATGCATGTATACCGATATCATAAAATGGATTATACTTTCATTCAAGTGAGGGATTATAATTTCTCTGAAATGATTAAATCCCACTTTAGACAGTTTCAAGTTTTTTATTCATTTGTCTTTTAACTACAATTAAAAATATGTACTTTTCACATCATGTATCTTTCAATTGACTTGAAAGGCACATGTATTCAAATCTTAGCGTTTAGCTTTTCAGCATGTTTTTGGTAAACCTTGCCTTACATCTGGACTCACATTCTAGTTTTATTTGTCTTGTTTTTGCAGCTGTGAAATAGACGGTAGCAAAAATAAATAAATAACAAATACACCCAAAAATCCAATAAATGTCTTTAATAAGCTCCGGCAATGGGAACCGTTCATGAATAATAGATCCTATATATGCAGATGTGAATGTGGACACAAAGCAGGGCTCGTCGCTACCATTATACGAGGTCACATGGAACGAGAAACAGTCCATAAAATGGAAAAACTTTATCGGTAGTCTCATTTAAATCAACACACAGGATCTGGATTTATTCTCATCAAGTCATGATAAAAGATACAATAAAATGCGAAGTCAAACCCCCAGAAAATGATCGAAAGCTCTTGGCCCGGGCGCATGGCTGCCTCGTACCCTCTAACATTCCGTCCGCGCTCCATCACAGCATCCCCGCTGTTCTATACCATCTCATTTGTCATATATCAAAAGTAAAACTTCAGCGTCTTTACACATAGACGCGCATGCTCCTGCAGGACGAATCAGCCGTGGCCGTGCTTTGGCCGCCGTCCAATCCTCGTCTGAACAAACACGAGGACCATTTGCAGGTCGGCGGCCTCCGACACGTTTGGCTTCCACGCTGCCTCGCCTCCCTCTCTTCTCACTTGATACTGCCGTTGACCCGTTTGGCTTTCAAAGTCAAAGGTGAAGTGACGCTGAGTGGCGAGACGATCTGTGCGGCGATAAGGAATACAAACATCTTGACTTTTGAGGACGTTACATCAAAGGGATTCAATAGCAATTGTCTTGCTAATTAACTCATCACCGCATGGTAAAGAAATCGGATATTTGGAACCTTAACGATAAACGGCTAATTGCCGGTTGTAGAAGAACCTCGAGACTTGTGACTTACTAGGGGTGTAAAAAATAGATTCGGCAATATGTCGCGATGTTACCGCGCGCAATTCTCAAATCGATTCGAATCGATTTTTTTTTTTATGGGAATATTCAACAAAACGTCTTACTTAGGGTTAGGATTCACACATTAAGCATGGAAAATTTTTATATTAATGGAACATTAAGCCTTAATATTTTATTTCAGTGCTGTTCAAACATGAAACCTGTTTGCTAAATGCAGTGGCTCAGTTATAAGCCTGAATTTTCAGATAAATAATTACATTTTCATACAAATCTTACAGTTTACATGTACGAGTTTACTGATTAGTATTGTCCAAATTTGAGTTTTAAAAAATCTCAATATTAAATTTTTTTAGATTCGTATCGGGGATAAATCGGTATCGAATCGTAACATGCGAATCGAATCGCCAGGTACGAGGCAATTCACACCCCTACCACTTACCCACGCGTTCTTAGCTAATAAATACATCTCGGTCCAGCGACCCTGAAAAGTAGGCCATGACAAAAGCCCTAAAACAAATGGCGTTGTAAAGACACCGTCCCATTGTGTATTTGTGACGAGGCTCGTCTCGGAAGACGGCCTTTGGGGCGACACAAAGGCGAGCGGGATCTGCTGTTTCTGTCGTTTTAAACAAACAACAATGCTGTGGGAGGACTGCTTCCAGTGAATGCCAAATGCGCCATTGAGTCGCCGGCCGAGCGCCCACAATGGGCCGGCCATGCATCACAACAGCCGGGACGGGCCCAATATTAACATTTCCTTTTGACACGTGGCGAGAGGTTTTCTTTAACCCGCCGAGGCTGAATGGGGAATCGGCAGATAATAAGAAATTAAAAGGTAAAGACAGGCAGGGGGAGAAGGCCAAATCCTTGCCCCGGGGCTTCACGTTGGAGCACAATGGCCACTGAGGCAGTCAAGGCAGCTTTATTTCGTAAAGGAGTCCATGTTTCTTCTTTGCCCCCCTCCCCTAGCGCCACCTGCATTACAATTAACCTCATGGCAACCTTGAGGTCTCTGATTAGTGATGGCCTATTGTCTTGCTCCCATTTACTCAGGGTGCCCACGACCCTCAGCGCACTCGCAACCACAAATCAAACCCAGTTTCTGGCGGGGACTTTAACCACGGGGAGCTTCGGATCCGTGCCGGACTTCTGCTAGATACCTGAGATGCTGCGCAATACGTAGCCTAGCAACCGGACGTAAGTGCCAACGCTGGAAATGGATGATTTCCACTGTAGACCCCCCCCCAAAAAAAAAATCGCCGATATACTGAGGCCGCAGCATAACCGCGATATAGCAGGCGAACACTGTATTGACAAAGGAGAGAATCCGAGACGGCGCGTACGTAGAATTAAAAGCGCGCCAGATGTCGGGTGGGGAAAAAGCCCTGGAGGAGTAAATCAACACATTAAAGCATAATATCACCTCATGGACTTGAAGTGCAATCACTGCTTCTCTCCGGGGAGCTGTTAGACGATGTTTTGCCGCGACACTTTCAATCGCAACTACCTCCGAGTGGCCCACGCAACGACGTACGGCAGGGAACGCGGGATGGGCTCGACTCCGCGACAAAAAAAAACATGCCTTTTGTTTTGGTTTAGCGTCTGAGGAAAGGGCCGAGCAGTTTACTCTTCCCCAAAATCTAAATTTTTTACAGATTGGGTGGAGATGGCCACAGAACGCCGTGCGTGAGAAAATTCTCAAGATTGAACAGGAAGTCCGCCATTTTGGGTTGAAGCAGCCATTTTAGGTGAAATGCGCCGAAACTCTCAAGGAACGCCACCAGACACAAATGTCACAACAATTATACAGCGAATACTTATTATGCTAAATGATTAGCAACAGGCGGACATGCAGTATGTTCATTGTGAAGCTTCTGTCCTCTCTCTTTGTTACATTTCTTAGCGCAAATCCAAACATTTCCCACGAAACGTAGCAGTGTGCAGGCCAACGAAGACCCCATTATGTTCCCGCGCAAGCAAATCCGGCGGAGGAATTTGTCATCCATAACAGCGCAAGAAGGAGCTTTCAGGCGACTGCGGTCTGCTGCAACAGGTTTTTGGGGCGCACCTGCCAGCTGCTCCAACTATTGGACACTGCTCGCTCCGTTTTGCCACATGCAGGTGCAGTGATGCAAACAAGATTGATTCGTCCAGGCTTTTCTTTTTCTTTTCTTTTTTTTTAAGCGCTTTCAGATGAAAAAGCGAGCTTCTTATTTTATTGTACTACTGTATAATCATTGCATTTGCATCGCTACAATTTACACACTGCAGATTGCCAAGATTTGCTATCAAAATAATGAATGTAATGAGCATGCTCATATCAGAATTAAGGTTTAAAAAAAAAAAGAAAAAAAGAAAGAAAACAAAGAAGCTATTAGGCCTCACATCTTTCGTATTGTAACAATACTCATTTGTCACACCCGGCGGTAAAACAAAACCACGAGCATAAACATCCCATACAGCTGGAGTTTATGGAGGGGATAAAAAAAATAAAGGGTATTAATATCCTTTAGAAAAATGCTTAGGCCTGTTGTTATCTTGCAGCAGATTCATCACTGCTCGTATTCGTTGTCCGGACCCCCCGCGGGCGTCATTGCTCATCCTTGCCATCCCGCTAAACTGCATTATTTAGTTAGCAAGTCTTGCCGTCGCCCTCCGACAATCAGCCGCATTCGCGCATTCAATATGCGAGTGTGCGCGCGCGCCGTCCGGCACGCTTTACTGGCTAAATTGAGGAATTCAATTAAAGGGAGTGAAGGTACTCCCGCCAATAGTGCGTCTTCGTGACATTCTTTTTAAAGAATGGACTGTTGTGAGAGTAAAATGTTATTTACGGACATATTGCGTTGGGATGAAAGGTTGTAATCTTACGCGAGAGTTGCATTTTCACGAGCTAAAATAACAGTATATTAAAGTCAGCAGTAATGAATTTCAAAAACACCATTTTATTAACTCATTCACTGCCATTGACGCCTATAAACGTCAAAAAATAATTTTAATTATTTCTATTAGTTTAACATTCCGACCCCCCCCCAACACACTTTTGTTAACAAGAGTATGAAAACCTAGACATTTTTTTAATAATCAAAAATTATTAAAAAAATAGGGGCATCAGGCGATTATTTTTTTTAATTGTAATTAATCGCATAACTTTAATAGTTAACTCACGATTAATCACACATTTTATATATGTTCTAAATGTACAATCATTTTTTTTCTAGGTTTTCATACTTTTGTTAACAAAAGTGGGAAAAAAATGATAAACTAATATGAACAGTTCAAATGAATTTTTGACGTCTATAGCCGTCAATGGCACTGAATGAGTTAATGTAATATTACTACTTTTCATTCAGAAATAGATGCCCTTATTCACTAACAAATACGAATTTTATATGCATATAAATTGTATAGTATATATGAATTCTAAACAAAAAAAATGACTATTCATTGTCACAATCATGTCAGGGTTTGTAATTTTGCTCATAGTGTGCGTGGAGTGATTTGTTTGTTAGTCTTTTTGCTTCGGGTTCTAATGTAGGAATGCACTTTTGTAAATGATACATGATCATTTATTAACAAATACTTAGTGGACCACTATTGGGCCCTAAATAATAAATAGGTGTTTTATTCAATAAAACCTGTACCTTTAAAACTCTTTGGGGAAGTGAATAGTAAAAAAAAAACTCAAACTAAAAGTCTCTTTTTGCAAACATCAGTTTTTCGACGTGTGTCCTTGAATGTTTTTTGCTCAATTTGTCATGAATTTGTTGGGGAGCCAAATTTGGATTGTTTTGCCACGCCGCAGTTGAGGGCCATCGACTTCATGCAACATCCATATGGCGGAGTGCAGACGTACTCCAAGTGCATTGTCACGAAAAACAAACCAGATGTGGACTCACGTGAAGGGGGCCCAAATGATGACCCACCAATGTGAGGGAAGTTGCATCCAGGCGTAACGATGCAACTCCACAAATTCAAGGTGGACACCCCCCCCCCCCTTTCTCTTTTTTTTTTACATCCCTCTTCTGGGCCAACTTGGACCAGATGACCTTGAAACACGTACCATGTGACTTATAAGATCCGGACAAAAATCCCAAGCGCTTCCAGAGACCTGACAAGTCAAGAAGCCGCTGAATATTCCCGAGGATAATAGCGCACGCTAATGAGGAAGGATGGAATGAAGCCAATCAGAGAAGGAAGAACAAAAAAAAGAAAAGACAAAGAATGCAACGGGGCCCGTCGTGCCTGTCAGGTCGGTTGACGGGCGTTTTGGGGGAAGAATGATTTGGGAACTCGCACCTGGCAGACGGAGAGATTTCACGCTAGGCCGCCACGCCGGAGCTTCAACTCGCATCGTCTCCCCTCCGACGTACATTGAAATGCCTTTGCTCGCAAATACTTTTAAATGTCGTACTTGTAATCACGTTGACGACGCGGCGACTTATTACAAACGATGCGTCTCGAACCAAATGTGTCCTGGCGACATGCTACAACGGCGTTCCCGCCGGCAGCTGATTGGATTTCGCCAAAAGTTGGTCCAGAGAAAATCTCCCACTGAGAGCAAAATTGACTTACGTCTGTCGGCGGCCAGCGAGATGAAGGGCGTCCGGTCTTATCTCCCTCCATCCCGTGTCGTCCCCCCGCCGACCCCAATACTTTTTTCCCGCTCGCCGCTGCGCCGTGTCCGCAACAATCTCAAACATAGCATGTCGAGCAGACGCTGCCGTGACGTATTTTGAGGCAGTTTGTGTTGAGATTATTCTCCGCGAGAGATGAAGCCACGCGTGGAATCGTGTTTGTGCCGACATACGATAAGACGCATTTGGTGTTATCACTTCTACCGCCGTCCATTTTCAGCACTGTATGCGCTGTGCTTTATATACGGCAGCAGCTCAGCCTCCTTATTCTTAACTGCATTTGAACCAGATAAAAATGTCTCCCTTTGAAATGTTAAGATGAATTTATGACACAAACCTTAAACCTCCACACTTAGCCATGAAAAACTGTTGCTGTATCGATAGCCGACAATTTCAATACTAAACTGATTATGTTCAATAAACACAGATCTGCAGCATCAGGTTGTTTCATTTTCCCCATTTATTTTCAATGGGACAGACATTGAACTTTTTCTATGTATCACTTTCCACGCCCACTTTCATACATAAACGTCATCACCATCGCCGGGTGTCTGATTCTGCTCGGGTGGCACAGTTGGTAAAGTGAATTGTCCAGTAACCACGAGGTCATCCTTTCATAATTGATCTCTCAATTTATTTCATAAGCATTCCAATCTTAGCGTTCAGCTATTAGCATTCCGCTTTCCCACGCAATTTCTCCAGAAATTGCATTTTATCATTGTGGTTACCATTTGAAAATAGTATACTGGAAACTGGAACAAGACCTTAAAAAGAAAATAACCTGCTCTTGCTTTATTATTTGTCTGTCAACAGCTCGAGCGAATTGAACAAAAGGGTGCCGAGGACAGAGCCTTGGGGAACACCAGAATAATGGTGATAGCTGGGATTCCATTGGTGAATCTGAAGTCATTAGTACCTGCAGTCGGTAGTATAAAACAGGTTTAACGTTTATGATTGTCGACCCTGAACATACCATGTTAGGAAGGACTGAATCACTCATAACACAAAACGCGCTAATCCCAAACCCGTTTGTCGGTATGTGCGAACCCTGCTTCGAGGCGAAGTTGATCGGACGCAAATCCACATCCCGATGAACGGATGACGCGGATTACCAAGAACGATCTGACGCGTTGAAAGCAGATCCGCGCCACTCGCGCGCTCAGAATTCAATTTGTATTCAATTGTGGCGACGCGAGGCCTCTGGCCACGTACGAGACGGGCAGGTGGGAAACGGCACAATGAGTTGTTGAATCCAAGCGAGCGCGAGCGTAATAAACTGCAAACACCTGGACAGAGCGAGCAAGCGGGCGGCTTCGGCCCAATTATGATCAATCAGAGCAACAGGCAGCGCCGCCTAATTGGATATACACGTCCCATTATGTACAAGGGGATGTTTGGCATTTTATTTCCAAAGTGTTGATTGGAGCAAATTGGAAGGATCACAGCTGCGCTGTTTGATCAATGGCGACTGCCAGCGTTGATATCAAAAAGCTGCACGGGCGCTCGTGTGGACTTGAGGTGTACTTTTTTTTTTTTTTAAGATTTATACCACATTCAAAATCATAACACACTTTGCAATGTTTTGCAAATTTTTTTTTTGCATAGGATGCGTTTTATGTAATCTTTGTACATGGTTAACAATCATCCAGTTTTGTTGTGATTTTTTTTTATTATTGATTATTTATTTAATATAAAAAAGCAAATGAAGGAACACATTACGAACACAATTTATGGCTTCTTTTTTTTTATTGACAACTGATGCCTGTTGCACTGCAGGAGAATATTTCACTTAACTCAACAATTGTTTCACATATTTTAAAAAGCAATACCCAAAATGTATTTTATTACAAATTAAAAAAAAAAAATATATATATATATATATATATATATATATATATTATAGAGGCCACGTTGGCACATTGCAGGTTAAGGTCTCAATTATTATCATCAAATTTCATTTCATTTGAATTCATTTAGCAATTTTTCCACCTTTTAAATCAGTTAATAAAAAAAATATGTTTTTTTTTTTTAATTTTTAAATCTCATTGTAAGTAAAATGTTAAGTAGAGAAATTGTAAGTAAAAAGTTACCCCCAAAAAAAGTAAATAGTAGTAAAACATTCTCAATTTATATTTTATTGTATTACTTGAGAAGGTAATGAATTTATATATTAAACATATTTTACATGACCACTTGGCGCAAACGTTTGCCAGCCCTATCAAGTGTTTTAATTGGTTGACAAATGCAAGTCAATTGCAGGCATGGCGTGTTTAATCGCATTAGTGATTAAATAAGGACGTTTATTAGCCTCTGCGTTCCTTCTAATATTGCGTAAAATTGTTTTTTAAGGGACTGAATTCAATAATTTTTGTTTCTCATTTGTTTCTACTTGAGTCTGGTAATTGATAATATTCCCCCCTACTTTGGATCCTGTTAATATCCTTTGCTTGCTATAAAGGGTCCTGACACACACACGCGCGCGCGCGCGCGCGCACACACGCGCATGCGTGCTGGCAACCCTCGGTGGTCATATTGCACTTCCACCTGGTGAAAGCTAACGTGTGTGCGCGCGCGTGCCAAGCGCACTGCTTGCCGATAGCTGACCACCAGATTTTGTTTGCCAAATCCCACTACAGTACACCCCCCCCCCCCCCAACCCCCTCCCCTACTACTACTTGTGATAAACACACTCCAGTATGAGAAATCAAATGTTTACGGTGATGTCGAGTTTGACTGTAAGCTAATATTTGTCATCTCCAAACACAAAACAGAACTCATGGACTTTTCCTTTTTGATGTGCGTGCGTGTTGCATGTGTGCACTTAAATGAAGTGACCATTAAGTGTCTGATTTTCATCTGTTGCACACACACAAAAAAAACACACGATATTGAACACCAAGTTCTTGTGGTGTGCTTTGATGGGAGGAAAATGTGACGTTCTTGAAGGATTGAAGTCTTTTTATTTTTTGTCTTTTGTGGCGACGCATCGCATGTTCACATGTCTGGGGGAGAGTCGAGGAATTTATTTCTTTGTTTCAGAGATTTGACCGACTCCGTTCTGGTGGTGGCGGACATTTTGGCTCGGCATTTCAGAAAACAAAACACAAATGGGTGCTACGACGCCATGCTGGTGTTGTCGCAATTTGTTAACAGTCAAATCTGTTTTGCTTATTTTTCAGATTTTTTGGTGATTGTCCTGACATGATAAAGAGGAAAAACGATAATGGCCTTAGGACAGGAAACGGAAATGCATCAACACAATAGTTGCACTTCAAATCTTGTGAGTTTCTGCTAATGCTTATTTTTGGGGAAAAATGCATACAGCAACATACTGCTCGATATTTGCGACATTTGCTTCCAGTTCGAAATGTTGCCCCGAGTCATTTAACATGTACTTAATGGGAGGGCCCTTGAGCCAGGCACTTCCTTCCCCAGGTTCCAAGACCCCTGCTCGGGCTTCCGGCCCTTTACACCCCAGCTTGCAGCAGGGAGCTAATTGGACCGGCCTCATTTAGCAACACGTCCCAAAAAAAAGGGGGGGGAGACTGGGGTGAAGGAGGGGGGGGGGGGGTGCAACATCACTCGGGGTCTCCACAAATCTCCCGTGCTGTCCTAATAGCGTGTCAGGCAACACAAGTGATGCTACGGGGGTCACACCTCACCGTCCATGTGTCACCGTAACGAACACACAAGCTGCAGACGAATGGCCCAATCAGGGGCGTGCTTACATAATTTCTGGGGGTGGGCGGGGTAGGACTTTATTAAACACATTTAGGCATATTGAAAAAAAAAAAAGACCTTTTATTTTTATTTTTATGTCAAACGTAAAATGTAGAGATGAATTATTTTTGTTGTTTAGTAGGATCTTCATAATATAATGTCAACAAAGCACATACCACTCCGCCGGCGTTAAACTGAAATTGTCCCAATGCTTATTCGTTTTTGGCAGTCAACTTCCTGTTCACGGGATAATTAGTGAGATGGAAAAAAATTAATAAAAACACAGCTCATGGTGATCTTTTAAGCACAGTACTGAATGTCTATCAATTGATTTTATAATACGACATGTCCTCTCATCATTTTTAGGCTTACTATTAAAAACACAGCAAATTAGTTTCGCCTCTCTAAGTAAACCAACATGCACGCACACAGACACACACACACACACACACATTCATCAGCCACAAATCATTAGATGACCCTGCACAATAATAATGAATACCTTTTTTTCACGCCATGACAGAGAAACTACTTGAAATGTGCGATGCCATTATAATTGACTTCTAGTCATTGTATTATGTTGAAGTGTCAATCATATAGTGAGCCACATGGTGCTAACATTCTATAAGTGTGGTGCACCACAACTATACTGTTGAATAATTAAGTCCTACAACATAACGTGTGACGCCACATCTAAACTATTCAAATTGTACTTTTTACCTGCCGCAAATTATTTTAAACCGAACCGAATGACGTGCAAACCCCAATAATTGACATCGTTGAATTAGTGACCCTTAAGTGTTAACCTTATTGGTCAGACATGAAGACCTCGGTGTTACGCTGCAGACCACAAGCACGTGCATTTACTGCTAAATTATTCATCCCCCTATTAAGTTTCCATCTTAGATTTAGCCAATTAAACATATTGGGTCAACGACTCAACATTGTGCATGGTGAATGATGTCGATGACATTGCGTTCGCTTCTTACTTAGCCTCAGGGTGGAAATATTAGACGCATTCCTCTTGTTGTCGTGGGCTTTTGTTTAATACGGTTCAATATGTTTAGAATCACTCTGCAGGTGTACCTAATAAAGTGTCTCGTAGGCGCAAATGCTTTAAAAGTAGCAGTTTACATATTTTATATTTCAATATTTGCTTATGTTTAAGCGTGTGATTTATTTATTTTTTGTCTTCCTTTCATTGGCACTATTTTTCCTTGGAAGTTCTTCCGCGTGAGCGCGGGCGCGCGCGCGCGCATCCGGGGCTGCATTTAGGATGTTTAAAAATAGGGCGTCACGTGTCGCGCGAGTCAACACTTTATTCCATCAAACTGCATTCTGTTTTCCTCTCCGTAACTTTGCACAAAATAATGAAAAAGTGCAAGTCAGAAAGTTCCAAGCAAACCCGCGCGAGACGCTCCCGCGCGCGTCGAACGTGCTCGTGGACGTGCATATTTCGATTTTCACGCGACGAGGCGCCATTGGAAACATAGCTGGGCTGGCACGTGTCACTCGTGTTGGCCCCACTGCAAGCTGGGGATGATGGCAGCTCGTTACTTTTAACGTGCTGTTGACTTGGACATTATCTAGTCGCACGTGCTTACTAATATCGATATATTTGTAACTATGTATGCTGTTTTTGTTTACTTAGAAAGGCCGCTTCATTAAAATATCTGCCTTGGTAGAGGTAATTGCAGTTCTGATAGGGGGAGGGGGGGTGGTTTTCTTGTGAAACTAATGGCACTCTCAAAAATGATATTTTTAAATAGATTTTCTATTCTAAATCATTTGATGACGTCCTTCGTTAGCAAAGTAATATTTGGGTTGACAATTAGGTTCAAAATATTAGGAACATATTTCACCATTGTGCAAGTCTTAACTACATATTTGCAATGAAATGACTTTTTTTTTTCTAATGGCATTTCATTATATTAGTCAGATAAATTTAAATTGGGATTTAAAACATGTAAATGGCAAAACAATTGAGAATTACATTTGGAGATATTGGTGTATTCCTAAATTTGTATTACGTTGCTTTTATTGTGGTAAGAATTTGCAGTGCGTCATAGTGGGAGATGTTGCTCATTTAATATGCACATGACATTAAGACAAACGTGAACAGTATTATTTTTCGAAAGACTTTTTTTTTAATTTAATTAAAGTGTTGCGAAAAATATGCTTTCATGTAATTTTTTTTGTTGTGGTTTAGCTGCTTTGAATGCGATCTGCAAATCAAATGAATACACTCGCAAGTATCGTTGCAAAGACACATTTTTCCTATATGTTTGACTTGAGCTATTTCAAATATGTAATTCAAATTAATGCGAGTATAATTATTATTTTGAAACCTATTTGATGCCCCCCCCTTCCCCACCCCCCATCTGATGTTTGAAGACGACGTTGATTGTTGTGGTGGTTGTTTGCAGTGTGTTGCCTCACACTGAGAAAATGTTTCCACTCAATTGGCCAAATATGGACAGCGCAATATTAAAAACAGACAATGCACGATATGCTCTACATTTTGTTCCCCCCCCCCCCAAAAAAATCTTTAAGGCATCTGCTGTGTTGTGATGGTGTTTGTGTAAAAGAAGAGTGAAATGGCCTCTGCCTGACGACAGCATTGTTAAATAGAGTCGAAAAAGTCATTTTCGCGTCATTCCCCGGATGTAATAGTCCATGAAAAGGGAAATATGAATACATTTCAATACATTTAAAACGAGATGGCGCACGCACACACACACATCCTCATTTTTTTGTGCCCCACACACACCATATCTCGTGTTTTTTTTTGTTAGATTTTTTTTTGTGCCTATTTTGAAAAAAAAATCCGATAACTTTTTTTTTTTTTAAGGCGTCCGTGCATTTCCGCCAAAAGCTTTTGCACACGCACGCCGATCACGACGTGATCTCTGGCTGCCTAATGGGCCGCTCAAGCAAGCTGCAGACAAACAATGAAAAAAAAAAGAGGGGGTCTTGAGGTGTGGGGGGTGGGGGGGGGGCTTCACTTTTCATGCTTTTCATGCACTGCTGCACCCCCCCCCCCCATCCCCTTCCACTGCCTCCTCCTCTATAAATCCACGCGATCCCACAAACGGAAATAAATTAGATTGCAAAATGAGATTCCCCAACAATTAAGTAAGGCCAACTTATTTGGGGGGGTATACACAAGAGGAACAACCGGCGTGATTAATCGATTTAATTTGCACATTACTGCGGGGCAAAAGTGTTGGATGTTAATTTGGATAAACAGAAAGAAGGGGAGGAAGGGTGTGTGTGTGTGTGTGTGTGTGTGTGTGTGTGTGTGTGTGTGTGTGAGTGTGTGTGTGTGTGTGTTCTTGTTATTGACTGTCACTAAAGTTGCAAGCACAAGCTGTTTCCCTCAAGTCAATCAAGCGATTCCACCTTCAATTTGGGTCACGTGGTCTTTGAAAAATTATATTTATTTTCGATTAATTCGTTTTTGCTATTTAAAAAAATAAATAAAAACGTTGCTAGAAAACAAGTTGATCAAATTGAACTTTTGGAGTTTGTGTTTGCAATGAGTCGCTGCCTTCAATCAAGCCCAACGCATTTTTTTTGTAGCATTTGCATTTTTTTAATCGTTGAATATAGTACGAAAATGTATCCAAACAATTTTTTTTGCTGTTGAATCCAAACTAAATTTGACATACGAGCGCATTTCTCCATAAATACCGACCACTTCTAAAAACATGCGGATAAATATGGAAAATTGAGCTAGTTATACAATAATAATAATAATAATAATAATAATAATAATAATACTTCCTTTCAGACAACACAGGTAACTTTTAGTGTATATTTATCACGTATACATAATAAACATGTTGACACGGAATTGTTCAGGCTTTTTTTTTTCACTATTAGAGACGATTTCGTCGACATGACATTTAAATAACAACAAGGATTAAAAGTGTGCTACTCCAACTGGACCTTTTGGGACGAGAATGCTGCACTGTGGGCTATACAGGATGGCAAAAAAAAAAATACAAAATAAAAATAAAAAGAAGCACATTTAATACTATAAGCTCAACCTTGTAATACTGGGGATCATTCACATTTGGTACACGACTAGAACATTCTTTTTCAGTGGCGTCTATTGTCCATATAGCAAGGGAGCACATTTTTTTTCTTCACAATCCCCCCTGCCCCCCTCCCTTGTGATATTTACAAAATAAAATATTACATGTTTTTTTCTTTTCCATCTTGGTTGTGATATATACAAAAAACATCCCCACCCCGACCCCTTTTGCAACTTTTGGAGCAGTCCTTCGGTAAAAATAAAGAAAAGTTGGCTCCTTCTTTTCTCTTTTTTGGTCCATGCATTCTTTCAGTCCACGCTCCAAAAAAAAGAAGTCTTTGCAGTCCAGAAAAAAGAAAAAACGCTTTTTCCATTTTTTTTTTTAACCCTCCCCATTTTCCTCAGAAATATTTTTGTTTTGTTTGTTTTACACGTACCATTCATTGAAATTGGACGTGAGCGCGCCGCTGTGGCTGCCGGCCGCCGTCGTGGAGCTGATGTGGTGCTGCACCGTCCCGGGGGCCGTCGGCGATATAGAGCTGCCGCTGATCTGGTTCTCCGCCGACGGGGACACGATGGTGGGCGGCGTGGACGACTCGTAGCCCGAGCTGGCCGCGGGGGACGGCTGCGAGGCCGGGTTGCTCGCCTCGTGGACCTGCGAAGCAAAACAAGAAAGAACAAATAAATACAAATGCATGTTAAAAAAAAAAAAAAAGCAAGAATGTCAAATGCTTTTTTTTCCTTTATTTTTTACCTTCATGTGTTTGCGCAGCGAGCTGGGGTGCGTGTAGGACTTGTCGCACATTTTGCACAAGTAGGGCTTGTCGGACGTGTGCACGTGCATGTGTTTCTTGCGGTCGCTGCTGTTGGCGAAGCGCCGGTCGCAGCCTTCGAACTCGCACTTGAACGGCTTCTCACCTGAATTGTGATCGCAAAACAAACGGGTCAATATTGCGCAAATGACACTCACGCCATTTGCAATGAATTTCGCAACCTGACAATGATTTTTTTGGGGGGGGGGTTGAAGTCTTACCCGTGTGCGTCCGTTTGTGAATTTTGAGGTTTTCCGAGCGCGCGAAGACTTTGCCGCAGCCGGGGAAGGGGCACGGGAAGGGCTTCTCGCCCGTGTGCACGCGGATGTGATTGACCAGCTTGTACTTGGCCTTGAAGGGCTTGCCCTCCCGGGAGCACTCCTCCCAGAAGCAGATGTGGTTGGTCTGCTCGGGCCCCCCCACGTGCTCCACGGTCAGGTGCGTGACCAGCTCGTGCATGGTGCTGAACGTCTTGTTGCACGACTTTTTGGGGCTGGCCAGCTGCTCGGGTTCGATCCACTTGCAGATCAGCTCCTGCTTGATGGGCTGGCGCATGTAGCGGAAGAAGGCGCCGGCGCCGTGGTGCGCGGCCATGTTCATGTTCATGGGGCCGTAGCCGTGCAGCTGCGTGGACGCGTAGTCGGACCGCGGGCTGGTGACGTGGCCGTACTGCTCGGCGGCCGCGCGGCCGTACACGTCGCCGCCGAAGCCCAGGCGCATCTGGCCGTTGACCACGTTGGAGGACGCGTGGCCCGCCGCCTGCTCGTGGAGCCCGGGGAAGAGCAGGTGGCCCGCCGCCTCAGAGTGTCCGTGGGGCCCCGCGGCGAAGCCGCCCGCCGCCGCCGCCGCCGAGGCGAAGAGGCTGTGCTGCGCGCCCGCCGCCGCCTCCCCGAAGCCGCGGTTCCTGAACAGAAAGTCCCGCGTGGAGTTAAAGGCCGCCGTGGAGTAGGAGCCGACGTGGCCCGGGTGGTGGTGGTGGTGATGGTGGTGGTGGCCCAGGGCGGCCGCCGCCGCGTAGCCGGCGGGCGCCTGCGCCGAGAAGGCCGTCTGCTCGTGCGAGCCGTGGTTGATCTTGAAGGCGCCCATGCCGTCCGCGAACGGGTTGATGCCCAGCGCCACCTCCCGCTCCGTCACCTCACCCGTCGAGTGGTGCCGCGTGGAGCCGAAAGTGGTCACTCCGATGGCGGGGTACTGGGGTCCGGCGTCCAGGAGCATCTTCGCCCACTCGGTCTGTACGCGCGCCGACGCGACTGAGGACACGGGTGAAAAAAGCACGCGCAGATATTCGTCCCTCCCGCCCCCCCCTCCTTCACTTTCTCGATCTTGCTTCCCAAACTCCCCCGAAATCCGCCCGAGTCTTGTTTACTTTCTAGGGCGCCCCTCTCGCGCGCATCTTACGCCCACGCGCAACCCCCGAAAGAAGATGAGGAAGGGAAAGGAGGAGGAAAAAAAAAAAAGCACTGCACGCGCTATTGTCTCTCGCGTTTTGTTGTTCGGACGCTTGACGTCCCCGCGGCGCGACTTTCACCTCCTCGCTCGGCCGCTGAGCTGCAGACTGATAGTCGCAATCATTCCTGCAGATAAATGAATTGCAAAGACAACACGGTCCAGCCCTGATGAATGGGGAGGGGAGGGAGCGTGGGGGGGGTGCAGTCACGTGAGCGTCTCGGCCGCTCGACAATTGGTCGGCGCCAACAAGCCCCCCCACCTCTCCTCAATAACATCCACTCACCAAATAACAATCCACGTTGCAAGACGATTGGCCTCTTTGCATCATCAATCCGTGCAGGATTTGTTTTCCTTTTCTTTTCTTTTTTTGCCGGTTTGACTGCAAGATTTGGAGGGAAAAAATTGGCATTACTATAAACGCATGAATAAAATACAAGCAAAGCTGAAAACACCGCACCAATATTTATACTTTTTGGAGAAAAAAAAAGTGCTTTTATAATGTTAGCTGAATAGCATTGAAGTCAGATTTCAGAAACCAAAAAAAGTATTTTTTATTTTTTTACTTAGGTAAAAAAATAAAATAATTAGCCCTCTGATAACCAAAAATGGTTCCTTACAATGGGCTACACATTTTTATGAACTTTTGATGTCTTTTAATAGACTCCATAACACAATTTTTTTTCTTAACTTCACATCTGCTTTCCTAAACTTAGCACTTTTTTATTTTTTTTATTTTTAGAAATGTGTCCCCTTGTAACCAATAATGGTTCCTTTGCATGTGCAGCTACACATTCCTAACGTATTTTCCCCAAACTTTTCATGTCTTTTCTTCCTCCATTTTTTTCTCTTAACATGTGTTGTCCTAAATATATAAAAAAAAAAAAAAATTGGTGGGAAATTAGCCCCCTTGTAACCAAAAATGGTTATTTTGCATTGAGCAGCTGCACATTTGCAAAACATTTTGTCTAACCTTTTCATTTCCTTTCATAGACAACCATTTTTTTTTTTACTTGAAATCTGTTTTTCTAAACTTATCATTTATTGTGAGAAATTAACCCTGTTGTAAAAAAAAATAAAAATCTTTGGAATGAGCTCCACATTCCCAAGATTTTTCCAAACTTTTCATGTCTTTTCCTAGACAAACACCCCCCTCATCCCCCACAACGTTTTTCCCTAAATTTATCGCATATTTGTGAGAACCAAAAATGCGGTTCCTTCCATGTGGGCTACATTCCCAAAAGGTACGTACCACATCTTCCCCTAAGCTATTAGAAGAAGAAATAACCCCCTTGTTACAAAAAAAATGGTAACTCCTCATGGCTAACTGTTCCCAAAAGGTGCGCGCCACATCCTTTCTCCAACTTTCCACAGTTTTATGGGAGAAATCATGTCTTCATGATCAACAAGTCTTCCTAAAAGGTGTGAACGTGTAAACTTCGTTCTTTCTTAAAGCACATCTTTTATGACCAAAAATGGTATCTTCCAAATATGCTCCACATTCCCAAAAGGTGTGCGAGACATTTATTTCCCCCCAAACCTTATGGCCAAAGTTCAGGGGAAATAAAGCCAGACGGCTTGGTCCATTTTGAAGCATCCCGCCTTCCACCTGGACTCCTTGCCATAGGCCGGCTCCGTTGGCCTATAAATTGTAAAGTGTGTGTGTGAAAACCTTGTGGGTTGTCGAATTTATCAAGTGGGATTTGCGGCAGGAACCTGCGGCTGCCCCGGAGTTCAAAAATCCACATGCAGACTTTTTTTTTTTTTTTTTTGCCATGCGAGCCATTCAAAAAAAAAAGAATCCGCTCCAAACACACACACTTTCTCCTCTTACTGTTATACACACATTTATTTTCAATTTATATAGAACCTAGTCTATTTTATTAACAAGTTGTTGTAGTCCAAATGCATCCGATCTTATTTGATGTAGACTATATGAAAAAAGTTGCGTAACATTTTGGGTTTAATGAGTAAACTATTTTTTTTTATTTTTTATTTTTTTACATCTCATCCCCAAGTTGGTTTTGAAATGGAAAAATAATGAACATCCGCACAAATAAACTCCACATTGCTTTGCTAATATTATATATCTCCTTAAAATAAAAAATAAAAAAACGTTTCCTTTTCCTGCAGTTTTCTCTTATTTGCTTTGGAGAGAAAATAATGAACATGTCAAACTGTTGGTTGACAGCATTTCGCTCGCACTTAAAAAAAAAAGTGAGTCAATATTTATAGCGGGGATGGCTCGCAAAATTGTTTATCAAGCTGTTTGGAGCTTGTGCATATGTGAAATTGTAAACTCGTGTGGAGGGGCTATTTGTGGTGCGCATTCAGTATACATCCTATAGGGGTCATTTCACCATGCATTTTACTCTACCTAATACGTCAGATTTTTTTTTTTACGCCCTATAAGAGCACAATGAATGCATGTTTCCAGGCTCGTGCAAATCTCCGTCAAGAAAAAGGAACTTTTTACCCTTTGCTCCGTTCTTATGCGCTCAAAATTGCCTCGTTGCGTCCCGTTGCAACGCACAACGCGACGAACAAGCTCAGCTTTTTCCATCGGCTCACTTGGTTTCTCTTTTTGAACTTTTATCCCCCCCCACCGCCGCCAACCCCCCCTACCTCCCCATGCATGCATGCATGCGTGCAGAAGCAGCCTGCACAGCAACACAAGCAGGCGCCACCTCTTCTGGCAACCATCTGCTGCTGCCTTGCCGTCGCTTCGGCTCCGACGCCGACAAACCGAATGAGTCCGGATCGTGACAACAGGTCCTCGCCCTGACATGTTTGCTTGACTTGATTTCATTTTTGGACGACGACGACGACGACGACGATGAAGAGGGTGAAGATATTGAAAGCTGCGCGTGCGGATCCAAACGAGCGGAACCCAAAAAAATAGGTGGATTTATTCTGTCTTTTGTGCTTTTGGACCATCCTCCTTTTAAAGGCGACTATTCCATTGGCATTTTTTTTTATGAAGATATCACACGACATGCAGAATTTGACCCAGGATTTATTTTTTAATCCCGTGAAATAAAGTTGTGCGGACCTCAGAGTTTTTTGTGTTGCAGCACAAAAGCGAATGTGCCATTTATCCGGATTAACCCCCCCTCCCACTTTTTTTTTTAATGATACAATAACGCTTTGCATACATACGCCCCCCCCCCCCCCCCACCCCCGAACCCACCCAACCCTTCCAGTGTTGCCTGCCGGCAGCGCGCATGCGCACCCCTCTCACTCGCTTGTCACCATTTTTCGTCTGGTTGGAAAAGTGTCACCGGTGACGTCAATCAGCCGCCTCTGACCAATTAGAGCGCGGGCCGATTGTTGGGCTCGGCGGGCTGCGAGCGCCCACCGCGAGCCGCTATTCTCCATCAAATGCGTCCTGCTGCCCAGCCAATGTAGCCCCTCCGCCACACACAACTTTACAAAGTTGTTGTTTTTTCTTTTTGTATTATTTTTTTTTTGAATCGCGATTAAAACACATTTGTCATCATTATTGTTTTGCCCGCTGTCAAGTGCAAAAAAAAAAGAGAAACATTGGGGGAGTAATGAGCGCCGATGCGCTGAGAATCCCCGCGATGGACCCTGCCTTCTCCAAACGGAACGCGGCGTTGAGATTAGTTGACTTGGCGGGGGCTCACCACCACCTCCACCATCCTCATCATCATCATCATCACCGCCACCGCCACCCTGCCCCTCCGAGCGTGACAGGCTTCCCGGGGTTCGGCAGCCATCCGCACTCAATGGCTCACGCGCACCCCGGGGAGATGACTGCGGAACCCCGCCTGGGGCCGAGTCCATTCGGGCCAGAACACATGGGGCACTCGGCGGCCCTCAAAATCAGCCCAGCCCATCATTATCACCACCACCAGCAGCAGCAGCAGCCTCAGCACAATCATCACATGGCAGGCCACAGTCAAGTGGTCTCCAGTCAAACGGCAGCTTTCGGGGCGACGCCGGTGCCCTACTCGGGTATGACGCACCCGGCGCAGGCTCTGACCGCAGGTAGGGACTTCCTCCGAGCCATACCGGGTCTGACCGCTGCCGCCGCCGCCACCGCTTCTCACCACGGAATGTTTGTCTCGACAACAGGTAGCTACCCGGCGCACTACGGCCACGACGCCGGCAACCACGCGCTCTTCTCCGGGCTGCACCAAGAGCAGCCGCCGGGCGGCCAGCTGCGCTTGGGACTACCCGGGGACGTGTACGTGCGCTCGGAGCACTTGGCGGCGGGAACCCGCGCCGACGCCTTCTACGGGGGGTTCAACCTCAACCTGCATGGCGCGCATCACCACCAGCACCCGCCGCCCGTGCACGGGAGCGGCGCCTTCTTCCGCTACATGCGGCAGCCCATCAAGCAGGAGCTGATCTGCAAGTGGCTGGAGCCGGGAGAGAAGCGATGCGCTCGGACCTACGGCACCATGCACGAGCTGGTCACGCACGTCACCGTGGAGCACGTCGGCGGGCCCGAGCAGGCCAACCACATCTGCTTCTGGCAAGAGTGTCCGCGCGAGGGCAAGCCCTTCAAGGCCAAGTACAAGCTGGTCAATCACATCCGCGTGCACACGGGTGAGAAGCCCTTCCCGTGCCCCTTCCCCGGCTGCGGGAAAGTCTTCGCGCGATCGGAAAACCTCAAAATTCACAAACGGACGCACACAGGTTAGTTTGTCTAAACCTTTTTTTATGGCATGAAATCACTTTTGGGTGTTGTGGTTTGGGGGACTGCAATGGGGGGGGGGGGGGGGGGGGGGCGGGGGGTGAGATTGTGGCAGGTCACTCATGCGTTTGGACCTCTTGTTTACACCACAGCTCAAAAGAGACGTGCACGTGTTATTTGTGACACCCCCCCTCCCCCCACTTTAAGTTTTCCGTTGTCATTACTTGTTGCCGGTTTTTATTGCAATGACTCCTGAACATGTCGGAATGTCACTGGTGTGCAACCTCTGGTGTGCGGGCTATATAACATCCCCACCTTCGCCCCCAGTACGGACGAAACCTTTTTATTTATTTATGAATAGTCTGAACGTTTAACCCGTAAATTATTCGCACATTTGATGATTAAAAAAAAAAAAGGTGCTCCAGATTACAAAAAAAGAAACCGTTGCAAATATTACCTATCATTGACTTTTAAAAAAAAAAAAAAAAGAGAGAGAGAGAGAGAACATGGCTCATCCACTCCATGAGTTAACTTGCATGGGTGTCCAACCTGTGGCACTTGGGCATTACATGCCCCCACCCTTGTGCATTTTTCCCGTTATTATTCAAAGTCTGAAAATGGAACCCAATTTTTTTTTATCGAGCCAAAGCACATATTTGACCTAAAAAAAAAAAAAATCTGAACACACAACCACATCAAAACATCACAAAAAATGGATCTTATCGGACCTTCTGCCATTGAGTGGAATTTATATATTTAATAGCATTTAGAGTCAATAATTCCTGGACCAATTCAGTAAAATTACAAACCGACTGTAAAATACTTTTTACAAAGCAGGTGGATGCAAATAGCAACTATTATTATAACTAAACATTTATCCCAAAATGTCACGATACATTTTTGAGGCGTCATATTTTTCGCCAAATGTGTCCACTGATGAGAGGATATGTCTTGGGTGGGAAAAAGGTCTTCCGCCACCTCTGCTATTTATAATATAATGCAGCTGCAAATATTACCGCAAAAAAAGTTATGCCATAACTTGGCTCATACCAATGGTGTGCAACATGTGGCACGTGGGCCATAAAGGGTCACAGCAAACAAAAATGTCAATTGTTGTTAAAACAAAAATTTGACCCACCGTAATATTCAATAATTTAAACATGATTACTGTATTTTTTTTAAACTCGTATTATTATGAATTTGTGTTGTTATATCATAACATTGATCCTCAAGGGACTCTGTCAAACTCAAAAAGACTTCTAATGGTGAAAGAAACTTCTCCAACCAGCCCTTTTACATCAGGCACATGTAGCAGCTGCAAAATATTGCCTGCCTTATTAAAAAAAAAAAAAGTCTCGTCCTTCACAAAGTCCCCAATTTGTCATAAACTTGATCCTCGGAGGACTTTATAAAACTCAAACGACCTTAATGGACAAGAAAAACTTTGAAACTGAAACATGCTAAACATAGCTTGTCAACAATGAGACTTAAAAAAAAAAGTAGAGCTGTCAAACAAGAATTTTTTTAAATCAGATTAATCACATTTTAGAATTTTGATTAATCACGATTAATCGCTTAATTTAAAAAAAGGCTTTTTTTATCAAAAAAATGTTCCCGCCAAAATTGAAGAGCACCGGTTATGTGTTAATTCCTTTGACATTTAATGTTATGAGGACGTCTTCAACATTTTTTGATCCACTGCACACACACTCCTCTTTTTCTAATCGGTTAATTAAAAAAATGACCCCGATATTTTGACATGAACGAATATTCTAAATGTAATACGCAAACATTCATCAAATGCTTTACTTTAATGCATGAAATGATGTTTATTGCTCAAACACATTTGCTAACCTTAAACGTAGCCGTCCGCTGTCACGCTAAAGGCTAATCTATGGTCAAAATTAATTGTGCGATTAATCTGCGTTAATCCATAATTAATGCGATCATTTTTTGTGATTAATTAATCAATTAACGCTTTCACTTTGACAGCACTAATTAAAAGTCAAGTGACTGTTGATAGGTGCATGCAAAAAATATTTTTAATTGTTTATAAAGCTCAAACACTCCTGAAAGGAATATGAATTTATTTAATAACAATCGTTAATGCATGTTTTTTTCATTTATTGTGTTTTTTTGTTTTTTTTCTAACTGCTGTAATACCCACATTTTTACTCTGGGGTTTAATAAAGGATATCATTTTAAAAGGTCCTCCACCACCCCTTTTTGTTTATACTGCATCACAATCATTGGCGACTTCAAATATCGCCTGACTTAATAAACAAACAAACAAATAAATAACAGCAACATGCATGCCTTTTATCAAAGTTATGCAACCTGTGGCATGTGAGCCACGTAAGGGGCCCCGTGTTGCATTTGATCCGGACCCTCAAGCAAAAGCAATTGTTTGAAAAGCCGTACACAATTAAAATTCATAAAGACATTCCGAGTAACAATTGTTGTTTTCATAAAGTGGCCTTCAGGACTTGAAACAATTCAAATGGCTGAAATGGGAAAAATCTTCACCTGCTGTTTATACGATATTACAAGCATAGGCAGCAGCAAATATTGCCTGTCTAAAAAAAAATAAATAAGTGTTTCTTTCTTTTGTTGTGGCCTCAAAATGTTGAGTCAGACTGGCTACACACGCACACACCTCATGCATTATTCATATCATGTGCTCACATGACCTAAGTACAAATCTGTTAAATAATTTTGACTCCCGAGGGGCCTCATGCTCCTTTATTTTTAGTGTATCATGTTTAAAGCTCAAAAGTGTGGTTATGATTGAGGTGGCGTGGGGGGGGGGGGGCTGGTGATGGGGGGGGGGGGTTGCCTGCCCCTGGGGTCTTGCCTGCTCCTCCACGCTTTCTTGTACTACACTAATATCCTTGATTGGCTCTCTCAACCCAACAGCTGAAGGTCAAATTGATATTCAACACACAAAAAAAAGCGCAAGTGTAATTAGACAGGCCCAATTACATGTGCTCAACAAAGCCTTCGTGGAGGAGCACGAGTTGATTTCTAGCTAATTTATTCATACTGGCCCTCGTGTGTGTGCGTGTGTTTGTGTGCTGTGTGTGTGTGTGTGTAAAACCAAATCTAAGAATAAACGTAAATGTTAGCTGGGCTTCATACCTTGCACGATGTTTAAACAAAAATAATAATAATGAAAACAAACTGTCCTTCAACTTTCTCTCTCACGCACACGAAAATGTGGTTCAAGGATGCGCGTATAGCTTCTAAATAGCTGTTAAAATGTCGAAATTATTTAAAATGTATTTAGCTTTTTTTTCCCCTGATTTTTTTGTTTGTTAGTTTATTGTTCTATTTTCTATGCTAACACACTGCAAACTGCACATTTTATATGCTATCCACAAACATATCCCTAAATATATATATATATATATATATATATATATATATATATATATATATATATATATATATATATATATATATTTTAATATCAGGCTTTTTAATTGTATTTTGTAGTTTTAGTTGTTTTTTTTTACTGTCCAGTACTTGTTTTTGTATGTTAGCATGTTTGCTCCCTGCACGTGAGTGTGTAATGACACGTGACACTTGACTTTGCTTTTATTTACCCCATTTATTTATTTGTTCTCTTTTTTTGTCCCAATGGTGGAGTTGATGGAGGGAAGGTGGACAACCTGTGGGTAGTGGGCTATATGTGGGTCCCTGAGAACATTTGATGTGGGCCACCTTTCAATTTTTTAAATTTATGAAAATCAAAACGCATTCACATTTTAATATTGTTTTATTTTGTATATTTGTTTATTTTTTGTATTTTGCTCATTTTTTAATCTCTTTTCACAAACTAAGTATAGTAATTTATTCTAATGTTTTTATTTCATGTTCTATATGTTTCTTTTTCCTGTATTTCATGAAATAATTAGTTTTTTTTTTTAAACTATTTTATTTAAATATGCTGCTATTCATTTTTATAGTTGAATTTTTTTTATAGAGAACGTGGTGGCCAATTTGAACTGCCAAGTTTAGCACTTTTAACCACAAAATGATTACAAGCATTTGTTGCTTTGCATTAACCCCCCCAATGATTCAATTCAATGCCATTAAATGTGGTGTGCCCTCTAGTGGTACATACAAAGACCATTACATTTAATGTGCAATCTGCTTAGATGTTTTTTTTATTTTGTATTTTTTTTTGGTACACTTCAGTTGCATTTAACTTTAAATACATTTACATGTAATCGTTATAATTGATTTTTTTCCCATGCAGCATTTTTCTAGAATGTGTATCATGTATACAGTGTCTTTACATTTGAGGACTGAACACTTGGGCTTACTATGCTGCGGTATTTTAATAATAGCTAATTAATTATTATGAGGTGGCGTTTGGTTTAAAAAAAAAATAAAAAATCTGAATCAGACACACACACATTTTTAGCAAGCAAACTCCACACTCTGGATTGTGACGTCACGCTTCGGGTAAAAAAAAAAAAATCGACCGCTGTTAACTGCACTTTTGCTGTGGTTTGTTCGTGCACGTGTGTTGCAGGTGAGAAGCCGTTCAAGTGCGAGTTCGCGGGCTGCGACCGACGCTTCGCCAACAGCAGCGACCGCAAGAAGCACTCGCACGTGCACACGTCCGACAAGCCGTACAACTGCAAAGTGCGCGGCTGCGACAAGTCCTACACGCACCCGAGCTCGCTGCGCAAACACATGAAGGTGCACTGCAAGTCCCCGCCGCCGCCCAGCTCCGGCTACGAGTCGTCCACGCCGTCTCTGGTGTCCCCTTCCTCGGACCCGGGCCGCGAGCCGCCACCGCCGGGGGGAGGACCCCCCGCCTCGGCCCCCGCCCCCCCCGCCGCCGCGTCCTCGCACCCGGCCAACCTGAGCGAGTGGTACGTGTGCCACAGTTCCGGGGCCAGCGGGGCCCACAGTGGGCCCTCCACGCCGGACTCGGCCACCGAGGAGGACGAGCCTCCGTACAGGGACAACTTCTAGAAGTCGCCGCCATTTTGGCACAATAAAACAAGATTTGTTTTGATGGAGCGAGTCGTGTTCAAATCATCTGTGGACTTTGTGGTACATTCATGTAGTGCGGGGGTGGGCAAACGGTTGGGCTCATGGGTCACGGTTTTGTTTTGTTTTTTTAAACTGACATGTGACAGCTTATTGATGGTTCTTAAAAAAAAAGGGGGGAAATATCGTTATGCTAAAATTTATAATACAAATGATAAGGATACAATTCGATTTTGTTCATTTTAAACAAGTATTTTATTAAAAGAAGTCTTAAATATTTTACTTTTGTTTACATTTAAAAAAATATATATATATATATATCAGGCTCTGACACGTTTGTACTTTTTTGACAGGCCACCATTAAAGTAATTTTCTGAAATAAAATCGATAAGATCTATCTATGAAATAACACATTTCATATTTTTCTTAAAACAAACTTTTGGACATGGCCCATCTGTCTGTAAAAAAAAAAGGTGTTCATTTACACAAGTCATTTTCATAACTAAATTATTCACCAATGTAGGCCTATGTATAATTCTTTATTTAATTTAATTGTTTACAGTTTAAGTGCTTTCGAATGTCAAATGAATTAACGTTGAATATTTTACAAATACGTTTCAATGAACCCATTTGGGGGGGGGGGGTCGAAACACTGCTACAAAAAGAACGAAAAACGTGTCTGTGCCCTCTTTGCCCACCCCGAGGTAGACTTTTCAGGCATGCTTTTTGTGCAATGCGTTTTGAAGAAAAAAAATTGCAATTGTAAATATTTTTTTCATTCTTAATTTATTTTTCAATCTGGTTTTGTATGAAAGAACCAAAGTGCACGTTTCCGAAACTCCTCGAGGCCAAATTGTACATTTTGTAAATGTTTTGTAAATGTTGTCCATGTTTGGTAGTTTTGTACGTTTTTGTTGACGTTTCTGCTTTTGTGCAGAGGCTCGTCCAACTTTTTTGCTTTTGAAATACTGAGCGTGAAATTGCAAACGTTGGAACACGTTTTTTTGTGGCTTTTCTACCAAGTCTCTCTCGAACCAACAACCCCCCCCCCCATCCCATCTTGGAGCAGCACTGAAAAGTCGCGTACCGAACTGCCTTGCCATTTGTGAGTATTTCACGAAATGTTGACACATTTAAGTGAAGTTCTTTGAATGCATTTTTTTTCTAACTCACGTGATCTTGACCATTTTTATTGTCCGTCTGACTTTTTTTTCTTTGTTTTTGTCACTTTTGTGACTCGCACTGATTTGTGTGTGTGTGTTTTTTTTTCAGAATGTCTTATTTAAAACATCGGGGGGAAAAACTTTAGCAGTGGTTTTATTTTTATTTTTTTCATGCAGACAGTGTTATTTTTTCATGCGGTTGCTTGTATCGTGAAGGTTTTTGTTTTTGTTTTCAGAAGGGACCTTTTTGAGTGTCTTATTTTTCCAAATGTAATTTTTTCATAAATGTATTTATTTCCAAACAAAAAGTGTATCTTGTTTTATTTTATGAATTACACTTGCGTCATCTTCAAGTGGAGTTTTTGTTTGTAATTTTATTTCCCGTTGTGTATCTTATTTATTTATTTATTTTGCAAGTTTTATTTTTGGTGCATTTATTTTCATGAATACTTTTTTTTTTTTTTACTCTCGGGAATATGTGAGTGTTACCTTAAATGTTCTATTTGCTGAACTTTGTAAGTTTGAGTCTTTAGTATATTTATGTATTTTTTTAGACTGAGAATTCGTATTGCGTCCATTATTGCTATGATTTGGTGTGAAGTCTTTGTTATTTATTGCGTTGTCGATGTTTTGTCAAGTAACGCTTAACAGAGCTCTTATTATTATTTTTCCCAGGATGCGCGTGTGCTACTTCGCATGATTTTTAACGCGTGTGTAAAGTGTTAACTTGTCATGGCGGTGCACGCCGAGCAAAACACTAACGCTGATCCCAACTTCAAAGTGCATGGAGACACAAAAGAAGCACTTTTTCTCCCCTTTTTTTTTTTTTTTTTTTGCCGCCCTTATGTTGTTGTGACGGTGCATTAAGATTTCTATGGCAATGGCCGAGTCAAACTGCAATGATAAGGCTTTGGGGTGGGGTGGCTGGGGGTTCAAGTCGGCGACTCAAAGGCGTCGCTTGCAAAGAATGTAATATTCGCTTCCCCCATGGGGTCGGAAACGCTAATACAAGTCTTTTATGTGGGACTAGAAAAGAGGAGAAATACTTTTTTCTTCGTGCCATTGTGCACCTATGCTCATATTTTAGCATCAGTGTTCAAAGTGAACTTTTTGGCCGACTTAAAACGCATGAAAAGGGACTTTGTGGAGGTGGGTGCAAACACCGTCTTGGCCTTTGTGCGGGCGAGCAAACAACATGGAGGATGCTTTTCTTCCCACACACACTATATGAGATAGTTGGATCTCAATTGAAAGTCTTCTTTGAAGTGCGACTTCATATGAGAGGCTGAAGAAGGGGGGGAAAAAAAGTCTTTTGTGCCGGCTCCTCTCTATTATTTAACCAAAAACCCTTTTAGTTCCACTTGTCAACTTGCTGCACTGACTTAAAGCGCGCACACGTGCATGCGCACACGCACTGACGAGCGGGGAGTTGAGAACACGCCGTGTCAATTAGACACGGCAATCTTTGCCCCCTTTTGAAAACGTCTCTTAATTCGAAATGTGCGGAAGAATGATGGCCGCCAACGCAAGGCCGGCGGGATCCTCGGCGTCGTAAGTCGGACGCGTCCCTGGATAAGCAGTCACGTGACAGCTGCGGTAGATAAGAAACAAATCAAACTGCATTGTCAATCTTGAGGTGCAATTTTGAGCAGTTAATGGAGCTAAAAGGAACAAACATTAGGAATATATATATATAGATATAAAAACGTAGACATATGTCAGTTGTAAACCCCCGTTCGTAACATCGAATCATCCGTGTTTATTTTCAATGGAGTAAGGCGCTATTTGCAGCTGCCTATATGCTTATAATATAAACAGCAGGGGTTGGGGACCCTTTTTCCTATCCGGGGGCCTTTTCATTTTTTTTTTTATTGTTGTTTATTACAAGTCCCCCGACGGTCGTGATGGATTTATGACAAAATATGATGCAGCAAATGTTTATGTATTATAAGATATCTATGGGGGCTATAAAAAAAAAAAAGAGTTCCTATTTTATGCCCACGTGTCCAATGAGCTCTAATGTATTTTTATAGTGCGTTTAAAAATAGATTTTTAAGGACTAATGTGACGTGCAGGTGTACCTAATGAAGTGTCCGAGGCTCATTTGAGAGTGAACTATCATTTTTTCCTTTCTTTCGGTCTTTCTTTCAAAATAATAGAGGCGCTAATCCCACTTCCGGAAACTGTCGGGCATTATTGAACAAAAGCCCTTTTAATGGGGGGATTAGCAGGCCAGGAATAAAAAAAAAAAAAAGCCCCCCAAACCACTCCCTCCCTCCCTCCCTCCCTCCAACCTCACGGCCACCACCATCACCGACGCTCCTCCATCAGCACCTCGAAGCAGGTCAATAATTACCGGGATGAAGAGAAGAAAGGAGCAGACTGTGACAGGTGCAACGCATGGGAAGGAAAGTAGCACATGCACCGGAAGTGCCGCTGTTGCCGGTTCATTCGCATACAAACAAGTTACACGCTGTAGTCATAATCATAAAAACAATTTTATTATTCAATAAAAAAAAATCCTGCCTCCTTCCGCATACAATGCTAAATAGCTAGCATCTGCTAGCTACAGTGCTCAAAAGCGACGTTTGTTAAGTTCCTTTATCTGTTAATTGATACACACATTTTGCTCCGATCCCTACCCGAGTAGCTTATTGTGCAGTATCCCTACACATCAAGCCACGCCCCCTGTGTAGGGATAATGCACAATAAACTCATAAGCTTCTAGGGCAGGGGGGGCGGGGCTTTGCTACTACTATTCTCCATTCACCCCGCCCCCTACCTACTACCATTCTACATTCCTCATTATTAACCAGATTAGTAAAATAGTAGTAGGTAGTGGGCGGGGCGAACGTAGAATAGTCATAGTAGCAAAGCCCCGCCCCCCTGCCCGAGAAGCTTATGTATCTTATTGTGCAGTATTTCTGCAGGTCAATACACATGAAGCTATTAGGGCAGGGGGCGTGGCTTGATGTGTAGGGATACTGCACAATAAGCTGATTAGGACAGGGGGCGGAGTGAAATGTGTGTATCAATTAACAAATAAATGAACTAACAAATATTGCTTTTTGAGCAACGTAGCTAGCAGACGCTAGCTATTTAGCGTGGTATGCACAAAAGGCAGGATTGCATGTGTTTATTTATTTTATTAAATAAGAAAATAGTTTTATAATTGTGATTACATTGGAACTCTTTGGGTAGTGAAGGGTGGCAAGCAAAGTACCCGAGGTTGGATTTGAACCCTGACCTCCAGACCACAGCGGCAATGAGATCAGCACTTTTGTCTTTTGCTTACTGACAGTAGTCGTTGAGTGAAAAGCGGCCCTGAAGCGCGGCCTGCCATTTGCAAATCCCGGAACAAAAAATACTTGCTGTTACTTCCTGCTTTTGCAGCTAATAATCATGGGAAATGTAGTCCTACTCTCCGCTGGCGGTCGCCACTCGCCGGTGAGACAACGCAAGGTCCATCTTTGAAACGGGATATTTCCAGTATTACAATGCGTGAGCGGTGCGAGGTCAACGGCACCGCCAGCTCCCAATTGTCAATTCCGAGCTGACGTCAACGAGTCAAAATGGCGGTCACCAATTCAGACCTTTCTAATGCCACAAAGCTCCATATTCTGCCCCCTCCTGGTCACAATTCAGACGCGCCCCTCGGACAGTTTATACAGTAGTACCAATGGCCACGCCCCCTATGATGCCCCCCTTGGATCCTGCATATTCAACAATATTGTCAATGCCTATAAATAATTGATATCTCAGGTCCTGAAGCACATAGAAACATAATTCCAAAAACATTTCACAACTTCCACATGTGGCGTTCACATAAACCTAAGTTTATTATTATAAACCTTAAAAAAAATATTGGTTGGGGGCGGGGGGTGGCGGACACAGTTGTCTTGTTGCCTGAATGTCAGCCTATGTTAGTCCATGAAAAAGCATAATTGATTTGTTTTTGTTATTTATTTTTATGTTTAATGTTCAGTGTTTTTGAACAAATAAATGTGTGTAAAAGTCGTGAATTTCGCTGTTCGGTTTCCTTTTCTACTTATTGTGTACAGGTCATTAAGTGACATTTGCCTTATTGCCGCCAAGTGGCAGAAAGCTTTATTGTAACTGAGCAACTCATTGACAATTGTAACAGCTCCAATGCATTTAATTCATAACATGCTCTGAAATTATTTTATGCTGCCCACTAGTCGGTGCCCGCTCTTATTTAGACATTTTACGTATGAACTTATGGCCTATATGAGTCATGGTTTTACCCTGGCCACCCCAATGAAAACTTTCTGGCTACGCCCCTGAGTAGCACCAACAAATGTGTCGTGTCAAGTCAAGTCATCTTTATTGTGCCACCACCCAAAAAGCGATAATCATTTAACTCAAAGGTAAATGTGTAAAATAAAATAATAAAAAATTTGAAAAACTGGTAAAAATTGGACAATATTAAAAACGAGTTAACTCATTCACTGCCATTGACGGCTATAGATGTCAAAAATTCATTTGACCTATTTCTATTCGTTTAACATTTTTTTCCACTTTTGTTAACAAGAGTAAGAAAACCTAAAAAAATAATAATTATTGTACATTTACAACAGAAATAAAATTTGTGATTAATCGTGAGTTAACTATTGAAGTTATGCAGTTCATTACCATCAAAAATTAAAAACATTTTTTTTTTTTAAACAAGATTATTAAAAATTAGGGACGTCATTTCTTAATCGGAATTAATCACACGACTTCACTAGTTAACTCACTATTAATCATTTTTTTTTTAAATATCTGTTCTAAATGTATAATAAAAATAATTATAGGTTTTCATGCTCTTGTTAACAAAAGTGGAAACAAATGTTAAACTAATAGAAATAGGTCAAATGAATTGTTGACGTCTATAGCGTCAATGGCGGTGAATGAGTTAAACACTCCACATGAATTGTACATAAAAAGTAAAAAAAAAAAGACAATGTATTAGAACAGCGGTTCCCAATTGTGACATTTTAAAAAAAAAATATATTTTTTAAATATATATATTTTTTTTTTTATTGCATCAATGCAAAATAAAAGCTTGAGACTGTCAATTGTCATTGCTGCCAGCTAATGCGAAGGATATGCGGTTTGTGTCAAATGTGTTGGCCCTCTGGGGGGCCCTGCTGGGCCAGGGGCCCCAAGCAATTGCCTGCCTTGCCTGATGGCTAACTACGCCTCCGTGTGTGTGTGTGTGCGTGTGTATGGGTGTGTTACATTTGCAAAGTTCTTGGCGAGATTCCACGCTCGTGATGTTATCAGCGACCGCCGTAAAGATTTATGGGAGCTTTTACAACGAGATGGAGTTGGATTGCAGGCGCGTCTTAAAAAGGAATCGACGACGGCTCGCTTGCAACGCGACACCACGCGACAGTTGAGCGAGCGGCGCAGCTTCAGGATTCCCAAGCATGCGCGCTTGACCACGAGACGTCTTAAATGGCGGTTACGACGAAATAGGGACGGAAGTCGGAAGGGCACATTCGGGCTCCCTGAGCTCATCAAATGAAATCGTTGTTGCCATTCACTTAACCTTTGAGCGTAAGTAATATGATAGAAAGTAATAAATAAAGTGAAAGAAGTACAACTACAATGAATTATTTTATTATGAAAAGCAACTATTTGAATGTAGTTTTTATACGCATTTGAACTTAACTCATTCACTGCCATTGACGGCGATAGACGTCAAAAATTCATTTAAACTATTTCTATTAGTTTACATTTTTTTCCACTTTTGTTAACAAGAGTATGAAAACCTAGATTTTTTTTATTGTATACTCAGAACAGATATAAAATTGTCAGTTAACTAGTGAAGTCATGCGATTAATTACCATGACAAATTTTAATCGCCTGACGCCACTAATTTAAATTTTTTTGTCTTTTTTTTTTTAAAGAAAATATTATTTAAAAATGAGGGGGGTTGGGTGATTACATTTTTAAATTGTAATTAATCGCATGACTTTACTAGTTAACTCACCATTAATAACACATTTTGTATCTGTTCTAAATGTGCAATAAAAAAAATCCTAGGTTTTCATACCTTTGTTAACAAAAGTGGAAAAAAATGTTAAACTAATAGAAATTGTTAAAATTAATTTTTGACGTCTATAGCCATCAACGGCAGTTAATGAGTTAAATGCTTAATTGTATTTAGCTTTTTTTTTTTTTTTTTAAATATAAAAGAAAACTAAAATTCTGACACCTATTACTTAAAATTTTTATGTGTGTATTTCTATAACGTGACCGCTTACACACTGCTACTATTCCCCACCTTACATGTTTTAAATTATTTTTATTTTTTTAAGGAAGTCACTTATTTAACACCGGAACAACGCATTTAAAAGACGCATGATGAGCACACCCCTGTAGGTGCTGATGTCGACCACAGCTCACACCCACACACTCACACCACTAACAGCAGTGACGCAGGCCAGCGTTCGTAACCTCAGGGTCGTCGTAGGTCGAGGACCACTGTAAAAGGAGCCCCCTGGTAGCTCCTGGACACGCACATGTGCACATTTCTCTGTAAAAACGCGCCACATAGTTCACACCTGCAGCCTGAATGGGGGCCCCCCTTTCACGGAGCGATGCGCCTGTTGCACCCCACCCCACCCCATCCCATCAACCCGCATGCCTCTCCTCACAGCTGCCACCCCTGTTACGTCCGAGATGGACGTCGTGGACAGTGGACATAACATTAGGTACAGTCCAAACACTATAACACAGTAGATAGACAACAGACAAAAAAAAAAGTGTTTTTTGTCAATTTTTTGTATTGCAATGTGAATTTACCCTATTAAAACTATTATCAATTGTTTTAAATAATAAGAAAATTGGTTTGAAATTATTTTTATACAGGCCTATTTGTAATACAGTAAATCTAATGTATTTTTATGAAATAAGTAAATATGTTTGCTTTTATTTTATTTAATCCAAATTATCCTACAGAATTTACATAAATGTATATAGGCTATTTATTTATTTATTTCTATTTAGCCTATGTGCACCCTGGAGAATAGATATAAAATCGTTATTAGGATGTCATTTTTATTTTAACTGCAGACTGACGCTGGACACAAACTTTTATTTTATTTTATTTTATGATAAACTACGTGGCCCTGCCTGATTCTTTAAAAAAAAATGAATTTATCTACAATACTTTTTAGCACATGTAAAACTTAATAGATATGAATCAAACTTTCAAAAAATCATTTATATGAATTATTTCTAGATAGGTAGCCTACTCTGCAGAATCGGTGTTTTTTTTCTCTAGCATTCCTGTTTAGACCCTGCAGAATAACTTTTCTAAGTGGAAATAATAATAATATATATATTTTTTTAAACTTTTGACGGAAGCTCTTCTCTGACCACAGTGAGAACCATTCTGTCCTTCTGTCCATGCATATTGTGTGACCTGTAAGTGGTTGACATGCGAGCAAATGAAGCGGAGAAAGAAAAGAAAAAAAAAGACAGAAGGAAAGATTGTAAAGATGGCGAAGATTGAGAAGAAGAAGAAGAAGAAGAGTCCCAGCGATGCGGCCAAAGCCATAAACGCATAAGTGCTCTCGATAAAACGAGACAGCATATCATCATATATCAACATAAGCCATAAGCATTATGGGATATGAATCACTGCTTTATGTGCACTATTTCACACGTCACATTGCAAGAAGAAGGCGGAGAAAAAACACTTTACATGTATGCATCGACTTTCGGGGTCATTTCGTTACCTCCCGCAGGAAAAAAACATTATGCACGACATACATGCAGTTTTTTTTTATTTTTTATATTGGCCATCAATTGGCAGGCAAATGAAATGGCGGCCTAATGAAGACGCGCGTGACGGCGTCTTTTAATACGCTCTATTAACTATTATTATAGTGTTGTCAGGACACCGCTGGCTGCCCGTTACCACACGCCGATCACCTGCGAGGAGGTGGCCCGCCGTGGAATGCAAATGGGGGGCCATCCATAACGTCCCCGTGCAACAAAAAAACAAAAAACGCATTAAGTCTCTTTTGCTGGGGGGAAACCCAATGGAGTTGCGCTTTTGGTGGCGGAAGAGCCCACTTTTGCAACAAAAGGATGAATGAGAAAAATAAATAATAATAATAATGTAAATGAATTGATTGAACACCGTGCTTGACAAAAGGTTGTCATCTTCATATTGCTTCATGGTCCGACGCAAATGGCGCGGCATAATCAGCAGCACGGCGCTGAGCCTTATGACGTGTCAATCACATGGAAACAAAAGCCGGCTAATATGATGGAAGGCGATGCAAAAGGGAGGAGAGAAAACGCCTTTGAACAGACAGCAAGTGTCACTTTGACGGCCAAAGCATATGGACGTCCCCCAGTGGAGGGTCACTGCATCTTAATCATGCCCCCCCCCCCCCCCCCCCCCCCGCAACACACACATAATCACACACATCATCACAATCGTGTCCTAAGGATCTACTTTTTACAGCGGAGGGAACGCTGTACGCTGAAGGCCATACTTTTGCAAAAAGTCCATCTTTCAATTATAAGTTGTCTCATATTGCAGGGGGGGGGGGGGGGGTCATTACACGATTTCACTGAATTATCTTCCTTTTTTATTTTTTATTTTACAGCACAAAATGTAAGTATGAAAAATGAGGGAGTGTGCACATTATGACCTGGTTGAGCTGCAATCGATCTCACAACGATAATTCGACATAACCCAAGTTGATAGTTCTTTTTACAAATATTTTTCAAAACTTATGCATATGCTACAAAATATCAAATAGGCAAATATTGCACATCATTTTGGGCAAAACAGAAAACAAGTGTATTGGTGTTTGTTTAATTATTTTTTAATTCTTGTACTGATTACATTATTTATCTTCATTGATTAGTGTTCCTCATTTCACAGGTGTCTGGTTGTTATGTCAACTTTACGATTTAAATGAATTTAATACGCTTCAAATGGCCTTAATGTCGAGGTTTAGTACACATAGATATTATGCAAGTGAAATTTGTTTAAGTTGTTTTTACATTTTTACTTTGCCCCTCAAAATAAAGACAAACTTTACTTACTTTATCATAAACACAGGATACATAAAACAAAGTAAACACTTTTTTTTTTTTTGAGGATTCTAGAGGATTTTTAGAGGTTTTGTTTGTTTTGTTGGCGGTGTAATATAATTATTTAGATTCATTACTCGTACATTACATTTTCCTGCTCTAACCTCAAGACCCAGGTGTCTGGTTGTTATGCCAACATATAAGACCAATACATTTATATAATACAAGTTGTAAATCTTTTTCAAAAAGTGAGTCAAATATGAGCTTTAAAATAAAAAAAATAAAATAAAAAAAAAGGCTTCTGGATGTTATGTCAGCTCCCCCAGTTACTCATTAAGCATAAAATTACATAGTTTTAGTGGCGATGGCAATGTGGCATTTAACCTCATTTGAAGTATATGCATACGTATTCCTCCAATATTCTTCGTTTTTGTTGGTGCAGTTAGTTAACCAGATTATGCAATCCTGAATATGCTTGCATAAATAATAAATACTGGAGACGTTTTACGCTCAAACCTGAGCATCATGCAGTGTTGCGGGAGACCGAGGCTGCAAATGTGTGCGTGCGTGTGAGCGAGAGAGAGAGAGAGAGAGAGAAGAAAAAACAATCCAGCCAGGGCCTTGTCTAATTCCTGGCCGGCGTCATTAAGTTGATGCCCCAAATCAATTGTTTCCTGCACACAGCCAGGGTCCGCGGCTGCAAGCGGCGAGAGGCCCATTTGAGTGTGGCGGCAAGCAGGAAGCAGCGCCTACCTGCCCCTCATTAAAGCCACCGGGAGTCAATAGCGAGCGGGGGGAAGGATTAGACCCCCTCGTTATACCTGCCGCGCAATTAACACTACTTATTCTCCCTAACAAATAATCAACCGGCTGCGCTAATCATACAAATGCTTTACTTTCTTTGTCGTTATGGTGGAGGTTTGTCTGCGGATGTTTCCAGGCAGGAAGGAGTGAGTGTGGGGGCTGGGGAGGGGGTGGTGGGTGTGGGGGGGGGGGGGGGGGGGGCACTTTAAGGGTTTTCAAAGGGTCTTCCCCCAAGAACAAGGAGCTGCAGCAAGTTGTGGCGTCGAGGTGAATAGAAAAGCAGCACACTTGAAGTGAAAGGGGACTTGACCTTTGCCCCCACCCCAAGACAATGTTCCAATGACAATCGTGTCTTTTGTGAGGGGACGCGCGCCACCGTCACGCGTCCTTTCGAGCCACCCGGAACGCGTGTTAGTAAACTTTTTCTCTTGTAAAAAACTAAGAAGTCCATTAAATCCGATTAAACTTGCAAATGAAAAAAGCTTGAATTAACTTTTTGGGGGCTGTCGAGACTCAAATTCTTTCATCCGTTGACCACATGCAAAGGCACGTCATAGGACATCCACTTTCTTTGCCTTTCTGTGACTCTTCCAGTCTCTGTTATAACCTGCCGATGACACGGTGGCCTCTGGCATTTTGAGGTCCCTCGAAAAGGGGAAGAAGAAGAACAATGGCAGGAGTCAGTTTGTCAATGACAAAGTAAATCCCCAGTTTGATTCTTACATGCCCCCCCTCCCACATCTGTAAGGATTTGCTTAAATTGGGTCACCTTCAAGAGAACATAAATATTGTCATAAGGATAAAGAATTTTTTTTTCAAAGAGCTCCGCATAATTGATATTTGAAAAAAAAAAAAGCTATTTTTTTCCGTTTTCCGGAAACAGCAAAAAAAAGTTCCAGAATTTGCTCTCCCTAACATACTAGCGCTTTCTCCATTGAGTGAATGCTACACTTATGCACTTGTAAACATTAATTATGCGGCTGGCCCAAAAACCTGCAGTTTTGTCTCTTCTGTCAAACGGACGTTCTCCCGCAAACGTTGTGGCTTGTCAAATGAGCACATTGTCACATTTCATCCACGTCATATTCCTGCTTTTTCAGTGGCCGTTGTGGTGCTGTGAAAAACGGAGGAGGTTCACTTCTGTTCTGTTCTGGGGCTGCTTTGCTACCATCAGCGCTGGTTTGATCATCTGTGGATGGAGTTGAAAAATGCAGTGCGAAGACGGCACCCAATTGAGTTGAAGTTTACTTTGATAGTTTCTTGAATATTGTGCGTTTGAGGGGAAGGAGAGTTGAAACTAACCGCCCCTCCCAGCCTTCCTCGCTCCCTCCCTCGTCTCCTTTCCACCTTCTTCTCGCCCTAACGTTGTTGCTTTCGCTCGGCGGATCAAAGCCGGTGAAAATTGGTGTCGCCGGGATGAACATTGTTGGCGTGACAGGGCGACAAAGTGGCGGGAGGCGGCGCGCCCCGTCAGACACGTCGCGCAGCCGAAAGGCTGAGAAAAGGCCGAAAGGTGTCCATTTAATACCTCCACTCGAAGAGTGCCGGGCTCCTGTGGCTCGGGTACGAGTGAGAAGAGGTCAAATTTATGCAGGATGTTTGGACGGGGGAAATGATTGCACTTAAAAGAAAAGATAGAGAAAGAATGAAATAAACTCAAAGTTTAACAGAATAAAAAAAAAAAATCATCCCAAGTGAAATAATAAAAAAACGAGATCAAAGATGAATGAGTTACGTAAAACAAATAATAAAATTAACTCAATGATAAAAGGAACAAACAATAAAAAAAAAACACAATTAAATAATTAAACAACCATTAAAATAATTATATATGAACAGAACCAAAATAAATACAAAAAAGAAATACAAATAAATAAACACAAAAAAACTAAAAATTAAAAAAAAAAAAAATAGAGAAAAAAATGAATGCATAACTAACAAACAAAAAAAGCATGCAATTAAATAAGAAAACATGAAACCAACTCAACATGAATACAAGAACGGACTGCTCTTGGGACTCCAACAAAAGCTCCAGAGGTTACTGGAGCGCTTGGATAAATATTTGTATTCATTGGAGAAATGAGGATATGAACATGACATATCAGCCCCCCAACCCCACCCTAACCCCAGCCTACCCCCACCCCCCACCCCCTAGCATGAATGCCAGCATTGTCTGCGGTCTTCTGATTGTGATCCACCATATCATAACCCCCGCGAGGCAAAAACATCAATATCCCCGTGGAAAAGACACGTTTCTATGGACAAACTCAAGAATTCTCAAGCATGGCGGGGAACAAGGAGGGGGGGGGGGGTGCAAATGAAAAGGATCAAAGAGAGTCCATCCAAGGAAAAGAAGGGGTGGTTGGGGGGGGGGGGGGGCAAAGTAGCGAAAAGATAGACGACTACTCTCGGTTGCCGCAAGAGGGTTGTTTGTTAACAAAAAACTGTTTTCCAATGCGACCATGATTCCAACTCACCGGCGGCCACAGATTTGAGTTTTGTCATTCTTGACCTCGAATAACACAAAAAGTTCTGCAAGAAAAAAAACCCGGTGGTTTTCAAAATTTTTATATCTAAAAAAATAAATAAAAATACTTAGCAACAGCACAACCAATAACATTAAAATGGAGCTGCAACTAATGATAATTTCTGTCTATTATTAAAAAAAATCTTTATTTATCCCAAAATGCACAAACGTAATTTGTAAAGTTACTATCAGAAAATTGGCAAACATGCAGATTTTTGTAAATGTTTTATTTGGGGAAAAATACTTAAAAATTGAAAATGGATAATCGATTAGTTGTCAATAAATCGATTAAACAAGAGGTTTTATAAAAAAAATAAAAATAAAAAGTACTGCACTTATTGTTGTATGCACACTTTGAACATTGACACTGCATATAAATATATTAGTAAAAAAAACAAAAAACATTTAATGATACAATTAAAAATGTATTGCGCCTTAAAGATAACAAAAATAAAAGACACCACTAAGATCAAATGCAAATGTATCATACTTCAAAGTTAAATTCAAGTATAAATTGCACATTGAAAGAAAAAAATATTCTACTGTTGTTTCTTGCAATATATCGTTCACAGAATGATATTTTTAACGTCAGGTGATTGTTCGCTACATCGTTGGCCGAATATCCCGCGTGACGCATCCGCAGAAAACCAAAACGAAAATGTGGCCTGTAACTTATAAGTCAAGTGGACGCGATGTGACGTCTCAATAATGACCCCCCCCCCCCCCTTCACGCGGATGCGCCCATCCAGGTAGCGCGTCTGCGTGGAAGCAAAGGCAAAAAATAAACAAGGCCTAACAGGAGACTGGTCCCTTTGTTGCGGCTCAGACAGCTGGCCGGCCCCTCTATTATCCCCCGGCAGACTGACCGCATCCGTCCTTAAGACCCCCGCCGCCTCCCCTTGCACTCCTCCTCGCCCGAGCACAAAAAGAGGAGAGGTCTGTTGTGCTCGCTCGGGCCCGGCCCCGGCCCGGGCCTCTCAGGGCATTCCTCCGGTTGAAAGAAGTTCTAGTGGACGCGGCTCGAGCGGCAGGAGCACAAAAGCTTCTCGACATGTCGACTCCCGGCAGAGTGAAAGACATGAAGGGGCTGCCGGGTGTCTGGAGGAGGAGGGGGGGGGGGGCTCAGGCGGAAGTGGTGTTGTGCTTGATTTGTCGTCCTAACGAGCCGTGGAGTGCATTCACTTCAATTGACTCTGCATTGAGAGATTCACTCAAACACCAACCACTCTCATGCTGTACTTTTACTTTGATGTTTTTTTTTTTTTTTACTTGAACCTCCAAAGTGGAACGCTCATAAAAAAAAAAAATCATATAGTTTGGAGGTCACTTCGGCTAAAGTGGATGCCGCCCTTTCAACCCAAGTCAGCAAAGGTGGGATGTCTCTCGACGATCATGTGGCGACAATTGGAAATGTTAAACCTGTTCAATATTCACAATCAT